>NC_053489.1:73498792-74120944 GCF_905171775.1 Rana temporaria | reverse complement strand
ATTCTTTTCCATTTGTATGCAAGACAAATTCCTGGCCAACGTCCTTCAGACAAAAAAGTCCTACACTTTGTCCGCAGAAAATCCGACCTTGTGTATGAGGCTTAAATCAAACTAAATCCTAATCAAACTTAGTTTAAGAAAAAAAGATGCACCGAAAATGGTGTTTAAGGCATTTTGCCGATGGCGAAAAAGGTGCCGATAATTGCGCCGATAACGCACACAATTTTGCCGTGATTTTATTATGCGACTCAAAAACTGCATAAAAAACGGTAACACTACAACAGAAGCACAATGGACCAGTGTAAAGACATACATAGAACTTAAAAGGGATTCATTTTTCTGGAGCTTTTCTTGCACTAAAGTTGCAGTCTCTCTCTCTCTCCACACACAAACACACAGTAAAACCTTGGATTGCGAGCATATACAAAGCACTTGTATATCAAAGCTTTTGGGGTACAGCTATCCACATAGAGCATCCCTCGCACCACCGACTCTCACCACTATCCATCTGCAATCATGACCGGGAAGACTACCCTGCAGTAGAGCGATTTGAAAGCGATTCTTGAACTGCTTGTGAAGCACAGAGTGGAAGGGCAGACGTTGGTGGCGTGGAGGAATACAGTCTATGTGGACATCTTTACCCCGGATGCCTGCATACTTAGATGTGCCTGTTTTAATCATCAGTCTTGTGAGTCGGTAAATGTAACCATATTGCTACACTAATGCCCCGTACACACTATTGGGCCTTTGCCCAGCCAAACTAACATTGGAATTCCAACGGAGTAAAAGAGAACATGTTCTCCATCTAAACTCTGATGGAATTCCTCTGAGAAAAGTCAGATGGGGCATAAACACGGTCGGAATTTCCGACGGGAAAAGTCCGTCTCACGGGGCTTTAGAGGTGCCTCTTCCCTTTTATACTCAGTTGTGACGCTACTTTTATATCAAGTCAAAATGTATTAAAAAAATGTAGCTCGTCTTGCAAAACGCTCTCAAACCAAGGTGCTACTGAAAAAAAAAAAAGGTTATATTATATATAATTTTTTTTACTGTCATTTTCGTTTTTGGGCCCAAAAGTTTATACAAGAATCTGAACATTCAGTAAAATTGCTTTATGCGATTACCCGACCCCTCTGCACCACTACACTACACCCAACCCCAACCAACCCCCCCCCCCCCCTCCCAAAATAAAAATTCTAACCTGTTTCTGACTCCTGCCAAATCTACCTCAGGAACCAGCTGCCTCTGCGAAGTCTCCTGGCTGGGCAGCTTCTTCCACTGCAAATATGCAGAAATATCTCTATTCAGTCGCGTTGGAACTTATACCAGACTGACTCGCCAAAGGAAAGAACAAGTTGCCCCGATGCTACAAGGACAGTAATCAATTACGTTTATGGTGAACATAGTTTGGCTGAATTATACACATTAGCCAGATTCCTCTTCATTAGACTGCATCTCTACCTTCCCACACAAGACTAGAATACAATTCTATCCTGATGTCCTCTATTGGCCTTGTAATGGCCAAGGCAGTTGGACAAAACCAGAAATTTTGGTAGGGAAATTTTCACTGGCATTCCCAAGACATAAACCTCAGACCAAGAAAGAACATTACAAATCTACAACATCCATATTTTTGGCAAATGCTCTTATAATATTTGCAGGCCCGTCTGGCAACATTTACTTCCAGGCTCTGTAATTAGTAAGGGCATGCTATACACGGAAAGATAACAGGAACAAGTTTTAAGTCCTACAACTTTAAACCAGGGTATAGTTTTCAATATGCAGAGTGCAAATGAATGTGCATACCGCAAAGAATGTTTCCTAGTGCTAATCCAAAAAGAAAGCCTTCGAGCCTGGTGCTAACACCTATCACATCATGTTGACGTGGATCCAAATTCTTTTAGGGCTTCAGCTTTAAATGACAAAGTGTCAGGCATTTTGCCGTCTTCTGATCAAAGCATACATGTAAAAATATATGCAATACCGTCTTCATCAATACCTATTCTTTTTCCTCCCAGCGATACAGGACATGCCTTGTGTGAAACATGAGCCACGTCAACTTTATCAAGGTCAGACTTCCGCCAATCTATTTCCTTATCTGTCAGCATGTTTCTAATTTGTAGATTTCCTCTCCCTAAATTGAGAAATATTCCTCCCTCAGTCAGTGGTTATTATACATAAAGATATTTTTTCGAGAATTCTGTTTCAGCATTTAGTGCAATGGGCCAAGGTCAGGTGTAGGCAACAAAAAACATCAAACAGGTACTCATGTCTCAGAAGGCAGCAGATAACACGTGCCAAAAATTACATTAAAAAAAAAAAAGACTATATAAAAAATATATTTTTATATAGTGTCAAAAGTATTGGGACACCTGCCTTAACACCATATGAATGAGTTAATTTTATAGTCCAAAGGGTTAAATTTTGAGTTGGCCCACCCTTTGCAGCCATCAGCTTCAACGCTAAAGTTCATGTGCGTGGAAAGGCAGGTGTCCCAATACTTTATGCATAAATATTTTTTGTTAGAGTTGCATGTACTAGGTCCTGCAAGACTACACAGGTGCACTGAATCAAGCAGGCTCCATCCACTCAAAATTATTCAGACATTAAGTTCACTTTGCATGTCAAATCGTAGCCTATTGCCGGCAATCGGAGTGTCCAAATCGGTGTGACGCCACACCGATTTAGAAAAGTGGTTCCTGCACTACTTCGGGGGCAACTTCAATAGACATCTGTGCATCAACCCACACAGATATCTTTCAAGTCACCTCCAAAGTCGGACTGAAATGCGGCTTTGAAACAGAGTTCAGATAAAGTCGTGTGATTTCAAAGCTGTGTTCAATGTGAACGAGGGCTAAAGCTACTTTCACACAGCTCCATTGCAAAAATAATGGAGAAGTGCACTTTTGGTGCGTTTTTTTTTTTACAGCGCCAAAAATATAGCTTGCAGGAGTTTAAAAAAACACAACGGTCTGCAACTGACCCGTGTCAGTTAATGCAGAAACTAAAGAAAAACCAATCAATGTGAAAGAAGCCTAAAGGCTTCACCAACTGGCTGAATTGGGGGGGGGGGGACTAGGCAACTTTAGAAAACAGGAACACCCAATTCAAAAAAGTCACTTAATCAAATTACCATCTCCAGCTTTCAAACATTATATATCTGGTTTGGTGTAGATTACTGGTGCAATTTAAAAATAAGGGAAAAAAATAAAAAAACATAAGCCAACGGTAGAAAACAGTTCACTTCTTCACCTTGTTGGTCCAGGTTCACACTGGGCTGTGGAAATAAAGTCGTGAGAGTTCAGCTGAACTTGCCCAATTTCACTCCTGCTTGTCAGTCCCGATTTCGGCCACGATTAGAGACAATGTAAATCGCGGCCCGAAATTGCAAAAAGTAGTACAGAAACTTTTTGAAATCGGTGCAGCACCGCAGATACGGCGTCGCACCGATTAGGACAGTGCCATTGCCAGCAAATCGCACCAGTGTGAACCAGGGCTAAATGCCATTAAAAAGAAGAAGTACGGCTAAAGCTTTTTGGCTGTACTTCTGTGGATCACAGGAGTGCAGTTCCTTCTGCATTCCTGTGACCCGTTTTCAGCCGACAGACTTTAGAGCCAGTCCAGGCTTGGGCAAAATCGCGCCAATGAAGTCGGGATTCTCCCACATGCCCGGACCATCACCTGACTCGGGCCCGTGAGCGGGGAGGAGAGGGGGTTTGAGCAGAGAGCTGCTGACTGACAGTGCTCTGCTCAGGGAGCCGTTAGAAACCGAGTGGTTCACCGAGCGGTTCTCAGTGTTAGAGGCACCAGGGCACAGATAAGGTAGATAAGTTTGCCTCAGGGTTTGACAAATTTGCTTGGAATCTAGGAGCCAGCTAAAAAAGTCAAGAGCCAGAAAACGCGCCCCGTCCCGCCAAGCTCGCGCGCAGAGAAGCGAACACCTGAGTAGCGCCTGCATATGTAAACGGTATTCAAACCACACGTGAGGTATCGCCACGATCGTTAGAGCAAGAGCAATAATTCTAGCCCTAGACCTCCTCTGTAACTCAAAACATGCAACCTGTAGACATTTTTAAACGTCGCCAATGGAGATTTTAAAGGGTAAAAATTTGTCGGCATTCCACTCCACGGGGGTTCTAATTAGAGGGAAGGAGATGGCAGTGAAAACAGTGAAAAAACACTTTAAGAACTGCTGTTTTACTTGTAATGCCAACGGCCACCACCAGATGGCGCCAGGTCACAGAAGGAAGTATGGGCGCCTTCACAAGGCTGCAAAGCCGCGGCCTCAATTACTGGCCGTCGTGGGCCGGGAGGTGGGGGCGCACGGAGACACAAGATCCTGTGCCTCCGTGCGCCCCCACCTCCCCCCGCCGCGCGTTCGTGACGGACCCGCAACGGCAGGTAATTGAGGCCACAAAGCCACGGCCTCAATTACCTGCGGGCACGGGCGCCAGGTCACAATTTCTCATCACAATTACGACCAGGCGCCCGGATTTTGTCGAGCCCTGGTTTACCTATTGATACAAATTTGGCAAAAATAGTCTCTCCTGTGGCCAAAAAAAAAAAAAGGATGTTATTATTGATCTTTATAAATAGACCCAAAAATCCATTCCGACTCTGCAATCTGAGTTACAAGCGGTGTTCCAAAACAGTTTGACCTCAGTATAATCACTACTGGAATTAAAGGACACATGATCAAACAAACTGGGGCTTATATTTAGTAAAGCACAAGAATTTTGGAGGCATGCTGGACGATGCTCATCAGTAATGATATTCAAAAATAGAAGAGACATAATCCTAGCCGGTAACGATGAAAGTCTATAAATATATACACCTAATGAGGTTTATTGTAACTGACAATTCAAGAGGAACTATTGTAACTAGGTAACCGGAAAGGAGTGATAGGGCAATGCTTTCATATACTTAAAGTAGAACTATGGTCAAAATAAAATCAAATATTAACCACTTCATTACCAGCCACTTTGAATGACAATTGCGCGGTCATGCTAACTACATTTTTATCATCTTCTTCCCACAAATAGAGCTTTCTTTTGGGGATATTTGATCACCTCTGGGGTTTTTATTTTTTTGCTAAACTAAAAAAGACCCACATTTTTGATAAAACGTTTTTCTTTGTTTCTGTCATAAAATTTTGTTTTCCCCTTCACTGACGGGCACTGATGAGGCAACACTGAAGAGTATGCACTGATATTTAGAATTGATGGGCACCGATAGGCGTCACTGATATGCAGCACTGACAGGTGGCACTGATTGGTTACTGACAGGTGTAACTGTTGGGCACTGATTGGCACTGTAGTGGGCACTGACTGGGAACCGAATGGCAGCTTATTTTTACAATTGATGGGGGCTGTGCTGATAATCAATGTGCTGATTATCAGCACAGACCCCCCCTCTGACAGGGAGAGCCGCCGATCGGCTGTCCCTGTCAGCGCGAACCGAGGAATGCTGTTTCCCGGCACTTCTTTGTTTACAGCTGATCACGTAGTAAGAAGCCTCTGTCAGAGGCTTCTTAACACGATCGGAGATGAAGTTTGTCAGACTGACACGCCGCACTCCTGATGGTTGCTCTGCACGCCCCCATGGGCGCGTGCCGGTATGTTATCCTGTTGGATGTCATATGATGCCCAGTCAGGAGAACAGAACCACTTCTCGGCCGCCAATTCTGCACATGGGGGGGGGGGGGGGGGGGGGGGGGGGGAGTGGTTAAACATCTTCTTAGTAGCAGTAAGGATAGTGAGATATCTACTTATTCCCCATGCAGCTCCTCCTTTAAAGGGTCACTAAAGGAATTTATTTTTTTAGCTAAATAGCTTCCTTTACCTTACTGCAGTCCTGGTTTCATGTCCTCATTGTTTTTGCTCCGATGTTGCTGTAATTCTGCTCTGTTCTGGACACTTCCTGGTTGTCCGTTTCCTGATGACCACAGTACTGGGAGATTCTAGTTTCATTTTCCAAACCATCACTGCTCTATGGCTCTATACAGCACAGAGGCAGGATAACATGCAAAAAACGAAACTGAAACTACAGGTTCATTATAGGATTGATTTTTAATCGTTTTTAAAAGGAATCGGTTAACTATTATGTCTCTATACCCTGTAAACAGTCATTTGAGCAAAACATTTTTTTCCTTACAACTCCTTTAAGGAGGCGACAACGCTGTTTCCCATCTGTAAATGTCTCTGTTGTTCCCTTTTGCATGTTGCAAAGAGACTACAGCGTGCCATCCTGACATCACAATGCAGGTTCTCCTACATTCCATGAAAAGCTCTGGCATCTCATTACTACAAAACCCGGACAAGGCTCCGCCCACTCCCGATCGACCTCTGAAGCCCTGTCCACTGCTATCTCTGTACAGGCTCTTCCCATCAGCTTGGCTTCGCTGATAGAGGAAAACAGGCAGCAAAAGGCATACAGAATAATCTGTGTGCAAAGTTACCTGCAGGCAAAAAGTAATGATAGAATTGTTACACGTCATCACCCGGGGCATGATGGTGTGATGACGTCACAAGGGGCGTGGGATCCAAATTACACCATCAGGTGCCCCCCCCCCCCCATGCCAATATAAGTCATTGCACACGGCAGAGCCAGCATTACACTGGGAGATCACGTTGAGTCAACATCGGAAGACAAGTGGGAGAAGCCCCAGCAAAAGGGGGAGAAGACAGTGCAGGGGGAGAAGACATCTCCATCCCACAAAAAAAGATCCCAATAAAAAGACAGCATCACAGTAGTGTCCATTGCCCCCTCCACAATCACTCTCCCACTGTAGTCACCTCTGCCTCCTTTACATCCCCATCCCTCTGTAGTGTACTCTACCCCCTTTACATCACCCTCCCACTGTAGTTTAGTCTGTTCCCCTTCACATCACCCTCCCACTGTATTGTCCTCTGCCCCCTCCTCCCCCCAGTAGTGTCCAGTAACCCCCAAAACAGTATCAGCTCCCCTTCGCATTAAGCCCCCCTATAGTATCCTCTGTCCAAACTCCAACAGTGTACCCCCGCCTCCCCCCCCCCTATACACACACACTCACACACACACAAACACTGTGTAGATAGCACTTACTGGCCAGCGTGTGTCCATCACAGCGAAGATCAGGAGATGGCATAGTGCTGGGTGGAAGGTTGGAGCAGGAACTGTCGGAGTTCATAATAGCATGCCGGTGATTGGTTGTTTGGACCACTTAGCAACCAATCACTGAGCAGATACCACCCCCATCCAGCTCCAGCCTCCCACTCTACGCTCTGCAGTTAACAGGAGAGCGGTGGAGGCTGGGGGAAAGCCGAGCCGTAGTCCCGATCGACCAAGCGATTGATGGCTTGCCAACCCCCGAAGTAGAGTGTCCCCTCTTTGGTGTGAGTGGGAGGAATAGCGCCCCATCATTGGGGTCATTGGGAGGAATAGCGCCCCATCATTGGTGTCAGTGGGAGGAATAGCGCCCCATCATTGGTGTCAGTGGGAGGAATAGCGCCCCCATCATAGGTGTCAGTGGGAGGAATAATGCCCCATTGTCAGTGTCAGGAACTATGCCCCACTATTGCAGTGGGGGGGGGGGGGGAATAATGACCCAAGACCAAGCGCTGGACAAAAGCAAAGAGCAGCATTTGTCCCCTAGGCCACAGTTTAAAGACCCCCTGGTCTAGAAGTGATGTAGGCAATGAGACTCCGCAGGTACTGTTAGGTTAAATCAGGCTACCACTGCTCAAGGAACCCCTAGCGAACTCTGAAGGAGCCCTGGTCAAAGATTCATACTAAAGCATCACTGACCAATTCTGACTGAGTTGAGAAAATACTTGACACGGAAACTTTCTTAGAATTTCCAATGGCTTCTGTGGCTGTGTAATAATGCAAACAATTCTGCAACCTACAGGAATCCATTTACTGATCAGCTGTATAGAAAGGATAAACAAAGTCGGTCACATTTGCCAGAAATATGCTGGTTCCCAAGTTTAGTGAGAAAAAAAACATCTTTGATTTTACAACTGAACAAAACAAAGCTCATGGTACGACGCTGACTTTTATTGCTCATGCGAGGCAAAATAAATATAGAATTACCTTTTTACTCTAAAATCTTCTAATATTTAGTGAAAACGTATATAAAAAGAATAGAACTGCTTCAAAATAAAGATTAGTTATATTTGGCTGCTCATCCTATTCAAATACAGTTGATGCATTTTGTGAAGAAACATAACTCAAATATGTTAACACTTGTAATGGGGTGTCAGCACTTATTTGAACCGGTTCTAGGGAGAAAATGGGCAAAGGCCCGTTTCGACCTCTACTTAATGTACATCAGTATTTTTCATGTGGCCGGGACTGAATGGCTGCTTAGGCAACAAGAAAAGCATAGTGTTTAAATTTTGATTACTCCGCCTTAGTACAAGGCTTTGATTCTTAGGACCCATTCACACCTAGCCGATTTGTTGCAGTGTATTCAATGCATATTATGGTGCACATTAGGAGCCCATTGCTGCCAATGCACCACAAACTACTGAAAATGTAACCCAAAATGTTTAAAATGGCTGACAGATTAAGTAAAGAAAAAATTCTCTCTTGCAGTGGGGCTGTGCACACATTGCAAGGGCTACATGCTGGTTTAAGTCTAGGGAAGGGGTCGCCAGACTGTGGCACAGGGGCCGGATGTGGCCCTTTGTTTGCCTTTACCCAGCCCTTGGGTCACGATTCCTCCCACTGACACCAACAATGGGTCACAATTCCTTCTACTGAAACCAAAGCCGGGTCACGATTTCTCCCACTGACACCAACAATGGTCACAATTCCTCCCACTGAAACCAAAGCCGGGTCAGGATTTCTCCCCACTGTTCAAGGTGTTTTACAATCCAGAAATTGCATGCTTCAGAAGGTTGATACTGTCACATTTTTATGTATGAAAGGATTTACAAAATTTGTAATACATTTTTTTACGTATCATACTAACAGAAAGACTATAGATTGCTTTTACGAGCGGTAGTATAAACATCAGATTTCAGTTTTACGTGAAACTGTTATTCCCTTTAGGCTCTTTAGACAGATAAACGTGGACAGAACAAAATACAATTAAAGAGCATAAAGACTATGGTTTGAAAACTCAGTGACAAATATGCATTCTCCGTGACCCATTAGAAAAAGTTGGAAAGCTTACCAAAATTTGTGCTTGGAATAAAACAAGCACAAATATCAGGTTGCACATGAAATAACAGACCACACATAGCTGAGCACTTTAAGACAGACCTGCCAAAAGTCTAATCTGCTACTAATTAGAACTGGAATGTCATCTATTTTTTCTAATTGTATTCCAACTATCATAATCGGAAAGGTTAAACCAAAACTGCAGTATAAGAAAGAAGTGTATGATTTTCTTCTGCTTTGATCCTTCCTTGTGATGATAAATTACAAGTCATCTCAAAGTAAATCAGACCTGTTCTCAAGTCAGCAGGTCCGAAGAAAAGGAAAGCTGTAAATGTTTAAATGTTGCCCTGAAACAGAAAAAGACGAATGTGTTCAGAGGGTCTCCAAATCGTAATGGTTATTCTTTTCCAGGGTACAATTTTACACAATATGACAAGTGTCACTGTAAAATACCAAGCAGAGTTATATTAAAATGTACTCACAGTTGATTCACTTTATGACAGATACACAATAATTGTAAAAATACAGCTTATTTATCCCCTGTTACAAAAGACATTTGCTGCTGCCGTTGTTGATGCCTATAATTATTACTTATGTTCGCTCTCCTCCCCTCCTTGTTGCTTACCCGGAAAGCGACGTGTATGACATCACTGACCCGGAAATCGATGTCTATGACATCACTGACGGGTGCGTCCCTCAGGACGGCCGGGAAACGATGTAATGCATTGCACTACATTCAGTGGAGCACAGGGGAGACATGCTGGGTCTTTTAAAACATGGAGGTCTCAATTAAAGAGACCCTGTCACCAAAACTCATCACATAAGGGACTTTGTCCCCTGATTAAAAAAAAAAATCTAATATTTTAAAAATTGTAATTAAACCCAAGCACATAAAATCTCCCCTCCCCCAAAATAAAATTGAGCCCCCCCCCCCACATATACACATGCACAAACGTAAACACAGGTGTTGGACGCTTACACACTAAAGCGTTGATTGCAATACACAAGTTTCATATCGCCGTGGACGCTGGAGTGAGAGCAATATATCACCAGACCCCCTCCGTGACGCTACACTGATGACCTATAGGGGACTTTTAAAGTGTCAAGTTTGTTGCCATTTCACGGGCTCACGCAAATTTAAGGTTTGACATGTTGGGTATCCATTTACTCGGTGCAACCTCGTCTTTTATAGGAAATTGGGTAATTTATTGCATTAGTATACCCTAAAAATCATTAGTGTTTGCGGTACTATTGTGTAACATAAATAATTGGAACTACCACTATTTCCACTATTTTATTGTTATATATGTTTGGGGGTTTTATGTACCATATGTACAAGCCGAGGCACCTAATTTTACCACAAAAAATATGGGAAAACGTATTGACTCGAGTATAAGCCTAGGGTGAGAAATGCTGCAGCTACTGTAAGTGGAAAAGAGGGTCAACAATGCCCATCTGCAGCTTCACCGTGTCCATCTGCATGCCTCAGCCTCACTGACTCCTAGTAACAGTGCCCAGAAAATGCAACCCCTCACCAGCAGCGATCAAATGCAACTCCTCACCAGCAGCGATCAAATGCAACCTCACCAAGGAAGGGGGTGGGGGGACCCCTCGGTACACACAAATCAGTGATTGGCAGATTATACACTATATCTGTATATACATTTTACAAACATTATGCAATTTCAGTAACAGTAAAAAATGTTTACTTACTGGGTGACTGGGGCTCACCTCTGCAGCTGTATACGAGAGTCTCTGCATTGGACGACGTGACCCTGCCGCTGTCAGTGCGGAGAACAAACTATTGTAAATGCTGCCCGCCTCGAGTCAAGGCAGGCTCCACCTGTCACCCAGAGTGCTGCCAGTAACTCCACTGATGCCTGCCATTGTTCAGGAGAACAGGCAAGGCCAGGAGGGATACCGACGGGGGGGGGGCATGCGGCAGTAGGCAGAGCTGGCTGTAGCAGGAGACCGATGGTGACAGGCAACATGACGGTGACCAAGCTGGGGTGGAAACGCAGACAGATCACTGGCACTGAATCAGAGGCGCACAGCGCAGGGGATGTCTCCTTATCTTCCTACATTTGATTGAGTCTGGACACTGTCACAGGCGGCACAGTCCTTCCGCCCGCCGCCGATCGCAGAGAATTACCATAATTCCTTCCTTCCTCCCCCAGATCATTAACACAAGGCAGAAACCTTGACAGGACAGCCGGGAGATCGTAAGGGTGCAGATGGACACAGTGAGGAAACCAAGGGGTGCACACAAAAAATGTGCTGAAAAACTCAGCTTATACTCGAGTATATACGGTAATCTTCAGGCCCCAAAAAAGGGTTCTGGCAGCAAAAGGGTTAAAACGTCTTTAAGCAATTGTTTTTATTTAGCACACAGCCAGTCTAGGGATACATTAAAGTGGTTGTAAACCCAACCACACAACTTGCACATACAGGTAACCCTAGATTAAAGCTTACCTGTAGGTGCAAGAAATATCTCCTAAACCTACACGGTTAGGAGATATTTACAATAATGACAGGCGCCGTAGACAACGGCGCAGGTGCACTGAGCGTGCCAGTTTTGTGAATGGCATAACTTGGGTTAATGCCGTATTCCTGCGCATGCACAGGGATCTGCCGGTCCCGCGGGAGTGACGTCATCACCGTTTCGGGCCAATCACAGTGCCAGAACGCCGAAAACAGGAAGAATCTGCGAGGGGACATGATGGCGGCGGAGGGGCACGAGGAGCACTTTGAGGGCTTCGATTTCAGGTAAGTAGCAACATAATGAGCTAGTACGCTATGCTCATTACTTCCTCTTCAATCCTAACTCTTGCTTCTAAAAATTGGTATTGGAAGAAATTGGTAAGAATTGAAGACAAAAAGGTAAACTTATATCTGGTTAATGCTTGGGCACAATAAACAATTCTAGAGATTTTATATCAGTTGGAAAAATGTTCCCTTTTAGACTTTAGGTGAACCACACCATAGCAGATTTACTGCTACAGGGCATACATATTAAAGATGCATATGATAAGAGGAAAAGTTGCCAATAATGGCAGACGATAAATTCATATTCATTTAAATTGATGACATTTTCAAAAAGTCAAACACAATTCTGTATAAAAAATATAAATATGTTTTAAAAACTTTAATTTTCGGTTTTCAGACATGTGTATCCTGCATTTTCCATTCAGTGCACTATTTTATATATATCACGCCCCCCTGAAGATGTTCAATTAACGAAACGTATGTCGGAGGCGGTACCTGGTCACGTGACATGCTCTCCGACCTGTGGAGCTAGCAGCCGGGAACTTGTGGTTGTGCTACGGCGGTGGCGGCGATCCCTGACGACCCAAAATTCATACCGCACATTGGCGGTTTAACATCTGCAGCCCCAGTGCCGGGTAGGCACTTATACAGTAAGAGGCCATTTGGCTTTTCCTATGTTTTGTAAGTGTTTTTAATAATAGCAATATTACGCTATTGGCTTTTCCCTGGTTTTTCCACATATTCTTATTTGGAACGCCTGGGGACGAGGTTATACATCTATTTTACTGTCAACATGTGTGCAGGCACAATCCTGCTCAAGCTCATTTGACTATCTTTTTCATTAAAGTAGTCAACTCGTTCTGGTAAGCGCATCCATTTTCTTCAGCACATTTTGGGTGTAAAGAAGATTCAAGTGTGGTGGTGGCACTTTAATTTCACTTAAGATCACAGCAAAGAAGAAGATTCAATTACCTACTTATTATCCACTTTATATTGGGACTTTATGTCATAGAGGCTACCTATGACACAGAGACACTATTTAATATAATAATTTTGTATTAGTTCACTTTATTGTTATTATATATATATGATCACGGTTATAGGCAATTTATTAGTTTATCACTTGTGGTTTAGCGGCCTCTACCTATCTTTTCAACTATTGCAATCAGTATTGTATATGAGGAGCAGCTTTTTGTAATTTTAAGTTTTGTATTTATTGTTCGGCGCTGAATGTCACTTTTTCTATCTATCTATCTATCTATCTATCTATCTATCTATCTATCTATCTATATATATATATATACACACACACACACACAGATCAGCGGGTGCCAGTGAATGGATGGGCACTGATCCTTGAGGAGATGTAAACTAGGCAGACCTCCATTCTGACAGCAGGGATCTAAATGATTCTCTCCCTGCAGGGAGTAAAATCCATCACATCCCTTAGTAAAAGCACCACAGAAAACACTGGCCAGGCATACATTTAACCCTTTGATCACCATAGATGTTTAACCTCTTCCCAGCTGGTGTCATTAGTACAGTGACAGTGCATATTTTTAGCACTGATCACTTTATTAGTCACTGGTTCTCGCAAAGTCAGTGTCCGATTGTTCATCGCAATATCGAAGGTCCCGCTATAAGCCACTGAAATGTATAAATAAAAAAATAATAAAAAAAAAATCAGTATATATCCCATAGTTTGTAGACGCTATAAGTCTATAATGCTATAATCACACAAGCCAAGTACATGACAGCTAATCAAAAAAAAAAAAAAAAAAAAGCCTTCACTATGCGCCGATGGCCAGTGCATGTATGACCACCTTGAAATCAGCATGTAAAATCATCACTATAAATTCTGAAATCCATGACTAAATATCTATGGCCCATAACTAGTCCTGGGAGAAGCTACAAGTTTATACATTTTTTGAATATCCCCAAATAAAAGAACAATAAAACTGTAGTGCCAAACGAGCCTGGCATGGAAACAAAAATGTGCAACCCAGAAGTTGTGTGAAGCTCTTAGGTTATAATAATAATGAAAAAGAATGATAGGAATTTTACTGTGTTGGAATACAAAATGAGCATGGTGTGGGAAGTGTCACTAAGCGCAGTATAAATCTCTGCCAACTAGCTCTTTACCTGGGCATTCTAGGTCCAATCTTACAGCAAATTTCCATTATAACATGAAAAACAGACAGTTTAATAGACAATAAATGGATATGGATCCTTTAAGTGGGTTCAAATTAATGGCTAGTATACAAGTTCTGCTGCAATCCAAAAACAATACAAAGACCACCACGATCAACAGGAAACATTAGGTCCTCATTTGCCCTTTCGAATGGGGCCACTAGCAATTGTATGCAGGGGACCCAACAGAGGTTCCCCGCGAATAGCTATGGGTGGCAGCCCCACCTGAAAGCAATGAGGGGCCAACAGTTCCTGCAGCTAATCATGACCCCTCGTACATAGTCACTCATGGAGCTACTGTATTGTTACATTGACCTGCAGGATTTTAATGAGCAAAGTTGCAGGGCCTTTACACACGATTTCCCTTTGAGAGTATCTCACCAAAAATGCCACTTCTGTTGCAGGGGATGCTCAAAATCTGATCTGTATCTTCGTGTAGACTTCTGGGAAAATCAGTAAGCCAATCACACAAGCAGGAAATGGCATATCTGGGGGGCGTTCTGTACACCATTTGCATACAGGGCGCTTCCAGGTAGCCATATTGCATTTTACAGAAAATGTCAGAGCTGCAGAGTGAAAAGGATAGGTAATTTCTAACAACATTCAACTACAATATGACTTGTGTCGCAATTGTATACGCTATATTGTTTTATTTTTTTCATTTGCTAGATTTTTTTTAACCATGAAAGTAGAGTTATCCTTTACCAAGTTCAAACACATATTTAAATATATCTCATAATTAGCATGAATCAGTAAAAAGTACAACCTGTATCATGTAGAACTTAATGGATTTTGCAACATTTATGACCGTAAACTCACCCAAGTTGCCTCGGGACAAAGCATAGAAGGTTTTATCACTTATGTCATCACATTAACTATAATAATAAAAATGGTTGCTATAAATCCATTCTATGTGCCTTTCCATTTATTTTCTGCTCTTTACGAAGTAAATATTTGTGGGCCAAGGACAATCAAATACAAGATGTGCTTCCAGGTGTATCACTGTGTACCACAGTAAGACAGTCTTCCAAACAGTGTCTGATTTATTTGGTTAGCAGGATGAAAAATATTTCAGATCTGTATACAAAAGGAAATTGTCCAAAAAAAAAAAAAAAGTGAAAAAAGCAAACACCCTAAATACAGTTTTCAATTTGATTCTAGATGCTAAAGCCGGCCATAGAAAGATCGAAATTCATCTGGTTCAGCAGGAACCGGCCGAATGTCGGTACGTTTATGGGCAGGCTGGTTGTACAAAAGTTGATCCATTGATCGTCTTCAGTACAACAAGCCTGTCAGGTTTTTTTTCCACCTGATCACTTGCCGGCAGTTATATCTGCCAGCAGTAATCACTGTATTTTGCCGGTGGGGAAGGCTCTGTGTTCCCAACCGGCAGAACAAAAAAGCGCTGTGGGGAGAATTCCCCATCAACACTGACTGTGAAGATACAGGAATCAAGCGATTCTCCTTCTTTCAAACGTGGTTAAAGCGGTGGTTCACCCTAAATAACAAGTTTATACCATTAAATCCAGCATACTAGCGTGAGCTACAGTATGCCTTTATTTATTTTTTTGGCGCCGTACTCACAGTTTAATCCCGTAGTGAAGTTTCAGACTCCCGCGGGGAATGGGCGTTCCTTAGCAGAGGGAAGATGATTGACGGCCGGCTATGGCGCGTCGCGCTTACCGAAAATAGCCGGAGTAGGTCTCGGCTCTTCACGGCGCTATACGGCGCCTGCGCACAGACTAGGAGCTGACTGCGCAGGCGCCGTGAAGAGCCAAGTCCTATTTCGTCTATTTTCGTGAAGCGTGACACGCCCTAGCCGGCTGTCAATCATCTTCCCTCTGCATAGGAACACCCATTCCCCACGGGAAGTCTGAAACTTCACTACGGGATTAAACTGAGTACGGCGCCAAAAAATAAAATAAAGGCATACTGTAGCTCGCGCTAGTATGCTTAATGGCATGCTAGAAAAAAAAAAAAAAAAAAAAATTTAGGGTGAACCCCCGCTTTAAAGGAAAGAAAACTGCATAATGTACAGGTGAAACTCAAAATTTTTTAATATCGTGCAAAAGTTTATTTATTTCACTAATGCCACTTAAAAAGGTGAAACCAATATATGAGATAGACTCATTACATGCAAAGCAAGATAGTTCAAGCCGTGATTTGTCATAATTGTGATGATTATGGCTTACAGCTCATGAAAACCCCAAATCCACAATCTCAGAAAATTAGAAAATTACATGCAATCAATAAAACAAGGATTGTACATAGAACAATATCGGACCTCTAAAAAGTAGAAGCATGCATATGTACTCAGTACTTGGTTTGGGCCCCTTTTGCAGCAATTACTGCCTCAATGCGGCGTGGCATGGAAGCTATCAGCCTGTGGCACTGCTGAGGCGTTATGGAAGACCAGAATGCTTCAATAGTGGCCTTCAGCTCGTCTGCATTGTTGGGTCTCATGTCTCTCATCTTTCTCTTGGCAATGTCCCATAGATTCTCTATGGGGTTTAGGTCAGGCGAGTTTGCTGGCCAATCAAGCACAGTAATCCCACCATCATTGAACCAGGTTTTGGTGCTTTTGGCAGTGTGGGAGAGGTGCCAAGTCCTGCTGAAAAATGGAAGTCAGCATCCCCATAGAGCTCGTCTGTGGAAGGAAGCATGAAGTGCTCCAAAATCTCCTGGTAGACGGCTGCATTGACCCCGGACTTAATGAAGCACAGTGGACCAACACCAGCAGATGACATGGCTCCCTAAATCAACACAGACTGTGGAAACTTCACACTGGACTTCAAACATCTTGCAGTGTGTGCCTCTCCATTCTTCCTCCATACTCTGGGTTCTTGGTTTCCAAATGAGATGCAAAATTTGCAGAAAAGAGGACTTTGGACCACTGAGCAACAGACCAGGTGTGTTTTTCTTTAGCCCAGGTAAGACGCTTCGGAAGTTGTTTGTTGTCGGGAGTGGCTTGACAAGAGGAATACGACATTTGAAGCCCATGTCCAGGATCCGTCTGTGTGTGGTGGCTCTTGATGCACTGACTCCAGCCTCAGTCCACTCCTTGTGAAAGTCCCCAACACTTTTTATTGGCCTTTTCCTGACAATCCTCGCCAGGCTGTGGTCATCCCTGCTACTTGTGCACCTTTTTTCTTCCACATAACTTTCTATTAATGTTCTTTTATACATCCAACTTCTTTTTCAATTACCTTTTGATGCTTTCCCTCCTTATGGAGGGTGTCAATGATGATTTTCTGCACAACTGTCAGGTCAGCAGTCTTTCCCATGACTGTGATTCCTACTGAACCAGACTGAGAGACCATTTAAAGGCTTTAAAGGTTATGGCTGAATTAGCCGTTTAGAGTGGGACACTTTGAGCCTAGAATATTGCACCTTTTCACAATATTCTAATTTTCTGAGATTGTGGATTTGGGGTTTTCATGAGCTGCAAGCCATAATCATCACAATTATGACAAATCACAGCTTGAACGATCTTGCTTTGCATGTAATGAGTCTATCTCATATTGGTTTCACCTTTTAAGTTTCACCTGTAAAGCCTGCCTAAATCTAAAGTAATATTTCAGATTTGGATATATTCAGTGAGAGTTCTCTCCATCAGATTCCAGATGATCCAGTTCAGATCTTTCACCTAAACTGAAAGAATCAAGTTCTTAGTTGCCAAAAAAAGGTAGTTGGGAACATAAAAATGTTGAACATTTACCAACAGATAAACTTGGTGGGGGATTCTGCTCACAAGGCGACACAAAACTCATAATTTTCAAGGGGCAAATGCCAATTTTCAATGCCATTAGTTGGACATATTGTATTCATTTTCTCAGTAAGCCTGAGCCAGATTATCTCTAAGGTGAAGGTGGATGTTCAGGGGGCCAGACAGACACACCTGCAGGGGATAGAACCATTGGTTTACCTGCCTGTCACTTCAAAATGGAGGATGTGCTTGCAGGCAGGCCAGGCCACTACAGACAACTCACATGAGATGACCTCAGTGTGCCTGCAACCAAAGTTGTGTGCGTTTGAGTCCATGTTTTACAGGTGCATGCCCAACCAGAAAAAAAAATTGAAAAGGAATATGCATTTTTAACCACTGGGCACTTAAACCCCCTCTTCCTAACCAGACCAATTTTCAGCTTTCGGTGCTCTCACATTTTGAATGACAATTACTCAGTCATACAACACTGTACCCATATGAAATTTGTGTCCTTTTTTTCACACAAATAGAGCTTTCTTTTGGTGGTATTTAATCACGTTGTTTTTTTTTATTTTTAGGATATAAAAGAAAAAAAAGACTGAAAATTCTGTAAAAAAAAAATAAAAAAAAAAAATAATGAATTTGTCTTCGCTTCTGATATAAAATTTAGCAAATTTGTAATTTTTCTTCACAGACAGCATATGCATACCACAAATTACACCCAAAAACACATTCTGCTATTCCTCCCGAGTATGGTGATACCACATGTGCGAGACTTTTACACAGCGTGGCCACATACAGAAGTCCAACATGCAGGGAGCACCTTCAGGCGTTCTGGAGCACCCAGGCCAATTCGGATATTTCTTTCCTACATGTAAAAATATTCATTTATTTGCTAGAAAATTGCATAGAACCCCAAAACATTTTTTTTTAGCAAAGACCCTAGAGAATACAATGGCGGTTGTTGCAACTTTTTATCTCACACGGTATTTGCGCAACAATTTTTCAAACGCGTTTTTTGGGGGGAAAACAGTTTTGTGCTTTAAAAAAAAAAAAAACGGTAAAGTTAGCCCAATGTTTTTGCATAATGTGAAAGATGAAGTTACGCCGAGTAAATAGATACCCAACATGTCACCCTTTAAAATTGCACACGCTCGTGGAATGGCGCTAAACTTCGCTACTTAAAAATCCCCATAGGTGACGCTTTCATTTTTTTTACTGGTTACATGTTTTGAGTTACAGAGGAGGTCTAGGGCCAAAATTATTGCTCTCGCTCTAACGTTCGCAGCGATAATTCACATTTGTGGTTTGAACACCGTTTTCATATGTGGGCGAGACTTACGTATGCGATTGCTTCTGCATGCGAGCATACGGGGACAGGGGCACTTTAAAAAAAAATTTTTTTAAAATGTACTGTTCATTTTACTTATTTTAGTTTGACACTTTTTTCCCCAAAAATATTTTTTTTGATCACTTTTATTCCTATTACGAGGAATGTAAACATCCCTTGTAATAGGAATATGGCATGACAGGTCCTCTTTACAGTGAGATATGAGGGGGTCAATAAGACCCCACATCTCACCTCTAGGCTAGGAAGCCTGAAATAATAATAATAAAAAAACAATCCTGGCTTCGATCGTAGCGGTGAGTTGGTACAAGCACCGGAGGGCAGCGGAAGGGGGGGGGGGTGGTGGTGCCCCCTCTCGCCTCCCGTAAGAACAATCATGCGGAACAGCCGCTATGATCATTCTAATGGTGTAGGGCAGGGGTCTTCAAACTACGGCCCTGCAGTTGTTCAGGAACTACAATTCCCATCATGCCTAGTAATGTCTGTGAATGTCAGTGTGTTACAATGCCTCATGGGATGTGTAGTTCCGCAACAGCTGGAGGGCCATAGTTTGAGGATCCCTGGTGTAGGGAATCGCTGGCTGAAAAAGCCAATATCTGAATGATGCCTGTAGCTGCAGGTAATTATTCAGATATCCCCGCACAAAGTCAAGGACGTCATATGACAGCCAGCGCGGGGGAGTGGTTAAAACGTTTTTTTTTTTTTAACACAAAGTTATGGCCGAGCATGGCTGGGTATGGCGGGGCATGGCAGAGTATGGGCAGGGTATTTTATTGCAGGGTATGGGCAGGGTATTGTATTGCAGGGATGGCTGTCTCTGTGACTTCAATTGTCACAGAGCAGCGCTGCTGCCATCTGCTCTCTCCCCTCTCCTCTCGCAATGTACCGATCGGTACACAGAGGGGAGAGAGGAAACCGGCGTCATAACATGACGCCGGTTTGTTTACAAGTGATCGCTTCATCATTTGACGGAGCGATCACGTGGTTAAGGTAAAGGGTTATCATTGACCCTTTACCATGATCCGTGAACCCGGCGAGCACGGACAATTTCGCGAGAGCGCATCAGGGGGCGCGCGAGAACGTCTATAGATGTCCTCCCAGAATAACTCGACCGCACTATAGCCGTCTTTCGGCTATGGCGCAGTCGGCATGTGGTTAAATGTGTTTTTTCTACAGAGCAGTGTGAAAGCACTTTTCTAGTTTTGATATGAAAACCCAATTTCCAGCTAGGACATCATTTACTTATATACAGGCATACCCCACTTTTAAGTACATAATGGGACCAGAGCATGTATGTAAAACGAAAATGTACTTAAAGTGAAACAATAACTTTTTTCACTTCTAGGATGTAGTAGGGGGGTCAGGAACTGTAGTGGGGGTGTCATGAGCTGTAGTTGAGGTCTCAGGGGCTGTAGTGGAGGTGTCAGAGGCACACTGGAACAGGGCGGGCTATGCTCTTTGAGCTTCAGCTCCTTCTACCACAGCCGGAAAATGTCTGTACAGTACTTGTAAGGCACTTTACATACACTCGCGGGTATGTCCTTACTCGCGAGTGTATGTAAAGTGAGTGTACTTAAAGCGGGGTATGCCTGTATAGCTAACAAGTCATAGTTGGTGAGGTTGAAAAAAAGACATCAAGTCCAACCTGTGTGTGAATATATGTCAGTATTAAATTGTATATCCCTGTATGTTGTGGTCGTTCGGGTGCTTATCCAATAGTTTTTTGAAACTATTGATGCTCCCCGATGAGACCAGCGCCTGTGGAAGGGAATTCCACATCCTTGCTGTTCTTACAGTAAAATAACCCTCTACGTAGTTTAAGGTTAAACCTCTTTTCTTCTAACCTTAATGAGTGGCCACGTGTCTTGTTAAACTCCCTTCCGTGAAAAAGTTTTATCCCTATTGTGCGGTCACCAGTATGGTATTTGTAAAGTGAAATCATATCCCCTCTCAAGCGTCTCTTCTCCAGAGAGAATAAGTTCAGTGCTCGCAACCTTTTTTCATAACTAATATCCTCCAGGCCCTTCATTAACTTTGTTGCCCTTCTCTGTACTCGCTCCATTTCCAGTACATCTCTACTGAGGACTGGGGCCCAGAACTAGACAACATACTCCAGGTGCGGCCGGACCAGAGTCTTGTAGAGTGGGAGAATTATCGTTTTATCTCTGGAGTTAATCCCCTTTATAATCCGTTTGCTTTGCTTGTAGCAGCTGGGCATTGCATGCCATTACTGAGCCTATAATCTATTAGTGCCCCCGGGTCCTTTGAACATCTCTCAATTTTTTGTTTTTATCTCAATGCATTTGTTGCATTAAGGTAAAAACCTTGTGTACAGGATAAACCCCCGCCCCCCATTTTTATTTAACGCTATGCACGAGAGCAGCGACTCTCATGCCGCGTACAGACGGTTGTTTTTTGTGATGAAAAAAAACGACGTTTAAAATCATGAAATAAAACAACGTTTTTGAAACTTCATTTTCAAAAACGACGTTGCCTACACACCATCGTTTTTCCAAAATGCTCTAGCAAAGCGCGGTTACGTTCGCTACTCTTTTCCATTGAAGCTCGCTTCATAACTAGCTTCTGAGCATGCGGGGGTTTAAAAACGTTGTCACACACGGTCATTTTTTGAAAAACGACACAAAAAATTCAAGCATGTTCGAATTTTTTTTTTGTTGTTTTTCAGAAGACATAAAACAACGTTTTCCCCACACGGTCATATTAAATGGCGTTTTTAAAAACTACGTTTTTTTTCTTCACAAAAAACGACCGTCTGTACGCGGCATTAGGCTCTCTGCCTCCCCACTGGTCATTCGCTCCCACTGCCGTCAATTAAATCTTTTAACGAAGGAGGGGGGCTCGCAAAAACACACACATACCCCCCTAGCAAGCAGCTCACTAGGGGGTTATTCAGAAGGCAGGAGGAGCCAGAAACACTGGCAGGGGACCCCAGAAATGGATGCTCAGGGCTTCTCTGTGCAAAACCATTATACAGAGTAGATATGCATGACATGATTTATTTCAAATTAAAATGTTTAAAATCACTTTAACTATGATGCTGCTTGTGAGTCAGCTTCCATCGGACTCTTCTGAAACAAGTGCGTTGCTTTTTTAAAACATTCCCTTTATTTCCTTCAAAAGGACGCTTAGTCTTCTAAAAAGAAAAACCAAAGTCCCTAGGCTGACCACATTTGCAATAATTTGCCAAAATGCTGATGGTTACATAAGGGGTTAAAATGGTTTACTGAGGATATACGGAAAACAAAAGCTTAAATTCCCATTTGTCAGTTTCACTGCATAAGCTGCTACAGTCGGATGGTCATAGTGTACACACAATTAGTGTGCCAGCACAGTGTTATGGTAATGTTTAGTGTTCACAGGGTTCACTGACAGATAACTATGACATGGTCTGCTCTAGAAGTTAACCGTTTGCCTTGTGCATCCCAGATTTCCTATAGAAGAGAGTACGGGTTACCCACTTCACAGTCGGAGCCCCTCAAGGAAAGATGCAACTCGAGGAAAAGAAAACTCACCAATTTTTCATCCACAGTGATGAGTTGCGTGTCTTGACTTTGGGTATGTGCCAGCCTCCATGTGGAAGTGTTCAGTGACCTGCAGTGCACAACACAAAAGTAAAAAAATGATTCATGCAACAAAAAAAATAAAATAAAAAGGCAGATAAATCATATATAAAAAAAAGTTAACTTATCCTAGTAGAAAAAAAGAAAAAAAAAAAGAAAAGAAAGGAGAAGGGCACCAAAATTATTTTTCTCCCCAATTAGTTCTGTCTGCTGAGTTCTTGGCAGGCTCCCACTAAGCAGTTTACAACAGGCTGCACTTTATGTCTGCTACAGGCTCCCCGTAACACAGATAGACTGCCACTGGCAAGAACTGTACTGCTCTATATGAATGTACAGCAGCAGACTTGTCACGAACAGACCAACACAAAGCTGCAACAAACATGGACCCAACATGATGGCATCAGAGGTGAAGAAGAACTAAATAAAGGCAAAGAAAAGAAAGCCCTTGTTCAGTTGCGTTAGCTGCATGGCTTGAGACAGACACTGCAAAACCAAACCCATCTAGGACCTCTTATTTTATTTTTTATATATAAACAGCAAATCTGTCATTGAGAAGGGAGAGTCATAATCAAAAAAACATTTTTTTAACCAGCTTTATATTAAAACCAGTTGCCTGTAGATTCTGCCTAATAATTAATGACTTCCTGATCTGCTGCTGAAGGGCATACAAGACGCATTGCGCCTGACAAATGCTCATCTTTGAAATGTCCGTATTCCGCCTCTCCCAGCACAAATCCCAGCATACCAAATGGGGCGCCTCAATAGGTAGTTGTAGTCCTCTCTGCACAAAATTCCAAAGGCCCTGGGGGCAGCCACAGTGCTGACCTTCCTGTATTTCAGAAGTCCATCGACTTACAGCTTCCCTTACTACTACATCTTTGCAATTCCTTCTACATCATCCATGTGCCAACTCAATCCGCTAAGATGCTCACAGCGACGATTATTTAATGCCGCCCATATGTGGATTCCCAAGTTTGGCCAACAACAAAACCTCCAATGCCTTTAGAATGGTTCTTGAAATTTGAACAGACAAGAATGGATGGAAGAACTTTATTTATATGGCTGCCAAATATGTACGCAACTGGGCAGGTTAGATCAAATCCCCAAACTACTAGAAATACAAATCTACTCCCATGTAAAGCCGTAGTAAAGTCCCCTTTGCCATTTTTACCAACAGGAAAGCCATAAAGCTTACCTGTAGATAAAACTAATATCTCCTAAATGTGCACCGTTTAGGAGAGATATTCACCCTGCATGCAGCTGGCGACATCACTGGTGCAATGCGCTCTGAAGGTCCGGCATGCGCAGGAGTCATCGCAGCTTTAGCCGCTCGTACAGCTGGAGCCCGTGAATGTGGAAGAAAGACCAGGGCAAGATGGAGGCCTTGTTAGGGGTGAAAGTGCACCGCTGGAGGGCTTTGCTCTAAGGCATTTTATAATGTGCTAGTATGCAATGCATACTAGCACATTAACCACCTCCCACCCTCCGTATTGACAAATGGCAGGTGGGCGGGGGCTCTATTGTTCTGGGACAAAGTCATATGACATCATCCCACTCTCGCTGCGCGCAGCAATCGGTGCGCTTCGTCCTTGGGACACGGTGCATCACCGATCTCAGTAAAGAGCCGATGAGGAGGCCCTTTACCCGTGTGATCAGCTGTGTCTAATAACAGTTGATCACATGTAAACAAGGAAATGCTGGTTATTGGCATTCCTTTCCTCACACAGTGTGTGAAGAGAGGGGAGATGATCAGTGGCATTTCCTCACAGGGGAGATCTGCCCCGATTACCAGTGCCCTGATTATCAGTGCAGTCCCATCAGTGATGCCAGCCAGTGTCCCTCAGTGATGCCAGCCAGTGTCTGCACATCAGTGAAGGAGAAAAATTACTTATTTACAACATTTTATAAACAGAAACAAACTTTTTTTTTACCAAAAAATAAAAAACCCAGCGCCGATTAAATACCACCAAAAGAAAAGTTCTATCTGTCTAAAAAAATTTAATTAAAAAAAAAATTATAAAAATGTTTGGGTACAGCAATGCATGACTGCGCAATTGTCATTCAAGGCACGACAATGCTGAAAGCGGACAATAGGCTTGGCAAGGAAGAGGAGGAAAGTGGTCAAGTAATTGACTTGGTTTTTTTTGTGGCATGTAATTTTTTTTGGGGGGGGAGTGGGGGCTTCAGAAGGAGTGGGACTTCCTGTCCCACTTCCTCCTTCCGTCCAGGGACCACTTAGGCGATACGTCATATCGCCTACAGCGGCCCCTCTCTGTAGGCGATCACCTGACCAATCACAGTGCTCAGCTGCCTTCTGAAACCCCTCCTATTGTAGTTCAGAAGACAGGCTCTGTGAAATGTGTGACACAGCAATGTATATTTACAGGACATAGTGAATATGTGTCACCAAATTCAAAGAAGTATAATTCGAGAATGCTTCAAAATACGACTTTTCAAACTTAAAGAGGATCGTTAAATTTTGACCACAGATACACCAAGACATTGTGTACTCTGCCTGTCACAACCCAGTGAAACAAACTACAAGTATCAAAATAAACAAAGTTTCAGACACCATAAAAAGTTAGACTTCAATTAAAAGAAGGAGAATGGGTAAATATGTAGTTCCCAATTTTGTTTCTTATTAAAATAAAGACTTTCATGTTTAGAGAGCGAGCGGTACAAATGGATGAATCATTGGACATGCACATATTAATTTCCTGAGGCGAATAATAAACTTTGTACGGGAAGAGCTCCCTAACCCAAATCAAAGCATCAAAAGACGTCATCTGAGGTCCGACATCCGGATTACAACATGTGGATTTACAAACATTTATTGCATTAGATCACTGAAAATAGTATTTTGTGCGCATTGTCATTTTTTTTCTCCTGGAGTCCATTGAGGAACACAAGAAGTTAGCATTTTGTCAGGTTATACTGTCTGCTACAGGAGCATTGGACACTGGCAAATAAAATCTTGTGACTGCCTAGATCTGCCAAAATTAAAGGGTTACTAACGGAAAAAAATAAATGTCTTTAAAATAACAAACATGTTAGGCCTCGTACAGACGACCGAACATGTCTGCTGAAACTGGTCCGCTGACCAGTTTCAGCAGACATGGTCGGTCGTGTGTACGGCCGACCGGACAGGTTTCCAGCGGACATTTGTCCACCCGACCGTTTGAGCAGACACATGTTTCTTAGCATGCTGGAATCCTGTCCGTCGGATATGTTCGGTCGTCTGTACAGACTCACCGTACATGTCTGAGCGGCCGCCATCCCTCGCATGCGTAGTTTACTTAGACGCATGCGTGGAAGCATTGACCTTCCAGCAACGCACACGTCGCCGTGTCATCGTCGCGGCAACGGCGCGGACACGTCACCGCGCTGTCTGTTTGCGCGGATTTCTGTCTGATGGTGTGTACAACCATCAGACAGAAATCTCCGAGGGGACATGTCCGCTGAAAACGGTCCGGCGGACCGTTTTCAGCGGACTGTCCACTCGTCTGTACGAGGCCTTATACTTACCTCCACTGTGCAGTTCGTTTTGCACAGAGTGGCCCCGATCCACGTCTTCTGGGGTCCCTCGGCGGCTATCTCTGGTCCTCCCCGCAAGAACTTACTACATTCATGCAAGAGGGTTCGCATTGTGATGAGTCCTTGCGGGCACGCTCCCATTAAACAGCGAGCGGCCATAGCCGCTCACTGTATCACTCGGCCCCGTCCCTCGGCGCTCCGCGTCACTGGATGTGATTGACAGCAGCGCCAGTAAATGGCTGCGCTGCTCTCAATTCATCCGCTCTAGCCAATCAGCGGCCAGGCTGAGCTGCGAACAGGATCTCGGGACCGAGCGTCACTCACAGAAGACAGAGCAGCCCCAGCAACTGGTTGGAGCATGGCCACTCAGGCTACTTTGTCTTCTGAGTGACAGGCGGACAGGCAGGTGTCATGAAATCCTCACCAGTCGCGGGGCACAGGTCAGGCTGCAATTTAGGGGGAAACGGGTCAGGATGCAATTTAGGGGGGGGGAAACGGGTCAGGCTGCAATTAAGGGACACTAGTAAATATTTTAGTACATGGTTAGTCAGGTTGAAAAAAGACAGAAGTCCATCCAGTTCAACCATAAAAAAATTAAAACAAAAACATACAATCCCTTATATCCAATTTTATACCCACAATTGATCCAGAGGAAGGGGAAAAACCCTAGCAAATCATGATCCAGCTACAGCAGGGGAAAACAAATTCCTTCCCGATCCCCTGAGACGCAATCGGATATTCCCCGGATCAACTTTACCTATAAATGTCAGTACTCCGTTATATTCTGTACATTTAGGAAAGTATCCAGGCCTTTCTTAAAGCAATCTACTGAGCTGGCCAGAACCACCTCTGGAGGGAGTCTGTTCCACATTTCACAGCTCTTACTATGAAGAAACCTTTCTGTAATTTGAGGTGAAATCTCTTTTCCTCTAGACATAAAGAGTGCCCTCTTGTCCTCAGTGTTGACCGTAAAGTGAATAACTCAACACCAAGTTCATTATATGGACCGCTTATATTTGTACATGTGGATCATATCCCCCTTAATCTGCTCTTCTCAAGAGAGAATATATTCAGTTCTTCTAATCTTTCCTCATAGCTGAGCTCCTCCATGCCTCTTATCAGTTTGGTTTAGTGGACAAAGGTCAATTTGGTTCAGAATATTGTTTTTCTCATTTTCCGCCTCTAAAACTTAGGTGCGCCTTATGGAGTGAAAAATACAATAGGTAAAATCCATTCTGTTCATTCTTTTAGGATTCCAATAACCTTTGTGACATCCCTGTTGGGATTGTCTACAGGCATATGGGGCGATTGCACTTCAGAAAGGGGCATTGGAAGGCTTACACAAAATCAGAGACCTGGCTGTTACAGCTTTGCTATAAGACGAGGGGCATGGGAGCTTCTCACCATGGAGAGCAGTGGAGGAATGAAGTCCGGCCTCCCTCTAACCAAAAGAGCTTTCAGTCAGGTTAGGTTTAAAAAAATAAGTATCTGCTTATGTGCCACTGTAACATCCTAATGTGTCTGCTTAGCGAAAGCAAATCTACCAGCGTCTTCAGTGAAGCAAAAAATCCGCCACTTATACAGAAGCAAGCAGTCTGAATAGCTCAAAAGCTTTGAAGGGATGAGTGTGATATTTTCAGTAAGTTCACAGGGTTTCTCCTGACCCCATCCTGACAGAGCTTTGAAGACTGGAGAACTCTACACCCTCCTGTACTAGGCTGTGAATTCTGGCTTATCCCACGAACATGGCAAATGGCAAACTTAGATGTCAACATTAAAGAACATCTTCACCTTTGGACCTCTTTCACATAGGCTTCAGCTTGCATAGGAGATCTCAAGTTTTGTTGAAGATTTTAAACTATCCTTCAGCTCCAGTTTGTAAAGCCTCGTGCACACTGGACGTTTTTACAGCTGCTGTTTTTGGCTTTAGGCGCTTTTTTTCCTGCAGCCAGTAAAGTCCCCGTCTTATCCTAGGTGTCCATGCACACATAGGCTGTTATCAGCATTTTTTGGCAAGGGCGTCTTCTGGGTGGAAAAAACCCTCTGAATTAGTAGGTTTTAAAGGGGAGTATTTCAGCTATAAAAACCCTAACTGATAATGTTTTTGAGCCATAAGCTTTTGTGGGAGTTAAAAATAAAAAATAAATTCTGCTTGAATTGTTGAATGTAGATTTTAATCCAATGCTGATTGCCACTTTAAACAAGCTGCTAGCAGGCTTCAGCACTTCTTGAAGCTTTTTTGACCGCTTGCTGAAGCCTGCTAGCAGCTTGTTTAAAGTGGCAATCAGCACTCGGATTAGAATCTACATTCAACATTTATAAACTGGAGCTGAACGGTAGTTTATAAGCTTCAACAAAGCTTGCTGAAAGCTCTGCAAATGCTTTGTCAAAGCTGGCTGTTGACATCACTCCTATACAAGCTGAAGCCCGTGTGAAACCGGCCTTAACTCAATTAGAAACCTTCAGCAACTCCATTAAAAGTCAACCTGTCATAAACCAGGCTAATAAAACTACACACATTGAGGAAAAGAATGTATAGGCAGGTTAATACCCAGTATTACATTCAAGTCTCCAGTTTCTTGTAAAATGGACCCATCACATTTTCTTGCTCCTCTTGAGCTCGCCCCCCCCCTCGCTCTCTTGTCATTGGCTGTGATTGACAGCAGTGGGAACCAGTGAGCTCTAGCTGCTGTCTCAGCCAATGAAGGGGGGGGGGGGGGGGGGGGAGTCGAGGCCATCATAAACATTGCTGGATCAGAGGGCGCTCAAAAATTCATATCTCTCCTGTGTGTCTGTATAAGCTCTTAGTTGCTTTAGTCTGAGCTTACACAATGCTGAGGTTCAATTTAAAGCCACTGAGCCAATCATCAAGCGATAGAGCCGTCAGGTGGCATGCTCCACCAGAGCCAGAAGCACAGTAGTTTCCCTGCTCCTGGCAGCTGAATATGGTAGTAATGGAGCAAAGGAAAGATATGCTCTGCTGGAAATGGAGGCAATGAAGAAAACCAAAAGCAAACATACTACAGTACAATGCGTTTTTGAAAATGTGTGTATCCCCCCCAATGTTGGTAGACAGGCAATCAATGGTGAAGCTTCCATGTGTGTGGGCAAAAAAGTTTATGGATACAGTATATGACCATCAAACCTACTTTACAGTCAGTCAAAGATTGTGGACACTCCTCCAAACTGAGTTGAAGGTACTATACAGTATATACTACAGAAAACAGAAGTTTAAGACCATTATGTGCTTCCAAGCGTGTGGCAACAGTGTGGGGAAGGTAATTTTCTGTTTCAGCATGACCATACATACCCCTGTGCACAAAGCCAGATCCACCAAGACACGGCTTGACCAGTTTGGTGGCCATATACAGAATCCAGACCTCAGACACATTCAACACCTTTGAGATGAATTGAAACTCCGACTGATGGTCAGTTCTTCTCATTTAGCATCAGTACCTGACCTCACAAATGCTCTTAAATTCCAACAAACACAGATTTTCTTCCTTCGTAGAAGAGTGGAGGCTGTTAGGCCCCTTTCACACTGGGGAGGTTTTCAGGCTCTATAAACGCAAAAATAGCGCCTGCAAAGCGACCTGAAACAGCTGCTGCTGTCTCTCCAGTGTGAAAGCCCCAAGGGTTTTCACATTGGAGCGGTGCGCTAGCAGGACGGTAAAAAAGTCCTGCTAGCCGCATCTTTGGAGTGGTGTATATACCGCTCCTGCCCATTGAAATCAATGGGGCACCGTGGCTATACCGCCGACGCCGCCCCCACCCCCGCCCCAGTGTGAAAGGGGCCTTAGAGTCGCAAAAGGGGGCCAACTTCATATGAATTCTAAAAGTTTTGGAATGGGATATCCGAACCCTCAACCAGGTGTGATGGCCACATGTCTGCAAATAAGGGTACACAATTGAGAACCCCATTTTAGAACATTACAAAAAATTTGGTTCCTTTTGCTGTCTGGGACAAACGATCGTCAGGGAATCTAGTAACCAAACACGGCTCAAAAAGCAGCATGGGTCATGACTCTGTGCTCTCATTCACAACAGTACAAGAAGGCTGAAATACAGCACACACACCGATCAGCCATAACATTATGACAGGTAAAGGGAATATCTCGTTACAAGGGCATCTAAAAATGTATGGGATACATTAGGCAGCAAGTGAACATGTTGTCTATGAAGTTGATGTGTTAAAAGAAGAAAAAAAATGGGCATTGCAGATTGTTGTGAATGGGGCTGTGAAGCCCATGGTGATCCATGTCCACAGACAAAAGCTTCTACAATGGTCACATGAACAATGAACATCAGAACTGGACTACGAAGCAATGGAAGAATGTGGCCTGGTCTAAGGAATCAGGTTATGTGGATGGTCGGTTGCGTGTGCATCACTTACCTGGGGAACAGATGGCACCAGGATGCGGTTTAAGAAGGCAAGTCTGCAAAGGCAGTGTGATGCTTTGGGCAATATTCTGCTGGGAAACCTTCCATTCAAGTGAATGTTACTTTGATGCCCATGCCTCAATGGGTCAGGGCTGTTTTAGCAAAAGTTAACTATACTCAATATTAAGTGGGTGGTCATAATGTTATGGCCGATTGGTGTACATACATCAATCGACTGACAAGCATGTCAGATTTTTAGCATGCAATTTTGCCAACGGCCACAGCTAGCAGTAGTCACTGATCTCCCAGCAGGGATGGCTCCCCGCGCACACTTGATCGCATGCATAAGGGTTCCATTATCCTGGGCCAGCTAACACAGAGATTGGACAAAGATGTCAGCAACAGTAAAGGAGCATCAAACTAGATCATGGCTGTCACATTGTTGATGGTCACTTTGGTTAGCAAGTGCCATAATGTTGTGCATACAAGGATAGGTATCCATCTCTATATATATACACACACATACACACACACACAAACACAGTGCTGTGAAAATGTATTTGCCCCATGACGATTTTTTTTTTTTTGCATATTTCTTACACTTAAATAATTCAGATCATCAAAACTAATATTATTACACGAAGATAACCCAAGTAAATCCAAGATGCAGTTTTTATTTTATTTATTAAGGGGAAAAAAAGCTGCTCAAACCTACCTGACCCTATGTTAAAAAATAATTACCCCCCCTACCATGGTGAATCATGAATGAACTGATCAATTTTGTGGAAGGCGGAGTTAAATTTCACTTGCCACACCCAGGCCTGATTACTGCCAGACCTGTTGAATCAAGAAATCACACAAATAGAAGCTGTCTGACAAAGTGAAGCACACCTACAGATCACAAAAAGCCACACATCAAGCCACAATCAATCAAAAAATAAATAAATCAAGAACAGATTGTAATGCACATGTATATATGTCTAGGAAGGGTTTTAAAGGCATTTCAAAGGCTTTGGAACCCCAGTGAACCACGGGAAGAGCCATTATCCACAAATGGAGATAACTTGGAACAGTGGTGAACCTTCCCAGGAGTGGCCAGCCTATAAAAATTACTCCAAGAGCAGGACGACGACTCATCCAGGAGGTCATAAAAGAACCCAGAACATCATCTAAAGAACTGAAGGCCTCACTTGCCTCAGGTAAGATCAGTGTTTATGATTCAACAATAAGAAAGAGACTGGGCAAAAATGCCATCCAAGGGAGAGTTCCAATGCCAATGCCACTGCTGGCCAGAAAAGGCTCATCTCACATTTACCAAAAAACATCTTGATTATCCCCAAGACTTTTAGGTAAATATTCCGTGGACTGATGAGACAAAAATTTTACTTTTTTGTGTCCCTTTACATCCGGCATAAAAATAATACAGCATTTCATAAGAAGAACATCATAACAATAGTCAGACATAGTGGTGGTAGAGTGATGGTCTGGGACATCAGGACCTGGATGACTTATCATAATTGATGGAACCATAAATTCTGAGCTCTACCAGAAAATCCTAAAGGAGAATGTCCGGCCAGTTTGTGACCTCGAGCTCAAGTGCACTTGGGTTATGCAGCAGTACAAGGATCCGAAACACAACAGCAAGTCCACCTCCGAATGGTTCAAACCAAATAACATTTTGGTTTTGGAGTGGCCCTTAGCAAAGCCATGACTTAAATTCAATTGAGATGCTGCATCATGACCTTAAACACTGGAAAATCCTCCAATTAAAACAATTCTGCAAAGAAAAGAGGGCCTAAATTGCTCCACAGTCATTTCCAGTTACCGCAAAAACACTTGATTGCAGTTGTTGCCGCCAAGGGTGGCACAACCCCAGTTATTAGGTTTAGGGGGCAATTACTTTTTCACATAAAGTCAGGCAGGTTTGGACAGCTTTTTTTGCCTTAATAAATTAAGCCATCATTTAAAAACTGCATTTTCTATTTACTCGGGTGATCTTTGTGTAATAATGAAATGTTTTGATGATCCGAGTCATTTAACCACTTAACGACCGCCGCATGTACATATACGTCCACAGAATGGCATGTACAGGCAGATGGACGTACCCGTACGTCCCTGCCTAGACGTGGGTCGGGGTCCGATCAGGACCACCCCTGGTACATGCTGCGGTCGGAAATCTTCTGGGAGCGATCCGGGATGAGGGGGCGGCTATTCGTTTCTAGCCACCCCCTCGCGATCACTCCCCAGTGCTTCACTGTGGCGGCTGCATCGAATGTGTCATCCCTTTTATAGGGAGACACAATCGATGACGTCAGACCTACAGCCACACCCCCCTACAGTTGTAAACACACACACTGGGTGAAACATAACTTCTTCAGCGCCCCCTGTGGTTAACTCCAAACTGCAACTGTCATTTTCATAATAAAGAATGCAATTTAAATGCATTTTTTGCTGTGAAAATGACTATGGTCCCAAAAATGTCTCAAAAATGTCCGAAGTGTCCGCCATAATGTCGCAGTCATGAAAAAAATCGCTGATCGCCGCCATTAGTAGTAAAAAAAAAAAAAAAATTATAAAAATGCAATAAAACTATCCCCTATTTTGTAAACTCTATAAATTTTGCGCAAACCAACCGATAAACGCTTATTGCAATTTTTTTTTACCAACAATATGTAGAAGAATACGTATCGGCCTAAACTGAGGGGAAAACATTTTTTTTATATATTTTTGGGGGATATTTATTATAGAAAAAAGTAAAAAATATTGCATTTTATTCAAAACTGTCGCTCTATTTTTGTTTATAGCGCAAAAAATAAAAACCGCAGAGGTGATCAAATACCACCAAAAGAAAGCTCTATTTGTGGGAAAGAAAGGACGCCAATTTTGTTTGGGAGCCACGTCGCACGACCGCGCAATTGTCTGTTAAAGCGTCGCAGTGCCGAATCGCAAAACCTGGCCTGGGCCTTTAGCTGCATTTTGGTCCGGGGCTTAAGTGGTTAAAGCGGGAGTTCACCCATTTATAAAAAAAAAATTTCTCCCCTTAGCTTCATGCTCGTTCGGTCTAGGGGAATCGGCTATTTGTATTAAAATATGAGCAGTACTTACCCGTTTTCGAGATGCATCTTCTTCCGTCGCTTCCGGGTATGGGTCTTCGGGAGCGGGCGTTCCTTCTTGATTGACAGTCTTCCGAGAGGCTTCCGACGGTCGCATCCATCGCGTCACTCGTAGCCGAAAGAAGCCGAACGTCGGTGCGGCTCTATACTGCGCCTGCGCACCGACGTTCGGCTTCTTTCGGAAAATCGTGACGCGATGGATGCGACCGTCGGAAGCCTCTCGGAAGACTGTCAATCAAGAAGGAACGCCCATTCCCGCAGCCCATACCCGGAAGCGACGGAGAGGATGCATCTCGTAAACGGGTAAGTACTGCTCATATTTTAATACAAATAGCCGATTCCCCTAGAGAAAACGAGCAGGAATCTAAGGCTAAAAAGTGCCCTCTAAGGGTGAACCCCCGGGGGGCAACTACTTTTTCACAATAATATATATATATATATATATATATATATATATATATATATATATATATATATATATATATATATATATATATATATATATACACATACATACATACATACATACACACACACACACACACACAGATGTTGCAGTTATTACTCGAAGACAAATCATAATGTGCATCTCCTCCAATGACAAGTCATTTGGTAATGATTTACAATAGAGAAAAGAAAAAACCCACATTAGCCATGTGAACAATTTGCTAACACATTACAGAAATTACTCAGAAATCACCACATTTTTGGATAAAGAACAGAAAATGTATACATCCCAGCAGAATTTCGCAATCGCAGCATCCCACCACAAAAGGAGACATCAAATCCTCTGTTTAAATTTTTGTACATTTAGAGAGTCTAATTGTACCAAGCGTATTGCCAGCAATCTGTGACAAATAAGCTGGAAGAAGAATCTGCCCACACAAATACTAAGTGCGCCCAAAGCGGTCTAATGCCGTCTTATTCTCTCCGTCCCAACGGTCAGAGAATTGCTAGACAGAAGAAGCTATTTAACACAATGGCTTCCATTACACACTGTTCCCAAACCAGATGTCACCTTAAAATACCTTTAAGGGGCACAAAGAATAATCTGTTCTCCGTGATACAATATGGAGTGCACAACGTTACAGTACATTGTCATTCAACCACAAAATAGCTAGGAAAATGAGCTAGATAAAACTGATGTGACGGAATAAGAAAAGGAAAACTCCTTGTAGAACTTTTTAGAGACAATGAATAAAAGCTAATGGGAAAACATGGAAAAAACAACAGTTTTCAATACCTTTCACCACTCTATAAAAAAATAAAATGCAATAAAAAAAAAAAAAACACACACAATTATTGTGCGGAGAGCAGCACTTCCCGTCTCTGGGTGGCTACACTCACTTTTCTGCTCCATACACGGAGGCAGCCATTATTGTAACACAGGCTGAACTGTAAACATGTCAGACTTTGTCTCCATCATATTGTAATGAGTAGTATTTCACACAAAAGAGAGGTAACGTTGTTTTTTGCCTTTTTCCAGCTCACAGGAAGGGACAGGGCCAGTGCATGTCCGGCAAGGTCAACTAGTATGTTCTGTACTTGCTTATACAAAATGTTCCAAAGCCTGAAAGAAGAAAAACGTACAGTAATAGTGGTAATATGGATAGGTGACAATGTCAAAGAAATGGCACCAACATCCCTGTAAACATATGTAGACAAGGGAGGAGATTTTTACGGGTGCCAGCAAAAAGTAGTAATTTCAATACTCCAAAAAAAAAAAAATAACAGATTTTATTGCTACAGACAAAACATAGTTAAAAGTATTAAGCTATAGGTTGTGTGCACAAGTACAGTAAAACATCTAGAATTCAAAACTGATGAAAAGGTTTCACTCAATAGCATTGGAGTGATTGACCTGACATGTTTCGCCACTCAGGGCTTCCTCAGGTGATGTTTTTAACCACTTAAGACCAGGACCATTATGGAGGTAAAGGACCTGGCCAGTTTTTGCGATTCGGCACTGCGTCGCTTTAAACTGACAATTGCACGGTCGTGCGACGTGGCTCCCAAACAAAATTGATGTCCTTTTTTCCCCCCACAAATAGAGCTTTCTTTTGGTGGTATTTGATCACCTTTGCGGTTTTTATTTTTTGCGCTATAAACAAAAATAGAGCATCAATTTTGAAAAAAAATCAATATTTTTTACTTTTTGCTATAATAAATATCCCCTCAAAAACATATAAAAATATTTTTTTTCCTCAGTTTAGGCCGATATTTTTTTTTTACCAAAAATAGGTAGAAGAATACGTAACGCAATAAATGTTTATCGATTGGTTTGCGCAAAATGTATAGCGTTTACAAAATAGGGGATAGTTTTATTGCATTTTTATTCAAAAAATTTTTTTACTACTAATGGCGGTGATGATCAGCGATTTTTTTCGTGACTGCGACATTATGGCGGACACATCGGACAATTTTGACACATTTTTGGGACCATTGTTATTTTCACAGCCAAAAGTGCTATAAAAATGCATTGATTACTGTGAAAATTACAATTGCAGTTTAGGAGTTAACCACTAGGGGGCACTGTAGGGGTTAAGTGTGAGCTCAGGTGTGTTTCTAACTGTAAGGGGCTGGGGCTGGACGTGTGACATCAGTGATCGTCTTTCCCTATATCAGGGAACAGACGATCACTGACATTTCCACAATGAAGAACGGGGAAGGTGTGTTTACACACACCTCTCCCCGTTCTTCAGCTCTGATGACCGATCGAGGGACACCAGCGGCGATCGGGTGCCGTGGGCGCGGTCACAGAGCTTCGGACCGGGTTACAAGTGCACCGGCGGCGGTGGCGGCGCGCTCGTGACCCCACAGCTGGGCACTTAAAGAGGACGTACAGGTACGCGCTTGTGCCCAGCCGTGCCATTCTGCCGACGTATATCAGCGTGAAGGGGTCCTTCTTTGGTTAAAGACATTCTTTAGAAACAGTCTTTACAAACATCCCCTGAGGAAGCCCTGGTGGGCTGAAAATAGGACACAGGAGCGTAGAATGAACTACACTCTTGTGATCCAAAGGAGAAGCACAGCAAAAAAAAAAAAGAAGAAGGAGAGCTTCGGCCATACCTCTCTAACTACTTGCCGACCAGCCACCGCAGTTGTACTGCAGCAGGTTGGCATGCCTGGCGAATCACCATCACAGTACGTTGGCTCTTTAAATCGATATGGCAAGCATGCATGCCCGTAGCATAGCCCTGGAGGCGATGCGCGTGGCTGCGATGTTCACGGGGCACCCGCGATCGCTCCCAACAGAACCGGGATTTGTAAACACACAAATCCCGGTTCTGTCAGGGGAGTAGAGACAGATCGTGTGTTCCTACTAAGTAGGCGCAGCAATCTGTCTCCTACCCCAGTTAGATCACATGAAGATATGTATTTTTATTGTTTATATTGGACTCATTTTGCACATCCAGTGCCGTTTGCTGAATTTAGTTTCAATATATGGATGCACCTGATTAGCACTTATTACCTATCATGCACCTTAGTGATGTTTTTTTTTTTTTGCACATTTTTTGATTTTGTCATGCACTTAGTCCACCAAATATATAAATGTGTACCAAGTGTTCATATACAAATATTCTTCTCAGAAGGATGTGAAAACACACACATATGCGTACCATACACGTATTAAATAGTGCACGTTATATCTAAAAAAAAACGTGCATTACCCTATATCATGCACGGACCGGAAGTTATCCCGCCGCCATTTTCCTACCTGGAACCACCGCTCTAATACCCCCATCTTTGTTCCCCTGTTTTTACTGTTTAGTTTTTTTGTGTGTACTGCCCGTGCTTTATCCCCCTTCCAACCCTCTTGCTCTATGCAGGTTACATTTTTGTCCGCCGTGTCCCTGTCCTTTTCCACGGTCAGAAACCGCTGATCCCGTCTGGCCGGATGTTGTTATTTCGCCATCTTTGTTTGTCCTGTGCCCTTCCTTTCGTTGGACGGAAGCTGCTGGTCCCGTCTGGCTGGATGTTATTACTCCGCCAGACCGAAAGCAGCATCTCCGCCATCTTGGTTTATCCTCTTCCCTTCCTTTTGTTGACCTGTAGCCACCAATCCTGTCTGGCCGGATGTGGTTATTCCGCCAGACCGGATGTTACATGGCCGCCATTTTGACTTCTCTCATTCCCTTCATTTCTCCAGTCACATGACAGGATTTGGATTAGGGCCGAAACAACTAATCGATTAATCGACAACTAATTGATTATGAAAATTGTAATCGATTAATTTCATAATCAATTAATCGGCCAGTAACATAATGGGGTTAAAACAACTAAAATTAGCCCTTTATAGTACAAAAAAGCAAATCGCTACTGTAATTATTACTTTCACTGTCCCACAGTAAAAAATGTAACTACTTACAGTAGCGATTATTTGCTCATTTTGTACTTTTTTTTTTTAACCCAATGGGGTTACTAAAAATCTCAGGCCTGGGGTCACACCTCTGTTTTTTGGTGCTTTTTGCAGAAACACACTACAGTTCATTTTTTTCCATGGGACACGTTCACATCCATGATTTTTTTTTCAGCTGCTGCTTATTTGAAAAGGGCAAGGACTTTTTAAACGCAATACGGTGCAATTTTTTTTTTTTTTTGTTCAATATACTTCAATGGAGAAGCTGCAGGAAAGCATGTAATGCGGATTACAATTTGTGTTTTGTAATCTGCCGAACAACAAATTGGCCCAAAAAAAAAAATGTAAAAATTAAAAAAAAAAAAAATTTTTTTTAAGGCTATTATCCGAATAATCAATTAATCAAAACAATAAATCGGCCAACTAATCGATTATGAAAATAATCGTTAGTTGCAGCCTTAATTTGGATTGCACCAGTGTGCTATTGGCCCTTTTAACTACTGGCGTACTTTGCCCTGCTTCGGCTTATATCTCCTACTAATCTCCCTTCCTTTATTAACCCTCTATGGGTTTCATGTCTTAATATTGCATACACAATTGGGTCACTTTTACAATATGTTCACTCTATTGAACATTTAAAATTTTATATATATATATATATATATCACAAACACGCATGTATGCGCCTATTAGATATAACGTGCACCATTTAATACGTGTATGGTACGCATATGTGTGTGTGTTTTCACATCCTTCTGAGAAGAATATTTGTATATGAACACTTGGTACACATTTATATACACATGTTTGGTGGATTGTCATTTATAGGTGATATTTATAGGGGTTAATAAATGTAATTATTGCACAGGATTAGGTGGATGTAGGTCAACCACCAGGGTAGCGCAATCCATATACTATATTAATTTCATTTTGGGCGAGCCACTATCGAGTGGCTTGCACTTTTTTTGATTGCAGCAAACCAACTAATATAGAACAATTGTATTTTTCTATTTGCGCCAGCAACACCCGTCCCATATAAGAAGCCAACACTAACCTACCTAAGTTGTCAGCTGCGGCTTTGCTGTGGAGGCGGGTGCAGAGGAGGCAGCTGCCAATAGAAGCCCCATAGAAAAAGTCTATGGGTGATGTTACGTCCAATTCATGTCACAGCTGTTGTCGGTTGTGTCCTCCGCAAAGTTTCCACTGCTAGAGACCAGGCTGGAGCAGCGTCAAAAAAGGTACGTATACCGATTTCTTCTTTACAGGGCTAGAAAGGTTAGTGTTAGATCGTGGATGTCTGTAGATGTAGCGATTTCAGTGTTAGGGTGGACTTTTATTTCCCCACTAAGCTTCGCTTTAAAGCAGGAGGACCAGCACAGGGGCAGAAAGGGTGGACAAAGTCCACATTTGATGAGCAAAGAAGATCACACCAAGGGTATAGGTATCCAGGGGCAGAGGGCTTTAGATTTTTACCAAACAGCAGCCACCTGCCATTGGGGCAGTTAAAAAAAAAAAAAAAACCACTAAACTTCAGCTTTAAATAGAAAATCGAGCTCCTGGCAAAGTATAAGTTCACAAATTAGGTGTCCTGGCTGACTGAACACTAGTTCTGGGTTAGTCAAGTATAAAAGGAGAAGTATGATCAAAGCTCTATTGGCCTTACTTCCCCTGTGGCTCACAAGAGTGCACTTAGATCTGCACTTCGACCCAGATTCAGCCGACAGCGGGCTAAAGTCTACTGTTGGCTGACATCACACAGTTGGTCCAGGCACTGCAAGGATCCAGACAATAACGCTGAATAAAGAGGTCAAGCACAGCTTAATACTGATCAAAGTAAGCAAATCTCAGTTTCAACTGTAAAGAGAAGTCTTCCAGTTGTAGATTTGACAGGTCGAGTTGCTGTAAAAAAGCCATTGCTAAAATGGCAAAATAAGAAGACTGGAAGGTGGTCTTAGGAGCTGAGGAATTAAATGCTCATATTATCATTCCATCATGCAGGGTTTTTGTACACCAAATAGGTGAAAGGATGGTTCCTCTGCGTGCGACACCAACTGTCAAACAGGGAGGAGGAAGCGCGTTGGTCAGGGACTCTTGATGGATCCAGAGTCGTCACCTTGCAGAGTGAGTGGCACCCTGAACCAAAAGCAACTACCACAGCATTTTTTTTAGCACCATGCAATACCCTCTGGAATACACCTAGTTGGTGAAGAGTTCTTCTGACAGCAAAATAATGACTTAAAACATATCTCCAGGCTGTCAGGCCTACCCTAGAAGAAAAGAAGATAGTAGGCTCTAAATCATGAAATGTGCAGCACAGTCTTCAGACTTAAACCCCATCAAGCTGGTTTGGGATGGCCTGGACAGAAGGGTGAAAGCAAAGCTACCTACAAGAGCAACACATTTGTGGGAACAGTGTTGGGAAGAACTTTCCACACAAAGTGATTTCCGTTGTAGAAAGAGTGCCGCAAGCGTGTTCGGCTGTTATATCTGGAAACGGTGGCTTTTGAGGAGTAAGAAACTTTGATTACATCTTGTTAAAAAAAAAAAAGGATTCCGTGATTTCTTTTTTATGTCCAATTGTTTATTTGTTCCATGCTATATTTTCTGAGTACATTGAGACAATAAACTATGTAAATTTCAATAAAAACTGGAAAAAATGGAGTGTTCTAAAATGTCTGACCAGTTGTGAAAAAATTAACCAATTCACATTAAGACTGTTTGATGGTTCTATTGGGTTGCAATATAAAGACTATGGCCCGGAATAACAGACATTGGCATTTATCTACGTTAGCTACGCCGACGCAGCGCATAGAGGCAAGCATTGAATTCACAAAGCACTTCCTCCCAAAACTGCGCTGGGTTTCCAAGGTGTAAGTCGGCGTAAGTGGAAGTAGGCGTGAGCCATGCAAATGATGCGTGACCCCATGCAAATGAAGGGCCGAGCGCAAGACAGATACGTATAACGAACGGCGCATGAGCCGTCCAGTGGGCACATCCCAGTGCGCATGCTCACAATCACGTCGGAACAACTGCCTAAGATACGCCGGATCACTGCCTACAGCGTAAACGTAACCTACGCCTAGTCATATTTACGTCCAACGTAAACTACCTAAAATACGTGGGCTTGAGTTCCCTGGTGCAGACCTTTCCATGTCTGCTGCTGAGTTACACCTGCTTTATGGGGCTTAACTTTACGCCGGACGTAGAACTTACGCGCACCAGTCGTAGCCTGCGTCGGACGCATGTACGATCGTGAATCGGCGTATCTCCCTCATTTGCATATTTGAATAGAAAATCAATTGGAGCGCCAAATGCGTCCAGCGTAAATATGCGCCCACTCTACGCCGGCAAGTTACGTCGGTCGGATGAAGCCTGTTTTTAGGCGCATCTTAGTTTTGTGGGCACAGCGCACAGATACGACGGCACATATTTGCACTTACGCGGCGTATCTGGAGATACGTCGGCGCAAGTGCTTTGTGAATCCGGCCTATGTTATAGCTTTTCCTCAGGATATGCTACATTGGTTATGAAGTGTAATTGCAAGTATTGGTACTATGCTCTGTAGCAACAAGTTGTAGATATTATTGTGACTCTTAAAGGGGTTGTAAAGCTTTGTGTTTTTTCATCTTAATGCATCCTATGCATTAAGGTGAAAAAACACCTTGCACACTCCGGCCCCCCAAGCCCCCGTTTTACTTACCTGAGCCCCGAATCTCCATGGGCACGGTGCTTTACACCAGCTTGAGGCGGCTCCGGGGGGCGAGGCAGAGTGACACTCAGTGGCTATAGCCGCCCACTGTATCACATGGGAGCGTGCCCACAAGCTAACCCCCTTGTGAGAGCGCTTCCCAGAGGGGGGTTAGCTCTTGCGTCGAGGAGCCAAAACAGCCACCGTGGGACCCCAGAAGACGAGGATCGGGGCCCACTCTGTGAAAATCTAACTGCACAGTGGAGGCAATTATGGCATGATTGTTATTTAAACAAATAAAATAAAAATAAACCTTTGTCATACAAATAATGCTTTGTGAGTCTGTTGCAAAGTTTCTCATCTGGAGATCCTTCTGGTGACAGCACTTCCTGTCGCAGGCTGACATTAGGCCCGTGCCTCACAATTAGCAGCCCACTTTCAGATTACCATGAGAACTTCCTAAAACAGGACTAAACCCTCCTATCTCTTCCTGTCCACTGATAGTGCCATTTTAGCTTGTATTTAGACTTCCAGTTGTCATGGAGCTGCACAACAACTTCGGTATATTTGTTTAGAGCCATGGTTCACACTATGAATTGCACAGGAAAATGCTGCGAATTCCTGTACGATTCAGCGCAGTGAGATTTTGGCCCATTCATTCATTGAATGGGTTTAAATCACACCGTCTCACCAAAAGAACTGTATGCACTTTTGGAAATAAACTGCAACTGGATCGCATGGTACATTTTTACCATGCAATCCAGTGCAAATGCACTTTATTTGGGGTGTCGTTTACTTAACATCGACACGCGCTGCAAAACGCAACTATAGTGCATTTTGAACGAGGTGAGGGAAACGTGCATGGAATGTGGGTTTCCTGCATGGAGTTCTAGTGCGAACCTAGCCTTATTGAACATTTCTTTTGGGAAACATTTACATTTAGGCTTCATTTCCACTGGCGTTTTTACAGCCACTGTTAGGCTTTTTTACAGCTTAAAAACGCCTGTCCATGTTTATTTTGTAAAAAAAAAAAAAAAAAAAAATTTTGTGAGCTGCAGCTTTAAAAATGCCGCGGTCGCGTTTTTGAGCGTTTTCGCGCGTTTAACGTCTGGCGTTTTTACAGCTCTACTCTGGAGCTTCAGAACGCCCTGGTCCTGCGTTTTTTTTACAGCTCAAAAACGCCTATGCCATTTGCAGCTCAAAAACGTCTATGTGGGCATGATGCCATAGAATAACATGGACAGGCGTTTTTAAGCTGTAAAAAACGCTCAGAAAAGTGGCTGTAAAAACGCCAGTGGAAATGAAGCCTTATGGGTTTTGTTTTGGCTTTAAAGTGATATTAAAAGGCAATAAAACAAAAAATAACAAACATGTTGTACTTACCTGCTCTGTGCAGTGCTTTTACACAGAGCAGCCCCAATCTTCCTCTTCTGAGGCTCTCTCCGACACTCCTGGCCCCTCCCTTCTGCTGAGTGCCTCCAGAGCAAGCATGGGGGCAGCCAAGCAGGCTCGCTCCTGAGCTGCTGCTCTGCATGTCAATTCACACACCGAGACACAACTCTACCCCACCCCCTCTCTCTCTTCATTGGCTCACTGATTGACAGCAGCTCCCACTGCGGTCTCATCCAATAAGGAGGGAATGTCCCTGAAGAGCCGAGGCTCTCATGCACATCGCTGGACTGCGATGGGGTTCAGGTAGGGTTGGGGGGTAGCTGGGAAGTTGCTGTACACAGAAGATATAAAAAACCTTGAGCCTTTAGAACTACTTTTAAGTTGCCTGTTTAGCTGCCTAATAGACCTGATAGGCAATCCATTGGTTAAGCATTGTCGGCCTGCAACAGGAAGTGGAGTTACGGACAGGATTTTCAGGTAAGAAACTAACAGGTTTGCAGAAAATCACTGTAAAGACATCTAACCTAGTGAAAAATATATTCAAGGTTTACCTAGGAACTAATAATAATGGAACCACCAGATTTGGTTTGTGGGAACCCACTGGGAGCCTAAAAATGCACTCATTAAAATTCAGCACAGAACATAATCTGCCTTCTATTTTGGATCCTGAACTGATACTGTCCAGCTCATGGCCTGTACAGTTTCATCCTCATAATTCCCTATCAGCTTTTACAGGAGATGCAACATGGAAGGTAATTTAACCAATAGCAGTTCACTTAACAGAGGGCAATTACATTGAACGACTAATACACAATCCAGCATATGCAGCAATTACAAGTTCCTGAAGGGGAGAGGAGGTGGTAATTATATGCGAACAAGTGATGTTCCCTCCATTTTGGATCTCCAAATAACGTGCCAGATTGTTTGAGGTCATACTACCTACCCAGATGGGAATGTTTATCACATACCAACCCCACCGAATTGATTCAACATCTGAGCTTTTTAGGTGAGCGTTAAATAATGAGCTTAAAAAAAAGTTACAATATGAACATATGATGCACATCCAGCCTCAGTACCTTAGGTTGTAATAGACATCTGTGATCAAGCAATGTGCAACAGGGTTTACTCGCAGGAGACTGGCTTATTTACCAGCCACACAACACTGTGCTGTGTTTAACCGGAAAAAATATACTGTGGTTTATCAATCCCTAAATGTGGTGGCTGCATTTGTTTTCCTTCTTCCCTTTTATTTTCACCTCATGATTCAGGCAGTAACACCTTTAGTGTGTCTCCACTCTGGATCAATGGAGACATCTTTGGACGTCAGCACTCCAATACCGGGCACTTTCACCTCCTTCCTGCCAAAGCAAAATTTTCAGCTTTCAGTGCTGTCACACACCGTCCCCATAAGAGACCTTTAATTTTCATACAAATAGAGCTTTCTTTTGGTGGTATTTTTTTGAGAAACAAAGACTTCATATGGCGACATGGGAAGTCCAGGATTGGCTTTAACGTTTTAACTTTACCTAAAAGTAGAGGGGGTGCTGCCCTCCCTGACCTACGGCTGTACTTTCACGCTGCATCGTTGATCAGAATAGTCGATTGGTACCACGGTTCCTCCACTAAATTATGGACGTCATTAGAAAATGACTGAATATCTCCCGACCTCACATCCCTTCCATGGACACACCCGACACAGACCCTCTACAGACCTATTACCCCTTGTAACTTTCATTACGCTGCGAATTTGGGACAACTACCTCCACAAAATTTTATTATCCTCGAGACCCAGCACCTTGACTCCATTATTTGATATTAACTCTTTCCCTCCGACTTGTGCTAAATCTAAATTTCTTATGTGGCAAAAATCAGGAGGCTCCTCTGTTGAGTCATACACTTCGCTCTGGACAACCGAATCCCCTACCAGACATGCTCTCCTCCTGCCACAACCCTTCTATGGCTTGGCTTGAACACCCTCAATTAACACACTTTATGCACAAAATACCAAACGTCGACGATATGACTAGACCACAGACAGCTTTTGAGTCATTGCTTTCCCAGTCGGACAGACCAGAGCATTCGCTATCCCTGATATATCAGTTACTGATTCAGGTCTTCTATCCAAACTCACTGTCATTCCTCTCAAAATGGGAAAGGGAGATGAATATGTCTCTGGAGAATATGGAGTGGGGCAAAACATTGGCGCTCTCTTTTAAATTATCTATCTCATCTCATGCCCAAGAACGGAATTACCGTATATTCTCCAGGTGGTACCGCTGCCCCACTATTCTACATAAGTTTGATCCTAATGTCTGACGTATGTTGGAGATGTTTGCAGGCCCCAGGGAACATGACACACATTTGGGGTACGTGCCCACGTGTCACCCCCTTTTGGGACAAGGTTCTCAAGCTATATGACAAACTTGTAGGTGACAAATATCCCAATGAACCCCGCTTAACAGTTCTATCTATGATTCCGGGGTCATACAAACAAATCAAGAAGAGCTTAATCCGCCATTTGCTGACAGCTGCACGTTCAGTTATTGCCAGAGCGTGGCGTCAACCTGTGATCCCCTCTCTGGCTGATTGGGCATGTGAAATGGACAGGATCGAACATATTGAAAGGATGTTAGCGTGGGATAACAATAAGAGTGAGGACCACACTATTACGTGGACCGTTTGGTTACACTTCCGGTTCTCTGCCGATTTTAAATCTTTTATAGCGCATACAGCTCCTACTGCTTCCCCGGTGCGCTCGCATGAGTAGCGTGATGTCCCTTCTCCCTATTTTCCCTTTCCCCGGCCTCTCTCCACCCCCCCCCCCCATTTTTATTTCTCTCTTTACTTCTCCTCCTCCTGTAGGTACCTTTATAAGTTTGTAGTAATCTTACCAGTAGATTTACCGCACGTTCAGGCCATATGTGTTGAGCCTTGTTTTTTTTTTTTTGGTCGTTTTCTCCGCCAGTTTACTTGATTTACCATTACTTTGTTTATTTCACTTATTTCTATGTTCATTAAGGTTATTTACCTGACTATGCATATGTGATATACATGTTCTTTTAGTGTCCTTCCGATCCGAATGTAGACTTGTACACTCAATAGACATATATTATTCCTGACCTATGTTTAGTCAAAATGTTTAACAAATGCCTGTAACTCAATATAACAGATTCAATAAATGGCAAATGACAGCCCACTCCCTTCCTTCTCCAACCAGCAAAGCACAATGTGGGTGGGATATTAAATGTAGATTAATGAAGGATTCGCCTCCATCTTTTTCTAAGATACAGGCTGGAGGGGTGTGACAGAGCCTGTGACTGCCAGAAATCTGCCCACATGTTATTTCCACAAAATAATAAAGATTTGATTTCAAATATATTTGTATGACAATTTAAAACAGTTTATTGATATTATGTATTTTTACTCTATATCCAAAGGCAGTGTTTTTATTTTGAAAATGTGACCAGCAGCAGAAGACTAGAAGCTCCTCCCGCTTATATGTCCCTGCAGACAGGCTGGGAAAGAGCTGGGTCATGTGACAGCTGTATATACAGAAATAGAAAGGACAATGTAAATTAAACAGTGTGTGTTTAGCATCACTTTAAATGCAACTTGTCTTCGTAGGTCTTATAGAAACCCCTTTCTGTTAAAATCAGCCATTGACTTATGGAAAGAGCACAGTTATAAAACCGACTCAAACAGGTGCCCCACCAAACATGAGTGACCGCACAAGTTAATAAGGGAGTCTACCAAGAAATCCATCAATACAACAAGCCTCAGGAGCCAAGATTTCAGAGACAAGATACAATTTGCCCAGTAAAAAAAAAAGAGACTTCACCTACAACTTGCCAGAAGGCATAGAAGACTAACGTCAGCTGTAGGAAGGTTCTAAAGACTGAGAAAAACAAAATATGGCCATCAGACCAAGCGGTTATGTTGAGCATAAGCAAAACACTGCAAGTGATCCTAAATGCACCATCCCCATCTTGAAGCATTGTGGCAGCATTATGATGGAGGAATACTCCTTTGGAGCACGCCCTAGGCTTATGTTGGTAGACCACTGGTAACACACTTTTATGGCACCCAAGGCAAGGATGCCAAGTGCACCCCCACCCCAAGCTGAGATGACTGGAGCGTACTCAACAGAGCATACAGTGGCCTAGCTGCCGCAGAGTACAGAAATGACTGCTGCCAACGGTCCTATGGATGCCACTTTTGGAAAACAAGATTGGATGCAGGGGCAGGTGTGGCAACAAAGTTAAACAAATGTGAGCTAGCCTTAAATAGCATGTGAAAACAGTCAGGCTTTTATTGGTAGAAACAACGTGTTAATAACTAGAGCTAAGGATTAATAGGGGGTTAAAATGTTACGCAACCAGTTGAGTTCCAGAGCCATATTCAATGGGCTTTTTCTATTGTTATTAGTTATGATACAGATGCAAGACATATGCCATTTTCTTTAGTCAGTATTGTCTTCAAAGATATATTTTGTTTGTAAATATTTTAAAGGGGGAAAGAAGTAAAAACAAATACACATTTTTTCAGTTTAAAGAAAGCTTTGAGTGACTTTGACGGTTCCCAATCATTTGAAGGTGCAGCATAACCCATCTGTTATGAATGACAGCCTGTGTCCTGTATTGTACAGGTATGAAAAAAATACACTATTTCCACAGATTGGCTGAATTATAGGCCTTCTTTGTGAGAAGGAGCAGCAATACAACCATTGTTAAGTACTGTATATACTCGAGTATAAGCTGACCCGAATATAAAAGTCGAGGCACCTAATTTTACCCCAAAAAAAAAAAAAGGAAAAATTATTGACTCGAGTATAAGCCTAGGGTGAAAAATGCATCAGCTACTGCAAGTGGAAAAGAAGGTCAACAATGCCCATCTGCAGCCTCATTGTGCCCATCTGCAGCCTCACTGTGCCCACCTGTCTCGTCAGTGCCCACCTGCAGCCTTACTGGCTTCACTGTGCCCACCTGTCTCATCAGTGCCCATCTGCAGCCTCACTGGCTTCATTGTGCCCACCTGTCTCATCGGTGTCCATCTGCAGCCTCACTGGCTTCATTGTGCCCACCTGTCTCATCGGTGTCCATCTGCAGCCTCACTGTGCCCATCTGCAGTCTCACTGGCTTTATTGTGCCCAAATGTCTCATCAGTATCCATCTGCAGCCTCATGTACCTTTGATCTCCCGCTGTGTCACGCAACTGCAGTCGGCGGCGTTCTGTCAAAAGTTACAACTTATCAAATTCTCCAATCGGTTGTACTGCACATGCGCGAGCGCGTCCACGAGAACGTCTTTCTGCTGCACATCATCAACCCATCAAATACGCCAACTCCACTAGCCGCCGCACAGCGCATGCATTGCCTTCATTTAACGCACTATAATCCCCTATCACACACCAAGAAAGAACAACGGACGACGACTACAGTTAAGATAGCATGACACAGCGGGAGACTCAAGGATAAGCCAAGGGGGGCTTTTTCAGCATAAAAAATGTGCTGAAAAAAGTCGGCTTATACTCGAGTATATACAGTAATTCTTAAAAAGCATAACCTGCACATCTAATAAACCGATATGGCCGCCTCCATGCACCTGTGCGTACACATATAGTAAATTTACAAACTACAGTAAGTGGTAAGTACTGTAAGTTTTTTTTTTTTACATATTACCACATATTGATGAGATTACACATTCCCTTTAAAAGGATGACAAGTAATTTAAAGTGGAGTTCCACCCATTTTTTTATGTTTGTCTGTGCTGCATGCTCTAATCTCATAGTGTTCAGAATGGACAATTTTTATTTAATTTGTTGCTTGTAAATACCTTTATTTTGTAGTCCTTCATTACTTCCTCCTCCTTATTTGCCTAGGCTATTTGCAAGGGTTTCTGGGATAGGCATCATGTTTCCCAGTAGTCCTTGCAAACCTGACTGAAACCTATTACATTGCTTGTGCACTGAGCATGTGCGAGATATGCAAAGCTGAAATCCAGGAAGTCTTACAGTCTGGCTTCATGATGCCCACACTAAAGATGGCCACGGTCTATTTCTAGATTATAAACTATCTAAATGCTGTAACAACCTAACAAAACGGACCTTAGTTTACAGACTTAGGCCCCTTTCAGACTGGGGCGGGAGCTGCGGTGGCGGTATAACGCCGCTAAAAATAGTGGCGCTATACCGCCGGAATTGCCGCGGGTATCAGCCGCTAGCGGTGCGGTATTAACCCCCGCTAGCGGCCGATAAAGAGTTAATATCGCCCGCAATGCGCCTCTATAGAGGCGCATTGCGGGCGGTATTGCCGCAGTTCCCATTGTTTTCAATGGGAAGGAGCGGTGAAGGAGCGGTATACATGCCGCTCCTCTCACCGCTCCAAAGATGCTGCTGACAGGAGATTTTTTTGTCTCCCGCCAGCGCATCGCCTCAGTGTGAAAGCCCTCGGGCTTTCACATTGAGTCTGCAGTGCAGGAGTTTTTCAGGCGGGATAGCAGCGCTATTTTTAGCGCTTTACCGCCTGAAAAACTCCTCAATGTGAAAGGGGCCTAACTTTACTAGAATACATTAAGCTTGTGTATTACAGGGGTATTTATATTTAAAAAGTGAAATTGTGGGTGGAACTCCCCTTTAAGTACCAAAAAGACTCACTGGAGACCCAGCAGCCTATAAGGGCCTCATACACATTTTATAATAGAGGAGAACACGCACTTCTTGAACACATCTTTTTATCATCTAAAAAAAAAAAAAAAGGATAAAAGCTATGCAAAGTACACATCCCTGTGCACATGTTAATACAAGTAGCAGTGCAAAAAATAGCATGGTACGCACATGCTAATCTATTCCTGCGAATCATCAGAATATGACAAAAGCTCTTACGTAAGCAAAGGTTTAAAAGCAGAGGCTGGCAGCATATGAGTGCGGTTTTATAAGCTGCAGTTCTCCTGGCAGACAGGGCCTTGTACTAAACAAAAGCAGAATAGCCACAGGTGGTCTCAACTATTCCAAGAGCGTAAAAGTTACTACATCCATCATTTTTAAAGCTTGCATCAAGGCCTCGTTCGCACACTAAAGGCACTTTCAGATGGTTTCAGTCACAACTGTGGTTAAGTACTGGGAGCAAGAGTGCCGCGATAGGATTATAATCTAGAAACGAACATCTGCCAGAGAGATTTGGGCATCCTTTAGCAATGGCCACTGTTATTAATACTACTGTGTCTTCTGCTTAATAATAAAAAAAAAAAACAGACTATGTATTAAGCCTGGAAATGATGGTAATGAGCAGCAGTGTTATATAAACTCCAAGATATGCTGGATGGTCGGATTATTTTGTTCAGTGTGCAAAGCAACAGTTAGCCAATCGGTGTGGAGAAAATGCCAGGTGTGTGGAAAATCTTTCCCTTGTACAGGACCTTCTGGAAAAATGACTGACTTAGAACTTTTAAAACAATGGTGTTGTGTTGGATGGGAAATGACTGAAAGCAAAACATGGCAGCGATTTCTCTGAAAGCAGCCCTTCCAGAATTAATCACAATATCCGCTTGCTTCATTTGTTTCCAAAAGCCAACACAAAGCTGTTTTTTCCCCCAAAATAATAAGGCTAAAATGTTTCTCAACTCTGAAGTTTTTTTTTTTTTTACCTTAGGCTCTGTTTCCACTACTGCGAGTTGTTGTGTGACTTGACACATGTGAAGTCGCATGACAAGTCAAAACCCATGTATTTCAATGGTCCCCGTTCTGATTGGTGCGACTCAAGTCAAAAAAGGTTCTTGCGCAACTTTGCTCTGAGTTCGGTGCGACTTGTTCTCACATGGTATTCACTGGTCGCATGACATCGCATCAAAAATTGCATTGCAAAGTCGCAATGCAAATCGCGCGACTTTGGGGTTGCAATAGTGGAAACAGAGCCTAAATGCATTATCTGCAATATTGTAAAAAAAAAAAAAAAAATTCCATGGCAGGTTCCCCACCCCCTCCTCCCTAAAGCTAGCCATACATTAATCCATAGGTTTCCAGAATGATCCCATACTACCCCCATCCACACACTCAAATCCCTTTCCGCTGTGCTATTGAGTTCTTACGGTGGGGAGCCTTCAGCTTTGCTTGCTATAGCCAGCAGTACTGATCATTCAGGAAAACCCAACAGCCTGGTGGTACAGAAGCCGATCCATAATCAGATTACCTATACATGGATCAAAATTCAGCCGGTCCCTACTGAACCGGCTGAATTTCAATCCATGTATGGTCGCCTTTACACTTACCCAAGACCTCTATCGATCCAGCACTGTGCCCAGCTGCAGGTCTTCTTTCGGTTGTCACAGGCTGTGTATAGCAGGACCACAGTCAGTTAAATCTAGTGAGAAGTCACCGGGGGGGGGGGGGGGAGGCTGAGCTGCACTGTATGTGTCTAGGGATGCACATATTCCAGCTCGGTTGCACACCTACGCCTTTGCCCCTTAGCAAATCGGCTTGCAATGGGGGCACATGCAGAAGAGGAGGAGCGGAGAGCACCAGTGTGGGATCCCAGAAGAGGTGCCAAGGGTCAACTCTGTGCAATACCTCTGCGCAGAGCAAGTAAGTTCAACTTCTTTTTCAAACCCCAATTCCAAAAATCTTTGAAACGCTGTGCAAAATCTACATAAAAACAGAATGCAACTCATAAAAATAGAAAATAAATCAAAATGTTTAAACTGAGAAAATTAAAAAAAAATATAAGGTAATTCTGAAATTGATGGCAACACATCTCCAAAAAGTTGAAACAGGGCAACAAAACGTTGGCAAAGTGGCACTAAACAGGAAGAGCTGAAAAAACATTTTGCAACCAATTAGGTTAAATGGCAACAGGTCAGTAACATGATTAGGTGTATTAGGGAATCAGAAGTAAAGACAGGCAGAGGTTCACCAATCTGTGTAAAGTTGCATCTCAAAATTGTCGAACAATTTCAGAATAATGTTCCTCAATGTAAAATTGCAGAGACTAACTATATCATCATCTACAGTACATCAGATTCTCAAAATATTTTGATGATCTTGAGAAATCTGTGTGTGCAAGAGACAAGGCTGAAACGCAATATTGGATGCCCGTGATCTTTGGGCCCCTCAGACCGCACTGCAATAAAAACAGGCATGATTCTGTGATGGATATCATTGCATGTGCCAAGGAATACTTCCAAAATTCATTGTCTGAACACAGTTCAATGTGCAATCCAAAAATACAAGGTAACGTTCTACCATGCAAAGAAGCAGCCATTTCTGAACACGACCAAGAAATGCCGCCATCTTCTCTGGGTCAAAACTCCTTTGAAATGGTATGTTGCAAAAGTTAAAAACTGTGCTATGGTAAGACAATTCCAAATGTTATATTCTAGGGTTGTCCCGATACAAGTATCGGGACCGATACAAGTATCGGGACCGATACAGAGCATTTGCGCGAGTACTTGTACTCGCGCAAATCCTCCTGATGCGATACCTGAGAGAAAGAGAGGCAGCGTGTAATGCCTGTGTCCGTGTATAATGCTCAGACGGCAGCCATCCAGTGTATAAAAGCCGCGCCTCCACCTCGTCTGTGATAGGGGAACACTCCCAGCAAGTGAGTCAGTGTTCTGCCTATGACGGACACCCTCTCATTCTCATCCCATGGAACGAGAATAAGAGAATGTCCGTGATAGGCGGAACACTAACTCACTGCTGGGAAACTGAGTTCCCCTATCACGGACGAGGAGGAGGAGGCGTGGGTTTTGTACACTGGATGGCTGCCGTCTGAGCATTATACAGGGACACAGGCATTACACGCTGCCTCTCCCTCCCAGGTATTGGATCAGGCAATCGCCTTATTCATTTAGTTTAGTTTAACAATCTGTACTGTAAGCATCCTGACACTTGAGTCAAGCGACAGAGAATTCCACCTTAGATCTAACCAGAAATGTTGGTAATTTCAATGAATAATTGTTGTATTTAGCAGTCCATATTCTCTCACACCCTAAGTTTTTTTGATTATTACATTACAGTAGAGCACAACTGCTTGTATGAAGTATGCTAACAAGTGCACTTCATTCATCACAGATGTCACATTTTACTTTATAGTGTGCACATGGGGCATTAGATGAGTGCTGCCAAGTACAATGTTTTCAAACCTCTTTGTATTCCAAGAACTCCAACCAGTAAAACATGTGTCATGCTAGGTGTTGGACCACAATATTACTTCCTTTTTCTCTGTCCTGCTATTAAGGCTGCAGGTTGGCTGGTATATTTTATCAAAGGACTTCTAAACTGAGACAACATGTTTCAATGCGTCACTATCACATGACATTAAAAAAAAAAAAAAAAAAAAGTATCGGTATCGGCAAATACTTGAAAAAAAAAGTATCGGTACTTGTACTCGGTCTTAAAAAAAAGTGGTAATCGGGACAACTCTATTATATTCTTTTTGGCAACCATGGGTGCCACGTCCTCTGGACTAAACCCGGAGAAGGACCTTCAGGCTTTTTATCAGTACTCCGGTCAAAAGTCTGCATCTCAGATGGCATGGTGGTGCATTCGTGTACATGGAATGGGCAGCTTGCACATCTGGAAAGGTGCCATTAAAGTTGATATAACCAGGTTTTAGAGCGGTATATGCGCCCATCCAGTCTTTTACATGGGAGGCCTTACATATTTCAGCAGGACATTGCTAAACCGCATATTGCATCTATGACACCAACATGGCTTCGTAGGAGAAGGATGCGGGTGATTAACTGGGCTGCCTGCAGTCCAGACCTTTCACCAACTGAAAATATTTGGCACATCTTGAACTAATAAAAAAAAAAAAACACACACAAAGTAGACCCAGTACTGAGCAGTTAGAATGCCTTATCAGACAAGAATGGGACAACATTTATCTCCTCAAATTTCAGCAACTGGTCTCCTCCATTCCCAGAAGTTTGCTTGAGATGTGCTGTGGCCATTTTTTCTAAAAATGGTAAATTTTCTCAGTTTTAAGCATTTATTGTTTTCTATTGTGAATATGGCTTTATGAGCTTTGCAGATCATTTATGTAGATTTTACACAGCATTCTAACTTTTTTGAAATTGGGGTTGCATTTGAATTAAACAGATCAAAGGGGCGCCAACTGGTCAAGCAAGTGGAAATATGCAATTGCCAAGATGAGTGAATAAATTAAAAATAATAAGTAATTAAAAATAATGTGAAATATATATATTTATATTATGAACTTTATTTTTATAAAAAAAAAAAAATATATATACATTTTATTGGTTTTAAATTTTATATTGTGCACATTCTACACTTTTACAAAAAATAAAACCAATAAAATATTTTTAACCACTTCTATACTGGGCCTATTTTGGCACACGCGCCGAAGCGAATGCATTAGTGAGTAGCGCCTGCATATGTAGACGGTATTCAAACCACACATGTGAGGTATCACCGCAATCGAAAGAGAGAGAGCAATAATTCTAGCCCTAAACCTCCTCTAACTCAAAACATGCAACCTGTAGAATTTTTTAAACGTCGCCCATGTAGATTTTAAAGGGTAAAATTTCGTCGCCATTCCACGAGCGGACACAGTTTTGAAGCGTGACATGTTGGTTTTCAATTTGTTTTTATTTGTTTTTATTGAATTTTTTTTAAAAATATAAATATAATTTACATCGCATTATCGATAGGCATACGAAAGGATTCCACAGTTAAAATAGATTCAACATTTCATACACATAAATCACAACAATAAACAATTACACATAACACAACAATATGGGTCAATCCTGTCTCCTCCTGACTCTCTCCTCCACCTTTACCCTCTCCTCCCCGTCTCCCCCACCCCAGGCAGACAAACAAGAGAAAAAAAAAGGGGATGGGGGGGGGATTTTAAGTGCTAGGTGCCCGATTTCTATTTTTAAACTTATAGTGCCTGTGCCCTCCACATTCTATCGTTATGAGGGGACAAGAGTGAGCTCTCGTACCCCATTACCTATATGCCTCTCTCGAAAGAGGGAGAAAAAAAAAATTATAATTTTTAAACCGAGCCCCCTTATTCGCCCAAACTATATTGTGTGACTTCACAGATTTTCCCTCCTTTCCTCCCCCTTCCTTGAACCAGGGAGAGAGGGAAAGAGATAGAATAAAAAAAAGAAACAAGACTTCCTCCCGGGGGAGGGGGCGGAGGGGAGAGTCCCTCGTCCTACCTCCGGCCAAACGGAACAATGTTACCTAAATACTATCTTCACTACAGTGTATCTACAGAAGTAGAGTGGACGTAGTCCAAGATTCTACTTCTCATGTTATTTGGCAGTGGCTGGTTTAGTTCTAGTTCCCAGCTCTCCGTTGGGCACACAGCACCTCGCTCTAGATGTGTCATCAGCTGCTTGTAAATGGTAGAAATTCCATGCATATCTATCCCCATTTGATCAACTAGTTTTTCCCATGCATTCAACCTACCAACCCCCCAAAGGGGTTTTGGGAGGGTGTCTACAAAATGTTGCATCCGTTTGTATCTCCAGGCTTCCCAAGGGGTGGACCCATATCTTTCCCGCAATTCGCTTAATGAACATAGGGCATTCCCCTTCATAACGTCTCTTAATCTCAGGTAGGGAGATGTGGTCCATTTTAAATATAATTTATTATCTTTCCCTGGTGGGAAATAATTATTTCCTGTTAAGGGCATTAGGGGGCTATTATATTGTCCTTGTATATTTTTAATTAGCTTGTCCCACGTTCTCAAAGCTTCTAGCGTAATTGGGGCCGCTTCTTCCAAGGGGTCTCTAAACTGTTTTGGAATCCAAATGATCTGCCCTAACTCCGAATTGCATATTTTTACCTCCAGTTCTACCCAATTCTCTCTCCAAATCTTCCACTATGGTCTGGTCATATAGAAGTGATTCGTCCAGCCTCCAGGATCTTTGTCTATCCGGTATATATTTAAGTTCCAAGCTAACCACAACCGGAGCATGATCCGAGAGGGTGATCGATTTCACTTCTGCCTTTGTTAAACCTTCCAAGAGCTTCTGGTCTAGGAACACGTAATCAATCCTTGAATATGAGGAATGTACCTGGAAGTAATATGTAAAGTCCCTCCCCCTTGGGTGCAGGACTCTCCATGCCTCCACAAGATGTTGCTGATGTCATTTTTGTTTAACAGACCTCAAGTGTTTTCCCTCCGACCGGAGAGAGACAGGCTGGGTATCTAAACTCGGGTCGAAGACGAAATTCAAGTCTCCTCCCATAATCACTTTTCCTTCTCTAAAATGTTCCAATTTATTCAATACATTTTTTAAAAACAGACTAGGGTGGACATTAGGACAGTAAATATTTACTAGTGTATATTCTTTATTAAACAAATATCCCTTTACAAATAGGAACCTTCCCTCGGGATCTGATTCCATTCCTTTTAAGATAAATGGTGCATTCCTATCCCACCGCTACTCCCTTTGATCTCTTATTGGTGGAGTACACGTGAAACCACACCGGGAATGAATACTTAAAATATAGTTTTCTTGCAAGAGACTCATTTGCTGCCAGATCTTTCAATTCCCGCAATATTTGATGGCGTTTCCCCGGGCTATTTTGAAGCGTGACATGTTGGGTATCAATTTACTCGGCGTAACATTATCTTTCACAATATAAGAAAAAAAAAAAAAAAATGGGCCGACTTTACAGGTGTCTTATTTTTTAATTAAAAAGTGTATTTTTTCCCCCAAAAAAAGTGCGCTTGTAAGGCCACTGCGCAAATACGGTGAGACAAAAAGTATTGCAACGACCGCCATTTTATTCTCTAGGGTGTTAGAATAAAAAATATATATAATGTTTGGGGGCTCTAGTTAGAGGGAAGGAGATGGCAGTGAAACACACATTCGAATTGCTGTTTTACTTGTAATGCCAACGGCCACCGCGCAAGATGGCGCACCACAAGATCACAGAAGGAAGCTTAGGCCTGCAGAAGGCCGCAAAGCCGTGGCCTCAATTACCGGCCAGCGCGGGCGTGGCAGGGGCGCACGGAGACACAGGATCCGCGCTGGCCGGTAATTGAGGCCACGGCTTTTTACAGGCCTAAGCTTTCCCGGGTGCCAGGTCGCTATTTCTTGTCGCAATTGCGACCGGATTTTGTCGAGGAGAGAGAGAGAGAGAGAGAGAGAGAGAGAGAGAGAGAGAGAGAGAGAGAGAGAGAGAGAGAGAGAGAGAGAGAGAGAGAGAGAGAGAGAGAGAGAGAGAGAGAGAGAGAGAGAGAGAGAGAGAGAGAGAGAGAGAGAGAGAGAGAGAGAGAGAGAGAGAGAGAGAGAGAATTTATTTAGCAGACACACTAGAAAATAAAATGGCGGATGGCGCAACAATATTGCAAACGCACTTTTTGGGGTAAATAGATACCCAACATGTCACGCTTTAAAATTGCGCACACTCATAGAATGGCACCAAACTTCGGTACTTAAAATCTCCATAGGCGACGCTTTAATTTTAATTTTTTTACACGTTACCAGTTTAAAGTTAGAGGGGTCTAGTGCTAGAATTGTTGCTCGCGCTCTAATGCACATGGTCATACCTCACATGTGTGATTTGCACAGCGTTTACATATGTGGGTGGGACTTGCGTGTGTGTTCGCTTCTTAGCGCGAACAACCGGGGACAGGGGCGGTTTACATTTTTAACTTTTTTTTTTACATTTTAAACATCTCTTGTAATAGGAATTGTTTGTGACAGGTCTCCTTTATGGAGAGATGTGGGGGGGGTCAAGAAGACCCTACATCTAAAATGTACATTTAAAAAAAAAAAAAAAATTGCCTTTAGTGTTCCTTTAAAAATTAGGCGCATTTAACAAAGCGAGATTTTGTTAATTTTGCTATGTTTGGCCCATTTTCCTCTCTTTTTAGATAAGTAAATATTATGCTAGAATGAATCTGCCAGATCAGACCATGTGAATTATTTTATCACCTAGGACAGGCCCTGGCCCTTTCTGAATATCCACCGTTGGTAGACAAGGGAATATTTTAGTTTAAAAAAAAAAAATCCATTTAATGCCAAATATTGATTCACAAAAAATGTAATATGTAAAGTGAAGCTGTAGCAAGGCTTTGGGCATTTAACCATTTACAAGCAGTAAACATGCTTTAAAATCTGCCCCTGTAGCTGCAGATACTTTGCATTAATTCATCAGCAGAGTTCACAGTAACTGAGCCCCCTCCCTTAGCAGCAACCCCAGCTTTCAGCCTTTCAATATTTAATGTAAGCAAATTGATCTAAAAGATGGGAACAGAGGGCCAGATTCACGTAGAATCGCGGCGGCGTAACGTATCCTAGATACGTTACACCGCCGCAATTTTTCATCGCAAGTGCCTGATTCACCAAGCACTTGCGCAAGGCGGGCCAATTCAAATGGGCGTGTGCCATTTAAATTAGGCGCGCTCCCGCGCCGGACCTACCGCGCATGCTCCGTTTCCGAACTCCCGCCGTGCTTTGCGCAAAGTGACGTAATTTTTTTTGACCGGCGACGCGCGTAGCGTAATTCCGTATTCCCGGACGGCTTACGCAAACAACGTTATTTTTTAAATTTCGACGCGGGAACGACGGCCATACTTTATACAGCAATACGATTGCTGTGTAAAGTTAAGGCACCAAAAAAACGACAAACTAGACTAGCGGCGACGTAGAGAATGCGAAAAACCGTCGTGGATCGCCGTAACTCCTAATTTGCATACCCAACGCTGGTTTACGACGCGAACTCCCCCCAGCGGCGGCCGCGGTATTGCATCTTAAGATCCGACAGTGTAAAACAATTACACATGTCGGATCTTATGGCTATCTATGCGTAACTGATTCTATGAATCAGTCGCATAGATAGAACAACAGATACGACGGCGTATCAGTAGATACACCGTCGTATCTGCTCTGTGAATCTGGCCCAGAGTGTCTAAGGTAGATTCGGAGGACTTCCCAGCTTCTTTTGTGAATTCTGAAGATGAATTGCTCCACAGTGCTAGTTACAGGGGTCAGTGAGGACTTATTTCAAAGCTCATTTACTGTAGGTTTTAAATATGTAATACTTGAATGCCAACAGCCTAGCTCCCGATTAGCTTAAAAGTCTGAATCTGTACAGGCAGGGATTCAATCCTTCCACTGTACTTAAGGGCCCTTTCGCACAGTTCTGTAGCAAAATCACCATATATTTTTACCACGATTAGTGTCGAGTTTCAGATGCGTTTCCTTTGTGTTTTTGGGTTGCCTGCACCTGTGAAAAATGGGCATGTGGTTAAAAAACGCAAATCGTGGTGCATTTTCCCCTGCAATTTACATTCATTTCAATGGGAAGCTGTGTTTTTGGAGAGGTTTTTAAAACAGCACCAAAGATGCAGCGTGCACAACGTTTCAAAAACACACCACCCCAATAATGCAGTGGTGTGAAGAGTCCCATTGGATTTAAAAGGAAACATTTTTCTTGCAAAGTAAAAATGCAGGAAATCCTCAGTGTGAAAGGGCCCTAACTGTAAGTGGCGTCACAGTCACTACCCTGGTTGCACTGTGAGGCAGAATATGTAGTTGTCAAAACTGAATGGAGAGAAATACAAATTCTCTGCCAGGTAAATCTGCCCTCACATATGTACCGTATTTATCGGCGTATAACACACACCCTAACTTTAAGAGGAAAATTTCAGAAAAAGAAGGTTCCATAACCCCCTGCGTATAACACGCAGCCACAGTTTACCCTCTATTTTCAGGGGAAAAAAGTGAGTGTTATACGCCAATAAATACAGTGGGCCAGATTCACAGAAGAGATACGCCGGAGTATCTACTGATACTCCGGCGTATTTTCAAATTTGCCGCGACGTATCTTAATTTGTGATTCACAAACAAGATACGACGGCTTTTGGCCAAGATCCGACAGGCTTACGGCTACGTACGCCTTTGGATCTTAGGCTGCAATACTTCGGCCGCCGCTGAGTGGAGTTTGCGTAGTTTTCCAGCGTCGGGTATGCAAAGGAGCTTTTACGGCGATCCAAAGGTTTTCGCGTTCGTTACGTCGTCGCTAGTAATTTTTTCCCGTCACAAAGTTAAGCATGCTTTTACATGCCTTAACTTTAGACGAGCCATGTTAAAGTATGGCCATCGTTCCCGCGTCGAATTTCTAATTTTTTTTTTTTTTTGCGTAAGACGCCCGGGAATACGAAAGTACGTTACGCACGTCGCCGTTCAAAAAAAATTACGTCACTTCGCGCAAAGCACGGCGGGAATTTCAAAACGGAGCATGCGCAGTACGTCCGGCGTGGGAGCGCGCCTAATTTAAATGGTACAAGCCCCATTTGAATAAGGCGGGCTTGCGCCGGACGTCTTTACGTTACTCCACCGCAAGTTCATACTCAAGTGCTTTGTGAATCAGGCACTTACAAGGAAAACTTGCGGCGGTGTAACTTAAAGACGATACGTTACGCCGCGGCAGTTCTTTCTGAATCTGGCCCAGTATATCATTTGTGTATGTAATAGTTTGAATTCAGGTTTAACATAATGATTTTAACATTCTGGTGGTTAGGTGTTCAGTGACCTCAAATTTTACACAGAACAGGACATTAGCAGCCTGCCAGTTTAATTTTAACAAACATATATTCACGTATTTTTTTTGGAAAGGATTACTGTATAAAGAAATGTCCAGATTAGATGATACATTTCAGAACACCATGTAACTGCTTTTCATCTTTCATAAAAAAAAATATGTTGGCAAAAGTGTAAACAACAATAATAGAACCCTAGAGCAATTATATGTCAATCACTAAAACAAACATATTATTCATGTGTGACACCTACCATATTCGGAATTAGAGATACAAACTAATACATCTTACTGATATTACTCTGTGTTCTTTAATATGACTTTCTCTTTTGTGGAAAGATAAAAATCCCAGTGAAGCAAACAGCTGATGCTGCAAGTAAAATGCAAAGCTCTCGATTTTCACCCCAAAGTTCTCCTTGGTCCCCATGCTATGGACAGTTGTGTCTTATAATCTCAGCCTTTGCTTCCTCCAGAACCCATTACATTTCATGATCTAACCACATGGGTAGCTTGCATCTGGTGTAAAGCAAATTCACTCTAATGCCACCTGGATCTTCCTATTGACAATAAAAGACAATAACATGGAAATAAGGTGGAAAAGTATAAATTGGGAAAAGGCAAGCGCTTTACTGCTGAAGACTCTTCTGCAAAAAATTACACTTACCTGCCTGTTTACAATTCCCTGTGGAATATACATGCTCAGCTTGTATTCTGGCACACTGTCTGTATGTTGGGGTGACTGCACCCCTGTGCATACCAAACACCAAAACCCAGAGAGAAGAGGTCTGCGCCAATGAGGGCCTCACGGGCGTCGGAACTATAGGAAGTATTTTTGCCTTTAGTTACGTTTTAAGTTCCATCAGCTCACAGAAGTATTTGTCTTTGTGTAGAATGAAAATGTGTTCTGATGTATAGGATTCAGTCCCAATATCTTCTGATTACAGAAGGTCAAATAGGTCAAAAATAGGCCCAAGCCCCAGAAAGGGCTTCTATAGTTGTAGCCATTAGGCTCGACCGCCGATAGGTAGACCACAAAGCCGCCCCGCGTTGCAGAGTCCACCGACTCGGTCCTTGCTATAGGGTGGCGCATTTATGCTCTCACCCAATTCCAGGCTACAGAGGCAGTCCCTATCCCTTGCATATGTGCAGCTGCCGGGTGGGGAAAGCCTCCCAAATAGCTCAGGCTCCTCTTAGAACACACCTGAGCACTCTGCGCCCCTCGCCACCGACTCTCCTCAGGGTCACTGCACCTTCCCTGTGCCACTCTGCATATAAAACTTCTTTAAACTCCAGCCCTACTGACACCCCCAATACCATACCCTCCTGCCACTCCAGCCCTCCTGACCCCACCCCCCAAATACCATACCCTCCTGACACCCCAGCCCTTCTGATCCCCCCACCCCCCAATACCTTTACCCTGACACCCAAGCCCTCCTGATTCCCCCCCAAAAAAACCTTACCCTCCCGACACCCCAGCGCTCCTAATCCCCCCCCCCATACCATATGCTCCTGACACCCCAGCCCTTCTTATCCCCTCCGAATAAGAATCCTCCTGACACCCTAGCCCTCTTGTCCCCCCAATGCCATGATCTCAAGCATCCCTGGTGGTATATACAGAAAATAGAGAGAGTGTGAATCTCCCTACCGTGGGAAGAGGTAGCAATAAAAAAAAAAAAAACAACAGGTCTAATCTACCGCCACTCTCCAAAAAAAAAAAAAAAAGAAGAGAAGGTTTTGCTTTTAGCTATAAACAAAAAAACTAACCGGACAAACAGACCACCTGTGTGAAAGGGCCTTATAAATCAGCCTAATTACCTCTTATTTGCCTATGTAGAGCAGCGGGAGAGGCTGAGATTCCCCTGCGACATCAGCTGGCCAGCAGAGGGATGTCACGTGACCTCACAGTAGCAATGTGGGAGAAGGTATTTAGCCTTGTCATTTAAAAACAAACACACACTGTAGTCAATAACTGCATAATCCAAAAGGGACACAAGTATTTTTGCTGCATATTGCAGTGGAAGAGCGGCAGGGAGATTGTCTCTCATGCTGACAGCCAGGGAGGGAAGGGGAGAGAGCGGGACAACAGAGGCAAGTTAACCGACCACGGTATCATGGATCAGCGGCCATGATTACCGTGGTCAGGAGGGACACAGGAACAACCAGGTAAAATAACAAGCACCAGTTCCTGGCAGAAGGAACAAAGAAATAATACAAGTGCTGGCCTTTTCTTAAAAAAGTATGGAGGACTAAACAACTGACAAAAATTCAGATTTGAATCATGAAGTTTTCTCTCATACACAAAATGAAAGTGAACAAAGTGGGAGGTAGCATGAATGACAGCTTGATTACACAGCCATATCGGCAAACCTCCATAACCCTTCTCCGAGTTCATCCATTCTTACACAATGAAGTATGATACCGTGTGGACCAACAATGGGGGGGGGGGGATACATTTTTATTTTTTTGCCGTTGTATTTTGAACATTCCAGGTTTCAGAAAGGTCACAACACAACAACACTATAAAACAAAACATTTTTTCTTACACGTAATTATAAAATATCATTTAAGACGAGGCATAATGCAGCCATTAGAGATTCACAGTCCATTTGGAAGTCATCAGCAATTTGGCAAAATCCACATTTTTTACTGATTTGAGTTCTTGTCACGCTGGAACAATCTTTCTTAAAGTGGAGTTCCACCTAAAAATGGAACTTCCGCTTAACCCCACTCCTCGCCCCCTTACATGCCACATTTGGCATGTAATTTTTTTTTTGGGGGGGGGGGGGGGGGGGGGGGAGTGGGGGCTTCAGGAGAAGGGGACTTCCTGTCCCACTTCCTCCTTCCGCCAAGGGGCTGGAAAGGCGATTAGCATGCGCAGTGGGTGCCCGGCCGTGAAGCCGAAAGCTGCCGGGTGCCCACACTGAGAATGAAGACGCCGGCCGGCGAGGGGGGGCGAGGAGCGGACCCCCGGCGGGCGCGTCGCTGGAGCAGGTAAGTGTCTGTTTATTAAAAGCCAGCAGCTACACTTTTTGTAGCTGCTGACTTTTATTAAACTTAAAAAATGGGTGGAAAACCCCTTTAAATGTTACAGATTCATGTCAAGTGTGCTTTTCAGGTACACACCCTCCTTGTCACTGCTGAAAATTATTTGTCCCTAATAGTCGTGTGTGTGTGTGTGTGTGTAATAAATATATCACACAGCGGGTAAAATACGTATTAAACGCGTCACCATATTTCGAGGTAAATATATTTCTAAAGGTGCTATGGACATGAAATTGTAACCACAGGTCGGTAACCATCAATGCATTCCATCCATACAAGGAAACCAAAACACGTTCAGAAATTAGGTTGTGTGCAATCAAATGTACAGACAAACTATTGAACACATGAAGAAAGGGAGGTGCAATAAGGCATAGAAAGCCAAGACACCAGCCTAAATCTATGAGTAATTAGAAAGGTCTCTCTCAAGATCTTTGTAGCCTTATTGTTGCAAAACATACTGATGGCATTGGTTACAGAAGGATTTCTGAATGTTCCAGTGAGCACTGTTGGGGCCATAATCTGGAAGTGGAAAAAACATAATTTCACCATAAACCAACCATGACCAAGTGCTCCTCGCAAGATTTCTGACAGAGGAGTAAAAAAGGATATCAAAAGAGTTGTCCAAGAGCCAAGGACCACTTGGCTTCAGATAGACCTGAAATTAGCAGGTACAATTGTTTCAAAGAAAACAATAAGTAATGCACTCAAGCGCCATGTCCTGTATTTACGCTCACCGTGCAAGGCTCCAATGCTGAAGAAAAAGCATGTTGAAGCTTGTTTAAAAAGTTTGCTGCACAACATTTAGACAAGCCTGTGAAATATTGGGAGAATATAGTCTGGTCAGATGAGACCGAAATTTAACTCTTTGGATCCCATAATACACACCATGTTTGGAGGTCAAATGGCACTGCACATCACCCCAAAATCACTCCCATACCAACAATGAAGTTTGGAGGTGGGAACATCATGGTGTGGGACTGTTTTTCAGCGTACGGTACTGCCAAACTTCATGTCATTGAAGGAAAGATGAATGGAAAAATGTACCAAGACATTATTGATAAAAAAAGAATCTGCTGCCATCTACCAGGATGATGAAGATGAAACGAAGGTGGACATTGATCCCAAACAGGTGTCTTGAAGCCGTCATTACCAACATAGGATTTTGTACAAAGTATTAAATACATTTCATTTCAGTTAGCGTGTTCAATACTTGTTCCCCGTCATTACATTTTATTACACAGAACTTCATTTCTGAACTTATTTGTTTTGCTTTATTTGTATATATAGATTGCTTGGGTTGTTACTGACATGTGGTGAAAATTGCATATCAATAGCACCTTTAGAATTATATTTGTCTAGAAAAATGGTGACGCGTTTAATACTTATTTTACCCGCTGCAAGTAAATGCATTTTAATCTTGTGTGTAGACTAGCCAGACTAAAAACAGGCCTTCAATCTAAAATAAAAGTACTGCTCACCCCCCTTCCCACCCGAGACGTTTATTTTTACACAGGGAGCAGGTACCTTTTTTTTTTTCACTGGCACCCACTCCCCTTTCCTCAATTCTTGTCTAGGTTTTTGCACCGGAACACCCAACACACACACACACACACACACACACACACACACACACACACACACACACTGATCAGCACTCACAGCCATTGGCTGCAAGCGCTGATTGGATGGTCAGATGCCTATTTGACAAAAGCCAGCTTCCGTTGGACAGGCAGCTGTACACACTGACCAAAATGTCAGCCGGATCGCGTGTACCCCAGTTTAAAGAGGAACTGGGGTCTGCTCACATAAATTTGTAATAAAAACATCTTTGCCATTCTGAAGCTTCCCTCCAACCACTTTGCATATTATTTTATATATACAGTATGATTCTGTACTTACCAAATATGCTGCAGAGCCTTCCTCCTGGCAGCAGCACTGCCTCCTATTGAAGTATTCCCCTCTGTGTGCGATTTATAAAAATAAATGCTGCAAATACCTCATTTCACTGCCATGACTGGCCAGCTTTCTCCTTTCCCCCTCTGATAGATGCAGTGGGTAGGGCTGATTTTCCTCTGTTGATATCAGTCTGGGAGGGGGGGGAGAAGAGAGCCGGCTGGTCATGTGACCGCAATCCAGTCTCTTAAGTGGAGCATTTATAAATCAATCACAGAGGGGAATACTGCAATAGAAGGCAGTGCTGATGGTGTATACAGGTTAGGGTTATGAGAGCAGCAGGAGGGGAGGGGGGGGGGATTACTACTCTTTGTATCACTTGCCCCTCCATTTAGATTGGAAGCATGAGTAGGGCCCTCCTAACCCCCACTGCATTAACAGAAGTAGGAGTATGAATTGAGGTTTTTTTCAGAATCATTCTTATCTACCTGGATCCCCCACCGGCTCTAACAAAGAGAGTCGAGCAAACACCAGTCAGTCACTGGCTCTCTGCTCTGCCCCACCCCCGCTCACTGGGGCGCTGTGCTGTGGAGGGGGTGGGAGAGGTTGTCTCAGGCTCTCAGCAGCTCGCTGATAGGCCAAGCCGGGTGCCAGTGCAGGCATTTGGGTGTATCCCGACCATATGGTTGCCATCTTTACCCAAGTCTGTACCGGCTCTGCGAGTTCAGCTGAAAACGGGTCACAGGAGTGCAGGACAAACTTCACTCCTGTGATCCACCGGAGAGGGACAGCCAAACAAGCTTAGGCTGCATTTTTCCTTTCACCACTTCCTTACCGGGCCTATTCTGGCACTCCATGCAAAAATCATAATTTTTTTGCTCAAAATTACTCGGGAACCCCCAAACACTACATATGTTTTTTTTAGCAGACACCCTATGGAATAAAATGGCGGTCATTGCAACTTTTTGTCTTACGCGGTATTTGCGCAATCATTTTTCAAACGCTTTTTTTTTTTTTAAACGGTTTCATGAATTAAAACAAACATTAAAGTTAGCCTAATATTTTTGCATAATGTGAAAGATGAAGTTACGCCGAGTAAATAGATACCTAAGATGTCACCCTTCAAATATGCACACGCTCGTGGAATGGCGCCAAACTTCTGTACTTAAAAATCCTCACTGGCGACACTTTAAATCGTTTTACTGGTTACATCTTTTGAGTTACAAAGGCGGTCTAGGGCTAGAATTGTTGCTCTCGCTCTAACGTTCGCGGCAATACCCGACGTGTGGTCTGAACATAGTTTTCATTTGTGGGTGGGACTTACGTATGTGTTTGCTTCTGCGTGCGAGCTACCGGGGGACAGGGGCACTTTAAAAAAAATATATATTATTTTTTAATTGTTAGTTTTACTTTGACACACATATATATATATACATACACACACACACACACACACACACACACACACACACACACACACACACACATATATATTTTATATAAAAAAAAAATGTGATCACTTTTATTTCCTATTACAAGGAATGTAAAGATCCCTTGTAATAGGAATAAGCATGACAGGTCCTCTTTACAGTGAGATATGGGGTCAATAAGACCCCATATCTCACCTCTAGGCTGGGAAGCCTGAAATACCAAAAACAAAAAAAAACGATCCTGGCTTCCCAGCCAAGACGGCGCCTTTTTTTGAATGCAGAGGCCAGGTGTGACGTCATAATATCGCACCCGGCCTCCGACGATCATACATAGAGACTCCGGCGACCATATGGTCCACCAGAAATCAGAATCCGGGGCCGGCGGATCCTGTCACCAACTCACCGATCACACGGGTGAGCCGGTAGGAGCACTGGAGGGCAGCGGGAGGCGCCCAAGAACAATTAAGCGGTGGAACAGCCGCTATGATCGTTCTTACGGTGTGCAGAATCACCGGCTCTAAAACACGAATGATGTCTGTAGCTGAAGGCATCATTCAGATATCCCCGCTTAAAGTGAAGGACGTCCATCAGCAGAAGTTGGCTGTTTATCACTGTGAATCGTACAATAGCAAGGGCCTGGAAGAAGCCCTCTGTATCATTTGTTGGCATCTTATCGACTTATGATTAATGAGAATATTCTAGTCTAGTATTCTCCATGACTTCCTCAAGGTTTGGGGCTCGTGGTGGTCCTATGCTCTTCCCACTTTGCATCCGACCAGCCTAGGCATCGCTAATTGACCTCCTCTACCCTCCCGATCTGGGGGTACCCTTTTCCTATTCTGCACCTCTTCTTCTCCTCTGTTTTTCCTTCTCATCTCATGTGTTTTTCTTTCGCCATCTGGCCCTCTCTCCCCCCCCCCCCCCTACCTGTGGGGGCAGTGCACTGACTGGAGGAGGAGAGAGAGAGAGATCGCTGTTCCTAATCACTAGAAACAGCAGATCTGTCTATCCTCTCCTGACAGAACAGGGATCTGTCTGTTTACATTGACAGATCCCCGTTCTGTGTCTCTCAGGTACGATTGCAGTTGGCCAGTAAGGATGAGCTCCGGCGTGTTTACATAGAACACGTGCAGAGCCCGCCAGGAAGTGTGCACGGCGCTGCGCTAATCACAGCCAGGGAGACATTTCACGATCCCTGCAGCCGAGCATCGGGACAATGTCTCCCTGGCTGTGATTAGCACAGCACCGTGCACACTTCCTGGCGGGCTCTGCATGTGTTCTATGTGAACACGCCGGAGCTCATCCTTAGTGGCCAGCGGACATCGCGACAGCCGACAACGCTCCGGCGCCGCGCCCCCTAGTGGTCTTAAAGCTGAAGTGACGTTTTGTCGCCATCTTGCTACACCCCACACTCCTCCACAGTAAGGATAGACTGAGAAGGGGGAAGCGGACATCTTGTTACACCCACCGGAGTTTTGCATTTTACACTTATTTTTAACAGTAGACTGAGGTTATATAGTGAAACACAGTACTTGGAACTCTGTGTAAATGTTTAGATGTTTTAAAAGCAGCGAACTTCTATCCTATTATCAAACCTGTGATATCAGCAGGCTTTCCGCTACTTTTAAAATTGAACATCTAAACCAGGGGTGGCAAACACAAGGCCCACGGGCCCAATCCGGCCCGCGGGCCGAGACCTTGCCATGTGGCCCACGCAACGGGCCGTCCGTTGTCACTAGTGATGCAACGGATCGTGACCGATCCGTGATCCGCGGAGCGCACCGCTGCCATTGGCCTTAGGAAAGGCCGCGGCCTAGCTCCAGAGCGGTCGGCCATCTTGGTACACCCGGCTCCTATGATGGACGTCCCGGAGATCCAATCACAGGACCGCGGGACGTGTGACGTCCATCATAGGCGCCGCAGACTCCAGAAGGCGGCAATTACAAGCCTCCTCGACACCATGCACTAGGGAGCAGAATATGACAACACTAGTGCATGGGCGGGCGGCTCTCCTCTCCTCCTTTCTGGCTGGCTGGATGCTGTGACACATGATGTCAGGTAGGTCCATGTTACATGTATGTCAGGTAGGTCCATGTATGTCAGGTAGGTGAGGTCAGTGTATGTCAGGTAGGTGAAGTAATTGTGTATGTCAGGTAGGTCCATGTATGTCAGGTAGCCCATCCCATCCTATCCCACCCCACCATACCCCATCCCATCTCATCCTATCCTACCCCACCCCCACCCTATACCACCCCACCCTGTCCCCATCCCATCTTACGGCACCCCATCCCATTCCACCCCACCCCATCTCATCCTACCCCACCCCATCCCATCCCAGGGTGGATGGAAGGAGAGTGGAGGGTGCAGAGGTCAGATATTGCACACGGTCCATAGCATACTCCTGTATCCTGCATTTCGTACGCAGCAAACTCCTGAATCCTGCGCTCTATAAAACCAGTAATAAACAAATGCAGTGACAATTATTTATGATAATAGTGGACACGTAGTCTTACAGATACAACCGGCCCTTTGAGGGCAACCATACTGCTAATGCGGCCCCCGATGAAATTGAGTTTGCCACCCCTGATCTAAACAGCCAGGCGGAGTTCTAAGTACTGTATGTCACTATATAAACTCACTTTACTGTTAAAAATAAGTATAAAATACTAAACTCCGGTGGGTGGAACAAGATGTCCACTTGCCCTCTTCTCAATGTATCCTTACTATGGAGGAGCGCGGGGTGTAGCAAGATGGCGGCAACGAAAACGTCACTTCCGTTACACATTCTGACGGGTCGCCTGATCTGACAAAACACTTGCACATCTATAGACTGGTAATGTGCAATATATGACATGTCTGTCCTTGGGTGACCTTTATTGGTAAATAGATGAAGTAGCAGTAGGTTAGAAGTGCCCTTTTTATTCACGGTTTTGTGTGTTTGCTTTTTATGTCTAACGCAGATATTGTCAATGTTTGGAAACTGCTGACAGGTGTGATCTTTATATAAGAGGGGGCGTGTCCTCTGTCATAGTTGCCACCCCCCCTGGCAGGTGTTGTGTACCTGGAGCAAAGCATACATGGGGATGTATTATCTGGGCCCAGCAAAACAGGTGAAGGGGCAGAGGACTCAGAGTCCATGACATACTATGGCAAACAGAGGAGGTAAAGGAAATCTTATACAGCCACCTGTTGTGAAACTACAAGTCCCATGGTGCACTGCAAGACTGACATCCCCAGCATGACAACCAGAGGGTTGATGGGATTTGTAGTCCCAGCACAGGGGGGGGGGGGTCTGACACCACAGCCACCCCTTCTCCAGTGTACACCATGGAGTTTCCATCATCTCTTCCTATGGGAAGGTGGGTGCTGTCAGGGTGACCCCAAACAGAAGAATCAGACTGACGTCCCTTGCTGCATGCTTCCACCACACTGACAGGACAGCCAGGTGTCCCAGAGCCCCGCCCCCTCCCCATGTCCCCGGACACTCCGCAATGACAACAAGCCCGGTCCTTCCTCACACACACCGCCATAGACCGGGGCGGACGGGTCACACTGCACTCACTATGAGACCTTCTCCCTCCCCCGAAAATCCCGCTACCTGTTTGGGTTCAGCAGTACCGCCGCCGCTCTCCTCACAGACAACATTTGCCGGAGCGCCGGTGACATTGAGGACGCCATGTTTCCTGAGACTATGGCACCCGCCGAGGGACAAACTACGGAGGAGCGCGATGGCGTCACCACAGGCACGCCCCCCGCCAGCTGATTGGCGAGGAAGTCTGCTGCTGTGTGTGTGGGCTGGCACAGAGTGTTCACTAGTATGAAGGGTTATGAGAGAGAACATCCAATGACATTCCCAGCATCACAAAGAACACCCAATGACATTCCCAGGATGAGGGAGAACATCCAATGACATTCCCAGGATCACAGAGAACATCCAATGGCATTCCCAGGATCACAGAGAACATCCAATGACATTCCCAGGATCACAAAGAACATCCAATGACATTCCCAGGATGAGGGAGAACATCCAATGACATTCCCAGGATCACAGAGAACATCCAATGACATTCACAGGATGAGGGAGAACATCCAATGATATTCCTCAGGATGAGGGAACATATCCAATGATATTCCTCAGGATGAGAGAGAACATCCAATGATATTCCTCAGGATGAGAGAGAACATCCAATGATATTCCTCAGGATGAGGGAGAACATCCAATGACCTTCCCCAGGATGAGGGAGAACATCCAATTATATTATTATCATTATTATAATAAAGGATTTATATAGCGCCAACAGTTTACGCAGAGCTTTACAATATAAAAGCTATACAATACAGTTATAATACAAGAGGATTAAGAGGGCCCTGCTCAGAAGAGCTTACAATCTAATAGGGTGGGGCAGGTGGTACAAAGGGTTGTGACCGTGGTGAATGAGCCGATGGAAGTGGTAAAAGATTAGTTGGAGACAGGGGCAGTCTAGCAATTACTTCACAATTCTAGGGTTCCCCAGCTCTTCAACAAGCTAGAACCCTGGTGTTAATCACTCTTCCCACTGTCCAGATGATGATGTCCAGATACAGGGGGACCGTGCAGGTTTAGGAGATATCCAGGATAGCTACAATTAAGCCTTATTATAGGCTTACCTGTAGCAAAAAGTGGGTTTAAAGGGTTAACAACCACTTTAAAGTGTTACTAAACTCACAGCATGCTTGTTATATACTCAGTGTGGAACCCAAGGGGTTAACCCTCTGCATTGTGTATTAAGACTGTGTGATCCTGTCTTCTCTGATCCTCCACTTCTTTAACTGACTCTATCTCTCGATAGAACAGAGCATTAGGAGTCAGGCTGCACATGCTCAGTTTGGTGTGTATTGCTAGAGAGAGCTTTTTTTTTTCTTAGGAGAGTGCATGTGATCAGCACAGGACCAATCAGCACTGTCCAGACAGAGGACCAGGGGAGAATTAAAACACCTCCTACAAGCTTAAAGTGGATGTAAAGCCAGTCTCATTCTTTCTAAACTACTGCCATAATGCTGATCTATAAGGATATAGATGCCTCCTGCATGTACCCTCACCTGTCAAATGTCTCCCCTCTGTCTGTTATAAGAACTGAAAAACTGCAGATTCCGTGGGTGGATCTGTTGTCTGGAGCTTGGTGGGTGGAGTCGTGATGTCAGTAGACTCCCCACCCACCTCTACACTCCCCTTATCAACATGCATTTTTTCCTATGTATTCCTTACACTAAATTCTGCTATGATCACTAACATCCAGTCAAAATCCAGAAAAGTAACCACATGACTTCAGAAAAGGAGTGGGGGTGGGAATTAAAAAATAATGCCTGTCTCCAGTCTAGTGCATGAGATATGTAAATATCTTGTTACTCACAGCAAGGGGGCGGAACAGACTAAGGTTTTTCTCTGTAAGTCTGTTTTATTTCACTGAACAATAAAAGAGGATTGCTCAGCGCTGGATTAACTATGTGTGGCAAGACTGGGCACAGATGATAGGAAATCTTATACTCTACATTGTGACAGCAAAAAAAAAAAATGGGGTTTAAATCCACTTTAAGCAGACTGTGATAAAAGTCACAAGACTGCTATATACTGCTAATAAGAACAGGTATTTAGCCGTTTATATTTACTAAAGTAATTGCATTTCCACGTTCTGTGTACTGTGGGAGACCAGATATAGTAAATTCAGGGTCCTGGGTTTAGTAACACTTTAAGATGCCGGCGTCTGCACCCAAAGCTGAATGAAGAATCGGCTCATTTGAAGACAACGCCAGATTCCTGAAAAGGTAAGTGTCCTTATAATAAAAGTCAACAGTATTTGTAGCTGCTAACTTTAGTTTTTTTCTGTGAAGACCAAAGCTCCTCTTTAAGCATATGCCCGCGGGCCATGTTCCGTGTGCGAGGGGTGATCCATGCATCCCTGTGAAAGCAGTTCTATTCATGTCAAATGGAAGAGTTCGGGGGAAGTTGTACCCGCATTCTCCCACATCACACAGACAGGACACCGGCTGCCTCCTTCCAATATCTCACAATGCCAAAGGACAACTGGACACCTCCTTTTAACTTCCACTGGGCACTCTTCAGACAATCTTTAGACCAGGGGTGGACTGACAACCCATGGGGCCCCCGGGCAATAGAAGATTATGGGGCCCCTGGTCTTACAGATGGCCACCACGCCAGGAGGCAGTGCAGAGGCAGGGCAGCTAAAATCTCAGGATTTTCACATCAAAAGCATGTCGGGTTAAGACATAGCAGGGACAGATGTAAAAAAAACAAATTTTTACATACTGTCCCTGGTTTTATTGAGCCTGGCAACCCTGATGGGGCCCCCTAGTGTCATGGGGCCCTCGGGCAGTGCCCGAAAGTCCCAATGATCAGTCCGCCCCTGCTTTAGACCAAGATCCCAATTGAACCCCTTCAACAAGGCCACCCAGCTATACTACAGAGGGGACTTTGTTGAGCATACAGCATCATTCCATGGTACTCCAGGCTAGGTACTCCTCCTTCAGGACCAACTGACCTCTGCTCCAGTCCTTAGACTATTGGTTCTCCAGCCACCTATTGGGCACAGCTCTTCAGGGATTGACTGGGTCCCCATAAACATTCAGACTGCCCTTCTTCTTCTCCTCCCACTATGATTCCAGAACCCTCTAGAATGTAGGGGAAAAATAATCAGCAGGCTGTAGAACACTGAGCAGGCTAAATCAATCAACAACTGCTCCACTGGTTACAGAGGAGCCAGACTAAATGTACCTAGCATCCTATACTCTAACTAGGAGGGTGCTACATATGTCTGAGTTTGGTGTTGTTATTTCAAACTAACTTTTCATAGTACCTTCCTCCCACTCCCCTGTAACGTGTAGGCAGGTTGCCTACAGAAGTGTTGGTTTTAGTTAGTGGCTGGCCAGGCTGGGGGCAAAGAGTTCATGTCTTTTTGGATCCAGCCTACCCACCAGTAGGGATGAGCCGAACACCCCCCTGTTCGGTTCGCACCAGAACTTGCGAACACACCAAATGTTCATGTGAACTTTAGAACCCCGTTAAAGTCTATGGGACTCGAACATTTGAAATCTAAAGTGCTAATTTTTAAGGTTAATATGCAAGTTATTGTCCTAAAAAGTGTTTGGGGACCCGGGTCCTGTCCCAGGGGACATGTATCAATGCAAAAAAAAAGTTTTAAAAACGGCCGTTTTTTCTGGAGCAGTGAATTTAATAATGCTAAAAGTGAAACAATAAAAGTGAAATATTCCTTTAAATTTCGGGGGGTGTAAAGTTAGCATGTGAAATAGCGCATGTTTCCCGTACTTAGAACTGTCCCTGCACAAAGTGTAATTTCTGAAAGAAAAAAAATAATTTAAAACCGGACTTACGGCTATAATGAATTGTCGGCTCCCGGCAATTCAGAGAGGATTCATTCAATAAAAAAAATTCAATTACCAGACCCTTCAGGTCTGATATGGATATTTAGGGGAACCCCGTCATCAATTTAAAAAAAAAAATTACATGGGGTTCCCCCCAAATATCCATTACAGACCCTTCAGGTCTGGTGTGGATTTTAAGGGGAACTCCACCCCAATTTAAAAAAAAATGGCGTGGAGTTCCCCCAAAAATCCACACCAGACCCCTTATCCGAGCACGTTAACCTGGCCGGCCACAGAAAGGGGGGGGGGCAGAGTGCGGCCCCCCCTCTCCTGAACCTTACCAGGCCACATGCCCTCAACATGGGGAGGATGTCCCCATGTTGATGGGGACAAGGGCCTCATCCCCACAACCCTTGCCCGGTGGTTGTGGGGGTCTGCTGGCGGGGGCTTATCAGAATCTGGAAGACCCCTTTAACAAAGGGGACCCCCAGATCCTGCCCCCCCTATGTAAATTGGTAATGGGGTAAATTGTACCCCTACCATTTCACGAAGGAAGTGTAAATAGTTATAAAAAACACACACACACTCCGTAGAAAAAAGTCCTTTATTAATAAAAAAAAATTAAAAAATTCCAGCGATGGTAATCCACTCGGTCCGGCTCCCTGCTCCAACGTTGTCTGTATCCAGCGATGGGTGATCTCCTCTCCTGTCCAGCGATGAGAAGATCTTCAAAGCGCAGCATCGCTGGCCACCTGTCTCAGCCGGACACAGCCCGGCGAATACAACTATTTACACTTCCTTTGTGAAATGGTAGGGGTGCAATGTACCCCATTACCAATTCACATAGGGGGGCCAGGATCTGGGGGTCCCCTTTGTTAAAGGGGTCTTCCAGATTCTGATAAGCCCCCTGCCCGCAGCCCCCAAAACCACCGGGCAAGGGTTGGGGGGATGAGGCCCTTGTCCCCATCAACATGGGGACATCCTCCCCATGTTGAGGGCATGTGGCCTGGTATGGTTCAGGAGAGGGGGGGGGGCCGCACTCAGGCGTATCTCATTTAAAGAATCAGCGCATAGATACGACCGTGCTCATTTGGATTTACGACGGCGTATCAGTAGATACGTCGGCGTAAGTCTTTGTGAATCCGGGCCTATAACTTTTGCGCAAACCAATCACTATAGGCTTATTGCGATTTTTTTATTATTTTTATTTTTTTACCAAAAACATGTAGAATACATATCGGCCTAAACTGAGAAAAAAAAATCGTTTTTTTTTTTTTAAAAAATTGGATATTTATTATAGCAAAAAGTAAAAAATATTGTGTTTTTTTTTCAAAATTGTCGCTCTTTTTTTGTTTATAGCGCAAAAAATAAAAACCGCAAAGCTGATCAAATACCACCAAAAGAAAGCTCTATTTGTGGGGAAAAAAGGACGTCAATTTTGTTTGGGAGGCACGTCGCACGACCGCGCAATTTTAATTTAAAGCGACGCAGTGCTGAAAGCTGAAATTTCGCCTGGGCAGGAAGGGGGTATATGTGCCCAGTAAGCAAGTTAAATGCACAGAAATGGTAGGCCGATTGATGAACCTCCCTAGCTCCTGTGCATGCAGTCTCTGCATTTTAGTGTGTCCAGGGGCCACGCAGTGTGGTAGAGATTTCCTCAAAGCCTCCTGCAATGCTCCAGGCAATTGATGCCATTCATGACTAGGCAAGAAGGTAGGAAGTGCTCGGTCCCACAAAAAAAGTATAACAATATAAAAACAAATAAGTAAATGTCCAATCGTATGCCAGGAGGGGGAAGAGGAAAATCATGTAAAGTTATCAAAGACGGTAATGGTCTGATTTAAGGAGGTGTGTCCATAACAACAATGCTGTATTCTGGCCTAGGCCAACAAGGCCCAGTCCTAGGGCAGCACTTTGAAAGGGGGCATCATGGAAAGATTCTCCGCCGTCTTGCGCTACACTGTTAGTGTAGCGCCTGTCTTATGGGGCGGACTGGGCTGATAAGCGAATTAGTCTAGCGCTCCCTTAAAGCGGCCGAACTGCTTCTGGTATGTGGGCGGCCGGCATTCTGCAACTGTGGGGGGCGCAGGTTTTGACTGTCCTATTATCCTGGACCACAAGCCTTCCTCACTGTGTCAAATGTTTTCTGCTGCACCATTGGCATGGATATATCTTCTTAGTTCTCTCCACAAAATTATCAAAAATTAGTTGCCTATAGTTCTACTATGAGCACGCTTTTTTTTTTTGGATAGAGTAAAGGAGGGTTATAGCCCCTGTCAGTTAATTTTTTACCATCCCTGTCCCATTGCAGAGATTTTCCTTCACTTCCTGCCCCATAGCCAAACAGGAAGTGAGAGGACATCTATGCAAATTAAGGGAATCCATTGCCCCCCCCAGACCCTCAGAACTGTGTCCCTACTCGAAAATTTCAACAGCAAGGGGTGTGGCCTTGACATAAAGGGTGGGTCATATTTAAATTAGGGGGTGCACTTATGTTTAAGCGTAGGCTCAAACAGAGAAACGCTTAAACATATCTAAGATACGACGGCTTGCGCCGTCCTATCTTAGATTGCAATATTTTGGATGGCCGCTAGGTGGCGCTTCCATTGCGGTCGGCGTAGAATATGTAAATGAGGAGATACGCCAATTCACAAACGTACGCCCAGCCGACGCAGTACTTTTACGCCGTTTACGTAAGAGATAGGCCGCGTAAAGTTAGAGCTAGGCCCTAGTGGAATAGTAATGTCAAGTATGGCCGCCGTTCCCGCATTGAAATTCGATTTTTTTACGTTGTTTGCGTAAGTCGTCCGTGAATCGGGATTTATGACGTTTATGTCCACGTCAAAATCAATAGGCCCGTGCGGCGTACTTAGCCGCAATGCACACTGGGAAATGTAGGCGCCCGGCGCATGCCCAGTTACAAAAAAACGTAAGGTCAAGCCTTATTACCATTAAACACGCCCCCCTAACACAGATTTGAATTTGGCGCCCTTACGCCCGCCCGCTTTAGGCTATGCCGCCGTATATTAGCAGGTAAGTACATTGAGAATCATTACTTGCCTAGCTAACTTACGGCGGCGTAGCCTAAACACGCTAAGCTACGCTGCCGTAACTTTATTCCATTCTACCTGAATCTACCTATTAATACACTACTGCATAATACCTTGGGTTCAAAGGAAGGGAGTTAAATAACGTTGGTAGTAATCCATCCCAAAAGACCAGCAGGACTGATCAGACCTTCTGCTGGAGGCAGTAATGGAGAGAGGAGGTGAGAACTGAAAGTTGCATTTTTATTTTTATACTGCACAATTTTTTTTTAGATTTTTTATTTTATTTTTTACAACAGTAAATCAATCTGATATCATGCCCATTTGAACTGCTTTCAACCTACATGCGGACATTTTGGACAGAAACAGTAATGCCACGTAAAGACGATTGGAAATTCCAACAACAAAACCGTGATTTTTTTTCCGACGGATGTTGGCTCAAACTTGTCTTGCATACACACGAACGCCAGGAACGCGGTGACGTACAACACGTACGACGCCACTATTAAAGTGAAATTCAATACCAGTCGTGTTAGTAGAAGTTTTGTGAGAGCCAATTTGCGCTTTTCAGCCTTGTGCTTTTCAGTCCGTTACAGCGTGACGAATGTGCTATCTCCATTACGAACGCGAGTTTCACCAGACCGAGCGCTCCCGTCTCGTACTTGATTCAGAGCATGCGTGGAATTTTGTGTGTCTGAATTGTCCACAATCGATAGGAATTTACGAGAACGGATTTTGTTGTCGGGAAAATTTGAGAACCAGCTCTCAAATTTTTGTTGTCGGAGTTTCCGACAACAAGCTCCCATCGAACATTAATGTCGGAAATTCCAACCGTGTGTACGCGGCATTAACTGTGCAAAAATCAAACAAGGTATCCCAAGCTGTGAGGAAATTGTACAGACCGTCGTGGCAGGTCGACAGGCTAAGGACGGATATTTTTTCACACTGTCATGCGGGAGGAAATGACATGTTTTAGCCCGGGTGTAAATGTGATTGGTAAGGATGAGTGAGGCGTCATATATTACCCCAAGGCATTGCGCTGTGTCAATCAGGTTAATGACCGTTCCATCAACTGACCCTGGAGTGTTATCATGATGAAATTTAATGCTGTAATGCCCAGCAAACATGCCATTTCCACAGAAAAGCAGACTGACATTGCCCCTCTCCCTCTGTACTTGTGCAAACAGCATTATTTCCAATGGTGTTCTCTGACCCACTGAGGTCTATCCTAGCACCCGTAATGTTGAGGAAGTTATTGTTTATTTAGGCCATCAAGGCTGCCACAATATTTGTCTCCAGAGATGTTTTCATGAGTAAATGAAATTTAGGATTTCACAATGCATGTTGGTATTCATTCTTCAGTAAACAAAATCATTTCCAAGTTCTTTTTTAATCCTAATCACCTTTTCTCCATTATGTTTGTAGGAATGTTTTGGAAACATTCTCCTTGTCAAAATATTTTATTAAATAGTACAGAATTATAGCTAGATTCAGGATGGCGAGCGCATAGTTGCGGCGGCGTAGCGTATGGCATTTACACTACGCCGCCATAATTTAGCGAGGCAAGTACATGATTCACAAAGTACTTGCCTGCTAAGTTACGGCGGCGTAGCGTAAATCACGCGGGCTTAAGGGTGGCTAATTCAAATTCGGCTGAGGGGGCGTGTTTTATGTTAATGGAGCTTGACCTGACCTGATTGACGTATTTTACGAACGGCGCATGCGCCGTCCGCCTACATATCCCAGTGTGCATTGCGACTAAGTACGCCGCACGGTCCTATTGATTTAGACGTGGACGTAAATGACGTAAAACCCTATTCATGGACGACTTACGCAAACGACGTAAAATTTTTAAATTTTGGCGCGGGAACGGCGGCCATACTTAACAATACTATTCCAGCTATTTGATGGAATAACTTTAGGCCTGCTAATGCGTTACGTAAACGGCGTATCTGTACTGCGTCGGCCGGGCGTATGTTCGTGAATAGGCGTATCTTGTGATTTACATATTCTACGCCGACCGCAATGGAAGCGCCACCTAGCGGTCAGCCTAAAAATTACACTTTAGGATACGAGGGTGTAAGGCCTCGTACACACGACCGAACATGTCCGCTGAAACTGGTCCGCGGACCAGTTTCCGCGGACATGTTCGGTCGTGTGTAGGGCCGACCGGACAATTTTCCGGCCTAGCGGACAGGTTTCCAGCGGACAAAAGTTTCTTAGCATGCTAAGAAACTTGTCCGCTGGAAGCCTGTCCGTCGGACATGTCCGATGGTCAGTACGACTCATCGGACATGTCCGCTGGCGCATGCGTGGAAGCATTGAACTTCCACGCTGTCTGTCCGCGGGGATTTTGGTTTGATGGTGTGTACAACCATCAGACCAAAATCTCAGAGCAGACATGTCCGATGAAAACGGTCCGTGGACCGTTTTCATCGGACATGTTCGCTCGTCTGTACAAGGCCTAAGACACTTACGCCGCTCTTGTCTGAGCCTAATTTAAGCGTATCTGGTTACCAGAATACGCCTAAATTAGCGCCGACGCAAATTCTGACTTAGGCTGGCGTATCTACTGATACTCCAGCCTAAGTCTCTCTGAATCTAGCTATTAGTGTACAAATTGCATAAAGTAAATACAATATCATACAGTCAGGGGTGAGAAGCTCAGTGTTAATTAATTAAGAATGTAAGAATAACTATTAAATAATATTGAAACAAGATCAATTAAAACTTTAGAAGGTATTTACAGTTCTTCAAAAGGTGTCAAGCCTAGAGGTATTGTAAAGCCGCGTACACACGATCAGTCCATCCGATGAGAACGGTCTGAAGGACCGTTGTCATCGGTTAACTGATGAAGCTGACTGATGGGCCGTCGCGCCCACACACTATCGGTTAAATAACCGATCGCGTCAGAACGCAGTGATGTAAAACACAACGTGCTGAAAAAAAACTAAGTTCAATGCTTCCAAGCATGCGTCGACTTGATTCTGAGCATGCATGGATTTTTAACCGATGGTTGTGCCTACTAACGATCGGTTTTGACCTATCGGATAGGAATCCATCGGTTTAAATTTAAAGCAAGTTGGCTTTTTTTTAACCGATGGTTAAAGAACCTATGGGGCCCACACACGGTTTTGACTGATAAAAACGGTCCATCAGACCGTTGTCCTCTGTTTAACCTATCGTGTGTACGAGGCCTTATGCCGCATACAGACGGTCATTTTTTGCGATGGAAAAAAAATTAAGTTTGAAGTGATGAAAAAAAACGACATTTTTGAAACTTCATTTTCAAAAATGATGTAGCATACACACCATCGTTTTGAAAAATGATGAACAAAGTGACGGCACTCTAAAGGGGAAGTTCTATTCGCCTTGAGGCTGCTTTTAGCTGGTTACTTGTTAGTAAAAGACGATTTGTGCTTTTTTGTCTGTTACAGCGTGATGAATGTGCTTACTCCATTATGAATGGTAGTTTTACCTCCCGTCTCAAAACTTGCTTCTGGGCATGTGCGGGTTTAAAACGTCATTTTTGCCCACACACGATCATTTTTTATGACACAAAAAATGACATTTTCAAAAATGACATAAAAAATTCGAGCATGTTCGAATTTTTTTTTTGTCATTTTTCAGAAGACATAAAATGACATTTTGCCCACACACGATCATTTTAAATGACATTTTTAAAAATGTCATTTTATTTCATCACAAAAAATGACCGTCTGTACGCGGCATTAGAGTAACCTTCTTATTTGCGTTCTTGAGTAATTCAGATTATCATATAATTAAAAAAACAGGAGCTTCTCATAAAGAAAAATTATAATTATTACCAGAAAATAAAAAATAAGTAAAAAATAAAGAAAAAGTTAAGAAAATGGAAGGAGAGAAGAATGGAATGGAAGGGGTCCGCGAGGTCAGGCCGAGAGCCTCCACCACAACTAGAGAGAGATGTATTTGTTCCTATTGTTCTAGTCACCATTCGGTTAGAGGAGAACCACTTGGCCTTTAGGCGAAAGATCAAACCCCATCTCTTTTGAGGTCAGAGGAGAACTGGTTAAACAAGCGCCCAGAGGCGATTCAGTTCGCATGTGCAGCGCTATATACGTTTTTCACTCACTCACTCACCATGTCAAGAGTACCGTATTATCAAAAGATGATTGTATAGCATATGCGATCCAGGGTTTCCACATTTTCTCAAACTGAGGGATCATGTCTGTATCTATAGCTAGCATCTTGGCATGGGTCATAGTCAGGGCTCAAGTCCTGCGGGAACGCATGGGAATGGAGTTCCTGCACTTTTTTCACAGCAGGAACTCAGTTCCCTTTGCAGGACTAGAGCAGCCGAGAGCAGCCGAGCCGCCCGGGCCAATCCTTCACTAAGCGGCGATGCCCAGCTCGAGTCACTGTCAGGGGCAGGCGAACCTTAGTAATCCTTTATGTTACTGGCCGCTTCCTGTATATGGATTCATCAGATAGTGTGCGGGTATTCCGTCATTTCCCTGATGCCGCAATGTCTCCTGGGAGCTTTTGTCATTGTTCCCAGGAGACATTGCGGAGGTCTGCCGCGAGTTATCACAGGATTTAGACAGAACTTGCTTCTTTCTAAGCAAGCGGTTTAGTAATTATGCATATGAGAGTATAATTTTTTTGGTGGGGGAGTGGATCTTGGGTGGGAGTTCCCACACTTTTTTTCCCCAGGACTTGACCGAGGTCATAGTGTTGTTCATTTTAGTCACCGCTTCATTTACCACTAACTTTGAAGATCTCCATGCTTTTGCCAAAGTCTGTTTAGCTGCTATGAAAAGCTGCAATAGCAATTTAAATTGAGAATGCAAAATACCTTCTGGTTTCAAGTTGAGAAGTGCTGTGGCAGGATCTAAAGGAATATTCTTTCCACTTAGTATTGATGCAATCTTGAATATCCCTATCCAAAATATCTGAGCTTTCGGACATGACCACCAAGTATGGAAATATGTACCTATGTCAGAACAACCCCTGAAACATTGTGCAGCAGAGTAAGGCCCCTTTCACACGGGGCGGGTTAGTAATGATCCGTCCCGTGAACCTTCGCTTGCTCAGCGGGGATCGCTCCGTTGATCCCCGCTGAGCCGGTGTAGTGTCACCGTTTGCTCCCTATCGCAGAATGCAGCCTAAGTCACGTGGCGTCGAACTGCGCATGCGCAATGCGTTCCAACGCCAAATGCGATGCGTTCCAGGGGATTCACGACACTACCGTTCAGTGAAACCATCACAATTTGTGACGGAAGTGACGAGGAAGCATACACAGAGCGGGGGGGGGGGCGGAGAGAAAGACATACAGATGTAATGAGAACCATACAAAGAGCGGGGGGGGGGGCGGAAAAAAAAGAGACATGCAGATATAATGAGAACAATACACGGAGCGGGGGGAGAGATACAGTATGGTTCTCATTACATCTGTATGTCTCTTTCTCTGCCGCCCCCCCGCTCTGTGTATGGTTCCTCGTCACTTCCGTGACAAATTGTGATGGTTCACTGAAGGTCTCCTCTCCCTGACAGGACATGGGTCTATGTGTTCTCTAGGGAGTGATTCTTACTGTGGGGGGAAGGGGACTGACTGGGGGAGGTGACCGATCTGTGTCCCTATGTACAAGGAACACACCATCGGTCTCCTCTCCCTGACAGGACATGGGTCTGTGTGTTCACACACACAGATCCACGGTCCTGCTCAGTTACTGGGCAATCGTGGGTGCCCAGTTGCCACACACGCATCGGGTCCCCAGTGACGCGGCGTGCGTGCGCCCCCTAGTGGTTTAAGAAGGCGCTAAGTCATATGATGTCCACCCAGAACAAGGGGGTCTGCCTCCCGCAGTCATTTGCCCGCGGGCGGTGGACAAGCAGTTAAATACTCTGTGTGAGCCCATATGTATCTCAGGTCTTTGTTGAATTCATAGTTACATACCCTATATTACCAAAAGTTTTGGACACCTACCTTTACACGCACATGAACTTTAATGGCATCTCAGTATTAGGGTTCAATATTGAGTTGGCCCACTCTTTGCAGCTCTAACAGCTTCAACTCTTTTGGGAATGGGAATGTTTGACCAATCTTCCGCAGACTCTGATCAAAATCATCACAAAGGTGTTCTATCGGGTTGAGGTCAGGACTCTGTGCAAGCCAGTCAAGTTCCTTCACCCCAAACTCGTTTATCCCTTTCTTTATGGACCTTGCTTTGCCGTGGTGTTCCTCACTCTGGTGCTCCCCTTAGGTATTTAATGCTCACTCTCCTGTCCCCTTCCCCTTAGTCCTGTCCCCTTCCCCTTAGTTCTGTCCCCTTCCCCTAAGGGTAAAGGGACAGGACGGCACGTTTGCACAGGTGATCTGTCAGAGAGGAACAACATACCATCCCGATACCAGTCCGGTATTTACCATTGTTTAACCTGATATAGAGCGGTGCACTGGCGCACCTAATCTATGTGAGCACCCCAGTTGTTTTTTTTTTTTTTTGCTTTCTGTTTATTAAACCGTTAAAACTCTATTACACTATCAAGTCTTTATTTCATATACTTACCGAGGTACCATACTGACGAGTCCAGGATTCCGGTGTAACTACAAGAGCCCAAAGGTGGTTCATATCCGAGGCGAGCATTAAGGGCCAGATTCAGCAAAGAGATACGACGGCGTATCTCCTGATACTCCGTCGTATCTCTCAGAGTATCTATGCGACTGATTCATAGAATCAGTTACGCATAGATATCCCTAAGATCCGACAGGTGTAATTGTTTTACACTGTCGGATCTTAGGATGCAGTTAGGGGAGTTTGCGTCGTAAACCCGCGTCGGGTATGCAAATTAGGAGTTACGGCGATTCCCGACGGATTTTCGCGTTCGCTACGTCGCTGCTAGTCTAGTTTCCCGTCGCAAAGTTAGTCGTCGTTTGACCTGCCCTAACTTTACTCAGCAAACGTATTGCTGTTTAAAGTATGGCCGTCGTTCCCGCGTCGAAATTTAAAATTTAACGTCGTTTGCGTAACACGTCCGGGAAAACGGAAGTACGCTACGCGCGTCGCCGTTCGAAAAAATTATGTCACGGCGCGCAAAGCACAACGGGAATTGCGAAACTTGGCATGCGCAGTAGGTCCGGCCCTTAAGTCTTTTTCACTATTGGAGGTTTTTATATGTTTCTTTTTGCGCTGGTATAGTGTATGACTTTGGAAAGCGCAGCATATGTTTAGTGCTGAAAAACCTTGATTGGCTTCTGGTGTTTGCTGTCTGTCCCTCAATGCAAATGTTGTTGAGCAAGTGGATACAAAAGGCTTATGCCGCGTACACACGATCATTTTTCGGGTTGTAAAAAAAAAGGTTTTCAGGCTCTAGAAAAAACAAAGTTTTTTCCAACTTCATCATTAAAACGACATTGCCCACACACGATCGTTAAAAAAAAAAATGCTCTAGCAAAACGCGGTGACGTACAACACGTACGGCGGCACTATATAGGGGAAGTTCCATGCAGATGACGCCACCCTTTGGGTTGCTTTAGCTGATTTCGTGTTAGTAAAAGACGATTCACGCTCTTTTTTGTCTGTTACAGTGTGATGAATGTGCTATCTCCATTACGAACAGTAGTTTTACCAGAACGAGCGCTCCCGTCTCATAACTTGCTTCTGAGCATGCGCAGGTTTTTCAGAACCCGAAAAATGATGTGAAGCCCACACACGATCATTTTAAATGACATTTTTTTAAATCGTTGTTTCTTACATGCCGAAAAATGATCGTGTGTACGCGGCATTACAGTTCCTTTCTCTGCAGCCTCAGTTGTACTGCAAGTGAATGATTAGGAAGCCTCTGTGCTTCCTGTTCATTTACAAACTGAAGTATAGTAAACATAGTTTACTATGCTTCAGTGATGAATGAACACAGGAGTGATCGGTACTGATTGCTTACTGTGTTCTTTCAGAAAAGGAATGGGCTGGGGAACTCCATCTCCCGCTGTGTGCCTCAGCAGCAGCTGACAGCCTATGCGAGAGGGAGGAGGGGAAGCAAGCCACCAGTGCTGTGGGGAAGGGGAGCCAGTGGTTCAGTAGTGTGGAAGGGACCAGGACAGGGGGGAAGTCCAAGCAGAGGAGGGGGGAGGATCTATCTTCAGAGTCTGATCCCCTGTGGCTAAAGCCGGTGGGGATGGGAGGGGGAGGAGGAGAAGTTGTCTGCCCTGCAGGGGGAGACACAAGGGCAGCAAAGCTGGCCCTCTTACTTGTCAGGATCCCAGACACTCCTGTTGAACTGTTCGGGTCTGAGCCCTGTACAGGAGGGCCGGAAGCACCCCCTTATCAGTGGCCCCAAAAAGATGTATGTACTTACCTATATTCAGCCTGCTCCAGTCCTGTCATGTGATCCCCCCGTGTCAGTCAGTGGTGGCTGCAAGGGATCAGAGAGAGCGTTCAACAACAGCTGGAACTCCAGGAGCAGTGATGTCACCCATGGGCTGCTAGGGTCCATCCATTGTCGGCATTCCCTCCTCTCCCTTGCAGCTGCCACTGGCTGACACAGGGGAGATAATGGCCCGGATTCACAAACAGCGGCGCATATTTATGCCGCCTTAGCGTATCTTCTTTACGCTATGCCGACGCAGCGCAGGGAGGCAAGCCCCGGAATTCACAAACCCAGTGCTGCCAAATCTGCGCTGGGTTTCCAAGTCGTAAGTCGGCATAGGTGGAAGTTGGCGTGAGCCATGCTAATGAGGCGTGACCCCATGCAAATGGGCCAAGCGACAGACACGAATCGCCAACTGCGCATGCGCCGGGACGTGGACGCATCCTTCTGCGCATGCTCATAATCACGTCAGAACAACTGCCTAAGATACGACGGATCACTGCCTACGGCGTGAAGGTAACCTACGCCCAGCCATATTCACGTCCAACGTAAACAACGTAAAATACGACGGCTTGTGTTCCCTGGTCCATACCTTTGCATGGGTTGCACCTCATATATGGGGAATAACTTTACGGCGGATGTACAACTTACGCAAAACGTGTATATTATGCGCCGGGCGCAAGTACGTTCATGAATCAGCGTATCTCCCTCATTTGCATATGTGCATAGAAAATCAATGGGAGCGGCAAATGCGCCCAGCGTTAATATGCGATACGTCGGCGTAGGCAAGTTACGTCGGTCGTAGGAGGCCTATTTTTAGGCGTATCTTAGTATGTGGGTCAACGCATAGATACGACGACGCACATTTGTACTTACGTCGGCGTATCTTGAGATACGTCGGCGCAAGTGCTTTGTGAATCCGGGCCAATGTGACCAGACTGGAGTGGTCTTAAAATAAGTATATAGGGCCAGATTCACATAGAACTGCGGCGGCGTAACGTATCGTAGATACGTTACACTGCCGCAAGTTTTCATCGCAAGTGCCTGATTCACCAAGCACTTGCGATGAAAACTACGCCGGTGGCCTCCGGCGCAAGGCGGGCCAATCCAAATGGGCGTGTGCCATTTAAATTAGGCGCGCTCCCGCGCCGGACCTACTGCGCATGCTCCGTTTCGCAATTCCCATCGTGCTTTGCGTGCTGTGACGTCATTTTTTCGAACAGCTACGCGCGTAGCGTACTTCCGTATTCCCGGACGTGTTACGCAAACGAATTTAAAATTTTGACGCGGGAACGACGGCCATACTTTAGACAGCAATACGATTGCTGACTAAAGTTAGGGCAGGTCAAATAACGACTAAAATTGCGACGGGAAACTTGACTACGGACGACGTAGCGAACGCGAAAATCCGTCGGGGATCCGCCGTAACTGCTAATTTGCATACCCGACGCTGGTTTACGACGCAAACTCCACCCAGCGGCGGCCACGGTATTGCATCCTAAGATCCGACAGTGTAAAACGATTACACCTGTCGGAACTTATGGATATCTATGCGTAACTGATTCTATGAATCAGTCGCATAGATACAGAGATATGACGGCGTATCAGGAGAAACGCTGTCGTATCTCTTTGGTGAATCTGGCCCATAAATTTTTCTTACAGAGTGTCGGAGGGAAGGGGAAGGGAATTCCACTTTAGGTGAACAAAAAAACGTAAAAAAAATGTGAAAACAATCTCGTCACAACTCAACAATAACAAAAACTAAACAAAAAGGTTGCCCTCCAAAATCCTTGAGAGTGATTTCACAACACCCCCTGAAATAAATAAAATCTATAAATGTAGTGTAGCACAACTTTTAAAAAAATGCCCACAATAATAATAAACCACACAATAAATAGAAATAAATGTCCAAAACAAATATACAAAGTCCACAGAAAACAGAGTTCTTTCAATCACCACTGTGACAAACGTCTACATATGAATTATTAACTGTGATATGCGTACATTCCACTGCATGGTAGGATTGAATGCTCATCTCCAGCTTTGACCTCTAGATATAAAATGAGGTCCAATGCGTTTTAATAGTGGCGATCTGCGATTTTTATCGGGACTGCGATATTGCGGAGGACAAATTGGACACTTTTGACAATTTTTTGGGACCACTGACATTTATAGAGCGATCAGTGCTATAAAAATGCACTGATTACTGTATAAATGTCACTGGCAGGGAAGGGGTTAACACTAGGGGGCGATCAACTGTATTACCTAGGTGTGTTCTAACTGTAGGGGGGGTGGGACTGTCTAGGAGGAGAGAAAGATTGGTGTTCATACTTAGTATGAACACACAATCTGTCTCTACTCCCCTGAAAGAACCTTGATTTGTGTGTTTAGATTCCGGTTCTCGCTCTGTCACGAGTGATCGTGGGTGCCGGCAGTCACCGCGCCCGCTGGGCACTCGCATTGGCTCCAGGCACATGCCTCTAGTGACCAAAAGAAAAAGCGACGTAAGGTAACGTCGATTTGCCCAGTCGAGCCAACCTGCCGCAGTAAAACTGCGGCGGCTGGTTGGCAAGTGTTTAAAAAGATGAAAAAACGTACAAAATAAAAAGTATTAAGCCCTGGTTCAACCAGTGCAGCTTTGAAGTCACGCTACTTCAGTGCGATTTCATGTGCCGCTTGCTGACATATGTGTGACTTTATTTAACCATTTCAGCCCCGGAAGGATTTTCTCCCTTAATGACCAGGCCATTTTTTGCGATAGGGCACTGCGTCGCTTCAACTGACAATTGTGTGGTCGTGCGACGGTGTACCCAAACAAAATTGACGTCCTGTTTTTCCCACAAATAGAGCTTTCTTTTGGTGGCATTTCATCACCTTTGCGGTTTTTATTTTTTGCGCTATAAACAAACAAAGAGCGACAATTTTGAAAAAATAAATACATTTTTTTTTCACTTTTTGCTAAAATACATATCCCATTTTTTTTTAATAAAAAAAAACATTTATTCATCAGGCCGATATATATTCGCAATAGGTGTATATTCATTGGTTTGCACAAAAGTTATCACGTCCACCTTGTTTACACTGGCAGATCCTCGTTCTGCCTCTGTACAAGGCGATCGCGGGTCGCCGTCGGACATCACGTCTGCCCGACCCGTGGGCATGCTCCCACAGCAAGCAGCGGGAGCAAGAGCGCGCCAGACACAACTGCGCCTGCGCAAGACGTCGCACCGGGACGGCGATTTGTGCAGCGCTGCCAACCTGCCGCAGTATGTGTACATGAGCTAGTCGGCAAGTGGTCAACAGATGTCAATGCAAGTCACACTGAAATCGCACAGAAATAGTGCTGGACCCTTTCACAAATGGGGGCGACTTGTCATGCGACTTTTAACTGTCAAGTCGCATGACACGTCGCGCTGGTTTGAACCAGGGCTAAATGTGAAATTTACAGCATTTCAAAATAACAATGATACTCTTTCCATGTTCGGATCCCACCACTCAGAAGTAAACAAAATGGCTGCGGGGTGACGTCATGAACTACCTATCAGTGCCCATTAGTTCCACCTATCAGTGCAGCCTCATCAGTGCTCACCAGTGCTGCCTCATCAATGCCACCTATCAGTGCCCATCAGTGCAGCCTATCAGTGCCCATCAGTGCCACCTCATCAGTGCCCATCAGTTCAGCCTATCGGCATCCATTAGTGAGGTAGAAAAAATACCTGTTTGCAAAATTTTATAGAAAACAATGAAAATGTTTTATTTTTTCCTTTTCCAAATCTTCTGTCTTTTTTCATCTGTTTAGCAAAATATAAAAAAAAAACAGAGGTGATTAACCACTTCCCGACGGTCGTACGTCTATATACGGCCACAGGGTGGCTCTACTTCTCTGGGACGCCGTCTTTTTACGGCCGCCCCTTTCCTCGTTCCCCACGCGCGCTCCCGAGCGCGCAGCGGGGAACTTCTGTGCTGGCCGTGTCCCTTGGACACAGCCAATCACAGATCACCGTGAACGGCCAATCGGAGTGGCCGTTTGGTAGGCGATCTGTGCGGCCAATGAGAGATGATATGTAAACATATGAGATAATTTATCATTGCCGGCTCTCACAATGACAGCGTCCTGTAAGGGAGAGAGGAGACCGATCTGTGTCTCTTGTACATAGAGACACAGATCGGTCACCTCCCCCAGTCACCCCCCTTCCCCCACAGTTAGAACACTATATAGGGAATACATTTAACCCCTTCCTCACCCCCTAGTGTTAACCCCTTTCCTGCCAGTCACATTTATACTGTAATTAGTGCATATTTATAGCACAGATCGCAGTATAAAAGTGAATGGTGCCAAAAATGTGTCAAAAGTGTCCGCCATAATGTTGCAGTCCCAATAAAAATCGCAGATCGCCGCCATTACTAGTAAAAAAAAAAATATTAAAAAAAAATTATTCTGTCCCCTATTTTGTAGGCGCTATAACTTTTGCGCAAACCAGTCGCTTATTGCAATTTTTTTTTTTTTTATCAAAAATATGTAGAAGAATACGTATCGGCCTAGACTGAAATTTTTTTTTTTTTTTTAAATTGGGCTATTTATTATAGCAACAAGTAAAAAATATTGTATTTTTTTTCAAAATTGTTGTTCTTTTTTGTTTATAGCGCAAAAAATAAAAACCGCAGAGGTGATCAAATACCACCAAAAGAAAGCTCTACTTGTGGGGAAAAAAAGACGTCAATTTTGTTTAGGAGCCACGTTGCACGACCGCGCAATTGTCAGTTAAAGCGACGCAGTCCTGGAAGCTGAAATTTCAGCTGGGCAGGAGGGGGGTATATGTGCCCAGTAAGCAAGCGGTTAAATAACACCTAAAGAAAGCTCTATTTGTGTAAAAACATATATTGTATTTATTGGCGTGTAACACTCACTTTTTTACCCTGAAAATAGAGGGTAAACTGTGCCTGCGTGTTATACGCAGGGGGCTGTGGAAAGTTTTTTTCCTGAAACTTCCCTCTTAAAGTTAGGGTGCGTGTTATACGCCTGTGCGTGTTATACACCGATAAATACGGTAAAAAATGTATATGGGTACAGTGTTGTATGACCGCGCAATTGTTATTCAAAGTGTGTCAGCGCTGAAAAAGCCGATTCACAACGTTACGCGAGCCCTGTGTACGCAGTTTACGTTGTTTCCGTCCGTTGGGTTTCGCGTAAGGCTGCTCCTGCTAATAGCAGGAGCAGCCAATGCTACGTATACCCGTCGTTCCCGCGTCGCAAAGTTTAAATTTTACTTTGTTTGCGTAAGTGAATCGTGACTGGCGCTGGACGCCATTTACGTTCACTTTGAAGCAAATGCTGTCCTTGCGACGTTATTTGCCGCAATGCACGTCGGGAAAGTTTCCCGACGGAGCATGCGCCCTACGCTCGGCGCGGGAACGCGCCTAATTTAAATGATTCCCGCCCCCTACGGGATCATTTACATTAGGCGCCCTTACGCCGAGCATTTTTGAGGAGCGCCCACGCAAATTACGTGGCTACTGCGTTGTGAATGAAGCGTAGCGCAGTTAATTTGCGGGGGCGCAGGGCAAAAACGGTACGCTGCACCTCCGTAATCTACCCCATTGATTTTAATGGGGTTCGGTATCCATACACAGAACCCTGCTCTACATGAGCCCAGGGCAGTTCGGCTCATCACTAATCCGCAGGAACATTTTTTCCTGAAAGTGGAAAACCCCTTGACAGCAAAGTTATGTAATAGCACAATGTTTTTAGATTTGAAGTCGGGTAAGTTGTTACATGCTGTCTGCTTTGGTATGCGGCGTGAAACTGCTATATCTGTCATAATGTATTTATATCAAACTATTTCCTTGTATTGGCTTAGGGTTGTTCTACTTCTGCTTGCAGGTCTTTCAAGTGGATTTATCAATGACATTTTCTCACAGCTGCCTGTGTGCAGCGGCATGGAATTTGCATAACGGAATTGTTGAAAGCTGAACGAAAATAAATGGATCATGCCTTCATCTGCTCCAACATATTATCACGCAACCAGTATAAAATGTTTTACTGATCAAAAGGCTTACAAAACATTCCTTCCTGGCAAACAGTACAAATAAAAAAATGTATGTGAAATTCTTTATATGGCAAAGGATTTGTAATCCTGTTTGGCTAGTCTTCTGATTTACACACTATCACATTGCACAGCTGGGCTGACACCCCTATTTGCTGCTTCAGCTTTGGATCATTCTGTGTCCTCTCTTCACCTACAACTTACTCAGTGAGTCAGCAAAATCATAGTAGGAGGTAATATAGGAAACTGATCCACAAATCAATGGAGTCATCCTCATTGCTATAGGGCAGTGATGGCGAAGCTTTCTGAGCCAGAGACCCCAAACAGCGACACAAACCCAACTTATTTATTTCAAAGTGCCAACACAGAATTAAACCTACCGGTGGCTCTGTACAGAGGAAGGGACTGATCGTCCCTCTGGATGAGCCCTAAGGGACCTAAAACCTATGATCCTGCCAGATTCACTCAGAATGCAGGGTTCAGGAATGCATTGTGTTCAGAATGCACTGTTCAACATACACTGACCTACCTGACACATGCACACACCTACCTGACACATTCACTGACCTACTGGATCATTACTCTGACCTACCTGGCCATTACACTGACCTACCTGACCATTACACTGACCTACCTGACCATTACACTGACCTACCTGACCACTACACTGACCTACCTGACCCCTACACTGACCTACCTGACCCCTACACTGACCTACCAGACCATTACACTGATATACCTGACACATACACTGACCTACCTGACCATTACACTGATCTACCTGACCATTACACTGACCTACCTGACCATTACACTGAGCTACCAGACCATTACACTGATATACCTGACACATACACTGACCTACCTGACCATTACACTGACCTACCTGACCATTACACTGACCAACCTGACCCCTACACTGACCTACCTGACCATTACACTGACCTACTGGACCATTACTCTGTCCTACCTGACCCCTACACTGACCTACCTGATGATTACACTGACCTACCAGACCATTACACTGATATACCTGACACATACACTGACCTACCTGACCATTACACTGATATACCTGACACATACACTGACCTACCTGACCATTACACTGACCTATCTGACCATTACACTGATCTACACTGATCTACCTGACACATACACTGACCTACCTGACCATACACTGACCTACTAGACCATTATACTGATATACCTGACACATACCTGACATATACACTGACCTACCTGACCATTACACTGACCTATCTGACCATTACACTGATCTACACTGATTTACCTGACACATACACTGACCTACCTCCCAACCCCTCCCAACCCGCCCAAATTCTGCGGGAACTTCCCGCACAGACTGCATCCTCCCGCAGTTCCACGCAGGGGTTCATTTTCATTTTCCCACACAGGAAGAAGAACAGCACAGGAAGAAGAACAAGGTCAGAGGGGAGACATGCTTACCGGAGCGGTCTGTGGTCTGCGTGGCAGCTGAAGGGAAGAGGAGAACCCAACGGGCTGTGTGCACAGGTAGGAGACAACTACTAACCGCGAATTAGCGCCACCCCCCCCCCCACTCAACAACTACGATCACGGCAATCACCCATTCCCCCCCCGCTCAACAACTTCGAGATCCGCAGCAACCCCCCCCTCAACAACTTCGATCGCGGCAATCACCATAACCCCCCGGTCAACAACTTCGAGATACGTGGCAACCCCCCCCCCCCCTGCTCAACAATTTTGATCCCAGGCACCCCCGCTCAACAAGAATGTCAAGCATTGGATTTTAGAAATGTTGGGAGGTATGCAATGACCTACCTGACCATTACACTGACCTACCTGACACATACACTGACCTACCTGACCATTACACTGATCTTCCTGAACCATGCACTGACCTACCTGACACATACTTCCTGCACTACTCACCCCCCACCCCCCCCATCCCCAGTACAATGTAGATCAGAGGATTCATTATCCTCCTCACCTCTCTATGGCCTTATCGTCCAGCTCTCCCCAGCACCGGGTGGGCAGTATTGCTGCGCCTTGCTATCTACACCACCGGGAGGTCAGCTAGCAGCCACTGCACCTCCCCCATGGTCATGATCTACTCCGAGCACCGCCTCTCCGCCTCCGGTGTTCCACAGGTCGCAGTGCCAGAGGGACAGGCTTGACCAAAGTAGTCCTGGGGCAGGGGGAGCTGGAATAGGGTGTCGCAGAGAGGAATGCCTAAATGCCTCACTGGAGGTGTAGGGGTCCAGGGGAGGCAATAAGCTGCAGCACAGACCCATAGGATGGCGGAGGAATAACTTTACACCCCCTAAATGTTGCACCTGGGGCAAGATGACTGGTTGCCCACCACACCTGCCGGCACTGATGCAAGGAAGGGAGTGGGCTCGCCAGTGTAAGTGACTGCCTGGCTTGGGGATTCCTCCCCTTATTCTGGCGATGCTGGCTCCATAAGCTGACATGCTCATAGAGAGGGCTCTGAGTGCCAGCTGTGGCACGCGTGCTATAGGTTCACCATCACTGCTATAGGGTCTGACAGAGAAGTGGTAATCACTAGACTGGCTGCACAGCATTACAATTATTTTGCCAGCTAGAACTCTGAAATGGTATAAACTGAACACTATTTCCATGGAGTTTGCATGTTCTTCTGTGCTTGCGGGAATTTCCTCCAACTACTCTAGTTTCCTCCCACACTCCAAAGACATGCTGGTAGGTTAATCATATCCTATCTTAGAGCGTATTTCCACTTTTGAAGTCAAACTATATGTTTGCTATGTGTTCCAATTCACAGAGCATGCCTAAAATATGTAAAACATATTTCTTATCTTTTAGATGATTCTCAGGAAGAAGTATCATGGCTGAAGCCCCGTACACACGCTCGGTTTACTTGGCAAGAACCAGCAAGAAAACTGCTGGCAGAGCTTTTTTTCCGAGTATACCGAGCGTGTGTACGAGGCTTTCAGGTTTCTCGTCAAGAAAACTGCCTAAAATCTCGGCGAGAAAAATAGAGAACATGTTCTCTATTTTCTCGTCGTGATTCTCGGCAGAGTTTTCCTGTCCAGAAACCCGAGAGTGTGTATACTTACCTGTCACCGTGGAAACCCGTGCATGCTCGAAATAACTTTGACGCATGCGCGGAAGCTTCCTAGGCATAGGTAGGGTGCAGCAAGATGGCGGCGACGGCATTGAATGTGACAAGCGCATGCTCGTTGTACACGATGACATCACGTCGTTCTTGCCCTCCAAAAGAACCGCTGTTCTTTTGAAAGGCGTGTCTGTACACTCGGGCGGCAAGAGATTCTTGCCAAGAGATTCTGGCCCGTGTGTACAGGGCTTGACTAGAAGGATTTTTGAACAATGATAGAGTGAGCCTGTCCCAAGTCTGTCCCAATTAACATGCAATGCAAGATTCCAAACTCTATACCTTTACCCTTTGTTAGGACAGACAGTGTTCAACTCTGGTTACAATTGATAATGAAGATATGCCTACACAGTACAGACAGGGTTATTTATGGCAAAAACAGCTGCCCAGCCCCCTCATAAACAAAGAAATCTTTTTTCTTGCTGGAGGGTCCAGAATAGATCACCCAAAAAAGGTAAGCAGCTTTTTTTTATGTTATGCTATGTGAATGGAGACATAAATACAAGTAGGTGTTATCACGATTAGGATACAAAAGTGTAAATACACTTGAACCACTTGAGCTCCGGAAGAAATTGCCCCCTTTATGACCAGGCCATTTATTCAGGACTGTGCTACGTTAACTGGTAATTATGCGGTCATGCAACGCTGTAACAAAATGAAAATGATATAATCTTTTTTATACAAATAGAGCTTTCTTTTGGTGGTGTTTGATCACCACTCTCTTTTTTATTTTTTATTACATAAACGAAAAAGACAATTCTGAAAAAAAAAATATATATATATTTTAATTTCTCTTATCAGGCCTCATGCCCACGGATGTTTAAAAAAACAGGCTGTAAAGCTAGGAGACGGCAGGGAAAAAGCGTCATTTTTAACGTGATTTTTTTCTGCGTTTTGCATTGAATTCAATGCACGTTTCGCCGCACTAGCTTTCAGCCGTGTTTTTCTTCCTCTATACAAAATCAATGGTTTCCTATGGGAGCCCATTGATTTGAATAGAGGTCGCACCAGAAGTAGGATCAAGATGATCCGACTTGCGGGGCGACTCGTGTGCATGTGCGACCACGCTCCATGACTATATAAATCGTTGCATACCGGGCCCATTCACACCTGAGCGTTTTGTAGCCTGAAGCTGTAAAACGCTAGAGGGGAAAAAGTCCATTATTCTCAATGGAGATGGTTCACATCTCAACTCCAAAACGCCTGAAGCTGAACACCTGCAGCTCAAACAAGTCCTGGACCCTTTTTTGTTGTACGAATTGGGCTGATTTGGGCGTGTTTGAACGTTTGTATTCCCATAGAAACTAATGGAAATGCTCGATTCAAGCGTCTAGCGTGATAACGAGTGTTTCTATGGTCGTTTTGTCGCTGTAATCTTTTCTGTGAAATAGAATATTCACCCAGGAAGAAGATAAAAAAATCTACAAACATAGCAACAAATAATGAAAGAGATGATCATTTTTCCTATTGGCTAAAATAAAAAACGACGAAGTTCAAAAACGTCGGACAACGCTGTATGCAAACGTGCAAATACGTGCAAATACGCACTCAAAAACGCTACGCTCAGGTGTGAATGGGGCCTTACAGTGGGAGAGATCGTCGAGTCAACATCAGAAGAGAAGAGGGAAGAAGACGACAGGGAAGACCTGTCCGCCGCTAGTAAAAGCGCTGAAAGAAGATAGCGGAGGACCGGCAGAAGGCAGAAAGCACCGGAGAGCGCGGAGAAGGCACCAGCGAGCGGGAGAAGACGCCGGAGAGAGCGGAGAAGTCGGAAGAAGACTCCCGCAGTCGGAAGAAGACTCCCAGAGCTGCCTAATAAATTACTTTAAAAACGTGTGTAGTGTTTTTTTTTTATGACACTTTTTTCCCCCAGGTGAATGGGTAGGGGTACGATGTACCCCATACTCATTCACATAGGGTGGGGGGCCCCTTTATTAAAGGGGGCTCCCAGATTCCGATAAGCCCCCCCGCCCGCAGACCCCGACAACCAACGGCCAGGGTTGTTGGGAAGAGGCCCTTGTCCTCATCAACATGGGGACAAGGTGCTTTGGGGTGGGGGGCACAGTGCCCCCCTGCCCTAAAGCACCAACCCCCCAAGTTGAGGGCATGTGGCCTGGTATGGTCTACAAGGGGGGGGGTGCTCGCCTATGTGCTCGGATAAGGGTCTGGTATGGATCCTGGGGAAACCCCCACGCCATTTTTTTTGGTGTGGGGGATTCCCCTTAAGATCCATACCAGACCGAAGGGTCTGGTATCATCCTGGGGGGAATCTCACGCAATTTTTTTTTTTACATTTTTGCGGGGTTCCCCTTCAAGATTTTCTGCACACGAGTCACCCCGCATGTCGGATCATCTTGATCCGACTTCTGGTGCGACCTCTATTCAAATTGTTGGTCTCCCATAGGGAACCATTGATTTTGAATAGAGAAAGAAACGCCGGACGAGGCTTAACACAGCGTTAAGCCTCGTTAAATCGCTTTTTACACCCTTTGCCAGCGCCTGACGTCTTTACAGCTCTAACGCTGGAGCTTCAGAACGCACTGGTCCTGTTTTTTTTTTTGCAGCTTAAAAACGGCTCAGCCATTTACAGCTCAAAAACTTCATGGTGGGCATGAGGCCATAGGCTAACATGGAGATGAATGGCGCCACCAGCACACTTTATGTTACAATGTGTAAGTAGGAGGGTGAGGATTTTTTGCTGGCCAAGGCATATGTATAACTTGTGTAACTTTATTAAACTTGCTTTTTTCTAAATGTATCCATTGTTCCACCTTTGTGCCTAATTCAAAGTCCCGAATTTCCTACTTTAATATTTAAGCATTTCCAATTTGTAGCAAATGTGCATGGCAAGTCTCTAGCAAGAGCAAAGTTGCAGCGGTGAGTCTATAGCAAGAGCTGATTTTTTTTCCTTCCCCTTATTTCTATTTTATCTCTTGTTTTTCCTATTCCCCTTCATCTAATTTTATTTTTTTAAGATCCATTCTACTGACCCTCATATTTATATTTAATGTTCTTTCAGACTTAACACATCTGCTCCTGATGAGGCGATACAGTTGCCGAAACGCGTCGAGCCAATGTGCCTTTCAGTATATATAGGCTACCCTAGATGTATTATGTTACCATAACATGTTGTGATTTAGCCAATTTTAATATTCGTTGTTAACTTATGTCTTTATATGGAGCCTGATGGCCAAGGCATATGTATTACTTGTGTAACTTTATTAAACTTGCTTTTTTCTAAATGTAGCCATTGTTCCACCTTTGTGCCTCATTCAAAGTCCCGAATTTCCTCCTTTTGATATATAAATTGATTAGGGATGGAGACATTTGTCTAGGATGTCTCATTTAAAGTCCCACATTTCCCTCTCTTTCCCCCCTCCTCTTAATATAAATTGGAAATGTGTCAACTAGAACTTGTGCCTCAAGTGCTTTGCAAGTGTACAACTTGCCAGTGAAAATGTGTAAGTTCACAGGACTTACAATTCAACACTGCCACAAATTTGTGGCAAGTTAACCTTGCTATCTGGGATATTATTAGCCAGATTCACGTAGACACTGATACGCCGTCGTAAGTCTGAATGTGCCCCGTTGTATCTTTAGGCGTATTCTGGAAACCAGATACGCCTGAATTTGGCCAAGATACGACCGACGTAAGTCTCCTACGCCGTCGTATCTTGGCTGCCTATTTACGCTGGCCACTAGGGGCGTGTACGTTCATTTACGCGTCGAATATGTAAATGAGCAAGATACGCCCATTCACGAACGTACGTATGCCCGTCGCAGTAAGCTACGCCGTTTATGAAAAGAGTTTTCCGGCGTAAAGATAAACCATCAAAAAGATGGCGCAGCCCATGCAAGGTATGGACGTCGGAAGTGCCGTCGTATTTTACGTTGTTTGCGTAAGCCGTACGTGAATGGGGCTGGGCGTAGGTGACCTTCACGTCGAAAGCATTGAGTATTTGCGACATGATTCTGAGCATGCGCGCATGCGCCGTACGAACAGCCTTCATTTACATGGGGGTCACGGTTAATTTAAATGTAGCCCGCCCACTACATGCCTACTTTGAATTAGGCGGGATTACGGCGGCCCATTTGCGCTACGCCGACGTAACTTACAGAGCAAGTGCTTTGTGAATACTGGCCTTGCCTCTCTATGTTACGTTGGCGTAGTGCAAATGGGATGCGCTACGCCGGCCAAAAGATACACGGCTTCACGTGAATCTGGCCATATGTCTCTGCATTAAATTTACTTACCTGCCTGTCCGTGATGTACACAGAGCTGCATATTAATGACATCATTTCGGCTCAACCAATGGAAAGGGTCGGGGGCTGATACCTGAAAGCTGCTTAGCTAAAGATAGGGAACTGCGGGGGGAATACAGCTCTGGAGAACAGGTGAACATAGTTCCACTTTCAGTAAATATCATAGTCCACATGGTAGACTTTTGCTCAGCCTGAACAAACTCACTGTTGTTAGGGTAGGTACAATTTCCACATGCCCAGTCTGACTGTTCACCCTCCACGGAGTTTTTGCACAGCTAGTTTCTGGTGGCTTCCAAGTCCTTCTATAATGAGCCAGGTATCCTGGCAGGCGAACTTGAGGACCAGGGCAGTCAGGCTGCAGACCTTCTTAATCACTTCCTCAGCTTGAACCCCAGGCCTGATAGAGCAATTTTTTGATTAGCTTCTTAAACCTATTTTCCTCATCAGGCTTTCACAACCACCATAATGCACTTTATAGGTGACAAATATTTCCCATCCACCACTTTGTCTGCCATTTTAGCCCAAACAATTTCACAATAGCCAAGTGTGGAGAGCAGAATGCACATCTAGAGGGATTGCTGATGCCTTTCTAGTTCTTAGAGCCTCATCACACAAGCGGTGTGGGCTTCACTAATAAGGAGATATGGCAGCACTCAGGACCAGGAATGGAGTGATTCCAAGTGAAAAGCTTCTCTGCCTTACTCTGCATGTTGGTGATGTGTCACTAGGGGCAATGTGACATAAGCCTAAAGCTGGGCATACACTGTAAGGCTGCTATCATTCAGCACCGAGGGCTGAATAAGAGAAACCACTATCTTCCCCTAAACTACCTGCCTATTGTTCTCTGACGACTGGCACCCAGGGCTGTCGAAAAACCTGAACAGTGGCTGCATCTCATTGGATGCAGCTGCTGTTTGGGAATGTTCTGCTTCTTCGCGTTTCAGATCATCTGAACGGTGAATACCAACAGGGTCACCCACAACTCAAATTTCAGATCATAAGGAACTGGTCGAAATCCACTATGTGTAGGGTCAACTTTAGTCTTGCGATACATGGGGAGGGGGATTTGGGACTTTATATGAAACATGCAGAAAGGAAGGCATCACGGCATGATAGTGTCTGGCGGGTAATTGTGAGTTGTGACCATATATCTTGCACAGTAAAATAATACATACAAAAATGACAAATAGGTAGAATTTATTTCATACATAATGACATAGTAGCATAATAGCATAGCAACATATTGGTTTACAATGGTATCATCATAATACACCAAACTCATTACTCATTATAAAAAAACATGATTTGAATTGGTAAGATCCAGTAGAACCTAATGTTGGTAACAATCTTGAGATGTAAACAAGGGCATAAAATAGCTCAACGCGTTTCATGTCTATATTCCACTCTTCAGGAGCAGATGCAGGATAGGTGTCTATAAAAATGTTAAAAATCAAATATTCAATTGTGTATGTCTATAGGAGAAGGAGGGAAAGGAAGATGCAAATTTGTGTCCCCCACTCATTCTTACAGATCAACTATGAGTCCGAGCACAGGCGTGGGAAAACTGGAGGCCAGCTGGGAGGGTCATAAGCCCTGGGAGCTGAGATGGTGACCCCCATGGCACTGATGGAAAACCAACAGAAAAGGAAGTCCCAGGGGACAAATCCCCCATGGGTGATTAAGGGTGATGTGAACCACATCAAATCAACCCATGTAAGAAAAAGGGTAAATTTGTATAAAATATAATAAAACATGAAAATATTTACCATAGTGGCTAATAATTAGTGAGGTGTGTACTAGTGCTGTAACCATAAGGGTCTTGAAATGGTAATGTGACAGGGCCTAAATAGAAAGCAACTTTAGTCTTGGTCTGTCGATGTGCTCTCACAGAGGAACTGAGTGTAAAAAAAACAATGTTACCAGCCTGTGATGACAGCTGTCACAGCATAGAAAAGATAGAGGAAATAGGAAGCTGATTTTCAGACTACTTTCAGACTATCTCTCTTAAATCTAAACTCTGTTCAGATCTACTGTATATAAAACAGAGGGAAGAGGGATAGGTCACTCCTCTGATTCATCCAGCTGCATGTGCAATTTCAGCTGGACTTATCTACTTCTGTAAGCAGCTTAGTTAGGGCCAGAGCTCCACCTGCTGGCTGGAAATAGATACACAAAGAAATGAAAACAGTATTTTGAGGATTACATTTATTAGTCAAGTAAAAAAAAAGGAAACACAAAATGTTCCCAGAGCTAATGAGTTTAAAAAAGTATAGTTAGTACTGAATTTTCCCAATTAAAATTATTTTTTTGACAGGCTAAAGGTGCCTGCACATACCTGCAACAGCCTTGATTGCCTTTCCATTACAACTATCGCTTTGCCACTTCCTCATAGTGAAAAAGCTTGCCTATCCCGTTGCTGCACATTTCTACTTGGGTGCACATACTGCTGACCCACAGGGCTGCACACAGTTTTGAAAGAAAGAAAAAGTATGTTTATAAAAAATAAATAAAACAGGTGATGTTGTTTAATTATTAATAGCCTACAACAAAAAGATTTTTAGTAAAGGATTATTTATAATAAAATCTGGCCAAAGACATTAGAGTGTACATGTATACATGGTGTGACAATGTCTCCTAGGCCTGGGTTAGCCTCAAAGAGAAGCAGTTTTGTCAGGCAAGCCTACCTGCTTAGGGCAATAAAGCAAGAAGGCTGCGCACACATTCCCAGCAATAACCATAGAACAAGATTTTCTAAAGCTGGCCTTACATTTTTATTTTTTTAGTTTTGTCAGCCAGCCACACAATTTCCTTGCTGGGAAATTTTATTCTGTAAAAGGACACACACTGCTGTCAGAATACACTTATTCGTGGCTGCAGCTGATCAGGAAAACATTTCAGCATGTCCCTTCAACAAATGTTGCTCAAAGGATCACTTTTGTCGAGCAGGGACAGCCACGCACTGATCTAAATTTGACCACTCCCTTCTGAACCAGCTGAATTTTGATCAGTAATATGAACAGCTTGTAAGGGTCCCGTATTGGATAGCTGGTCCTGCCAAGCTCACTGTAGACCCACCCTGCTTCTTCATGGATAGGATAGTCACCTACCTGTTGTTTTGAGATATTCCATCAAATTGTGTCACACTTCTTGGCCAGAAGCCTACCTCATCACATTCTTGGCCCAAGGCCTGTTACACATAATAACGGAATGTCCAGTCAAAAGGGAATTTCAATGTTTTCACTACATTACATATTCAGTACAATTCTTAAAGCGGAGGTTCCACGATTATTATTTTTTTTAAAAAGCCAGCAGCCAGGGCCGGTGCAAGGATTTTTGCGAACTCAGGCGAAGGTGCATTTTACGCCCCCCCCCCCCCCCCCCGGCACGCACGCACACGCGCACACGCAGCAGTTGTCAATAAATGATTTCCCTCCACAGGTTTTCAGTGAACCGAATCCCCTGTATATGCACTTTGTAGAATGAGGGGGTATAGGCAATGATATTGGTGCTAAGTTAATGGGGCATTGGTGCTAAATGGGGGGATGTTTGGGACATGTTTGGGGAGAGAGGGGCTACTTGGGATAGGTGGGGGATATTTGGGATACGTGAGAGGAGAGGGGAAACATTTGGGATACGTGGGAGGACAGGGGGGGACATTTGGGATAAGTGGCGGGACAGGAGGGACATTGGGGATAAGTGAAAGGAGAGGAGGGGCATTGTGGATAAGGGGGGGGGAGTGGAGAGGCATTAGAGATATGTGGGGGGACATTGGAGAGACATTGCGGTGACAGGAGGAACATTGAGGACATTAAGTGGGGGAGACGTTGATGCTCTGTGTATGTACATCCGTTTTACATACCACAGTTCACTTGGTCAGGCAGCCGCAGATCCATATCCCTGGAGATGTCATTTCATTGCATGCGGGGACCAGGGTAGAGTTGGCGCCGCAGCACCAGTGCCAGAGTGGCTGCCACAATGTAGGGGAAATCATCCAATCCAGAGAGGAGGAAGAGAAGACGGCGGCGGTTCACACAGCAGGGTGGAGGCGGGACTCCTGGAGCAATCCAGCCCTGCCACCGCATGTGACCTCCGTTCGTCCAATCACTAAATGGAGCCTGGTGGCCGAAGCCCAGAGCACAGCCAGTCACGCAGCGGCAGCCCTGAGCCCAGCCCACCACAGACACACACTACAACTGTCCCGGCGGTGACCAGCTCAGTTTTCCACCCTGTTTCCCTGTCGGCGCTGGCGCCATAAGGCAAGTGCCCAACTTGCCTTGCGCTAGCGCCGGCTCTGCCAGCAGCTACAAATACTGCAGCTACTGACTTTTAAAAAATGGACACTTACCTGTCCAGCACGCCCGCGATGTTGTCAGCCGAGGACGAGCAATCGCTCGTCCCTCGGCTGCACACGTCGCCGTCCTCGGTTAGAGAATCGGGAAGTGAAATGTTGCGGCTTCACTGCCCGGTTCCCTACTGCGCCGCACCGTCACTGGTCTCCGCTCTTTCCTGGGAACAGTGTATTTTCCAGGAGACAGCGGAGGGTGCGGGTAGGGGCGTGTCTGCCGCACAAGTTGTTCCCGGAAGTGGGTGCAATTTTTTGGTGGAGCTTTAATACAGGCACTTTCTATACAATAGCAGTACACGACTCACTGACTGAAGTCCAGAGTACAGAACACTTCACTCCTTCTCATGACTTTCCATACAGTGGTCCCACAGGTGCAGAAAACTTCAATGTTTTACAGAACAGTCATCTTACCCAGATGTTACAATCTTTTATCTCAGATTTTACTAACACAGGGTGTTTCTTCTCCACATACAAGAGAGATCTTCCATAGTCAGGGGTCAAGTCCTGGGGAAAAAAGTGTGGGAACTCCCACCCAAGATCCACTCCCCCACCAAAAAAAAAATGATACGCTCATATGCATAATTACTAAACTGCATATTTTTTATTTTTTTTTTGATCCACTGTACCTTTGTAATCCTTTATGTTACTGGCCGCTTCCTGTATCTGGATTCATTGCGTATGTCTGCCGCGAGTTATCGCGGGATTTAGAAAGAACTTTCTTTCTAAATCCTGCGATAACTCGCGGCAGACCTCCGCAATGTCTCCTGGGAACAATGATAAAAGCTCCCAGGAGACATTGCGGCATCGAGGAAGTGACTGAAAACCCGCCCAGTACCCGATGAATCCATATACAGGAAGCAGCCAGTAACATAAAGAATTACTAAGGTTTGCCTGCCCCTGACAGTGACTCGAGCTGGGCATCGCCGCTTAGTGAAGGATTGGCTCGGGCGGCTCGGCTGCTCTCGGCTGCTCTAGTCCTGCAAAGGGAACTGCGTTCTTGCTGTGAAAAAAGTGCAGGGACTCCGTTCCCACACGTTCCCGCAGGACTTGAGCCCTGACCCTATTACCAGAAACTGCTCCAAACCAAGCCAAGGGACCCCCTAGGCGAGGGTCAATGGGGAGTCAAGGTTTCTCTGTCTGCTTCCAAGTGTCCTCAACTGACCACTCTGGTAAATTCAGCACTGCAGGGTGCTTTTTATTGCAGATCCAGTACAGCACTACAATTTTGCTGATCAGGGGCACCCTGCTCCCATGTCCCAAATGCACTGGATTCCACCCACAGCTGGCAATATCTCCACCTATTACATCACTACAATTAAAGGACACTAACACCTGCCAACAGGTTTAAAGCATCTTTCCACTTTTGCAGTCAAATTTAAGAAAACCCCACTATATTTGTTTTCTTTTCCCCTTCACAAAGCATAGTAAGTTCTTGTTCTAGCTGCCTGAAATGTGGACTTTGAAAATAGATGTGCTCCATACCTTCTGATCATGCCCCAAAATTAAAAGATTCTGGATTGCAGTGGTACGTTATGCTACCACGCGCCCCATCCCGCTCTAAAATCTGAATATTAAGGCCACAATGTCCATGGACACATTAACTAATACTGAGCTGTGTTTAGGGGCATAAACAAACAAAAAAAAAAGATGAAAGAAAAAGAAAAATGCTCAAAAAAGCGTCTTTTTTTTCTGCCTGTGTGCATGTAGCCTTACAATAAGGAAGCTATGCGTTCAATTAGCCAGATTCAGAAAGACTGGCTTAACTTTGAGCCGGCGTAGCGTATCGCATATACGCTACGCCGCCGTAAGTCAGAGAGGCAAGTGCTGTATTCACAAAGCACTTGCCTCCTAAGTTACGGCGGCGTAGCGTAAATGGGCCGGCCTAAGCGTGCCTAATACAAATGAGGAACAGGGGGGCGTGTTTTATGTAAATAACTTGTGACCCGACGTGATTGACTTTTTTTAACGAACGGCGCATGCGCCGTCCGTGGACATATCCCAGTGTGCATTGCTCCAAAGTACGCCGCAAGGACGTATTGGTTTCGACGTGAACGTAAATGACGTCCAGCCCCATTCACGGACGACTTACGCAAACGACGTAAAATGTAAAAAATTCGACGCGGGAACGACATCAATACTTAACATTGGCTAGGCCAGCTTTTTGTTCGACTAACTTTACGCCGGAAAACGCCTTACGTAAACGGCGTATCTTTACTGCGACTGGCAAGCGTATGTTCTTGAATAGGCGTATCTCGCTGATTTACGCATTCTAGGCGTAAATCAGCGTTCACGTCCCTAGTGGCTGGCGGAACTAGACAGCTAAGATACGACAGCGCAGGCCATCGTATCTTAGCTACATTTAAGTGTATCTCAATTTGAGAATACACTTAAATGTACGACGGCTTAGATTCAGAGTTACGACGGCGTATCTACTGATACACCGGCGTAAACCTCTCTGAATCGAGCTAAGTATCTTCCTCCCACCTTCCCTGCAAGCTTCTGTTCTATCTCGTCTCACTATACAAACATGGAAAACAGTGGTAGATAACATCTTTATAACAACTTACTGTAATGTACACTTGATAAAATACTATTGTGCAAAGAGTGCCTTTTCTGCATAGTGTTATGGAAGACTTTTATCTGGAGATGTTTGGTGTGTGATCAGTTTTGTTAGCATTCCATAGCGTGCTGTGAAGAACATACAAATACACAGGCCTTGATGAGTTGACTCAGTGGAAAGCACAACTTCCTTTTCGTTAAGTTTGATACCTTAAGCTTCCCATATCAGCACTCTTTATTTTCTTCTGAATTATCAAGTATGTGACCCTTGGGTATTCTTTGAACTCCATTTTCAGTGACTGCTATGTGTTATCATTTCTCTTGACCCCTAACTTCTGTGGCCTAAATGTGTGAATGTCTGTTTGCTAGCATCAAATTATTGTTGACACAATGGGACATTCCCCAGGTTCACCTAGATCCTCTTTCATCTCATTTACTCCATGTGTCAGGAAGAATTTGAATGACATAGTAAGCTTAACTTTTTTGTTACCACCATCACGCATTCCTATTCTCAGCATGAGCTCCAATGATAACTTTGGATATCAGGTTCTCACCCCTGCAAAATGAAACATCCTAATGTGAATCTCAAGGCAAAACCTTTTAAAGTTTTGGATATAAAATGATGGGTTAGACCCGCTGTAATTTTCTTTATTGCTATGAGGAGATTCAACCTCTATTTTTACTGGAGATCTTTGTGACCGACAAAGAAAGTGAGGGGAAATGCAAAGTTTTAGAGTTGCCCCCAGAGCAAGTGTAAAGGCAAAATCTTACAATGGAGACACCTGTGACAGGAACAACTGTCACAAGATTTCCCATCACTTTCACCTCACTTTCCCCTCTAACTTCCTCTATTGTCTCTGGGACAGGAAGTGAAGGTAAATGTCCTCAATGTTACACAGACAGGAACAAAAAACCTACGTTATTCTAAACTAAAACATGTTTTGGCTATTCATACGAGTGGTTGTAAAGCTTCATTTCATTTTTTTAAACAAACAGGTATATACTCACCTGATCTGTGCAATAGAAATGCACAGAGATGCCCCTAAACTCCGCTTCTTGGGTTCCCTACTGGCGCTCCTGGCCCCTCCCCTCCAGTGAGTGCCCCATAGAATGTGGCATACACTACATATTGCGGCCTCCCTCCCAAGAATCCCTGTCTGCGTCTATTGACACAGACAGCAGGACTGCCCCCACCCCCCTGCTCTCTCATCACTGGCTTTGATTGACTACAGTGGGAACCAATGGTTCCCGCTGCTTCAGCTAAGTCTAAGGCCTTGTACAGACGAGCAGACATGTCCGATGAAAACGGTCCGCGGAACGTTTTCATCGGACATGTCTGCTGGGAGGTTTTGGTCTGATGTGTGTACACACCATCAGACCAAAATCCCCGTGGACAGAGAACGCGGTGATGTAGATGACACCGACGTTCTCTGACACGGAAGGTCAATGCTTCCACGCATGCGTCGAATCAATTTGACGCATGCGCGGGATTTCAGGCCAGCGGACATGTCCGATGAGTCGTACTAACCATCGGACATGTCCGACGGACAGGCTTCCAGCGGACAAGTTTATTAGCATGCTAAGACACTTTTGCCTGCTGGAAACCTGTCTGCTAGGCCAGGAAACTGTCCGGTAGGCCCTACACAAGGTCGGACATGTCCGCGGAAACTGGTCCGACGGACCAGTTTCAGCGGACATGTTCGGTCGTGTGTACAAGGCCTAAGAGACCAGGAACTGAGGGGAGAGAAGAGCAGCAGACAGATCGAATGAGGGCTCAGGTAAGTAAAAATAGGGGGGGTGAGGGGAGCTGCTGATGCCTAAACATTTTTTACCTTAAAGCGGAGCTCCACCAAGAAAAAAAATAAAAAAATGCTGCAAAAAAAAACCATTTTTTTTTATACATACCTGAAGTGCCTGTTGCTAGGCAGATCGTCCTAATCTGCCACTTCCTGATCCGCGGTCCGTCTTCTTTCTTCTCCTCCTCACGCTGCTTCCTGGGGAATGGGGGAGCGGTGTCTTCTGGGACCTTGTGTGTGTCCCAGGAGACATCGCCCATTCACGTCGCACCGCGTGGCTCGCGCATGCGCAGTAGGGAATCGGGAGGTGAAGCCGCAAGGCTTCACTTCCTGATTCCCTCACGAGGATGGCGGCGGGGCAGCCGAGACCCGAGCAATTGCTCGGCTTTGGCTGCTGTCATCGCGGGCACCCTGGACAGGTAAAAGCCCTTATTAAAAGTCAGCAGCTAAAATTCAGTGCCCTGATTATCAGTGCAGCTCCAACAGTGCACCGCAGTGATGCTAGTCAGTGCCCATCAGTGCCACCAATCAGTGCCCACCAGTTCTGCCAATCAGGGTCCATCAGTGCCACCTATTAGTGCCCATCAGTGCTGCATATTAGTGCTGCCTATCAGTGCTGCATATTAGTGCCTCCTCATAATTGCCACCTCATAACTACCCATCAGTGCCACCTCATCACTGCTCATCAATTCCACCTATCAGTGCAGCCTCATCAGTGCACATCAGTGAAGGAGAAAACGACTTATTTACAAAATTTTATAACAGAAACCATCGGTATTTTTTTTTAATTATTATTATTAAATACCACCAAAAGAAAGCTCTATCTGTCTCCAAAAAAATATGAAATTATAAAAAATTTGTTTGGGTACAGCATTGCACAACTGCACAATTGTTATTCAAAGTGTGACAGCACAGAAAGCTGAAAATTGGCCTGTGCAGGAAGGGAGTAAAAGTGCCCAGTTGACAAGTAGTTAATTAAGCTTTGACAATAAAACCTGGAAGCTGAATCTATATTGCACTGTTCTGGCTTTAGTAAAGTAAATTTTGACTGGTTGATTTGGGTTGCTGGACTGCAACTTTAGCAATACTTTCTAAATGAACCTTTTTGGGTATCTTTCAAGCACATGTATTCCACAGTCACAACACAACCAGACATCCTCATCCTTTATTTGTTTTTAAAGCGGCGGTTCACCCGAAAAAAATGTTTTAACATTAGTTTGAGGCTAATTATGTGAAGCAGAATTGGGTGTTTTTTTTTTAAATCAATGCAGTACTTACCGTTTTAGAGATAGATGTTCTCCGTGGCTTCCGGGTATGATCTTCGGGACTGGGCGTTCCTATTTGATTGACAGCCTTCCGACGGTCGCATACAGCGCGTCACGAGTTGCCGAACGTCAGTGCGGCTCTATACGGCGTCTGCGCACCGACGTTCGGCTACTTTCAGGAACTCGTGACGCACTGTATGCGACCGGGCATAGTTACTTACCTTGTCCCCTGGATCCTGCGATATCTCCTTGCTGTGTGTGCAAGCTGTCTCCTCGCTCGATTCACACAGTGCCCGAGTGCTGCCGAGCTCCGTTCCCTGCAACGTTACGACGCATGTGGGTGGAGATCGGCACCAAATTCAAAAAAGTAAAAACACACAATTCATACAGTATACTGTAATCTTACAGATTACAGTACTGTATAAAATAATTACACACCCCCTTTGTCCCTAGTGGTCTGCCCAGTGACCTGCATGCACTTTTATATAATAAAAAAAAAAAAATTCTGCCTGGAAACTGGAGATTGTCCATAGCAACCAAAAAGTGTCAGTTTACATCAAAAGTGGTTTTAGACTAGCTAGAAAACAGCGATAATAAATTAGAATCACTTGCAGAATTGAGCAATAGCGATTTGTGGGGAAATTTTGTCTTCAGACGCTGAAAGTAATGACAGCGACAATTCTACAACTGAGCAAATTTCAGTGTTTTTGATTTGATTACATTATTGATTAATTTTTATTATTATTATATTATTATTTTTTATAATTATTTATTATATTATAATTTAGGATTTTGTGTTTCAAACTTTATCATACCTGGGATGTCTACTAGACTCTTGTTTGGACAGATTTAAGTGAGTTATTCCTAAGAATTGCAGGCCTACAATATAAAACACCAAATTTCCATGCAAAACAATTGTACCGCTTTCAGCACCAAAAATCTGACATAATCATACCACCTGGGAGGTTAAACCCCCTTCCACATGCTATTCACCTCCTATTCCTTGGAGCCCTGCTCAGCACTTTTTTTTATTCTCTACATACTTTTTATTAGGGATCTTCGGTCTGGTTACTTGACTTCATAATTTCCTCTACTTCTTGGTCCGGTGGTAGGCTGGTCCTGAAAGCTGAGAAGAGCAGCACCACATAATGATGTCATTCTTCTACCTGTTCTAAAAAATCTGATATGTGCATTTCGGCCTTTGTACAACATTTACCTTGAACTAGTGTGTAGTGTGCGGTCCTACCTAAACAAGCCATTACCAAGTCAGGTAGACTAATCACTACACGCTACACAGTCACTAGTAAGAATTCTTTATTTCAGAGGTCACATCTGAAATATAACCTGAGTGTGTGTGGCCAGCGTTGCTGTGCCTGGACATGTTCCAGCCTGATAGTATGATAAAAGGATTGCATATTCCAAAATTAAATTGCGCTTGGATGTTTTTTTTATAATTTTTAATGCATATTATTGTGTTTGAAAGGAAGCTATTTGACAGGTTGGAACATTTTCATTTGCTTTCACTGATGGTAATGATTTTTTTTAAATGTTTAATGACATATTTCACAGAATGCAGAAAAAGAATGGTTGAAAATAGTTGTAATTTTGATCATAATTCTTATCATAATTTAAATTGAAACAATATGGAAAATGTATTCTGCAAATCAATAAAAAAAATATTTCCAAATGTGTTAGATAGGATAGATACAATTATAATTATAATTATAAAGTTAGTGTGAAAATTGATATTTGATTGGGCAACCCCTCAACTTCTAGAAATCATGTCTTTTGTCACTTATACACACTTTTAATTTTGTTTGATTTTTATTTATTTTTTATTTGTTTAATTATATACAATACTTAAAATATATTCTAATCTATAAGTACTACACAAGCATTTCTAGACAGGAAAATAATAACTTCAGACAAATCCCAGAGTTGCCAGGGTAGAGAGGTTAAACTTGTGGTGATAATTGTTTCAAATTACTCAAATATCAGTATTGTAGGACTCTGAGGACCCCAAATCCACAGCTAAGACTATGTCCTTTACATTTTATGTCTGCTAATATTTACAAAAGGAAGGGAGCCTGTTTTGCATTTGAATGTTCTTCTTTAGAACCGTATTTAAAAAAATGAATAAAGTCGTTTTACATTTAGATCAACGAGCCAATTAATGTTTAGAGATAAGAGAATGAATTGGTTGGCAGATCAGACAAGTAAAACGCTTTTGAGCAAATTGTTACTACTATAATAAAAAAAAAATCCTGAATATGTGCAAGTTTGGCTCATTTTCAGAAATTGCTGAATTTACAAATAAAATTTGGCATTATTTTAGAACATGCTCTAATTTTTTCGTGTCGTTTTTCACATTGTCGTTTCACGTCGTGAAAAACGGTTGTGTGTAGGCTTTACGACGTGAAAAAACCGTGCATGCTCAGAAGCAAGTTATGAGATGGGAGCGCTCGTTCTGGTAAAACTAGCGTTCGTAATGGAGATAGCACATTCGTCATGCTGTAACAGACTGAAAAGCACGAAGACTGAAAAGTGCGAATCGTCTCTCACCAAACTTTTACTAACACAAAATCAGCAAAAGCAGCCCCAAGGGTGGCGCCATCCGAATGGTACTTCCCCTTTATAGTGCCGTCGTACGTGTTGTACGTCACATCGCTTTGCTCGAGCATTTTTTTTCATCATGTGTAGGCAAGGCAGGCTTGACAAGAATCAGGTCGAAAAAAAACATTAAAAATGGATAGAAAAAGGATTATGTACTAATCATATGTAAAGGCAAAAAAAATAAATAAAACTATTTAGTAGTACATCTCTTCAACACATGCAAATAGACATATTTTACATTAAATCATGCTTAACTGTTTGCCGACCAGCCGCCGCAGTTATACGGCGCAGTTATACGGCGCAGGTCGGCTCTGCTGGGAGAGACCATGTAGCTATACGTCATCTCACTGAGCAGCCAATAGGCGCGCACGCCTGCCACCCGCTCGCTCCTGACTCCCGCACGCGTGCCCGGCGGGTGCGATCGCTGCCGGGCACCCGTGATCGCTCGTTACAGAGCGAGAACCGGGAGCTGTGTGTGTAAACACATAGCTCCCGGTCCTGTCAGGGGAGAAATGCCTGACCGTCTGTTCATACAATGTATGAACAGCGATCAGTCATTTCCCCTAGTGAGTCCACCCCCCCTACAGTTAGAACACACCCAGGGAACATACTTAACCCCTTCCCCGCCCCTGCCAGTGGCATTTTTATAGTAATCAATGCATTTTTATAGCACTGATCTGATCGCTATAAAAATGCCAATGGTCCCAAAAATGTGTCAAAAGTGTCCGAAGTGTCTGCCATAATGTCGCAGTACCGGAAAAAAATCGCTGATCGCCGCCATTACTAGTAAAAAAAGAATATTAATAAAAATGCCCTAAAACTACCCCCTATTTTGTAAACGCTATAACTTTTGCCCAAACCAATCAATAAATCAATCAAATTTTTTTTTTTTTACGAAAAATATGTAGAAGAATACGTATCGGCCTAAACTGAGGAAAACATTTTTTTTTATATATTTTTGGAGGATATTTATTATGGTAAAAAAATATTATATTTTTTTCAAAATTGTCGCTCTATTTTTGTTTATAGTGCAAAAACTAAAAACCGCAGAGGTGATCAAATACCACCAAAAGAAACTCTATTTGTAGGAAAAAAAGGACGCCAATTTTGTTTGGGAGCCATGTCGCATGACCGCGCAATTGTCTGTTAAAGTGACCAGCAATATGGTACGGGGCTTAAGTGGTTAAAATACCAAAAATATAATATATTCTGAAAGCAGAGGACCCTATATTTTAAAAATATGGTATTTGCAATTTGTTTGTCTCATGAAATTAGCGCAACTGTTTATCAAATCTATATTTTCATTACAAAATACATACAAATGAATTTTTGTTGCACAATACAATCTCCACATTTTCTGTAAAATATAAAAGATGGCAAAATGTCAAGTAAATAGATTCTAAGCTGCAGCGCTTGCGACACAGCAATAAGCCCAAAACTGTCCAAATGTGTTGCTTTAAAAACCTTCACAGGTCATTAACTTAGGCCAGCCATACACGGTGCGCATTTCTTTCCTGCAACCATGGGTTGCAGAAAAGAAACTTATACGTTTCCAACATCAACACAGACGGTGCGGAAAGGGGAATCCCTCCTGCCGCGCAATTGTCAGCTCCTGGCAGTTCGGGGGGGGGGGGGGGCATCCCCGCCGGGAGAAGAGAGTGAATATTCCTAGCGGCTATAGCAGCCACTAGCGATAATTGCAACAGAATACGGCAGGCTGGTTGTACCCAAAGTTGATTGATCAATCAACTTAGTACATTCAGCCTTCCCGTTCAAATCTCAGCCAGTTCGGCAGGATTTGAACCATGTATGGCTGGCCTTAGTTAACCATAAATGATTTATAACTTATAACTTAGTTAACCAAAACGTATATGATTTATTTATATGATCAATTATTTCCCTCTTTCTGGCATATGGTGCAATACCCAACATTTGTTGCTCAATCATCATCTATTAGCAGTTACTGAATTTGCGTTATTGATCTGGATTAAAGTTAATGATCTGGCCATGGACAACAAGATCTTTTTTCCTGATATGATTGTATGATTGAGACTGTATGATTCTCTTTGAATTTAATAATAATATAAAATGTATATATATATATATATATATATATATATATATATATATATATATATATATATATATATATATATTGCTACATTCATTCTGATATGCTATGAAAATACTAATTTGTTTATTAATCATTACCTAAATTGTCAATGCTATGAATCTGTGACAGTCAGTCTAATTCCTGTGGTATTAGCACTAGTCATTAACTATTGTTGGGAAAACTTGTCTGATAAGTATTGTTGGAGTTAGAGATGTTTAGGAATGCTTTTCACCTGCTGGCCATAAACAGGCAGATATCTCAGATAGAGAAAATGGTAGGGACATACTGTATTGGCCCCTCTTCAGACAAGTCGTCAGAGCGCCAGTACTCCCCACCATGCTTGCTTGATACTGACAGCAGCATACAGGCCATTCTTCTGATCCTTCGTATTTACACATAGAAGATTGGAATGATTAATTTGCTCACAAAAAGATTTTCAGTGAGTCTCTCATTGGGAAATTGAGCATCTTTGACTGCAAAAGGCTTTTAGCATCCCCTGCTAAAAATTGGGGAGCATCCATATAAGTGCAAATGTTGCTCAAAACTGGGAGCGACACTTGCTTGCATCAAGTCATTTACGGGCAGTTTAAATGTAGATAAGATAATCCCAGATCAGCTTGTCTGAAACTACAGGAAATTAGATCCTCTCCCCAAAAAACAAACAAACAGGAGTCTGCTTTAATGTGGAGTTTCTTATCTGGAGAAGGGACATATCAAGCAGAAGGTCTATCTGATAATTGGCATCTCCTGGAGCACATTCTGTATGCTATAAGTATACAGACATCATAGGAAATGAAAGACAATCTATCCAAAGTGAGGGAAATCCCTCTAATGCCTCGTATGCACGATCGGAATTTCCGATGGAAAAAGTCAAATGTAATTTTTTCATCGAATATTTCCGACCATGTGTGTGCCCCATCTGAGTTTTCCCATCGGAAATTTCGACGGACTTAGAAAGAGAACATGTTCTCTTTTTTTTTTCGATGAAAAAAATTTCTATTGGAAATTCCGTTCGTCTGTATGGAACTCCGATGGAGAAAAAAATACGCATGCTCATAATCAAGTCGATGCATGCTCGGAAGCATTGAACTTAATTTTTCTTGGCTTGTCGTAGTGTTGTACGTAACCGTGTTTTGGACGGTCGGAATTTGGTGCGACAGTGTGTATGCAAGACAGCTTGAACGGAATTCCGTCAAAAAAATCCATCTGAGTTTATCCCAATGGAAATTCTGTGTGTACGGGGCATTAGACGGATTGTGAGGTTCTAACATCTGACCAAATTATCCAAAACTGAAAGGGCCAGATTCAGGTAGAATCGCCCTACGCTGCGGCGGCGTAACGTATTACATTTACGTTACACCGCCGCAAGTTTTCAGCATAAGTGCTTGATTCCCAAAGCACTTTCCTGTAAACTTGCGGCGGCGTAGCGTAAATCCGCCTGGCGCAAGCCCGCCTAATTAAAATGGAGCGGGGACCATTTAAATTAGGCGCGTTCCCGCGCCGAACGTACTGTGCATGCTCCGTCCCTATAATTTCCCCGACGTGCATTGCGCTAAATGACGTCGCAAGAATGTCATTGGTTTCAACGTTAACGTAAATGGCATCCAGCGCCATTCACGGATGACTTACGCAAACAACGTGAAATTTCAAATTTCGACGTGGGAACGACGGCCATACTTAACATTGGCTAGACCACCTAGAGGGCAGGTTTAGTTTTACGCCGCGTATCTCTACGGAAACAACGTAAATTTACAGCGACGGGCAAAGCGTACTTTCGTGAATCGGCGTAACTAGTCGTTTGCATATTCTACGCCGACCGCAATGGAATTGCCACCTAGCGGCCGGCCTAGAATTGAAGCCTAAGATCCGACGGTGTAAGTCACTTACACCTGTCGGATCTTAGGGATATCTATGCGTAACCTGATTCTATGAATCAGTCGCATAGATACGACAATCGTATCTCAGAGATACAACGGTGTATCAGGAGATACGCCGTCGTATCTCTTTTATGACCCAAAATGGCCCAAAATGTTTTGGCTACTTTTAAATTTAATCAAGATATGATAGTTTCAGTTTAGCTTGTGAGAAGTTAAAGAGGAGGTTACCCAAAAAATTTTTTTTGAACATTACATTCAGCCGAGTTGTCAGAATGACAATCGGCTGTTTTTTTTTTAATTTATCCCCGTACATACCGTATTTTCACCGCCGCTTCCGGGTATGTCTTCTGCTGGGCTGGGCGTTCATAATTGATTGACAAGCTTCCGACCGTCGCATACTGAGCGTCACGAGTTGCCGAAAGAAGCCGAACGTCGGTGCGCAGGCGGCGTATAGAGCCGACTCGCAGTCCGGCTTCTTTCGGCAACTCGTGACGCGCTGTATGCGACGGTCGGAAGCCTGTCAATCAATTAGGAACGCCCAGTCCCGCAGAAGACATACCCGGAAGCGGCGGTGAAAATACGGTATGTACGGGGATATAATTAAAAAAAACAGCCGATTGTCATTATGACAACTCGGCTGAATGTAATGTTAAACAATTTTTTTTGGGTGAACCCCCGCTTTAAAATTCTTGAATGCTAAATGGTGAGATCTTGTAGATTTGGGTTCAATTATCTAAACTGATAGTGTATGGCCACTTTTTTGTATTAGTTTAGATTATATAAGCTAATTCATCAATGAAAGAAGGAAAATTGGAAAAATTGTAATGAAAAAAATAATAATTGAATATTAAGATAGATGAAATGGAGAAAGCCATTTGGCCTTCATATGTATACCCACACATTTTTGCTCTAAAACATCTTCATCTACTAACCAAAATGGTCAGAGCACAGCTGCACCAGAAAAATAGCTGCACCATCAGTAAAGTAAATTACTTTTCCCCATTTATTACTTTTTATTTGATAGTATAAAACATAGTAAAGATGAATAGCAATATAATCAGATGCATAAGAGTATTTGGATTATAAAAACGTAACTAATATAGTGTAACGTTGCTTTTTTTTAAACTGTAAAGCCACAACACATGTGCTGAGGTTCTAAACTATGGAGAACCTTATGGGTCCACGTTTATGGTCACATTGAGAGATCTTCCACTTTCTTGTTAGAAGTAGAAAACCATTTAGAAAGTAACAGTAAGGCCCCGTACAGACGACCGAACATGTCTGCTGAAACTGGTCCGCGGACCAGTTTCAGCAGACATGTTCGGTCGTCTGTACAGCCGAGCGGACAGGATTCCAGCATACATTTGCCCGCCGGGCCTTTTTCGAGCGGGCAAATATTTCTAAACATGTTTAGAAACATGCCCGCTGGAATCCTGTCCGTCGGACATGTTCGGTCGTCTGTACAGACCTACCGTACATGTCCGAGCGGCCGCCATCCCTCGCATGCGTCGAATGAGTTTGACGCATGCGTGGAAGCATTGAACTGCCAGGGCCGCGCACGTCGCCGCTTCATCGTTGCGGCGATGGCGCGGCCTCGTCGTCACGTATCGAGTATGCGTGGATTTCTGTATGATGGTGTGTACAGCCATCATACAGAAATCTCCGGGCAGACATGTACGCTGAAAACGGTCCGGCGGACCGTTTTCATCGTACATGTTTGCCCGTCTGTACGAGGCCTAAGAGTGATAAACATAATAGCTTCCAGCATTTTAACTCGATAAATAAATGACGTGACACATAACTAAAAGTCAGCTACTTGCCGGGTCTGCTAATACTCAGAGACGACTCCTTTTGGTTTCCATAGGGTAGCCCATTCTGTATTTCAATGGGATGTCATATTACCTAATCTTCTGCTTTTACTTTTTGGATGTTTTTGCTTTCCTTTTGTCAGTGCGTCTCTGCTTTTTCAACCCTTATCATTTGTCTGAGCCATCATTCAAAAGGGGAAATGTTCATTTCAGGGAGATTATCTTTAGTTTCATGGGGGAAAGAGAAACAGGTTCAAATGAGGGAGACTTCATCAAAGAGACTTGTAATCCCTATTGTGTCTACAGAGCCTTCCCAGAAAAGAATGTGATGAAAGGGCCTTAACCTTTTTCAGTACTTAGGGAGGCCTGCAACACATTAATCTGCTTGTTTTTTTTTCACAAAAAACTCCTTCTTAAAGGGTTAAAGCAACAGTTCCATGACCAATGCTTTTCTTTTTATATTTTTGTTAATTGAGTCATATGATTACACTTAATTTTGGGTTTTATAAAGTTAGAAAACTGTAAGAGTGATACAAGATTTACTTATTCCTCGTCTTGTTTTTTTTTTTTTTTTCTTGTTTTCTCACGATTTCCTTTAGTTGTCAGATTGAATTTTCACGCTCAACCAGATGCTTATCCTTTCCTTGCTTTGAATTTCTTTTTCGCTAGTCTCTTAACAATAGATTTTTTTTCTCTTTAAAAAAAGATTATTATCAAGAATAGATATTGTGTGAAAAAAAAAAGATTTTTAAAAACTTGCTTGTAAAAAATAGTAAATAATTATAACTTAAGTTAGCATTATCAATATCAGGATTGTGAATAAAAATATTTCCACAGGTTGGCTAGACTTCTTAATCTTTTGGAGGCTAATTGGTGTCTGGTCTTTCCCAACTACAGGCTGTAAAGTAAAAATTTCCAGGCTTCTTATGTGCTAGTTAAACTAACATACCCAATATACTAATTGTGAAGAGTCTCAATGTAGCACAGGAATAATACAGCACATACCTTTGTTGGATGTGTTAAGTTAGTTAAAACAGTTTGTCAACATGTTGGAAAATCATTGTCACTAATTAATTGTTTTTTTTCCTTTAAAAAAACTAGGAATGCTTTAATTATGTATGGGTTTTGCCCACTTTTCAACCAAGGTAGGAATCAAAGCTGCAGTGGACATGCCTTTCACGTATCAACGTGGCTCCCAAACAAAATTGACGTCCTTTTTTTCCCACAAATAGAGCTTTCTTTGGTGGTATTTGATCACCTCTGCGGTTTTTATTTTTTGCGCTATAAACAAAAATAGAGCGACAATTTAAAAAAAAATGCTATATTTTTTACTTTTTGCTATAATAAATATCCCCCAAAAATATATATAAAAACGTTTTTTTCCTCTGTTTAGGCCGATGCGTATTCTTCTACCTATTTTTGGTAAAAAAAAACGCAATAAGCGTTTATCGATTGGTTTGCGCAAAATTTATAGCGTTTACAAAAGAGGATAGTTTTATTGCATTTTTATTAATATTTTTTTTTTACTACTAATGGCGGCGATCAACGATTTTTTTCATCACTGCGACATTATGGCGGACACATCGGACAATTTTCACACATTTTTGGAACCATTGTAATTTTCACAGCAAAAAGTGCTATAAAAATGCACTGTTTACTGTGAAAATGACAATTGCAGTTTAGGCGTTAACCACTAGGGGCACTGTAGGGGTTAAGTGTGACCTCATATGTGTTTATAACTGTAGGGGGGCGGGGCTAGACGTGTGACGTCAGTGATCGTCTTTCCCTATATCAGGGAACAGACGATCACTGAGACTGCCACAATGAAGAACGGGGAACCGTTCTTCAGCTCCGTTCTTCAGCTCCGGTGACCGATCGCGGGACACCGGCGGCGATCGGGTCCGCAGGTCCCGCAGGCGCGGTCACGGAGCTTAGGACTGGGTCGCGAGTGCGCCCGCGACCCCACGGCTGGGCTTTAAGATACATGGTACGTGATTGTGCCCAGCTGTGCCATTCTACCGACGTATATCGGCGTGAATGGGTCCTTAAGTGGTTAAATGTAAGCAGAATAGTATTATTATTATTATACAGGACTATTATTAAAGCGGGAGTTCACCCAAAAAAAAATTTAGGCTAATTAAGGGGAGCAGAAACGGGTATTTTTTTTAAAATCAATGCCGTACTTACCGTTGTAGAGATAGATGTTCTCCCGCCGCTTCCGGGTATGATCTTCGGGACTGGGCGTTCCTATTTGATTGACAGCCTTCTGATGGTCGCATACAGCGCGTCACCAGTTGCCAAAAGAAGCTGAACGTCGGTACGGCTCTATACGACGCCTGCGCACCGACGTTCGGCTACTTTCGGAAACTTGCGGTGCGCTCTATGTGACGGTCAGAAGGCTGTCAATCAAATAGGAACGCCCAGTTCCACAGCCCATACCCGGAAGCGGCGGGAGAACATCTATCTCTACAACGGTAAGTACGGCATTGATTTAAAAAAAAAATACCCGTTTCTGCTCCCCTTAATTAGCCTAAATCTATTGTTAAAAATTTATATTTTGGGCTTGTGATCTACCAAAACCCCCAAATCCTTTTCCACTATGGATTCCCCCATTTTTACTCACCCTAGTATGTATGACACATGCATATTCTTTGCCCCCAAGTGCATAACTTTATATTTATCAACATTAAACCTCTTTTGCCACACAGTTGCATTGAGGTTGACTTGTAAGTTGGAGACATCCTGTAAGGACGTTATTTCACTGCAAAGCTTGGTGTCATCTGCAAACACTGAAATGGTACTTTTAATCCCAGACCCAATATCATTTATAAAGATATTAAAAAGTAAGGGTCCCAACACTGAACCTTGGAGTACACCACTGATAATCTTAGATCATTCAGAGTAAGAATCATTAACCACTACTTCGGTCTTTTAGCCAGCTTTCTATCCATTTACAAACTGATCTTTCCAAGTCTGTTGACCTTACACATTAGTGGTGTGTGGGGAACTGTTTTAAACACTTTTGCAAAATCCAGGTATACCACGTCCACAGCTACCCCTCTGTCTAAGGTTTTACATACCGCCTCATAAAAAGAAATCAGGTTTGCTTGACAACTTCTGTCTTTCATGAATCCATGCTGTCAGTTGCTTAAAATATTTTTTCCAGCAAGAACTCATCTATGTGGTCTTTTATTAAACTCTCCAGTATCTGCCTGACTTAAGAAGTTAAACTAACTGGTCTATAGTTACTTGGTAAAGACTTTGATCTATTTTTAAATATGGGCACCACATTGGCCATAAGCCCATCCAGTGGTACTATTCCCATCATTAAAGAGTAGAAATTAGAAACATATAGGCAGATTCAGAGTGAGTTACGCCGGCGTATCAGTAGATACGCCGTCGCAACTCTGAATCTACGCCGGCGTTAATTTAAGCGTATTCTGGAAACCAGATACGCTTAAATTAGGCTAAGATACGAGCGGCATAAGTCTCCTACGCCGTCATATCTTAAAGTGTAATTTTTAGGCTGGCCGCTAGGTGGCGCTTCCGTTGAGTTCGGCGTAGAATATGTAAATGACTAGATACGCCGATTCACAAACGTACGCTTGCCCGTCGCAGTTAAAATACGCCATTTCCGTAAGAGATACGCCGCGTAAAGATAAAGCTGCCCCTAGGAGGCGTAGTCAATGTTAAGTATGGCTGTCGTTCCCGCGTCGAAATTTGAAAATTTTACGTTGTTTGCGTAAGGCATCCGTGAATGAGGCTGGACGTAATTTACGTTCACGTCGGAACCAATACGTCCTTGCGGCGTACTTTGGAGCAATGCACACTGGGATATGTACACGGACGGCGCATGCGCCGTTCGTAAAAAACGTCAATCACGTCGGGTCACGAGTAATTAACATAAAACACGCCCCCCATCCTAATTTGAATTAGGCGCGCTTACGCCGGCCGCATTTACGCTACGCCGCCGTAAGTTAGGAGGCAAGTACTTTGTGAATACAGTACTTGCCTCTCTGACTTAAGGCGGCGTAGCGTAAATACGATACGCTACGCCGCCTTAAAGTTGCGGCGGCGTCTTTGAATCTAGGTAAATGGCTTTAAAATGACAGAGCTCAATTCTTTTAGGATCCATTGGTGGATGCCATTTGGTCCAGGTGCTTTATCCACCTTTGTTCTGACTAAATATTTTTAAGACCATATCACTTTTGAGCCATTGTGGATCGTTTGGGGCTGTGTGTGGTTGTAGAGGGACAAGGTTTTTAACCTTTATGCATTCTATGCATAAAGATTAAAAAACTTCTGTGTGCAGCAGCCCCCCCAGCCTCCCAATACTTACCTGAACCCCCTCTCAATCAAGCACTGTCCTTGAGAACCTTAGCTCTCTGGGGACTCACACTTCTGATTGGTTTTGGCAACAACGGGACCCATTGACTCCCGCTGCTGTCAATCACAACAAGTGAGCCAATCAGAAGATGGAGGGGGCATGGCCAAGCCACAGCTTAGTGTGAATAAACAGAGCCATGGCTCGGGAGCTCTGGGGGCACCCAGTAGGAGAGAAGGGCCAGGAACACCAGAGCACCCAAGACGAGCATTATTAGGGCTGCTCTGTGCAACATTATTGCACAAAGCAGGTAAGTTTAACATGTTTGTTATTTTTTTTAAAAAAGGGTTTAGTAACACTTTTAAGCATGATAAAACATGTGCACACACTATGGCACACACCAAGGTGATAAAGTCTGAGTCCAGACCATAAAAAAAATGTAAATTAACTTAGCACATTACCTACTCTCATATTTATCTTGTAGTCTGCCTGTAACTTTAGTTTAGTTTATAATTTACAACACAGTGCTCTAAATGGTCCATTATTACCAGTAGAAAAAATAGCTCTAGATATAGAGCTCAGTGAAGAAAAAACTTTATTTGCAAACTGTTGGCTCGTACTTTGCACTCCATGATATCTCTTAGTATTGTACACCACAGCAGGAATCCAATCATTCACAATCGTCTTCATCCTGTCAGGGGTATGTCAATTGTCATCTTAATTCGACCCTATGCAATGTGACTTAGCTATAAGAAAAAGCTTTGCCTCATACATATACATGTTTTGTTGTGTCCTCTGTAATGTGGGAATATAGACACTCATGCTGTGTTAGCCTATTGTGTTCATAAGTGGCAATGTTTCATTCATTTGCTGCCAATTCACTTTTGATTGCTTAAAGGATCAATTAACCAAAAACATCAGTTTCTCTTAATACAATGACTATCAAAGTGAGCCTGTCACTAAAAATACAACTTTGTACTAATCAGATATACACTATATTACCAAAAATATTGGAACACCTGACTTTACACGTACATGAAATTTAATGGTGGCATCCCAGTCTTAGTTTGTAGGGTTCAATATTGAGTTGGCCCACCCATTGCAGCTATAACATCTTCAACTCTTCTGGTAAGGCTGTCCACAAGATTTAGCAGTGTGTCTATGGTAATGTTTGACCATTCTTCCAGAAGCTCATTTGTGAGCTCTCGCAGTCGCTGCTCTAAGGGCTCTTTCACGCGGGCGGTCTGCGCGGTGGACTCCGCTTTGCTTGTTCAACTGAACCTCGCTGAGCAAGTGGATGACAGGTCTGTCTCCACTCACTGTGCTGAGACAGACCTGTCAGAGCCCAGCTCTCCTCTATGGGGAGATCGGATGAAAATAGACCGCCTGTCCATTTTCGTCTGATCCCATTCGATTCGATCCTCCAGATGGATGAAAAATAGGGTCTCCACCTGTCTGGATTTGGCTGACAGGATCGGAGAGCAGTGGGTGTCAGCAGACATGTCACCTCTGACATCTGGCATGCCATAGGGCTGAATGGAGTTACACATGAAAATAATGTTTCGAGCATGATACGATTGCCAAGTGACAAGTGAAACTTTTTGGGAACCAATGACATTATTACGTTGAACAGTGCTATAAAATTGCACTGATCAATGTATAAATGACACTGGCAGGAAAGGGGTTAGCACTAGGGGACGATCAAGGGGTTAACGGTGTCCCCTGGGTGTGTTCTAACCTGACAGAACGGGGATCCGCCTTGTTTACAAAGGCAGATCTCCATTCTGCCTCTCACCACTGCGATCGCAGGTGGCCGGCGGATATTGGGTCCAGTGCATCGCGCGCACGCCCCTGCTGTTTACCATGCACAGACCAACGTACTGGTAGAGGAGATTAATTTCCCCTCTTTCTACAACTATGTATCAGCACAAGTGAGAATGCTCACACATGCAAAATACTCTCATTTTAACTCCCATTCATTTTTTATCAAGAGCTATAGTAAATTCGCAAATTAGTGCTTGGCTAAAAAGCGTTTGCGAACATGAAAATTAGAGTTATATAGCCAAGTTCAAGTTTTAACTATTGATTATAATGGTACAATTGTTACTCCCCCAAAAAAATACACTCTAACCACTTAACGAACACGCCATAGCCGAATGACGGCTACAGCGTGACTCGATAACTCTGGGAGGGCGTACATTGACGTCCTTCCAGAATCATGCTCCAGAGAACCCGGTGCATTATGGAAAATGGGCGCTGATAGCGGGCGTTTATCATGTGATCGCTCTGTCAAATGACGGAGCGATCACTTGTAAACAAACCAGCGTCATGTCTGGTTCATCTTTCCCCTTTCTGTACCAATTGGTACAGTGTGAGCGGAGAGGGGAGAGATCGAGTGCAGCAGCGCTGTGGGCTGGATGTGTAGTGCCCACAGCTCTGTGACAATTCCTGCCTCATCCATCCATCCATACCCAGCCATCCATCCATACTCAGCAATACTAATCCATCCTTCCATGCTCACCCACACTTGTTTAGAGATAAGATATAATTTGTAGTATATATTTTCTAAATTTTATTTTTTTTGTACTTTCCTGGCTTGTTAGGGTCTCAAGAAGTGAGATCGGCCATCAGTATATCAGGTGTGATCAATTTTCAGATTGGCACCATAGCTTTTGGACGCTATAACTTTCACAAAGACCAAAAAATATACACCAAATTGTGTTATTTTTACCAAAGATATATAGCAATAGAAAATGATAAGGAAAATTACTAATTTGCTAAATTTTATAACAGAAACAAGGAAAAAATATATTTTTACATAATTTTCAGTCCTTTTTCTTTCATAGTGCAAAAAAATAAAAAAAACAACGGTGATTTAAAAGAAACCTCTATTTTTGTGAAAAAAGGACAAAAATGTCATATGGGTACAGTGTTGCGTGACTGAGTAATTGTCATTCAAAATGTGAGAGCACCGTAAGCTGCAAATTGGTCTGTTAAAAAGGGGGTTTAAAGGGTTTGTAAAGGAAACATTTAAAAAAAAAAATAAATAACAAACATGTTATACTTACCTCCACTGTGCAGCTCGTTTTGCACAGAGTGGCCCCGATCCTCGTCTTCTGGGGTCCCTCGGCGGCTGTCTCTGGTCCTCCCCGCAAGAACTCCACACATTCATGCGAGCTCCCTCGCATTGTGTGGAGTCCTTGCGGGCGCGCTCCTGTGATAGCAGCTCACTGTATCACTCGGCCCTGCCCCTCGGTGCGCCGCGTCATTGGATGTGATTGACAGCAATGGCTGCGCTGCTTTCAATCCATCCGCTCTAGCAAATCAACGGCCAGGCTGAGCGACGAAGAGGATGTCGGGGCCAAGCGCGGGACATTCGAGGGGTCAGGTAAGTATAACGGGGGCCGGTGAAGTCAGAATTTTTTTCACCTTAATGCATAGAATGCATTAAGGACAAAAAACTTTTTCCTTTACAACACCTTTAAGTGCCCAGTGGGTAAGTGGTTAATTTTGAGATCAACTGTTTATTTCTCTAAAATAAATTGTCCTTGCAACAATGTTGCTTCTTCATATTTTTTGTTTTTAAAAATGTGTGTAATGTTTACCTGTTTTGGTAAAATATATATGTTCTCTGTCTCTCTCACTTGTTGCTGTCCATCTCACAAAAATCTTTACCAAAACTCCCACAGGTGTCTTCACAAACCACAAACAATACCATTGCTGATGAAAATTTTAAACGAGTCACAATTTTGTGTGTTGTTTAGTATTTCCAAATTATCATAATTTTCCCCCCAAAAAATGTGATACGTGTACCAACATCAGAAATAAAAATGTAATTCCCTAAATTCAGAGGGTAACATCACTATTCTACACTCACACACCAAGAACCACCAAATATCACAGAATAAATCAAGAAGCATAACTCCTGACTGATGTCATCCAACCACCTATAGGTATATGTCCAAAGAAATGCAGTATTTATATAATTTATGTGTAGGAGGGTTCCACCACTGTTGAAAATCATGCCATATGTTTTCCATGGGGGAGAAAATAATCAGCCCTAAGATTTCCCCACCAGCACTAATTTCAGCCTCTTACCAAGCAAAAAACAACAACATTTGAGATGGTTCAGCATGCTAACAGTAATCAGCCATACCCAGCCTTCAAAACAGATGGCATATTCCTGAAACAGAGGTTGTTCAATGGCTCTCCAGCCTTCCACAATACATCTGCATTGATTAACTTATGGCACCCCTGGAACTTAGCACTGTTCGACACCACAGAGATGCATCCTTCATCCATGAGGCAGCACAGTGGCTAACTGTTTAGCACTTCTGCTTAGCAGCACTGGGGTCGATGGTTCGAATTCCAAATATGCCACTAAACTAGCAAGAGGGTTGTATGTTCTGTATCCTCTGTTTTGGTTTTCAGTAGGGATGCACCGAAATGGAAATTTCAGAACCGAAACAAAACCGAAATAAAAAAAAAATTCAGTTCGAAACCGAAACCGAAAATGACTTTTCTTTGTTTTTCCCCTATTTCATTTTTTTTTCAATAATTGTATGTATTACATGAGACATTTTGATGGCACAGTGGCTGCATTTGGTGGGCACAGTGGCGACGTGTGTTGGCACAGTGGCTGCATGTGATGGCATGTGATGGCACAGTGGCTGCGTTTGATGGGCACAGTGGCTGCATGTGATGGCACAGTGAGGCTGCAATTAATGTTTTTTTTTGGTGGTCCGATAAGGCAAGCATGGCTCAATAACACACAAACGTTTTTTTAAAAAAAACGTTTGTGTGTTATTGAGCCATGCTTGCCTTATCCGACTACCAAAACAAATATCAATTGCAGCCTCACTGTGCCACTGTGAAAAAAATGGCAGATAATGTTTTTTTTTTCAGTTAGTTAACCACTTGCCAAAGCCCCACCCCACCCCCACCCCAGGAACTAGCCATTTAACACAGTTACTCCCAGGGATGGACTGGCCATTGGGACTACAGGGAGTTTCCCAGTGGGCCCCTGGCTCAGTGGGCCGGCTTCAGTGACAGCGGACTGCGGACTGCCGCCCCCCTCCACTCCTCTGTCTCTCCCTCCCCGCAGTGCTCACCTGGGGGGGAACAGAGGAGCAGAGGGACAACAGAGGATCATGGGGGGAGGGGACAGACAGCTGGCTAAACAGCTATGGCCTGGGAGTTTCTCACTTCTGCCTAATCTTGTCCCATGGGGGGGCACCGAACTGATTCTTTGCCCCGGGTGAAATAATGTCTTCCCAACTGGTACTGCCAATAAGAGGAGCAGTACCAGCCCTTCTACTCTAATAAAGTAGAACGGCTAGTGGCTAGTGAAGGGGGCTTGGGTGGCCGGGGGGGGGGGGGGGGAGTTGTCTGGCCGCCGTGGGAGAGACCTGTCAAAGTGGGCCAGTCTGGATGAAGTCCAGGGCCAAATTTCTGTCCCAGTCCAGCCCTGGTTACTCCTTACAGGTTTTGTACAGAACTTAGTGTAGTGCTTACTTCTTTAGTGGAGGACACTGCTAGGTTCTTCCTAGGCAGGCAGTGTGATGGCATTGATTACAGCCTCAGCCTGATGCTCCGACACAGCTCCCTGCGCTCTCCAAGTCCTCCCTCGCCTGCGGCCGTGACGTCACGCGGCTCACGCCGCTGGACTAAACCAAGAGACTCCCCCATAGGGGGAGTCCAAGCAACAGGTAATAGGAGCTAGGAGGACAAGGTGGAGCGCAAGCAGCAGTCGGCACGCAGTTTGTACAGTGCCACTGCCGCTGCTTGAGCTATGTGCAGGTCTGGCAGCCAGCGTGTGGGTCTGCATATATTATGTAATGAACATTGCCTCCCCCCCTCTAGTAAAAAATGGTATCACCCAACTTTATTATCGGCATTTTAACTTTATTTCGGCAGGGACCCAGAAATGCTATTTTCGGCCGATATGTATCGGCCACCGATAATCGGTGCATCCCTAGTTTTCAGTTTTATTTTTCACTAGTGATTACATTTTTAACGGGTTTCAAATAATGGAAACCCAAAAAAAATGACATTCTAAATCAATTTATGAATTATAAATTTGCACCAAACAGTGTGTTTTAGGCCAAATATGGATGTATAAGTCTGGTGTGATCCTGCACTCATATTTAATGTTAAATGCGTTTGTCAACAATTTGTGTGAAGCAGCCCTTTACAAAATTGTAATTTCCTGTTTTGTACCCTCCACATACCCAACAACGTACAAGTAACATTTTTAGATTTTTGGTATCACTGATCATGGCCAGAGCGTTGGACATATGTTATTTTTAGGTTTACCCTGCATAGATATCTATACAGATGCATTTTTTATTGGTAAACATGTGTGTTCCTGATAAACAGGTGTGAGCACTTGAGGCATACATGAAGAGACAGAATCAATTACACTGGTGGGTGTGTCCTTTACTGGGTGGGTGGAGGTATTTTAGCAATCCTAGCTAGGTTATATAAAAGCCTGCAGTTGTAGCAGGTGTTTGGTCTAAAAAGAGGCCAGAATTTTTGTTTGCAGTGCTTATATTGGTTTACAAAAAAATATTTTTTTTGGGGGGGAGGGAGGGGTGTGCAGAATGCCTGACCCACACCCACACCCCACTAAAGCTGTGGTTTGATGATTGCTTTACATGTTTGCTTGTGTAGTTTTGCATTAAGGCCCTCAAAAGTGTGGTTTTGTGGGCATTGTTTTAGTTTGTGTGCTGTCTCTTTGGATTCTGTATTAATTTTGTCTGTTTGTGCTTATGATCCTGCAATTTAACTTTTTAGGGGTTTGGGTCAAGGAGTTATGATCACCAAAAAGGTGTGTCATGGTTGTTATTAGCTTGATTTGTATCCCTGCTTTTATAAGTGCAAACTAAGCATACCCCTTTAAATCTGTATTAAATATAGTTGCATTTAAAAGTATTTGGTTGTGCACACATGCAAGTCCTTGAGTAGAAAGCGTAATGGTTGAGGGGAAAGAAAAACAAACAAACAAAAAAATCTCTGCTCCAATGCTGAATTTTAGGGCTCTATTAATTATGTTGTGGACTAAACCAAGAAATATGTCAACCATATACAAATTCTCTCTAAGCACCAAATTTAACCCCCCCCCCCAAAAAAATTGGCGTGGGTTCCCCCCCAAAATCCATACCAGGCCTTTTTGGGTCTGGCATAGATTTTAAGGGGAACTCCATGCTAAAATAAAACAAATGGCGTGAGGTCCCCCCAAAATCCATACCAGACCCTTATGCGAGCATGCAGCCTGGCAGGTCGGGATGGGGAGGGATGAGCGAGCCTCCCTCCTGAACCGTACCAAGCCACATGCCCTTAACATAGGGGGGTTGGTGCTTTGGGGTGGGAGGGCTCTCCGGACAACACTGGCCGTGGTTGTCAGGATCTGTGGGTGGGGGGGTTAACGGAATCTGTAAGCCCCCTTTAACAAAGGAGCCCCCAAAATCCCACCCCCTATGTGAATGGGTATTGGGTACATTGTCCCCCTACCCATTCACCAAAAAAGTGTCAAAATGTAAAAAGCACAAGAGACAGTTTTTGACAATTCTTTTATTTAAAAAAAAAAAAGTGTACCACAATGTAAATCCACTGTCTATCACGTCACCAGACGGATCTTAAAAATAGAAAAAAACTACCAAAGCTCTGCCTCCATGGCAGGCTTCCTGGCAACTGCTGTCTCTTCACTTTGACAGCTGTTATATTGTCAAGGGCGAGACCACCCAGTAATGTAATTGGGTAACCCTGTCCTCTACTGACATCATGTGCCATCAGAAGGGGGCAGGGTTACCGATTACGTCACCGGGTGTCCCCGCCCTTGCGTATCGATGCAGAGTTTTTTTTTGTCTTTTTCGGGTTTGTCAGCGGTGTGATTGACAATTGATAATGAATTGTTAAAAACTGTCTCTTGTGGTTTTTACATTTTGACACTTTTTCAGTGAATGGTAGGGGTACAATGTACCCGATACCCATTCACATAGGGAGGGGCCGGAATCTGAGGGCCCCCTTGTAGAATGGGCATGGTTGTTTCCATAAAATTAATGCCTCAAATGCAAAATAATATTGTTTATAATTAAAAGAATCAAACACTAGTAAATTAATTTTCTACACATGATCATGTACAGCTCAATAGGGTAGTGGTCTGCGCTCCAACCTTAAAAGACTCAGGCTATGGGTTCAATCCCCACAAGCTTATCACATACTTAAAGCTAACACTATACTCAACAGCATATGCTGAACATAGGAAAATGCCCAATAACCAATGTGCATCAGTTTAATATAGGCCCAAAGGAATCTCACAATGCAACCAATGCCTATCAGTGCCAGGTATTTCCTATTAATTTGCAGGAAAGCTTCCAGTTGTGATAAGTAAAGGCTGGTGAAGGGATGCAAAAAGCTAATGCACAACATCAATTTAAACATATAAAAATACATTGGATGGGGTGGAGCAATTCATATCAATCAGGTTAAAACATGTTTATCAGTATTGTAGCATTTGGAACTGTCTATATATTTTTTGCATTCTTTTATTTAAAGAATTATGAAAAATTACACAATGCAAGGAAAACATACAAAAATCACTTAAACTAATAACAGGAATATATAAACGAATATACGAGCAATAACATAAAATAAAAATGTTCTATGGTATGGACAAGAAGATAATATAATGTAAAAACAAAGCAATATTACGTAAAGATAATGTAATGATATATTAACTGGTTACACAATAAATGATAAGGTAATACAATGTATTATTAACTATATATTTAATTTTTTTTTGCTTATTTTAAGTCCTTTTGGTTAGAGCAGAGAATGGTTAGAACCCCTGCCAGGTTTGTATTGCTATCTTTATCCCCATACCTCCCAAGATTTTGAGATGCAAATGAGGGACACCTACTAGCAAATGTATGTAGGCATAGGACACACCCCATGTCACGCCCCCTGCCACACCCCCTTAAAGAAGAATTAACTAAAAAAAAGGTTAATTAAATCCACAAGGGCTTTTTTTATCACTACTATTCCTTCTAAAATATACAAATGCAGCCATTTAGAATTTGCATGAAAGGTTTAGCTCTGGAAAACACTTTTTCAAAGATAAAAAGTACATTTTATATACAACTATATAGATCAGACCAAAATTGAGGGGCAAAGAGGGATGGAGGGACATTGTTCCAAATCAGGGACAGTCCCTCGAAATCAGGGACAGTTGGGAGCTATGCTATCCCTATATGGGAGATTTCCACTTACTTCTTATCTGGATGGTAAGTGATAAAAAATCGCAGTATCTCCCCGCTGGGATGTAGTCCCAAGGGAGGGGGCGAGCACGCTGACTAACCACCAGCCAGAATGGCTCGGATGATGGGGGCAAGCTTACTGAGGAGAAACAGGAAGTGAGAAATTCAGACAAAGAAAAAAAAACATTTAGAAGGGAAATCAAAGGAAAAGGTAAGTGAACCAACAATTCACTAGCTTAAAGGAACCTATTTAGAAAATAAAAAACTAATCTTTACAACCCCTTTAAGTTCTTTTTATTTTTCGTAGGCAACAGAACAACCAAAGGACCATTTGCACTGTGCAGAGCATTACATTGAACATACACAGCTACAAGGCATAGCAGAGAGGCACAAGGCAAAGAGATTTGAGACTAGTAGTCAGAACTAAAGCCAAATACGAAATATGTCAAGGAGGATGGCTCTGGAAGGAGGTACAGTATTCTAGGTCGCCTGCAGGGTGAACAAACAAAAAGCCCTGCTAGGAAAGTACAAAACGGGTGTGTATGTGTAGCGCTTAGACAATGTGAATATTGATAGCAAACAAAAAAAATTTGAAAAAAATAAATAAAATAGATGAATAAATGAGTTAATAACTCAATTATACATTTGAATGCATAATATACTAAAGTCCATAAATATGAAGAAAGTATTCCACCAAGTGCAAAAAAATTAATGAAGAAAGAAAGAAGCTTCCAAGACTATTCTTGAATAGCACAAAATCGTGACTTCTTCTGTGAAATATGATGACCCGCCACCGGTAGAAGTGTGAGCTTACCGGAACAGGTGGACTCAGGGGGACATAGGTCTCCGAAAGTCAAAACAGGCATGCATGGAATAAACCCAATTGTTGCAAACTGGAAGGATCGTGATTAGATGGACACCATGACCTCCGATGAACGATGTTATGAATGCAGCAAAGCATATGATAAAAACTGGATCCCAGAGCTTATTCTCAAAGAGTATCAGTGTTGTGAGGACATAGAAAAGGAAAATGGCCACATAGCGTAATCTTGTTTAAAATGAATAAAATAATTTATTGCAGCTATTGTACTTACATGTAGCTGGAATATCACATGTTTGTATATACAAATGAGGTGGCAGTGGAGTCCCCCCGATGCGTTTCGTGTTACAACACTTCAAGAATAGTCTTGGAATCTTCTTTCTTTCTTCATTAATTTTTGTTGCACTTGGTGGAATACTTTCTTCATATTTATGGACTTTAGTATATTATGCATTCAAATTGAGTTATTAACACTTAGTCACTGGCTATTTGCGCCATTTATTTATTACTTAATTTATATTTATTTATTTTTTGTTCACAATGTTTGCTATCAATATTCACATTGTCTAAGTGCTACACATACACACCCATTTTCCTTTTTGCTTTTTCAACCAGCCGTGTTAGCAGCAACATTTTATATTGTCAGCGCAGGGTTATTTACACAATTGTCTTAGGAAAGTACAATAGAAAAAAAGAGGGGAATAGAAAAGAGGAGGGGGAACTGGAAATGGGGTTCCTATCTCACTGCCTGCGGGGCTCCCGCATTAAGAGGTCCTTAGGACGTGGAAAATTTAAATTGGTACCAATAGAACTATGTCCTCCAAAAGCACTCTTCCTGGTGGTGCAACAACAAGGTGAGGTCTTCCATACTCTGGATTTCATTTACAGCATTTATCCATTGATTAATGGATGGGGTCAAGGGAGAGTTCCAGTTGGGGGAGATACAAGACTTTGCAGCATTTGGGTAATTAAAGATTTTTTTGCAATTCCACTTTGAGGAAGGCAGAAGGCAGGCTGCTTGGTCGTCAATCAAATTCCGATCCGTGAGGTCGTGTACCAGGGTTCAAACTCAGGACCATAAAAGGTGGATCCCTGGGCATGTCCAGAATACTTTTACAGGTCTTACAGGGACAGATGATGAGGAAAGATCTCTCAATAGGTCACAGACAAATGAAGACCTTGACAGAAATTAAAACTCTTTTTCATGCTATCCAAAAAGAAAAAAAATGTTCTGGCTGAAGTTAGGCTTTGAACAGTAGGGCTGATTTACTAAAACTGGAGAGGGCAAAATCTAATGCAAATCTGCATAGAAACCAATCAGCTTCCAGGTTTTATTGTCAAAGATTAATTGAACAAGTTGAAATTAGAAGCTGGTTGGCTACGATGCACCAGATTTTGCACTCTCCAGTTTTAGTAAATCAACCCCATAATATTTATTACAAATATAGCAATTGGAAGGTCCTTTTAAACTTATAAAATGTAATTTATACAATTTTATATACTTTAAAAAAATATATATATTCCTGTTTTAACAAATTCTTAGAAGAATTTTGAGGTGGAAATGATGGGAAATGATCTGTTCTTTTTTTTTTTTTTTGTTAGTTCCTCGACCATACGACAAAATATTCTTTAACTAAGCAAAACTATATGGACACCAGCCGGGAAGAAAGAACACTGGGGTAGATTCAGAAAGCAATTGCGTCTGCGTATCCATAGATACGCAGCGTAATTGCTAATTTGCGCCGGCGTATCGACTTTTCTGTATTCAGAAAGCTCGATACGCCGACTGCAGCCTAAGATATGACTGGCATAAGGCTCTTATGCCGTCGTATCGTAGGCTGCATTCTTACAATGGCCGCTAGGTGGCGTTCCCGTAGTGGTCAGCGTAGAGTATGCAAATTGCATACTCACGCCGATTCACAACCGTACGCGTGCCCTGCGTTCGCATTTTACGTTGTTTGCGTTCTTCGGTTTCTGCGTAAGGCTGCTCATGCTATTAGCAGGGGCAGCCAATGCTAAGTATACCCGTCGTTCCCGCGTCGCGATTTTTAAAAATTACGTCGTTTGCGTAAGTGAATCGTGAATGGCGCTGGACGCCATTTACGTTCACGTTGAAGCAAATGACGTCCTTGCGACGTCATTTACCGCAATGCACGTCGGGAAAGTTTCCCGACGGAGCATGCGCACTACGTTCGGCGCGGGAACGCGCCTAATTTAAATGATCCATGCCCCCTACGGGATCATTTAAATTACGCGTGCTTACGCCGGCCAGTTTTACGGAGCGCCCGCGCAAATTACGGAGCTACTGCTTCGTGAATGAAGCGTAGCGCAAGTAATTTACGGAGGCGTAGCGTTAAAACGGTACGCTGCGCCTCCGTAAGAGTGCACAGCCCTACCTGAATCTACCCCAATAATCGCTCCCACTGGCAGCCTTTACCTTGTACAATAGTCCTCTCTGGATTATGGAGTTCCTATGCCTCTAACAGCCACACATATCAGATTTAAAATAACTTTTGTGTAGCCACAACTCTTGAGCTGCATGGTATACCTGAGCAAAACTGAACCAGAGAAAACGATTAGCTCCCATGATACACTATGGTTCCTCTATTTTCTTTAGGTTGCTAATTGGTTATACATAATGATTTCCAAGGGACCCAGTTTTAAACACTATCCCATTTTTCTGTGAGGACAGAATCATTTTTTACATTGCATCACAGTTTGCCTTAAGTTTAATCTGGAACACCCACATACGTGCATGTGTATTGTCTTATATATACATGGCTGGGGTATATGCAATGATTATTTTTTCTCTCACTGTTTTTGATAAACATTCAGACCACATGCAAGTGCTTTCATTAAAACCCATTGTATTGTGCTCAGTGTACCAGCTGACATGGGGAAAAACACATCTGTGAATTGTATTAGGCTAACATCTGTAACATATATAGCAGAGTGGGTGTGTGGGCTTAGTTTATAGATGGGAGAATTTCGCACAGTAAACTAAATTCAGGGACCTGTTGTTACAATCCATATTTTATAGCTCAAAATGTACAAATTTCCCTTTTCCTGTGCCATTCATAAGACAGGTTGGCAAAGTGAATTTTGCTTGTATGGTAATCACTTCAGCCCCGGGAGGATTTACCCCCTTCCTGGCATGGCATTTTTTGCGATACTGCACTGCGTCTCTTTAACTGACAATTGTGCGGTCATGCAACGCTGTACCCAAACAAAATAGAGCTTTCTTTTGGTGGTATTTGATCACCTCTGTGTATTTTTTTTGCGCTATAAATAAAAAAAGAGCGACAATTTTGAAAAAAATAAATTTTTACTATCTGCTATAAAACATTTCCCCGATTTTTAAAAAAAAAAACAATTTTTTTCATCAGTTTAGGCCGATATGTATTCTGCTACATATTGTTGGTTAAAAAAAAAAAACAAGCCACCTTGCCGTAGTATAATGACGGCGGCTGGTCGGCAAGTGGTTAATTTATATTTATATCTATATACACTATATTACTAAAAGTATTGGGGCGCCTGCCTTTACATGCACTTTCATGGCATACCAGTCTCAGTAGGGTTCAATATTGAGTTGGCCCACCCTTTGCAGCAATAACAGCTTCAACTCTTCTAGGAAGGTTGTCCACAAGGTTTAGGAGCGTGTCTATGGGAATGTTTGACCATTCTTCCAGAATTTTTGAGGTCAGACACTGATGTGGATGGGGAGGGCCAGGAGCGCCAGCAGGGGACTTGTGATGAGGAGGATCAGGGCTGCTCTGTGCAAAACCTTTGCACAAAGCAGGTAAATATAACATTGTTGTCATTTAAAAACAAAAAACAAACAAACTTTTAACCCCTTGGAGCCAGCACCTCCCATCCTTTTAAGGGGTTTAGGATGGCAGGAGACATGGCAGGGTTTATGAGCATGTAACCGCCGTAATTGGCTGTCACGGCAGTCACATGATCAGAAAGCTCCTGATGGCAAGTAGCCATCAGGAGCTTTCCGTTAGCCACCAGTAACTGTTCCGAGAGCGTGCACGGGCGCGCGCTCTCGGCACAGCTGTATTCACACCAATTCACACAGATATGTGGCTGCTCGGTGCCAAGGCCCACCCGCTGGTGCCAACGTGTTAATATCACTTTAAGTAAGACAACAGCAGCAAAAGTTATCGTATCTACAAACTATGGGATATTTTTTTTTTAAAAGTGTATTTTGTGCGTGTACTCGAGAGAGGAGCCGGACTGCAGGAGTTGGGAGTAGGCAGGCCTCCCCCAGAGGCAATCTGCCACCTTTCTCCATGCCCCGGGTGGCAATGGTGGGTGTGTGAGGGGGTCCTCCCAGACAGCCCGCCCTACCTGCTCCGCTTTGAAGCCCAACGGGGCAGAGGGACTCCCTATAAGGGAGTGAGAGGATCTAGCCCGCTCAACCAGCCCCGTTAGTCCTTCGCCTCTCTTTTTAGAGACCGCGTGGTCAAAGTGCGTGCATGTTAACCCAGTTTCAAGTGCGTGTAAGTGTGGTGGTTTTTGTGGGAGGGGGGTGGGCGTACTAAGAGCAGGCTTACCTCGCATAGCACACCCACCATGAGCCGGGCTGAGACCACCAAACTCAATTCACATGTAGCTGAGACCGGGATCCGAACCCCTAGCTGCAGAGGTGAATGGCTTGTCAGCGCAGCGCCAATCGCGTTGAGCCACCGCAGCTTTTTAAGGCATTTTTATTAAAAAAAAAAATTATAGCAATGGCGGCGATCAGAGATTTTTAGTGGGACTGCGACATTGCGGCGGACAAATAGGACACCTAACTGACACTTTTGACACTTTTTTGCTAAAAATATGCACTGTACTAATGAGACTGGCAGGGTGGGGTTACCATCAGGGGCAAACAAAGGGTTAAATGTGTCCCTAGGGGGTGATTTTTAACTTTGTGGAGGTTGCTCTGACTGGGGGAAGGCAGAGTTCTGTGTTCCTGCTTAGCAGGAACACAAGATCTCTATCTTCTCCTCTTGTCAGAAGGGCAATCTGCCTTGTTTTGTTTCCATAAGCAGACCGCCATTCTGCCTTTCTTGGGAACGAGTGGCCGGCGGACATTGGGTCTGTCAGACCCGCTGATTTGCTCCACCTCTGTCCAATTAGTGTGATTGTGCCTCCGGCGGTGCGCGTGCGTCCCTTGGTGGCTATTGCACTAACTGACGTACAGTTAACTACGCAGTAGAGCTGACCTCCTGCAGTACATGTACGCTAGGTGGTCGGCAAGTGGCTAGAGAGTTACATTTTTGCCCATTCTTCTTTGCAAAAATGAAATGTATGTGTCACTTTGTGTTGTTCTATCACAAAATTTCCCAATAAAATACATTTAAATTTTTGGTTGTAACATGACAAAATGTGGAAAATATCTATCTATCTATCTATCTATCTATCTATCTATCTATCTATCTATCTATCTATCTATCTATCTATCTAGTATATACTATATATAATGTACATGTCAACATAGAAGAGACCCCTGATTTTGTGGTTAGTGGAATATTGCCCCTTTGCATCTGTGCTCAGTATACAGCTGTGGCCAAAAGTTCTGAGAATGACACAAATATTAATTTTCACAAAGTCTGCTGGCTCAGTTTTTATGATGGCAATTTGCATATACTTCAGAATGTTATGAAGAGTGATCAGATGAATTGCAATACATTAAAAGACACTCTTTGCCATGAAAATTAACTTAATTCCATAAAAAAACATTTCCAATGCATTTGTGAAGACGGCTTCAGGGTGCCCAAGATAATCCGGCGTGTGCCAGGACCATCTCCTACAGTTGATTCAGTTGCAGGATTGGGGCTCCACCAGTGCAGAGTTTGCTCAGCAATGGTGGCAGGCAGGTGTGAGTACATCTGCATGCACAGTTATTTAGTGAAAAAAACAAAAGAGGAAAAAGTGGGACTTTATAGGCGAACTAAGGATATACGTTGTATCATAGAATAACCAAATGTATTAATATATAAATTAAAAATATTTGTGATATCAAACACATCATCAAATTTTACAGTACAACATGTAGATAAAATGCTGTGCTTATGACGAGCCGTGTAAATTCCAGTTGGAAAGATTATCTCCTTTGTACTGACGCGTTTCGGGAAATGTATCCCTTCTTCAGGGTAATTGGAGAAGAAAATATGAATAACATTCTGAAAAAGATCAAAATAGTGATTTCAAAACATATCCATAACAATCTGCATGCACAATGAGGTGAAGACTTTTGGAGGATGGCCTGGTGACAAGAAGGGCAGCAAAGAAGCCACTTCTCTCCAGGAAAAACATCAGGGACAGACTGATATTCTGAAAAAAGGTACAGGGATTGGACTGCTGAGGCCTGGGGTAAAGTCATTTTCTCTGATGAATCCCCTTTCCGATTGTTTGGGGCATATGGAAAAAACCTTGTCCAGAGAGGAAAAGATGAGCGCTACCATCAGTCCTGTGTCCTGCCAACAGAAAAGCCTCCTGAGACCATTCATGTGTGGGGTTGCTTCTCAGCCAAGGGAGTGGTCTCACTCACAATTTTGCCTGAGAACCCAGTCATTAAAAAAAAATCCTCTGAGAGCAACTTCTCTCAACCATCCAAGAACAGTTTGGTGGGGTACAATGCCTTTTCCAGCAAGATAGAGCACCTTGCCATAAGGCAAAAGTGATAACTAAGTGGCTTGGGGAACAAAATATCAACATTTTAGGGCCATGGCCAGGAAACTCTTCAGAATTTAATTCCATTGAGAACTTGTGGTCAAAGATGTGGTCAAAAAATAAACCCAACAAATTCTGACAAACTCATTGATTATGCAAGAAGGACGTAGCCCAGAAATTGATTGACAGCATGCCAGGGCGTATTGCAGAAGTCTTGAAAAAGAAGGGTGAACACTGCAAATATTTAGCTGGATTCAGAGATGCCGCCGCAACTTTAAGGCGGCGTAGCGTATCGTATTTATGCTACGCCGCCTTAAGTCAGAGAGGCAAGTACTGTATTCACAAAATACTTGCCTCCTAACTTACGGCGGCGTAGCGTAAATGGGGCCGGCGTAAGCGCACCTAATTCAAATTAGGATGAGGGGGCGTGTTTTATGTTAATGGGGGGTGACCTGACGTGATTGACGTTTTTTACGAACGGCGCATGCGCCGTCCGTGTACATATCCCAGTGTGCATTGCTCCAAAGTACGCCGCAAGGACGTATTGGTTTCGACGTGAACGTAAATTACGTCCAGCCCTATTCACGGACGACTTACGCAAACAACGTAAAATTTTCAAATTTCGACGCGGGAACGACGGCCATACTTAACATTGACTAGTCCAACTATTTGATGGAATAACTTTACGCCTGAAAACGCCTTACGTAAACGGCGTATCCTTACTGCGACCGGCGCACGTACGTTCATGAATAGGCGTATCTAGTCATTTACATATTCTACGCCAAACTCAACGGAAGCGCCACCTAGCGGCCAGCCTAAATATTGCACCCTAAGATACGACGGCGCAGGCTGTCGTATCTTAGCTAGGTTTAAGTGTATCTCAGTTTGAGAATACACTTAAACTTAGGACGGCGCAAGAATCCGAGTTAGGTCGGCGTATCTACTGATACGCCGGCCTAACTCTCTCTGAATCCAGCTAATTGACTCTTTGCATAAACCTAAAGTCATTGGGCCATATTCTTAAACAAGTTACGCCGGTGTATCTACTGATACACCGGCGTAATTCGAAATTCCCGCCGGCGTATCATTGTTTTGTATTCACAAAACAATATACGCCGGATTTAGGCTAGGATCCGACTAGTGTAAGACACTTACACTGTCGGATCCTAAATGTAATTACTCCGCCGTCCGCTAGGTGGCGTTTACGTTCAGGTCTCATTTGTTTATGCCTGATACGCCGATTCACGTACGAAATCGCCTCGCGTAACCGGCGCTAACGTCGTTTGCGTAGGCGTAAGGTTACCCCTGCTATATGAGGGGTAACCTTACGCCAGTCCCACGTAGGCCATGTTAAGTATGGCGTCGGGTCCGCGTTGTGTTTTCCCGTCGGGTACGTCGTTTTACTAAGTCGTCCGCGAATATGACTTTACGTCAATGACGCACACGTCGGCGTCATTGACGTTTTACACCGAGAACTGGAGCATGCGCACTGGGCTATTTTAAGCCCGGCGCATGCACAGTTCGTTAGAATCGGGGGCGCGCTTAATTTAAATACAAGCCGCCCCCTTGGAATTACGCGAGGATACGCCGGGCCAATTACACTACGCCGCCCCAAACTACGGAACAAGTGTTTGGGGAATACAGCACTTGCTCCTGTAAGTTGGGGCGGCGTAGTGTAAATGGCTTACGCTACCGCCACGGGAAAACTACAAGAATCTGGCCCATTGTCAATAAAAGCCTTTGACACTTATGGAATGCTTGTAATTTTACTTCAATATACCACAGTAACATCTGACAAAAAGATCTAAAAACACTGAAGCAGCAGACTTTGTGAAAATGTATATTTATGTCATTCTCAAAACTTTTGGCCACGGTTGTATATGGGAGATCAATCATCTCCATGTTCAATGAAGCCTTAGTAACCTCAGGAGGTTTCCCGAGGATTCAATAGAAACCTTATTTAGTTTTGAGTGAAAACCAGACGATACATATCTGTGACCATCACATATCTATAGACGCGAAAGCCAACTGCAGATATTGTCTATTGTATACGGTCGTGGCAAAGGCGGCTAGACGAAATATGGCTTGAATGACCTGTCAGTGAACAATCACAGTAGACCTTTCTGTGTCTTTAGCTGTCCTTAGAAATTCCTAATGGCTTACTTGAGATTGAAAACCCATTCAGCAATCCTGCCATTCGCTAAAAATAGTAGTAGTATTGCGGTCTGAATGGTGTCTGCGCAGGACAAGTATGTTTGTGTGATGCTGCTAGGAATACAAAACGCGGCTCACCATTTATATTGTGCGTTTTTATTGTTTAATACTTATTTTTACTGAAGTGTCAGTAACCTCTGTGTTCCCATAGTGCTCCCAGCTGCTTTTCAGTAAAGTGATGTGTTTGTTAACTGAGCTGCAAGAGACAATGGGCATTTTTTACAGATGATAATGAAGAGTAATTGAGTGCAAACAACCCCATTACGAAAATGAGATGTGTTTTACACCCCATTCCACTAGCAAATACAAAAGGCAATTGGAAGTGAGTTTTATGATGATTGCTTGACACAACTCGAGTAGGCAAACACCACAGAAGCAGTTGACAATGATGCCAAGGCAGAAGCTAATGGCTTAACAAATGAATTGTTGTAGCCGGTGTAAAAAGAGGAGGGGGCAGATTTCACTGGAGGATAAGTTACACACTTGTGGGAATTGTGATTAAATTGATCATGTATAAAACAACAGCAAGCAAGGCGAAAGTAACTTGCTAGTGGGTGAAACTTGGCTAATCTTAAGCTTTTTATCTTGTTATCCTTTAGTAATCTGGCTCACTTTCACTGACTATGCTGAAGTTCTCTATATGCTGATGCTTGGTGTTAAGCATGGAAGTTAGCCGTAGTGCTTCGTTCTACCCTCAATTTCCATGCCTATCCCAAAGCAATGCATTGGCTGCCTAAATAAGTAGACATGTGCATTCGTTTTCTTCCGAATGTATTTTCGTCCGAATTTCGGGGATTTTCGCGTTTGTTTTAACAAACGATAACGAAGGTGCAGAATCCAAAATCCGAAAGATCAGACATAAAAAATGCTTTATTTTTGTTTCATTGCGACAAAAGTTCGATATAGATAGAAGATTTGACATAACGGTGACAATAGCGATCTGTGTCTATCGAACCTGTGGTCGATGGGCCTAACCTAACTCTATTAGTCCAAGATTATTCGACATAGAGAGAAAAGATTCGACATAGAGAGCAAAGATTCGACATTGAGAGAAAAGATTTGTCATAGAGAGAAAAGATTCGACATTATAGAGACATGAAGATTCGGCGAAGCAGCTAAAAACATACGATCGCCAAGAGCGGACATTTATGGTCAAATGCTCTGCCCATAGGCTATAGAAGAATTCTAATGTTGGTTGACTAGTAATAAAAATTAATAAATATAATTATTACTAGTCATACAACATTACAATTCTACTATAGCTTGTGGGCGGAGCATTCAATCGGAAATGTATGATTGCGGCGTCGTACAGTTTAGCTGCTTCGTCGAATCTTCTTAGAACTTTCGACGGACACCAAAAGCCTTCAATGACAGATTCAACCTTAGATAATTCAGATTTTTGGACAAATGCATTTTTTAACGAAACAAAATAAATAAAAACGAATTTCAGGAGTAACTAAATTAATTAATTTTTCGGACAAAAACATATTTCATTGTGCACATGTCTATGGAAAGAGATCAAATTTTGAAGGTTCTCACAGTACTTGCATAGGTATCCTCTGGGTACTCCAGTTTTCTCCCACACTCCAAAGACATGCTGGTCGGTTAATTGGCTTCTTTTCCAAACTGGCCCAATACATGCGTGCATGTGTGTATGTATAGTATAGGGCTTTAGATTGTGACTTTGGATTGTGAGCTCCTTGAGGGAAGGGACTAATGGGAATGTATAGTATGTAAAGCACTAATAAAATTGTCAGCGCTATATAAATACCATACCTGTTAGAGGTACATTTAAAATAAAAAATACATTTAGAAACACATTAGTCTTTTGATACACTATATTACCAGAAGTATTGGGATGCCTGCCTTTACATGCACATAAACTTTAATGGCATCCCAGTCTAAAGCTTCGTACACACGATCGGATTTTCTGATGGGAATTGTGTGTTGACAGACCGTTGGTCGAAAATCTGACCGTTTGTACGCTCCATCGGACAATTGTTGTCGAATTTTCTGCGAACAAATGCTTTATGGCAGGCTTTAAAATTTTCCGCGGACAACGGTCTGTTGTCGGATTATATAGTATACTCTCTAAGGCCCCATACACATGATAGAATCCATCCGCAGATAAATCCCAGCAAATGGGTTTCTGCGGATAGATCCTATGGTGTGTACACGCCAGCGGATCTGTTTCCGCGGAGAAATCTCCTCTGGGATGGATTCCAGCAGATCGGATATTTGCTGACATGCACAACAAATCCATCTGCTGGAATCCATTCCAACGGATGGATCCGCTCGTCTGTACAGACTCACCGGATCCATCCGTCCAAAGGGATTCCCCGCACGCGTCGTAATGATTTGACGCATGAGTGGAATTCCTTATATGACAGCGTCGCGCCCGTCGCCGCGTCATAATCGCGGCGACGGCGCGACACGTCATCGCCAGAGGATTTCCGCGCGGATTTCAATGCGATGGTGTGTACACTCCATCGCATCGAAATCTGCGGAAATCTTTGAGAGGATTTATCCGTGGAAACGGTCCGCTGGACCGTATCCGCGGATAAATTCTCTCGTGTGTATGGGGCCTAAGGCTGGGTTCACACTATACTACACGACAGCAGTATGACTTTCATCCTACTTTGCTCTGCGACATCGGTCCTACATTGGTCCTACATCCATCCGACTTTCATGAACAGGATACTACTTTGATCCGACTTTGTGATAGTCTGAGGCCTCGTACACACGACCGAGTTTCTCGGCAAAAACCAACAAGAAACTTGCTGTTTTGTTTTTTTTTGCCGAGGAAACTGGTCGTGTGTACATTTTTCGACAAGGAAACTGTCGAGGAACTCGACGAGCCAAATAGATAGCATGTTCTCTTTTTCCTCGACGGGAATGGAGAAAATTGGCACGTCGAGTTCCTCGACAGCCTAACAAGGAACTCGACGAGCAAAGCGATGTGTTTCGCCCGTCGAGATCCTCGGTCGTGTGTACAAGGCCTGACTTGTTCTTTGACCAATCAAAACAATCCCAGAGTGAGATAAATTCCTTTTACTGCTGCTGTAATCACATGTCGGATGTCAAAAGTCGGATAGTAGGGACAAGGCTCCTACTTTGTTCCGATTTCAATGATATTCAATGGGCTGAAGTAGGATCAATGTCGGACCAAAGTAGTACAGGGAGCATTTTCAAAGTCGGACCGACTTGTGTCAGACCAGTTAAGACAGCTCCCATAGGGAAACATTGATTTTCACACGTCATGCGACATGAGCTCCCAATGTCGGAGCGTTTGTCGGACAAGTGTGAACCCGGCCTTATTCTATTACAAACCAGCAGTATTTTATCTACAAGTCTTACTTGTGTTTTGGAGCTCCCTGAAGGTTGAAGGGCCCCAGGATGCAACAACTAAAATGCCTGTCTTTGCCAATTGGTGTATTTTAGGAGACTGACCTCTTTTTGCATTTCAGTGTACCAATGTAACCTTCATATTGCCTACACGCGCTTTTAAAAAGACACTGTTTAAAATGTACAGTGAAGTGATCAGGCCTATTTTTAAGCTGCGCTTTCTTCAAATAACAAAAGTGTTTCTCTGTCTTCTCTATTTGCAGTTTTTTCTGTCCTTGCTCAAGCCTTAATTGGGTTTCGCTTTTAATTTTGGATGGGTAATTAGGAACGTCTAGCTGTTTGTATTTCTCACTTGTGAAGCTGAGGAGGCTGAGATCACTTGATAAGATTGGGGACAGCAGAGTGCCAGACAAAGCATAGTCCTAGAGACGGGAGGGAGGGATGACATTCTAGATAGACACTTGAAAACAAACGGAACTGATCTGTAGACTTTCAAGATGAGCAAATAACTGACAGTTTCAATGTAACACGGATTTTCCATGTTATACTGATTAAATGCAGAAGGGTGTCTTGTTTACTTCTAATCAGTGGAGACATATTGTCTTACCGTGTCCATAGACTTTAGAGGTTGGTTAGACGTGGGAAGCATGACCTGACAGTCCTAGGGGCACAGGCTGAAGAAGAGTACTACTTAAGAGCTTCTAAAAAAGTTGGCTCAGTTCTGCCAAGTTTACCTGAATAGAAAGTGGAGTAGCGGGGAGTGGATAGGACAAGATTGGCACAGGTTTAGAGGATGAGAACAATAGAGGCTCAGCATCTTGGACCAAACACATGCATAACATTGCTGTCTGATGTTCAAGCAACTCTCTTAAGCCTCGTACACACAATCAGATTTCCACGTACAAATCATTGGAATTTTGTGCGAAGGGGCGTTGGCCATGAACTTGTTCTGCATACAGACGGCAGAACTTTTTCAGCCAACATACACAAAACTACGTGTTTTTTCTGCTCTTTAGCGTCACCCTTTGGGCAACTTCTGCTAATGTTGTCTTATGGTTAGCATTGCTTCGGAGCATGCGTGTTTGCACTTTGGATTTTAGTTCGACAGACTTGTGTACACACGAAAGCATAATCCGACGGAACACATTTGTTGTTGGAAAATTTGAGATCATGCAATCCCACATTTGTTGTCGGAAATTTCGACAACAATTGTCCAATGGAGTGTACAAACGGTCAGATTATCCAACAAAAACCCTTCCATCACACAATTGTTGTCGGAAAATCCGATCACGTGTACGGGCCTTTAGGTATGATGTCCCCAAGTGTGAGAGTCCTGCCACATATGATGCTAAAATGTGTATACATAATAAAATCTGAATCTAGTTAGCAGTGTCAGAACTAGATCCAATAGCACCTAAAGCAAAAATACCAAAGGGCGCGACACCAACCATTTTTTTGCAGTTCCCAACATATATATTTTCCTACAGATGTCCTTCACGGCCATCAGTACCCATTATATAGCCTTTGGGTAGATTCATAAATGTACCCACCTTTTGTGTTCTCTTGTGATTGCAGTAGGATCAGGCATCATGCTGGTAGCTGGCTGGCAGAGACGGGGCTTTCTGAGCAGATCCAGCAGCAGACAAAATGTGGAGGCAAGTGTATCACCTGTGGCATCTTCCAGGCCGGATGGCAGAAATTGATGTTTAGAGGGCAACAAAAAAATTCAGAGCCAGATCAGGCGCTCACTTAGGTCTACATCACCAATCTTGTCTCCAAACATATGCCGAACCGTCCTCTCCGCTCTTCTCAAGACCTCCTACTGTTAAGCTCCCTCATCTCCTCCTCCCATGCTAGTCTCCAGGATTTCTCCAGAGCCTCACCTATCCTCTGGAACTCGCTACCTTAACCTGTCCGGCTATCTCTTACTCTTGCTACCTTCATGTGAGTCCTGAAAACTCATCTCTTCAGGGAAGGCTATAACGTATCCAACCAATCTTTTGCCACTTCCATCAGCTCATTTCCTAAAGTTTGTACCACCTGCCCCACCCTATTAGATTGTAAGCTCTTCTGAACAGGGCCCTCTTAATCCTCTTGTATTTTATTGTATTATAACTGTATTGTCTCCTTTTTATATTGTAACATGTTGTGTAAACTGTTGGCACTATATAAATCCTGTATAATAATAGTAATCGTAGACAGTTCAATGATATTGAGAAATGTTCATCATGTGGAGCACTGCTTGCAATCAGCTGGTTGTTTCTCTACATTAAGAGGGCAGGGGGTCTGCTACTGACTATGAGCTGAGCAGTAAATTACCTCAGCATTATACGTTGCAGCTCCTGATCTTTTTTCTATTAGATCTTCAAAGTTACAATTATAATTCAGTGTGCTGGCAGCTTCGTAGGTTTATTCGACTGGATTAATATTGTCACTGGGGTAGAGTTACTATTACTGGTGCTCTCAGAATCTGGTTCTGATGTACATGGTAGCCAATCAGCTTCTAACTTCAGCTTGTTCAATTAAGCTTTGGCAATAAAACCTAAAAGCTGATCGGTTTCTATGCAGAATTGCACCAGATTTTGAACTCTCTAGTTTTAGTAAATAACTCCCACGTTTTCTTGTTGCAGCACCAATATATTAATTTTAGGTTGATCTGAGGTATACCAGTGCAGGATGGATGTCAGCTGTACCTGCTGTATTATGGTGGCTATGGGCATTATGGTCATCTAGTCTCCATAGAAAGCTTTAACTTTCAAAGGAGAACTCCATTCTGCTTGAAAATTAAAAAGTTTTTGAAAGCACTGAAGTTGGAAGTAGACACTGAGGCCTCGTACACACGACCGAGGAACTTGTAAATGAAACGTTGTTTTCCTCGACGAACTTCTTGTCAGGCTTGTCGAGAATCTTGTCAAGCTTTCTTTGCGTACACACTGTCAAGACAAAATCTCGTCGTTCTCAAACGCGGTGACGTACAATACGTACGACGGCACTATAAAGGGGAAGTTTGATTCCACTGGCCGCCACCCTTGGGGCTGCTTTTACTAATCTCATGTTACTGCGTGTTAAGTAAAAGATTGGTAAGAGACGATTCACGCTTTTCAGTCTGTTACAGCGTATTGAATGTGCTATCTCCATTACGAACGCTACTTTTACCGAAGGTGCGCTCCCGTCTCATACTTTATTCTGAGCATGCGCGGGTTTCTAAGCATATACACGAATGTGTTTCTCGTCGTAAACCAGCCCGACCAGAAACATGACGAGGAAATTGAGACTCCCATATGAGGAAAAAGAGAACTGGTTTTCTTTTTTGCTCGTCGAGATCCGCGACAGTTTTCTCGACGAAAAACATACACACGACCGTTTTCCTTGGCAAAAAAGCTCTACAGCCAATTTTCTTGATGGATTCTGTCGAGGAAAACGGTCGTGTGTACGAGGCCATAGATGGGATCAATCTACTAAAAACTATTTTAGGGCCTGTGTCAACCATCCACAATCCATTGACAGTTGCATTTGACTTGTCGTTAGCTTCCTTCTGACCTGTTCAATCAGGTTGTATGTAATGTAAAACCCAAATGTTAAGAACTAAAGCCCGTCAGCATAGGGCCTTATATTTTTCTGATCTGTGCATAGATATATTGTACATACTCATAACATGACTATGTAGCAAACCCACATTTGCAGCTCCAGCCTTACCTTCCAAAGGATTTGCAATTCTGTGTAGCAATTCTTCTGATCCAGGCACCCCTGCCAAACAACACTTGAACTGCCTCCTCGCGTTGTCTCCTGGGAAATGGGGCGCGCTGTCTTCTGGGAACTGTGTGTGTCCCAAAGGACAGCCACCCATCCACAAAGCGCCGCGCGACTCGCACATTCGCAGTACGAAACGGGCAGTGAACCCGCAAGGCTTCACTGCCTGTTTCCCTTAGTGAGGATGGCGTGCCGGCACACAATCCGGAGGATGAATCGGCCGACATCGCGGGCACGCTGGACAGGTAAGTGTGCTTATTAAAAGTCAGCAGCTACAGCTGGACCTCCACTTTAAAGAGGAAGTAACCCCTGATGGCTTTTACTTCCTCTTTAGTCCACTGTTGCAGCCTGCAAATGAAAATCATAATGGACTAGTATGCATTGCATACTAGCCCATTATCTGTCACTTACCTGCAAAATAATCCAGCGATGTCCCCACAGTAGGCAGCGTCCATCTTCTGGCCCCTCTTCCTTCTGGGCCGCTGACTCCGGCGCTGTGATTCGCCGGAGCCTCATGACGTTACTCCCGCACATGCACATGGGAGCCGCAATTCACAGCATGGGCTGTGGAAGAAATGGCACTTTGTTTCGTTTCTTCCCCGCGCATGCGCAGTGAAGATTTTCGGCGGACTACAAGTGAAATATCTCCTAAGCGGCGCACGTTTAGGAGATATTTCCACTACCTATAGGTAGGCCTTATTCTAGGCTTACCTATAGGTAGAAGTCCAACAAGTGAGGTTACAACCACTTTAAGTGTGCCAACCACCTCCTCCCAGTATCTCTGTAGTTTGGGGCACGGCCACAGTAGATGTTTAAAAGTACCTTAATTGCCACATCTGGCACAGACTGGGTCAGATCTTAGGCCTATAGTGCACAAAAATTCCAGGGTTCTATATACCCTGTGTAGGATAAAAATCTGGGTCAATCTATGAAATGGAGAGAGAGAGAGAGAGGCGAGAGGAAGGGATGGAAGAATCTCCTCCCAAACCTCCTCAGAGATAGAGCCGATATCCCATTCCCATCCTGCATTACACCTAAAATACAGAGTGGGACACTAGACCCCAGGAGCTGCACTTTTCCAGGCTAAGGCCTAAGCTACAGTACATGGTTGATATTTAGCAGTTCAGTTGCATATGATACCTTCCTACATTTTGAGATGGGAATGAGGGACACCTATCAGTAAATGTATGCAGGCATAGGACACACCCCTTGTCACACCCCCTTAAAGGAGAATTGTACAAAAAAAAAACAAGATTGGTTAAACCCACAAGTGGCTTTTTTTTACACACGATCAGTCCATCCGATGAAAACAGTCTGAAGGACAGTTGTCCTAGGTTAACCTATGAAGCTGACTGATGGTCCGTCGTGCGTACACACCATAGGTTAAATAACCGATCGTGTCAGAACGCGGTGACGTAAAACACAACGACGTGCTAAAAAAAAGCGAAGTTCAATGCTTCCAAGCATGCGTCGACTTGATTCTGAGCATGTGCGGGTTTTTAACCGATGGTTTTGCATACTAACGATCGTTTTTGACTTATCGGTTACCATCCATAGGTTAAATTTTAAAGCAAGTTGCCATTTTTTTAACCTAAGGTTAAATAATCTATGGGGCCTACACACAATCGGTTTGGACTCATGAAAACGATCCTTCAGACCATTTTCATTGGTTAACCTATCGTGTGTACGAGCCTTAACTCTTCCTTTATATTGGCTTTTGGAATTTACAAATGCAGCAATTTAGAAATAATATGAAAGGTTTAGTGCTGGAAAACACTTTGTGATAGATAAAAAGTGCATTTTATATACATCTGTATAGATCAGACCAAAATGAGGGACAAATGAGGAGGAATGAGCGACAGAGGGACATTGCTTCAAATCAGGGACAGTCCCTCCAAATCAGGGACAGTGGGTGCTATGCAGTAGTGCTACTAAAATTGTCTTCTGTTAATTGCTAATGGGAATTATCATTCACTCACTGGTGGAGGAAATGGCTCCGTATTTTGTAAACTACATAGAATTAGCTTTTAATCCCACATTATAACACAGTGCTTCAACTGTGTGACTTTAAATCTTACTACATGCTATTGTATAGCTTACACAATAGGGAATCATTTGTTTCATTTGTGAGCAATCAGCACGGTTCAGCTAGTATAAATTGCCTGTTTAGCTTAGCAAGCCATAGATTACTTGATTTTCCTTCCTTTCACCACGAGTAGAAGGAAAGAAAATTGCTTGATTCCCCCATCAACACATTTAATGTTGATGGGGGAAGGTCTCCTACAGCACTATTGTATTCTGGCTGAGGGGAGGGGAGAGTGCCGAGGCCCTTCCCTGCCCGAAGAATACAATGGTTACTGCTAAGTGGGTATAGCCGCTGGCAAAAATCATATGTAGAAAAATCAGACAAGCTGGTTTTACACAAGTCAATAAATGGATCGATTTGGGTACAATCATTCTGCCCATGCCTGAATCAAAATTTGTTTGGTTCCTGGTGAAACAGCCAAATTTTGATCCATGCATCGTTGGCTGTAGAATAGGTCTTCACTGGCGATAAAATCTCTTTGCTATTGAGATTTAACCACTTGTTGGCAGTCGCCTCATATGCATCTCTCTAAAATCAATTTGCTGCCTGTCAACGAGTAGTTTGATCTCTCAGTAGCAAAGAGGTCTTTAATCACCAGTGTAGTCCTGGCCTTGTGGGCAGCTACAAACAGCCCAGTCCTGCCACTGACTTGTGGTCCATTGTGCCCATTTAGGGCCATCCTTGGAAGTAATAACGCATGCATCCAACTGTCAAGAGAGCTTTTTGACACTCCAAAACTGAGCCTTCCTGCTGCCCCTCAAACGCTGGGTGCAGGGGAAGTACTGGAGCCATCCAGGCTCTGAACACACTGCAGGAATGAGACACCTCCACATACTGGTGTTGTCGCTATAGTGCAAGGTTTTTCCATACGGCAAACACAATCTATGCAATGGCAGTTCCCACCCTAGGATTGCCCCCTCTAACCCGTTTCACCCAATAGGAAATTAATTGTAGAGATCTCTATGATTAAGACCTATTTCATGAAACACATTAAAGGAGGCAGTTCTAGTCTGAGGGCTGCTATTGTGTGGATTGTGGTTGCTCTATGGAATAAACTTAGACTATAGTGACAACATTGATGTGCGGAGGTTTCTCAGTCCTACAAAGTTTTTTATTGGTCACAGAGATTTTCCGGCTTGCCCATCTGAAGTTAGCACATTATCCCACCGTGACCTGTTTGTACGTGTTGCTAGACAAAAAACAAAGATATATATTGTCCCGCTGGTGCTCAGGAATGGGCTGCCAGCATGAAATATCACCATTTAGTAGTGTAGTATGCTTAGAAAAATAGCTGCCTCTCTAGTCTATGTTGTTAACATGTGTAAGATGGCCTCAGCCTTACACTACTCCACAAGTCATGCCCTCTGACATGTTTCGTCCCACCACCAGGGCTAAGTCATAGAGGTCTATGACTAAGCTCTGGTGAGTACGGCGAAAACATGTCAGAGGGCATGGCTTGTGGAGTGGTGTAAGGATGAAGCCATCTTGTTAACATGTTAACAACATAGACTAGACTGGGAGAGCAGCGATTTTTTTTAAGCAAGCACAAGTTGAATGAAAGAAAATCCCAGCTGCGTATGGCTACCTTCAGTTTTGCTCCTTTTAAACTCATCACCCAAATACACACATAGCTACATAGGAAAATTCCAAGTTTTTTATTTTCCAACCATAATTTATTTACAAATACACTTTATAACTTTTATATACATTGCACATTTACATGGTAAAAAAGTACAAAACTATATATTTAAATGAATTTATATTTAACTTGCCATGTTCTTTTCTGCAAATATAAAATTGAATCAGAAACAAAAAGGTGTACTAGGAAGAATAGCAAGAAACTTGGACCGATAAAGCTCTGATATGGTTAAAAGCAAAATAAAAGAAAGAAAAGTGGTACTTTCGCATTGATTTGTGAAAGAATGAGAAAAAAATGGTTAAAAGGGATAGTTTGTCTTCATTAGCAGTCACAAAATCCATGTTGGTGTAATTTACTGAATACACAGATGCAGGTATCAATACAGAGCTACAAAAAATGTATATCAAAGGGCACCTGTCTCAATTTTCAGGAGCTATTTTGTCAGCTTACCCAACATTTGAGTATGTATCCATTAATTAACTAAAATAATGGACGACACTAACATCACAAGACCTAGGGCAGTGGTTTCCAAACTTTGGCCTGGGGGCTGAATTCTGGCCCATTGCATACGATTATCTAGCCCATTATGGGGCATTATTCCTTCCACTGAAACCAACAATGGAGCACTGTTCCTCCCACTGACAGCAACGATGGGGCACTATTCCTTTCACTGATACCAACGATGGAGCACGATTCCTTTCACTGCGCGAATGATGTGGTAGTATTTCTCCCACTGACACCAATGATGCAGTACTCTTCCTCCCACTAACACCAATGATGGGGCACTAGTCTTCTCACCGATACCAATGATGGGGCACTATTCTTTCCACTGATGCCAATGATGGGGCACTATTCTTCCCACTCATACCAATGATGGGGCACTATTCCTCCCACTGACACTAACGATAGAGCACTAATGTTTCCTACAATACCAAAGATGGGACATTGTTTACTCCCACTGATACCAGGACATTTTATACTCCCACTGGCCACAGCCTGCCCTCCTAAAGTCTGAAGCACAGAACAATGGTCATTTGTTTGGAAAGTTTGGAGACCCTTGACCTAGGGAATAGAAGGTTGAATATTGGACAAGTTAACAAATAAGGTCCATCTGTCTAGACCACTTATTCTCAACCAGTTGTACAGGGTGGGCAATTTATATGGAACCAGATGGGTGGTGACCATGGCGGCCATTTTGAAGTCAGTCATTTTGAATCTAACTTTTGTTTTTGGTGTATCCATATAAATGGCCCACCCTGTACTTTTAACATGGAGTACTTCCATTGGGTTTAGAGGATACTTCTTTTTTCCAGAGTCAATTCACCAAAACAGTTTAGAGATTTAGCATGTAATACATTATAAAAAATGATTATCATGAGTAAGTCGTTTAAAAACAAATGCCTTTGACCATAGATTAAGGGGTATATATTTTAATAAACTTGAGATTCTCTGGTGTAGACCACAGGTAGGTCAGTCGAATAAAATTAGAGGATTCCGTTTTGGGAAAATACTGATTGGCTGAATCGACCCCTATGCAGTCAACTCCCATTACACAGGAGTCTCACTCTTCCTTTTGGAGTATACTATTATTTTACTTCATGCAGGATTATCCAGATGAAGACGGACTCCTACTGCTGCAATGGGAGCTTAAAAGTCAGAAACTTCTGCAGAGACATCTCATCCTTGAAGTCTCCAAGAAAATAGAAAAGTCAATGGGTGATTCATCACACAAGTATCTGCCCATAACAGAAACCCTAGTTTTTTGTGGACTAAACCTCTAAAAGACAACCTTCCCCTATTAACCAATACTAATATATATTTATTGCAGCCTCTTTTGGTCAGTCAAGGTCCTTGTAAACAAAACCCAAAGAATGTATGTACAAGAGAAAAAGATAAAAACCCAATAAATAAAACATAGCAGAACTGACATGCAAATGTGATCAAGAAAGAAAACGGAAAAAAACAGGAATCGGCACAGTTCTTCAAGACCGGGAGCACTGCACTGCCCTGTCCTATCATTCCCTGAGCCAGGGGCATGGTGATGGGCAAGGCAGTGCAGTGGCCTCTGTCCTGCAGAGCTTTGCCAAGTCTTGCTGTGTAACTTTAGTTTATAGAGACGACAGCTATGGTCAGTTGTAAGGAATGGAATTACAAGAGAGAAAAAAATAATAAGCTGAACTTTACAAGCAAAAGGCATCTCACAATAAATAACACTGCTCTCCCTTTGACGAATATATTTTCTTCAAAACAAGGTGTACAGTCAAACAGACATTTTATGTATAAATTATAAAACATGACACTGTATAAATAAATGTCTACCCGACTCAACTATATGTATACTTTTTTCTTCTTCAAAATAAATAAGCATACACCTATGTACAGTATGGACATTAAAGGGCCAGTCCACCCAAAACTGATATTTCAATTTTGTGTAGAAGCCAGGGGGGGCGAAATCACCTTTCCAGCTTCTTGTACCTTTCTTGGATTCCACTGTTGAGATTCCTGCACTCATGACCATAAATGCCTGTTGTGGCCATGATGAAAACTCCCCCTGTACCTCAGGAAGACTCAATGAATACTAAAGAATGCAGAAGATCTCCCCACTGGAGCCACAACGAGATATAAAAAGACATTAGGCAATCCAGCCCACCAAAAACCCACCCATAACTGAAATATCAGTTTTGGGCAGACAGCCCCTTTAATCCTTGCCCGGAAAGGCTGTTCCAACAGTTTTACCAGTGGACGGAAGATAGAGAGACGCTGTTGTAGTCTGGATCCTCTTCTTCATCCTCTTCCTCCGGTTCTTCATTAATGGCTATATAGGGGAATATAGGGGAGCTGTTGTTTAAATAAGGACAACAACAGCGCAGAAGCTCAGTGCATGATTTTTGTTTGTTTTTTTGTTTTTGTTCTGAACAGCCAGAATACAGCATTGCATTGTATGTGACTTGTAGTGATAAGCCTCACGGCATCTCTATAATATAATACTTGTTCATTTCTGTTTGTGTTTTTTTTATTTTTTTTTATTAATCTATGAAGTCTTAACTGCAGCAAGTTCTGAAGGACCTCAATGGATCGGGCTTTTATTGCAGGTTCCTGTAAATCAGACAAAAAGCGCTCTGGTGTTCTAGGTGTACTGCCTGTGTCTTCAAAGAGTTAGTAGTAAGGGTGCCCACTGCGTAAAGTGACGCATGGAGCGACTTTTTCTACCGAAGTTTGGAGTTAGGTCACTCAAAAGCGTTAATGAAGCAAATCAGCGAAGCACATAGAAGCAAAATTAGAAGAATAGAAGGAAAGATATTCTCAGGCAACCCCCTTATAAATAATTTCATTTTGTTTTTGCAGTTTTTTTTTGTTTTCCTGCATAAGAGGCAATCATAGTCTGGCAAGGCCCCTCCAATGATAGAAATGGAGCAGGATAAATAGCTAGCATTGGTGCTGGTGTCCAATTCTTTCTAGTCCTCATTAGGGAGGGGTTGCCTTTAGAAATCTTTTTTTTGTTTGTTTGCAGCTAAGTCACTTACAGTTGCAAGATCCGTTGTGTTTGACTTCCAAAAGTATTCCCAAGGAGCAGGCTGCCTGTTTCATGGCGCACTCGCTTGGGTAGGTGGTGTTATCACTGGCACAAACGGCTTCATCAGACTTGCTGTTTGGACAGGTATCGTCACACGCGGCGCAGCGTCCTCTGCCCACTCTACTGTCCCATAGACATTTCTTGCTCATGCTGCAATGGATGTCTTCACATGACTTAGCTTCTGGAAAGAGTAATGAAGCAGATGTTAGAATAATCTACCAGGACAAAGGCAATGTCAGACCATAATGAACTGCTGCATGGCTGCACTAGTGCCCTTTGCAGAGCTGCACTCTTGAGTTCAGCTCCTACGTGGGCCTTATATGCATGTTTCTAATTGTTTTGCCTTTTTTTATGCAGATATGAAAACGCCCATATGTCAGCAAATGATAATGTTTTCCAGCTACATTACTGTGTTTTTGTCCCATAGAACCAACAGCCTTTCATTGGGTAAAAAAAAAAACTCCTGCAGTTGTAAGCCTCGTACACACGACCGAGGAACTCGACGGGCGAAACACATCGTTTTGCTCGTCGAGTTCCTTGTTAGGCTGTCGAGGAACTCGACAAGGCAAGTTTCTCCATTCCCGTCGAGGAAATATAGAACATGCTCTCTTTTTGTCTCGTCGAGTTTCTCGACAGTTTCCTCGACGAAAATGTACACACGACCGGTTTCCTCGGCAAAAAAATATCTCCCAGCAAGTTTCTTGCTGGTTTTTGCCGAGAAACTCGGTCGTGTGTACGAGGCCTTATTTGTTCATTTTAATATCCTTACGACATGCTGGGGGGAATTTACTAAAACTGGCGCTCACAGAATCTGGTGCAGCTGTGCATAGTAACCAATCAGCTTCTAACTTCAGCTTGTTCAATTAAGTTTTGAAAATAGAATCTAAAAGCTGATTGGTTTCTTTACTCAGCTGCACCAGATTCTGTGTGTGCCAGTTTTAGTAAATCACCCACCATCTTTCTAACATAATTTTAATTTGAAAAACAATTATTTGTTGGAAATATAAATGTTGTTTAGTAAATCTCCCACCATCTAGCTAACATAATTTTAATTGGCAAAACAAATATTTGTTGAAATTGATTTTTTGGGTGAACCTCCACTTCAATTTTGTTTTTAAATCTCCCACCAACTATCTAACATATATTTAATTTGCAAACAATCATATGTTGGAATAACATATTTTTCATTTGAAATAAAATTATTTGTTGGAAATATAAATGTCGTTTCTCAGTTTGATCTCAACTTGGCCAACCTGTACAAATTTTCATATCAATTTCTTTATAACAAAAAAAAAACCTGCTAAATATGACAGTTTAACTGTATATTATTAGGAGTTGTTGTTTTTGACTGTCATTATCTTCTTCAGTAATACATTGGCTGAAAAAAACTTTGTCACTAATATCATATCAAAATCCTAAAAGGTCAGTCCAGCCAAAAAATGATATTTGAGAGTTTGGTGGATTACGTCGGTATAAGCCACCTTCTACAGCAGGGATCCTCAAACTACGGCCCTCCAGCTGTTGCGGAACTACACATCCCATGAGGCATTGTAAAACTCTGACATTCACAGACATGACTAGACATGATGGGAATTGTAGTTCCTGAACAACTGGAGGGCCATAGTTTGTAAATCCATGTTCTACAGCCTCTACGACAAGGTTTCTCAACCAGGGTTCCATGGGACCCTAGGGTTCCTCCAGAGGTTGCTATGGGTTCCTTGAGCAATGAGTTATCTGTAAGGGGATAATTCTTCTCAATGACCACAAGTTGAAGAAGCATTGTTCCCTCTGATCATCACATTAATGTATCATGAGTTGTAGATATAATATTTTTTAGCAGGGTGTTCCCTCATACCGAAAAAGTTACTTCAAGGGTTCCTCCTGGCTGAAAAGGTTGAAAAAGACTGGTCTACTATCTCTCTAACATTCTGCAGCTGGAATCTTTCCATTAAATTTCCGGGTCTAAACTGCTTTTCCCATTGGATTCCCAGTATATTTTTTAATAGAGAGCACAACAGAATAGGATAGGTATACCGAGAACTTCAGGGTGTGCAGAATCAAGTCGGGAATTGTGGTCAATATTGGAAGTGGGTGACTCAGCCAACCTATAACTGAAATAATACTTGTGAAATTACCCTTTGAAAATGTAGTTTGTTGAATAAATAAACACTTGGGATGTATTATTAACCAGGGGGCGGACGGGGACATCACAGGAACCCATAGCAATCAGAGAAATTAGTCAGAAAGAAGCTTTCATTGGCAATCTGTCCTTTGTTCTGTTCCATAAGCCCATCTAAATTAATATATCTGCCTTGAAGCTGCAGTACTTGCATGCTTAAAGAACATGTCCTATGTAGGAAGATATTACGGGATGATCTGTAGGATCTTGTGTCTTTGCCTCAAGCTGGGATTTAGGACAAGTGTAATTCAAGATGAGTTGCAGGCAACACGAATCCAATACTCACTGATGCATTTTCCCTCATACGCCAGTCCAATAGATCTGCCTAGCAGGCAGGTGGCCTTCCTCAAGTGACATGCACTGGCATAGGTGATGCCATCATTGCCGCACAAGTACTGGTCAGACGATGTGGGTTCCGGACAGTTGAGGTGGCACGTCACACAATAGGCATTATTGGTCTGATCCACCACGCAGGTGGACGTCCCGGGACATAACACGTCTCTGCAGGTTTCTGAAACAAACACAGGGGAGACAGTGATCAGTGAGAGCTCCACTGCAAGGCATCACTGCTAACACCAGAAAATTCATAGAATTACTGAACAGAGGGGTCTTATAATTAATTGCAGGGCTTTATATTAATATACATATACATTCCCCTAGACATGCTTTTGGATGCCCACATGGTGGACTACCATGGTATGGTAGATCTGGGACTTGCACGTACTTTTGCATTTGCCTTGGTATTGCACATCCAGTTCGGGCACTCCTTTACATTTGGCCTTGAGTAGGGCACATTCGTCCTTGTAGGTCTTTCCATCCAGGCCACAGACGGGGCCCTTCCAGGTGATGTTGGAGCAGTCTGGGGCGCACACACAGCGTGGCTTGTTCTTCTTGTTCATCTTACATTTCTTTCCGGGACCACAGTCAACATTCTCGCATGTCTCTGGGAATGGACGCACAATGTTAGCCAAGAGTTTAGCTGGGCTTTCTCTACTCTCTAAAGGCACAACATACAACTCCTACCAAACTCCACAAATACATAAGAGTTTATTGTACCTCGATGCTTGATATAAAGTCTATCTATCTATCTATCTATCTATCTATCTATCTATCTATCTATCTATCTATCTATCTATCTATCTATCTATATCTATCTGCATGTAACAATAAAAAATGCATATATTTATGAAAATGTATTATTTTAAGTAAAATTGTAGTTTCCCACTAACAAAGCATAACACATGATTTTCAAAAGAGGTAGCAAAAGTTCCTCCAGAAAGCCAAATCAAAATTGAGTGCAGATGTCTCCTCCAAATCTCTAGGTGGCCACATACTCCAACCTGCAGTGCAACCCCAGACCACAGCTTCTCAGGTATGGGTCTGTGTGTGTGTACTGTTTATTATTGTGTGAGTGTGTGTATATATATATATATATATATATATATATATATATATATATATATATATATATATATATATATATATATATATATTTATACCCTGTATAAGTGTACGTATGGGTGTGAGTGGGAAGAATAGAAAAGTCTGAGCATCTATACATTAATGACTGTGGTTAGATCTGTGGGAACCAAATCCCCCACCCCAACCCAATATTTTACATAGACAATACCTTTTTTTTAACCCATTATGTGATGCTACACAAAGACATACATGCATGTGCACAAATGTGACTTTTAAATTAACAAGGTCATGAACATTTCCAAATTCCAATATTATAAAATATTATGATGGTATGCTATGATAAAAAAAATATTAGGCAAAAATAGTAATAAAAAATTACTGTAATGCTAATAATAATTAAAAAGATATACTTAAATAATACAAAATAAAGCTAATAATGATAAACATTATTGTATGCAAAAAATATATATACAATAATGCTAGTCATAATAATAAGATATAAAATAAAAATATGCAATGATGTTAATAAAATACAATAATATATAAAAATATAATAATAATGAAAAAAGTTGTCTGCAAAAAATAATACCAAAAATATATCAATTAAAAAAAATATATATATATATATATATATATATACAATATTGATAGTAATATGCAAATAATATGACTAACAATAAATTCAATGAGCAATGAGGATGAGGTGGGGGTTCTACCTTTGCAGGGGATGCAATGTGGCGCCCCCCCATTGAAGATCATCCATTTGAAGAGGGTACTGTTGGGTACATCTTCCTCCGTCCACGAGGTGCCCAGCCTCCCAGTCTTGCAGCACTCATCCTTGGTCAGATCCATCCTGTAGAGGACCTGGCAGCGGCCGTTCTTGGATTGCTGAAGCCAGCAGTTCCCAGCTGGAAGACACACATAGAGGGGGCCATAGCGTCAATGAGCAGCAGACCCAACACATGTGATCTTCCCCTCCACTACTCTGTTTACTCTGATCTGTAATGTTTCCTAACCCTCAGCAGTAACACTAGCCGGGATTAACCCCTTGTGCCCACCGGCACCTAACCTCTTACATTCCTCTGCATCCCCCGTGCGTCAATCCCCAGCTCACTCTCTCTAGCACTGTCACTATGTTGCAATCTGAGTGGGCTTCAAAGTCTTTCCATTCTTTCCAAACATCCTATTCTGCAGCCTTCCTTTTAGGAACGGAAATCACTTAGAAAAAAAAGGGTGAAACACTAAGAGGGGAATTTACTAAAGATCACCACACACGTTACAATCTGATTGTACAATCTCTGTTAGATCTACCAACAAGTATATAGTACAACGACCTGCCTGATAGTATAGAAATGTATTGGATAGCTTAGGTAGGTCCTCCTATTACATAATGTTGGCAGTTCTATGGCTAGGCTCACGTCTATGTGTGTTTAGTGTGTTTGCTGAAGCGCAGAAACACAAGACAATCCATTGAACATTATTTCCTATGAGCCCTGTTTACATCTATAGTTTCCTGTTGTGTGTTTTTGGAATAGGTGTAGGGACTTTTTCACATGCAGGATGGTGTGTTTTTGGCTCCATAGACTTAAATAGAAAAGCATGAAAAAGACATGTGCATGCGTTTTTTGGTAGAATTTTGTGTAGTGTCCTACAAAATAAAGAAACCCACAAAAAACACAAGAAGCATGAAAATGCATTCAAAACGCGTAAAAATGCATTCCAAATGCATCTGAAAGGCACACGCACAGGTGTGAGCCTAGCCTTAAGTTAATTTTACTGAGTATGGTGAGACTGTAGCGTGTCCGGAGCCTAGGACTGGACCAGACAGAATGTGGGGAAGCTGTGCAAGGCAACCAATAATTTTCTATTTCATTTTCAAAGTGTAACAGGACTAGCTGAAGCTAGAAGCTGATTGGTTGCAACGCACAGCTGCTCCAGTTTTTGCATAATAATAATATAGAAGATAAAGTAATAGACAGTAAGGGGGAAGAGGATAAAGTATAAGAAAAAAAAAGATAGGAGGACAAGGTATAGGGAAATAACGTGTAGGAGAATAAAGTAACTTGTATTGCGAAAACGCTCGTAAACCGTGTTACTCGCAATCCGAGGCAATACAGTAGAAAGTAAAGTGCAAGAGAATAAAGTTGATTTTACAGAGCTAGTATGGAGCCTAGGACTGGAGCCACCAGAATGTGGAGCAGCTGCGCATAGCAACCAATCAGCTACTAGCTTTCATTTCCAAAGTGTAAGGGAACCAGCTGAAGCTAGGAGCTGATTGGATGCCATGCACAGCAACTACAGTTTTTGTAAATACCCCCCCCCCCCCCCCCCCCCGGAAAATAAAATAGAGCATACATTACTAGACAGTAAAGCAGAAAAGGATAAAGTATAAGAAAATAAAGTATAGGAGTAAAATGTATAGGACAATAAAGTATAGGAGGGTAAAGTATATGAGGATAATGTATAGGAAAGTAAAGTGTAAGAGAATAAAGTTGATTTTACAGAGCTAGTATGGTTTGATTGTAACGTGTGGTGCGCACGGCAACCAATCATCTTCTATCATTCATTTTCAACGTGTAACGGAACCAGCTGAAGCCAGGAGCTGATTGGTTGCCATGCGCAGCAACTCCAGTTTTCTGTAAACCCCCCCCTCCCCCTTGGAAAATAAAATAGAACATAAAGTAATAGACAGTAAAGCAGACAAGTATACACTCTAGGAAAATAAAGTATAAGAGAATAATGTAAATGAAAATAAAGTGTAAGAGAAAAAAGTTGCTTTTACAGGGCTAGTATGGTCCGATTGTAATGTTCCATAGCAACCAATAAGCTTATTCTCCAGTTTTCTGTAAACCCCCCCAGGAAAATAAAATAGAACATAAGGTAATAGACAGTAAAGCAGGAGATGATAACGTATAGGAGAATAATGTAAAGGTAAAAAAAGTATAAGAGACTAATGTAGAGAAAAATAAAGTATAAGGAAAGTAACATGTAAGAGTATTAGCTATAAGAAAATAAGGTAGAAGAGAATAAAGTTGAAGAGTATAGATGAGAATAACGTATAAGACAATAAAGTAGAAAGGTATAAAGTAGAGTAGAATAATGTAGAAGGGAATAAAGTAAAGAGATATAAAAGTAGAGGAGAATAAAACAGAAAGATATAAAATAGAGGAAAATAAAGTAGAAAGGTATAAAGTAGAGGACAATAAAGTAGAAATGTATAAAGTAGAAAGGTATAAAGTAGAGGAGAATAAAGTAGAAAGGTATAAAGTAGAGGAGAATAAAGTAGGAAATTTATAAAGCAGAGGAGAATAAAGTAGAAAGGTATAAAATAGAGGAGAATAAAGTAGAAAGGTATAAAATAGAGGAGAATAAAGTAGAAAGGTATAAAGTAGAAAGGTAGACAGTAGAGGAGAATAAAGTAGAAAGGTATAAAATAGAGGAGAATAAAGTAGAAAGGTATAAAATAGAGGAGAACAAAGTAGAAAGGTATAAAAGTAGAATAGCAAGTAGAAGAGAATGTGATAAAAGAAAATACAGCAGGATAAGATAAAGTAAAAAATAAAGTAAAGTAAAAAAAAAAAGGCAAAATAAGATAAAGTAGCAGAGTATTAGATATAATTAAATAAAGCACATAAATAAATAAAATATAAAAATAAATAAAGTAAAGAAATACTAAACAGAAGAAAACAGAAGTATAAAGGGAGAGATCTAGGTGGAAGAAGATACAGTAAAATAGATACTGATGTTAGATAAGGATCACTAGGAAGGACTTCCATCGCCCCATTGATAAATCTGGCTACAATTTCCATACTATGTAGCAAGGGATAAATAGAAACGTTCGCGATCTCCCGAGCCCAGACCAGACGACCGATAAGAAAACTTTCCAATCCAGTTGCACACCGAGGTCCTGTCAGTGGATTTCAGTCCCTGTAAGTTTTGTGTGTTTTTTTTTTCTGCTCCTCCAAAGAAGTAACAAGTGAAATCCCTTCCTCTGGCTGCCATCCCACCCCACATTGTAAAAAAAGCCGGCCGATCTTACCGTGCACGATGTGATCTTCCATGTAATGACAGAGGCAGAGGGTGAGGAGGACAAGCAAGCCCGGGCGGATTCTCTGATTTAACATCCTGGGATTTATGTTGCTGCTGCTGCTGCTGGGGAGAAGTCGGGTGGAAGAGACACGCTTGCTGCGGCGATCGCTCTATTGAATGAACGTCGGGGCTATGCAGTCTCTCTTTAAATCTATAAGGGGGTCTTAGCTGTCTGCGGTGGGCGGTCTCCCGATGTGTGTGTGAGTGTTTGGGGGGTGGAGATCCTTCTTCTTCTTCTTTTTTTTTTTTCTGTAGTTGAGAAATTCAGAGTGAATCAGGTGACACGGTGTACCTTCCGCGCTCCCTGTAGCACCAATGGCCGGGAGGTGTCCTTCCAATCTGGCTGCTTGCTGAGTGCCAGGAGGAGCGCCCAGCGGAGCGCCCGAGACACGAGGAGCCGCTAAATCCCCGGAGCGATAATAAAGCGCAACTTCAACCTTATGGGACTTTTCTCAGAAAAAAAAAAAAAAAAAAAAGTTTGGACAACGTAGGCGGTCTCCTTCCAAGATTGCCCCCCTAGATAATGAACTTCTATAGGGCCACTTTATTAAAGCCTGCTATTCTTCCCCCCCTCCCTGGTTGGCGGAGAACATTTGTTGGCAGCCCTCAATGAAACTGAGTAGGCGATATTTCCTTTTATACAGAACGATTACTTAACGGAAAATGGGGATTGTTGGAGTCAAAGGCTTGCCCCCTGTACAATGTCTATTCTTCTCCTTCTCCTGGCTCAGACAGTCAAGTATGCAGACAGATTAGCCGCACATTCGCAGGTCACTGGGATTTGTCGCTCTACACCCCCCCCTCCCCCCCCCCCCTTGTCCCCTTTTTCTCTCTGCGGCATAACTCTGCGATAACAGATTTCTTTCCACCAACTGCACAGATAGGAGGACTAATCTGTGCAGAATGCTCCCGTTACAATGGTGGCGGAGATACAGGCGTGCTAATATTAGAAGACAGTTGTTTGGGTGCCCCCCCCCCCCATCATGCACCCCCCCACTTCTCATGCATCCCCCCCACTTCTCATGCACCCCCCCCCCCACTTCTCATTAGGCACCACCTGCAGGCACACATGAAAGCAGACTGGTAAATGACTGACCCCTCTGCACCCCCCCTACACCCCCCTCTCCTCTCCTCATCAGCCTCTTATACTTCTGGGACACTTTGCTCACTTCTCAAAAAGCTGCATGCATCCCTCTCACTTTTCTTCCTCCTCCTCCCCTCTCATAGATCTGTATAGGAGGTGGGACAGCGCCCTCTGGAGGGCAAAAACAGCACAGGGGGGGGGGGGGGCTAGATTCTAGTGAGTTGAATCTTATATTTCTCTGATGTGCTACCTTTTGGTCTGTTTTAAAAGGCTAAGGTTCACCTTTGAAAAAAACAAAAATGGACATATTTTTGCAAGGAAAAAAATGTGCACTTATTATTATTATTAATATTAAAGCAGAGATCCACCCATTTAGAAGTCAGCAGCTGCAAAAAGCATAGCTGCTGACTTTCATTGATCAGACACTCACCTGTCCCATGGTCCCATTATTAATAATGAAAAACGTGTTGCACTATTAATATAAGGCCCCTTTTACATGGGCTGTCCGATCAGGTCCACCTGTTGGGGGAAAAAAAATGCACATATTTTTGCAAGGAAAAAAAATGTGCACTTAATATTATTATTATTATTATTATTATTATTATTATTATTATTATTATTGTTGTTATTAAAGCAGAGTTCCACCCATTTAAAGGTCAGCAGCTACAAAAAGCGTAGCTGCTGACTTTCATTAAAGTGGAGGTTCACCCAAAAACTTAGGGCCAGATCCACAGCCAGCCGCCGTAACTTAAAAATTCCCATTTAAGTTACACTGCCGGAAAATTTCTACCTAATTGCCCGGTCCACAAATCACTTACCTAGAAATTTTCGGCTGTGTAACTTAAATCCGGCCGGCGCAAGGCGTTCCTATTCAAATGGGGCAAGTCCCATTTAAATTAGGCGCGCTCCCGCGCCGGACGTACTGCGCATGCTCCCGACGTCATTTTCCCGACGTGCTTTGCACGCTTTTACGTTACGCCGAGTTTTGTGAATCGCGCCGGGTAAAAAAAGTTGCGTCTGGGAAAAAAAAAGTTACGGCAGGCAAAAAAAAAATAAAAATAAAAAAAAAACAGCGTCGCGAGAAAGAAGGGTCTACTTTTACAAGGTGTAAACAGTTTACACTTTGTAAAAGCAGCCCTAATTTTACACATGCAACTTAAAACTTACGGAGTAAAAACGAAGCTGAAAAGCTTCGTGGATCTCCGTAAGTGCTAATTTGCATACCCGAAGCGGCATTTCGACGAGAAATGCCCCCAGCGGCAGATGCGGTACTGCATCCTTAGATCCGGCAGTGTAAGTCCCTTACACATGTCGGATCTTCTGCCTATCTATTGGAAACTGATTCTGTGGATCAGTTCCAAAGATAGAAACAGGGATACGCAGGCGGAACAGCAGATCCGCCTGCGTATCTCTTTTGAGGATCTGTCCCTAAATTTTTAACATTAGATTCATGCGCATTTTATCAAGGGGAATCGGGTATTTTTTTTAAAATCGAAGCAGTACTTACCGTTTTAGAGAGCGATCTTCTCCGCCGCTTCCGGGTATGGTCTTCGGGACTGGGCGTTCCTATTTGATTGACAGGCTTCCGACGGTCGCATCTATCGCGTCACAAGTAGCCGATAGAAGCCGAACGTCGGTGCGGCTCTATACGGCGCCTGCGCACCGACGTTCGGCTACTTTCGGAAAATCATGACGCGATGTATGCGACCGTCGGAAGCCTGTCGGAAAACTGTCAATCAAATAGGAATGCCCAGTCCCGCAGCCCATACCCGGAAGCGGCGAAGAAGATCGCTCTCTAAAAACGGTAAGTACTGCTTTGATTTTAAAAAAACTACCCGATTCCCCTTGACAAAATGACCATCAATCTAATGTTAAAAATTTAGTTTTCGGGTGAACCTCCACTTTAATCATGAAAAACGTGTTTCACTATCAATATAAGGCCCCTTTTACATGGGCTGTCCGATCAGGTCCACCTGTTGGAAAAAAAAAAATGCACATATTTTTGCAAGGAAAAAAAATGTGCACTTATTATTATTATTATTATTATTATTATTATTGTTATTAAAGCAGAGTTCCACCCATTTAAAGGTCAGCAGCTACAAAAAGCACAGCTGCTGACTTTTATTAATCAGACACTCACCTGTCCCACGGTCCCAGGAAAATAATATAGAAGATAAAGTAATAGACAGTAAAGGGGAAGAGGATAAAGTATAAGAAAAAAAAAAAGGATAAGAGGACAATGTATAGGGAAATAAAGTGTAGAAGTAGCTTGTATTGCGAAACGCTCGTTAACAGCGTTACTGCCAATCCGAGGTATTACTGTAGTGTTTGGAAAATTAAATTTCTCTGACGTGCTACCTTTTGGTCTGTTATAGGCTAGGTTCACCTTTGAAAAAAAAAATGCACATATTTTTGGCATGGAAAAAATGGGCATTTTGTATTATCATAAATAATGAAAAAAGTGTTGCACTATAATAATAATAATAATAATAATAATAATAATAATAATAATAATAATAATAAGTGCACATTTTTTCCTTGCAAAAATATGTGCATTTTGTGGACCTGATTGGACAGCCCATGTAAAAGGGCCTATATTGATAGTGCAACATGTTTTTCATTATTAATAATAATAATAATAATAATAATCATTTTGTTAATAATAATAATAAGGCCCACTATCAATATAAGACCTATTTTACATGGGTTGTCCAATCAGGTCCGCCTGTTGAAAAAAATAAAAAGGAACATATTTTTGCAAGGAAAAAAATGTGCACATATTATTATTATTATTATTATTATTAATAATAATAATAATAATAATGAAAAACATGTTGCGCTATCAATATAATATAATGTAAAACATGGGCTGTCCGATCAGGTCCGCCTGTTGAAAAAAAAAAAAAATGCACATGTTTTTGCAAGTAAAAAACTGTGCACTTATTTTAATTATTATTACTATTATTATTATTATTATTATTATTATTATTAATAAAGCGGAGATCCACCCATTTAAAAGTCAGCAACTACAAAAAGTGTAGCTGCTGACTTTTAATAATCGGACACTCACCTGTCCCACGGTCCAGTGATGCGGGCGCACAAAGCCTCGGTCCTCTCCCCTCCCATCTCTCCGTGGCGCCGGCATTCTAACTGTGGGCGCCCAGCTGTGACTTTACAGCCGGGCACGCACTGCGCATTCGCGAGCCGCGCTGCGAATGGCTGGGCAATCTTGTGGATCTGATCGGACCCTTCAGTCTCCCCTATGGAGCGGCGGATGTCAGCGGTGAGATGTCCGCTGACATCCGCTCTTGATCCAGATGCAAAATCCAGATGGATAGCGGTCCTATTTTTTACATCCGTCTGGTGGAAACAGACAGGCGGTCCATTTTTACCCGATTTTCCCATAGAGGAGAGCCTGCGAATGGGTTCGTCTCCACTCGGCACAGTGAGCGGACATTGACCTGTCATCTGCCTGCTCAGCAGAGATCAGCGGAGAGATTTTTTAAATAATTTTGTGCTATAAACACAAAAGAAATTTAAATTTTGATTTTATTTTTTTTAATATTTTTTACTTTCTGCTATAAAACATATCCAATAATTAAAAAAAATAAATAAACGTATTTCTTCATCAATTTAGGCCAACATGTTTTGGTAACAAAATTCCAATAAGTGTATATTGATTGGTTAACGCAAACGTCATAGGGCCAGATCCACAGAGCGAGTACGCCAGCGTATCTACTGAAACGCCTGCGTACTTTCAAATTACCCGCGTCGTATCTTTAGTTTGAATCCTCAAACCAACATACGACGGCATCTGGGTTAGATCAAAACAGGCGTACAGCTTCGTACGCCTTCGGATCGTAGATGCAATACTTCGGCGTCCGCTGGGTGGAGTTCGCATCGTTTTCCGCGTTGGGTATGCAAATTAGCTATTTCCGACGATCCACGAACGTACGCGCGGTCGACGCATTCTTTTACGTCGTCTCTAGTCGGCTTTTTCCGGCGTATAGTTAAAGCCCGTGTTTTGCGGCGTATAGTTAGATTTGCCATGTTAAGTATGGCCGTCGCTCCCGCGTTTAATTTGATTTTTTTTTTGCGTAAGTCGTCCGTGAATCGGGATGGACGTAATTCACGTCTATGTTAAAAAAAAATGACATCCCAGCGACGTCATTTAGCGCAATGCACGGCGGGAAATTTCGGGACGGCGCATGCGCAGTTCATTCGGCGCGGGGTCGCGCTTCATTTAAATGAAAAACGCCCCCTAATCGCCGATTTGAATTCCGCCGCCAGAGATAGACTACGCCGCCGTAACTTACGGCGCAAAATCTTTAAGGATCCGATTAAAACCAGGTAAGGTACGGCGGCGTAGCGTATCTCTCTTACGCTGCGCGGGTGCAGATCTCTGTGGATCTGCCCCATAGAGTCTACAAACTATGGGATATATTTATGGAATTTTTGAATACTAATAATGGAGGCAATTGGCGACTTATAGCGGGGCTGCGATATTGCGGCAAACTATCGGACACTTTTGACACTTTGTGGGAACCAGTGACTTATACAGACCGATTCTAGTCCCTGCTTTGCAGAGACACAAGATTCTCCATTCCCCCTATCAGAACTGAGGGTAAGTCTTGTTTACATAGGCATATCTAAGTTCTCTGTGTTTTACCAATGATCGGCAGGTGCCGGAAGGACAGCGAGTCCCTGGGATCGGCAGATCGGCTTCTGCTTTGAATTATCACAGCAGAAGCGTCCCATGCGCCCCCTACAGGCAGAAGTGCAGGATCACGTATATATATATACATGGTCCTGCGCACAGCTGCCGCCCTGTAGCAGTAAAAGGGCTATAGGGCGGTCAGCAAGTGGTTATTAAAGCTGCTTCTACAGGAGTTTTGCCTGTAAAAGCAGCTCAATATGTATGTGTCCATTCACATTAGGATGAATGCAGGCATATTTTAAACTCAACGTTTAGAGGCATTTTTGAGAGTTTTCTGGCAGAGAAAAAAATGCTAAATGCTCCTAAAGGTTCCTAAACACATCCACAGAAATGCACTATATGAGCGTTTTTTTCTGCCAAGGGAACTGGTGTTTTTTTAAGCCCAATGTACATGGACCCTGAAAGCTTATTATTATATCTGCTCAACAAGTGCTAAAAAACAAAACAAAAGGAAACAATTGATTTTCTGTGTTTTCTCTTAGAGCCCATTCACACATGGGCGACACGTCAGGGGCGACAGCCGCCTGACAAGTCGCGTCCCACTCTGTTCAATAGAACCGTTCTTGTACGACTTTGGGGGCGACTCGGGGCGACTTGCATTGACATGCCGAGTCGCCCCCAAAGTCGTGCCGCCCCTGTGTGAATGGGCTCTTAGGCTAGAGATACAGTATGTATCCAGCACACCAGGGAACTCAATAAAAGGGTCCAACGCAGGGGCGGACTGACCATTGAGTCACTCGGGCACTGCCCGAGGGCCCCATGCCACTAGGGGGCCCCATCAGGGTTGCCAGGCTCAGTAAAACCAGGGACAGTATGTAAAAATCTGTGTTTTTATTAGATCTGTCCCTGATATGTCCGAAACTGACATGCTTTTAATGTGAATATCCCAAGATTTTAGCTGCCCTGCCTCTGCACTGCCTCCTGGCGTGGTGGCCATCTGTAAGCCAGAGGGGCCCCATAATCTTCTATTGCCCGGGGCCCCATGAGTTGTCAGTCCGCCCCTGGTCCAACGTTTTATTAAATGGTCACATCACAGCAGCAGATCACAACGTTTAAGAGCCACACAGCTATCTAATGCTGTGATGTGATCATTTCATACATCGTTTGACCTTTTTATGGAGTTCCCAGGTGTGCTGGCGACATACACTATATTGCCAAAAGTATTAGGATGCTTGCTGTTACACACACATGAACTTTAATGACATCCCAGTCTTAGTCCGTAGGGTTCAGTATTGAGTTGGCCCATCCTTTGCAGCTATAACAGCTTCAACTGTTCTGGGAAGGCTGTCCACAAGGTTTAGGAGTGTGTCTTTGGGAATGTTTGACCATTCTTCCAGAAGTGCATTTGTGAGGTCAGGCACTGATATTGGACGAGAAAGCCTGGCTCGCAGTCTCTGATTTAATTCATCCCAAAGGTGTTCTACCGGGTTGAGGTCAGGACTCTGCACAGGCCAGTCAAGTTCCTCCATCCCAAGCTCACTGATCCATGTCTTTATGGACCTTGCTTTGTGCACTGGTCCAAATCATTTGATGGAGGAAGGATTATGGTGTGGGGTTGTTTTTCAGGGGTTGGGCTTGTTAATTCGAGTGAAGGAAACTCTTAAAGACGTCAGCATACCTAGACATTTTGGACAATTTCATGCTCCAAATTTTGTGTGAACAATTTGGGAATGGTTCCTTCCTGTTCCAACATGATTGAGCACCAGTGCAGAAAGCAAGGTCCATAAAGAATGAATGAGCGAGTTTGGGGTGGAGGAAATGTCCAGACCTCAACCCAATAGAACACCTTTGGGAGGAATTAGAGTGTAGACTGTGAGCCAGGCCTTCTCATGACCTCACAAATGCACTTTTGAAAGAATGGTCAAACATTCCCATAGACACACTCCTAAACCTTGTGGACAGCCTTCCCAGAAGAGTTTAAGCTGTTATCGCTGCAAAGGGTCGGCCAACTCAATATTGAACCTTACAGGCTAAGACTATGTATCTCTTGCCTTTCAGGTCTCCAGCTGGTGGTCGTTGCAGCACCCACTGACTTTTCAGCCATATTCTGGAATGTGTGCATTGGGAATATTGCTATGGACTTATGTTCCACTTTTGAGACCCAATCCCTCTGTCCCTTGTGCAGTCTCAGATGTCCCTGTTTTTGGCTTGATCGACACATTTCTATATCAAATTTACTATTTTACTGCCCGAAGTGTTATACTGCTCTAAACATTTCCTTTCAATGTTTGCAATACAAAGTGTAACAAATACAGTAAGGTCTTTGTAAAGATATTGACCTTCAATAATAGAAAAAATAAATGTTCCCATTAATGTTCACAATGATCAAAAAAGTACACTAGACATAAAAACTAATGCTTTAGACCTAACATTAGGAAAAAAAGAGAGAAGGAAAAGAGAAAAAGATCAATAATAAAAAAAAGGAAATGCAATGTTTCAAACCAGCGAATGGACGGATATTAAGAATAGACAGATTAATTGCTGCACTTAACTTTTTATCCAACCTGTCTTTTGTCCTATCACTATCCTATTATTATCCTATTACTGTCTTTTGTATATTGAATTTTAGCTTGCTACAATGATTATGATTTGTTTATTAACCACTTCCTGCCCGGCGTATACTAATATGACGTTCCGCAGGAACCTCCGGGCTGACGTCATATGACGTCTGGGCATTCCTGGGCATCTAGGGGGCGCGCACGCCCGCCGCATTGCTCGTGACACGATGCGCATGCCCGGCGGCCGCAATGTCCGCTGGGCACCTGCGATTGCCCGCAATCACAGCAGGATCATGGATCTGTGTGTGTAAACACACAGATCCATGTCCTGTCAGAGTTGAGGAGACCGATGTGTGTTCCCAGTACAGAGGAACACAGATCGGTCTCCTCCCCTTGTGAGTCCCCTCCCCCTACAGTTAGAATCACTTCAAGGGAACATATTTAACCCTTTCAGCGCCCCTAGTGTTAACCCCTTCCCTGCCAGTGCAGTTTTATAGCACTAATCGCTGTATAAATGTGAATGGTCCCAGAAATTTGTCAAAAGTGTCCGATATGTCCGCCGCAATGTCACGGTCATAATAAAAAAATCGCAGATCGCCGCCATTACTAGTAAAAAAAAAAAAAATCCCATAACTCTTTTCCCTTTTTTGTAGATGCTAGAACTTTTGTGCAAACCGATCAAATACGCTTATTGAGATTTTTTTTTTTACCAAAAATATGTAGAAGAATACATAGTGGCCTAAACTGAGGAAAAAAAATGTTTTTTTTTTTTAATTTTTGATATTTATTAAATCAAAAGGTAAAAGATATTGCGCTTTTTTTATTATAGCGCAAAAAATAAAAACCGCCGCAGAGGTGATCAAATACCACCAAACGAAAGCTCTATTTGTGGGGAAAAAAGGACGTCAATTTTGTTTGGGAACCACATTGCACGACCGCGCAATTGTCATTCAAAGTGCGACAGCGCTGAAAACTAAAAATTGGTCTGGGCAGGAAGAGGGTGAAAATGCCCAGTATGGAAGTGGTTAATTACAGGTATTTATATACATTTTCATACCATACATTCAGCTGCAAACTTTACAGAATTTTACAGTATACAGTACTGTACATATATACTGTATATAAATATAAATAAATATATATATATATATATATATATATACAGTATCTCACAAAAGTGAGTACACTAGTCCGATTTTTGTAAATATTTTATTCTATCTTTTCATGTCACAACACTGAAGAAATTACACTTTGCTACAATGTAAAGTAGTGAGTGTACAGCTTGTATAACAGTGTAAATTTGCTGTCCCCTCAAAATAACTCAACACAGCCATTAATGTCTAAACCACTAGCAACAAAAGTGAGTACACCCCTAAGTAAAAATGTCCAAATTGGGCCCAAAGTGTCAATATTTTATGTGGCCAGCATTATTTTTCTGCACTCCCTTAACCCACATGGCATGGCCCTCATGGCATTGAGTTCACCAGAGCTTCACAGGTTGCCACTGGAGTCCTCTTTCACTCCTCCATGATGACATCACGGAGCTGTTAGAGACCTTGCAATCCTCTACCCTTCGTTTGAGGATGTCCCACAGATGCTCAATAGAGTTTAGGTCTGGAGACATGCTTGGCCAGCCCATTATCTTTACCCTTAGCCTCTTTAGCAAGGCAGTGGTTGTCTTGGGGTCGTTATCATATTGGAATTCTGCCCTGTGGCCCAGTCTCCGAAGGGAGGAGATAATGCTCTGCTTCAGTATGTCACAGTACATGGTAAAAGAAAAGTATATCTCGCACCAAAGTAAATATATTAATTTAAGCTGCTCCCCAAATAATTAAACTTGATTATGAATATTGCTAAATGTGAGGGTGGGGGCTCTAGTAATAGTGCTAAAATATATATAATAAAATATGTGCTATGTGTATATATTATCAAACTAACCAGCTCCTAAACAAAATAGGTATCCTCATATTATGTGATCATATATAAATAAATAAATAAATGAACAATCCACAAAAAAGTGCACAAACCCACTCAATAACCAATAATGAGTGTGTCAGTATAACTGGGCAAAAAACTGTGTATGAGAAATACAGGTGAAAAAAAGTGTGCTTTATGCAAAAATACAGTTCATTGGAAAGTCCATATATTCCTCCTATGTGATTAGAACCTAATGGACAATGCAGCGTTCCACCTTCACCAACCGTAGATGTGCACACCCAAAGTGAGCAATAGTTAGATGGCCTCTTACCAAATGGAGTTGACCCTTTTTAGTAAAAAAAGAGGTCAAATGCGCTGTATCAGGATAAACCTCTTGAGGCGGTACCTGGTCACGCACGCACTAATCGCAACTTCCAGGCCCCCTGGTATGTGGCGTTAGCAAGTTGGAACGCACGCCACAACATGCAGAACGTCGGGACCTCTATCCACCTAGACACGCGAACAAGCCTAAAGTAAGAAGCCATTTGGCTATTTAATGTTACTCCTTTTTATTAAACAATATTTCACTATCTTGGCATCATCTTTGTTCTTTATGTTTTCACTCGTTTTTCATTTTGCTAGGGTCAGTGTCACTGTTGATAGCACGAGGCGATACCTGGACCCTATAAAGGTTGCACAGGCAGTCCAACTCCTCCAGGATGGCACATCAATATATGTCATTGCCAGAAGGTTTGCCGTGTCTCCCAGCACAGTCTCAAGAGCATGGAGGAGATTCCAGTAGACAGGCAGTTATGTGCAAGGAGGAGCAGTATGAGCACTGCCAGAGCTCTACAAAATGACCTCCAGCAGGCTACTGGTGTGAATGTCTCTGACCAAACAATCAGAAGCAGACTTCATGGAGGTGACCTGAGAACCCAACATCCTCTAGTGTGCTCTGTGCTCACTGTGGAGCTCAATTGCCATTTTCCATTGAACACCAGAATTGGCAGGTCCGCCACTGGTGCCCCATGCTTTTCACAGATGAGAGCAGGTTCACCCTGAGCATATGTGACAGATGTAAAAGGGTCTGGAGAAGCCGCGGAGAACTTTATGCTGCCTGTAACATCGTTTAGCATGACCGGTTTGGTGGTGGGTCAGTGATGGTCTGGGGAGGCATATCCATGGAGGGACACACAGACCTCTACAGGCTACACAATGGCACCCTGACAGCCATTAGGTATCGTGATGAAATCCTTGGACCCATTGTCAGACCCTACACTGGTGCAGTGGGTCCTGGGTTCCTCCTGATGCACGACAATGCCCGAAATGAAGAATGAAGAAATTTAAACCATTGAATGGCCCCCACGCTCACCTGACCTAAACCCAAAAGAACACCTCTGGGACATTATGTTTTGGTCCATCGGGTGCTGCCAGGTCGCATCTCAGTCTGTTCAGGAGCTCAGTGATGCTCTGGTCCAGATCTGGGAGGAAATACCCCAGGACACCATCTGTCGTCTCATTAGGAGCATGCCCTGATGTTGTCAGGCATGCATACAAGCACTTGGGGGCCATACAAACTACTGAGTAGGGATGAGCTTAGTGTTCGAATCGAAATCATGTTCGACTCCAAAATCTTATGTTCTACCGTTCGTCGAATTGCGAACGTTATGGGCCGTTCGCATCCAAATTCGAGTGGTGCATCACGGCCCAAAATTCACTGCAGCATCGCAGTGCATTGCTGGCTAATGATTGGCCAAGCATGCACTATGACCCGCATGCTTGGCCAATCACAGCGCCGCCTGTACAGAGAGCCGTAATTGGCCAAAGCCAGGGTGGCTTTGGCCAATTATGCCTCAGGGAATTTAGTACACGCCCCACACTATATAAGGCAGCCTGTGTGTAGTGTGTTGCGGCGGTGGTTAAAGATTGACCGAGAGAGAGAGACAGTGTCATTTCAATTGAGTTAGATAAAGCAGGCAGGCAGGTGAGTCAGTTACAGTTACAGTGTGTAGAGGATATATATGCATCCCAGGTGTTGTATATATATTTATACACTGTATTGAGTTTAGCTAGATCTGTTCCTGTATGCTCTTCCTAATATAATGACAGGCAGGCAGGTGATTGTGCTAGCTGCAGTATTTTCACTTAGTGTCATTTGCACATTGTGCACCTAAAGCTTACCTGAATACAATTGCTGAGGTTCTCATACAAATACAGGCAGGGACATACAGTATTCAGTTTTATTGTCCTTTGCACAGTGTGCACCTAAAGCTACGTGAATACAATTGCTGGTGTTCTCATACTAATACCACAGGCAGGGATCTGCAAGTATTTTCACTTGATGTACTGTGTCCTCTGCACAGTGTGCATCTAAAGCTACGTGAATACAATTGCTGGTGTTCTCATATTAACACTACAGGCAGGGATCTGCAAGTATTTTCACTTGGTGTACTGTGTCCTCTGCACAGTGTGCACCTAAAGCTACATGAATACAATTGCTGGTGTTCTCATATTAATACCACAGGCAGGGATCTGCAAGTATTTTCACTTGGTGTACTGTGTCCTCTGCACAGTGTGCACCTAAAGCTACGTGAATACAATTGCTGGTGTTCTCATATTAATACCACAGGAAGGGATCTGCAAGTATTTTCACTTGGTGTACTGTGTCCTCTGCACAGTGTGCACCTAAAGCTACGTGAATACAATTGCTGGTGTTCTCATATTAATACCACAGACAGGGATCTGCAAGTATTTTCACTTGGTGTACTGTGTCCTCTGCACAGTGTGCACCTAAAGCTACGTGAATACAATTGCTGGTGTTCTCATATTAATACCACAGGCAGGGATCTGCAAGTATTTTCACTTGGTGTACTGTGTCCTCTGCACAGTGTGCACCTAAAGCTACGTGATTACAATTGCTGGTGTTCTCATAATAATACCACAGGCAGGGATCTGCAAGTATATTCACTTGGTGTACTGTGTCCTCTGCACAGTGTGCACCTAAAGCTACGTGAATACAATTGCCGGTGTTCTCATACTAATACCACAGGCAGGGATCTGCAAGTATTGTCAGTATTTGTGCAGCTACATCTCCCTGCAGGCCATTAGTATGTCTGGAAGGACAACAAGGAGAGGCAGAGAGTCACGAGCCGATAAAAGAGGGCAAGCAGGCTCTGCGTCTAGAGGCAACAGTGCTGGTCGTGGACACGGTGCATCCTCATCATCACGTGGCCGTAGGACACGCTCGTCCTTTTTTCCGGCAGCTGGCCATGTTGAGCCGCAACATGCCGATCACTTGGTAGAGTGGATGACCAAGCCATCCTCATCCTCCTCATCCTCTCTCACCCAGGCTCAGGGTACTTTGTCTGGCAAAGCAGCTGCCAACGCGGCCTCTTCCCTCTGTTCAATGGCATCAATCACTCCTTTCCTAGCTCCACCATGTCCTCCTGAGGAGTCCCGCAAACTGACCACAGTGTTGGATACATGCTGCAGGAGGATGCGTAGCATTTTTAAGGCTCCGATGATGGTACCCAGCTAGAGGAAGTCAGTAACGTGAGCCCAGAGAGAGGGGTGCCCAAGATGGACAGCAATCTGGCAGTCATGTTCCCCCAGCTGCAGCATACTGCCAGGTTTGCTACAGTGATGAGAAGGGAGGGGATGATGAGGTCACTGACTCCACATGGGTGCCTGATAGGAGAGAGGAGAAGGAGGAGGAGGCACATCTCCAACGAGGCAGGATGCCATCCAGGGGCCAGCTTAAGGGCAGCACACCGACTGCATCACACCGCAGAGCTCCGCATGTGCAGGGCGCTGCTGTCTCTCCATGTTATTCCAAAAGTTCTTTGGTGTGGGCATTTTTTGAGACAAGTGCATCAGATCGCACCGCTGCTATATGCAACATATGTCTCAAGCGTATCTCGCGTGGCCAAAACATCACCCGCTTGGGCACCACATGCTTGACCAGACATATGTCAACCTGCCATGCAGTTAGTTGGCAAGTGTACCTAAAAGACCCACACCAAAGAACAAAGCGGACCTCTCCTTGCTCCTCATCAGCTGGGATCTCCAACCCCACGATACCTTTAGTCCTCTCTGAAGCCTGCACTGAGAGGAATGAAGGTGTAGAATTAGGTGTGTCACAGCCAAGTACTTGCGGGCAATCTGCTATCGGTACACCGACGTCAGATTGTACCAGGCAAATTTCTCTGCCCCAGCTGCTGCAGCGCCGAAAGAAGTTCACTCCCAGCCATCCACATGCCCAGCGGTTAAATGCTAGCTTGGCTAAATTGCTAGCACTTCAACTGCTGCCTTTTCAGTTGGTAGACTCTGCCCCCTTTCGCGAGTTGGTGGAATGTGCCTGCCTCAATGGCAGGTTCCCACTTTTTCTTACGGAAGGCGATTCCGGCTCTCTACCGGCATGTGGAAGGCAATGTCCATGCCTCGCTGGATAGGGCGGTCAGTGGTAAGGCGCATATTACTGCTGACTCATGATCCTGCAGGCATGGACAGGGACGTTACCTATCTTTCACAGCGCATTGGGTGACTCTGCTGGCAGCTGGTAAGGATGCAGGACAAGGTACATTAGTGTTGGAGGTTGGTCTGCCACCCCACCTCCAAAATGCTACTACTGGTGATTGTGACACACCTCTCTCCTCCACCCCCTCCTCTTCTTTCTCCGTGACCTCTTCCTGTGCTGATTTGTCTTCGGAGCCAGCGGTGCTCCATAAGCATTCAAGGGGCTACGCAGGTATGCAGAAAAAAAGATGCCATGCGGTGCTTGAGCTGGTGTTCTTGGGGGACAGGAGCCACACTGGGGCAGAGGTTCTGTCAGCTTTGCAGGGGCAGGCTCAGAGGTGGTTGACGCCATGCCAGCTTAAGCCAGGAATGGTGGTTTGCGACAATGGCACCAACCTCCTCTCTGCCCTCCGACAAGGACAACTGATCCATGGGCCCTGTTTTGCTCACGTCCTTAACTTGGTTCTTGGGCAGGTACCCGGGCTTACAGGATGTCCTGAAGCAGGCCACGACACTCTGTGTGCATTTCCGACGGTCATATAATGCCAGTGCTCGGCTGGCTGACCTCCAAAAGGAATACAACCTTCCCAAGAACCGCCTAATCTGTGACTTGCCCACCAGGTGGAACTCTACGTTGGCCATGCTGCAGAAGCTGCACGCGCAGCAGTGGGCCATCAATGAGTATCTGTGCCAATATGGCACCAGGACAGTGTCGGAGGAGCTTGTTTTTTTCCCCATGCCAGTGGGCCATGATCAGGGATGATTGCACTGTTCTGTCACCATTTGAGGAGGCCACAAGGATGGTGAGCAGTGACAGTGCATGCATCAGTGACAGTGACCTGTTGGAGCACACGCTGCGTGGAATAATGGTCTGGACTTAAAGGGACTTACAGTGTTGTGGCACCAGCACCAAAGGCCCAATTTTTCTACCACTGTTCAACAATGGCATGTAATTACAATTCTTATTATAATAGTTCACAGCAGGGCGTTCCAGAGCCCACCAAGACTAACTGTGAGGGCTTACAGTGTTGTGGCAACACCAACACCTAAGGGACAAATTTCTGCAGAGTATATACGGCAGGCCTCTACTTTTAAACTTGTGTCTGTTGATATATGGTGTGCTGGTGTAGCGCCTGGTTACCTACTTCCAAGGTAACTGGTGCTATCGAAATTTAGAGTATAATCAGAGTGTAAGTGACTCTGATTTCAATTTCAATTCTAGAGAGGTTCTCTGTCTCAGCTTGGCTGTGCTATGGGCTCATTCTGTCCTGCTGGGGTGTCTTCCTGCCCCGGTGCGGTAGGTGGCAGCAGTGGAGTTGAGGTTTGGGTGTTCTCTCCCAGCGGCCAATCAGGAGGTTTGGGAGGGTACTTATGAGACGGATGCCATTTTGTGTGGTTGGTCTTCCGGTGTGGCACCTATCTTCAGGGTGGCCACATCACAGCGCTCCAAGGTTATGGCCTACCTGGCCGGAGCGCGTGCTATGCAGTGTTCCTGGTTTCGGGCCTAAGTTGGTCCGGAGCATTTGAGCAGGACGGGGACCCAGTGGTTGACTAAATTCCCACTTTGAAGATCCCAAGCGAGTTTAGCTGTTCGGTGGAGAGTCCATCTGAGGAGCGCCAATGAGAGGCTGGTGGTCCAATAGGATTCTGACGAACCACTGGGGATCGAAGGTGACCGGACACTGAAGGATTGACTCCTCTTTCAGTCGGTACCTTGGCGACATTAAAGAAAGAGGATCCAGACGTAACTTTACCTAGGAGGGTTATCTCTGTATCTGCAATTCAAGAGGGCCTGTGGCAGAGGTCCCTCTCTGAACATTCATTCAAGAGGGTCTGTGGCAGAGACTTTGTTCTAAAGAGATTCAAGCTGTGTTCCGGCTGCTAGGTCAGTGAGAGAGGCCTATCCGGGCATGCTAAGCCCACTCAAGCAGGAGTGGCGTAAGAGTGTTACACATGGGAACGGGACTGTTCCAGATACTACGCCTGAATCTGCTGTTCTCCTTTCCATCTCTATCCCTTTCATCACCTGTTCATTGTTTTTACCTGGCTGGGTAATAAAGAGCACATAAAAAGACATTCCTTCGTGGTCATTCCTTTGCTACTGCTGTATGCACCATTCATCCCTAGACGTTCGGAGAAAGCCATGAGGTAAATTTGCCATCCCATTCATTATCAGCGGCTCCTTCGGGAGTGAGCGCTACACTGGCAAGTATCCACATTGTGACTTTCTGAACCAGTTTCCAGCTGGTGGTTGCTACAGCACCCAAATCTTCTAGAGCTTCTTCCAGTAACGTGTGTGATGGGAATATGGAGTATTAATTTTACCCCCCCCCGGCACTCATTACTCCTGACCCCTGCACACTGTGTGTTATGCACTACTTATCCCTCCATAATGTGTGTTATGCACTACTGATCCCTGCGTTCTGTGTGTAAGGGTCCTTTCACACTAGCGGACCATTCGTCCGCTCATTACAAGTCCATGGAGCATCCGCTAGCGTCCGCGTCTGTCGGGATCCGCTTTTCCGATCCCCCATAGGGGACAGCGGAGCAGAGACAGGGCAGTCCCTGCACTGTGTGCGGGGACCGCCCTATCCGCCGACAGCTCAGCGGGGATCCCCGCTGAGCTTTGGCGGACACACGGAGCGGACCCAGAAACGGTCCGCTCCGTGTGAAAGAGCCCTTAGTCCTAACTCCTGCACATTATGCACATTATGCCTTACTTCTGACCCCTACACACTGTGTGTTATGCACTACTGATCTCTGCGCTCTGTGTGTTTTCCTGACCCCTGCACACTGTGTGTTATGCACTACTGATTCCTGCACACCATGGGGGTTAATTACTACAGGCAAATCCACGTTGCACTACAAGTGCAAACTACAAGTGCAACGTGCACTTGAAATTGCACTGAAAGTGCACTTGGAAGTACAGTCTCTGTAAATCTGAGGGGTATATCTGAATTGAGGGGAAGCTCTTCTGATTTTATTATCCAATCATGTGCAAGCTAAATTGCTGTTTTTTTATTTTCCTTGCATATCCCCCTCGAATCTACAGAGATTGCACTTGTTACTCACAACTCCTGCACATTATGCCTTACTTCTGAGGACTTGCCATAAAGTACCTTTACTGCCTGTTTAGAATATGCACTTTAGTAATCATAGTCTGATGATTGTGAAAGTAAAGCCTCGTACACACGATTTGATTTCCATCGGACAAATCCGTGGAATTTTGTGCGAACAGACGGTATGCATACAGACGGCAGAACTTTTTCAGTCAACATACACAAAACTACGTGGTTTTCAGCTTTTTAGCTCCAAACCTTTGGGCAACTTCTGTTAATGTTGTCTTATGGTTAGCATTGGTTCGGAGCATGCATGTTTGTACTTTGGATTTTTTTGTGTACACACGATCGGATAATCCGAGAAGACACATTTGTTGTCGGAAAATTTGAAAGCATGTTATCCCACATTTGTTGGCAGAAATTCCGACAAGAATTGTCCGATGGAGCGTACAAACGGTTGGATTATCCGACAAAATGCTTACGTTTATAAAGCTTGGATTTAGGCAAACATTTTTCTTGCCCCCCTCTAAGGTCCCGTACACACGACCGAGTTTCTCGGCAGAATTCAGCCAGAAACTCGATCGGAGCCGTATTCTGCCGAGAAACCCGGTCGTGTGTACACTTTTGGCCGAGGAAACCGACGAGGATCTCGTCGGGCCAAATAGAAAACATGTTCTCTATTTCCTCGTTAGTCAATGAGGAAACTTGGCTCGCCGAGATCCTCGGCGGCTTCACAAGGAACTCGACGAGCAAAACGATGTGTTTTGCCCGTCAAGTTTCTCGGAAGTGTGTACGGGGCCTTACTTATGTCTCTTTTGTCTTATTTTTCTCCCAGATACTTTTCCCTTATCCTCCTTCTGAGCCCCACTCTATTGGAGTGAGTGGATGAATATCCGGTGGTACCTCTGTGTATCTTGCATTTTTTGTTGGTTTCCTTTTCTTTTTGTTTATATAGTACACTTTTCCCGTATCCTCCTTCTCACCTCACTCTTCAAATCTCTCCCTCATCTACTTTCTATATCTCATATGCTTCCCATTTTCTGTCCCTCTGACTATTTCTCTCTTCCTCTCTCTTAAATTCTACCTTTAAAAATAATCAAATGTGCGGTGATGTGCAGATTTGTTTTTAATACAGCCACTAAACCCAATGTAGCTTAGAAGTAACTGTGGGCCGTCATGTGATGTGAAGGGTCAGAGGTCTGGAACGTCTCACAGACTGCGTTCCTGTACTTGTTTCATTCATAAAAAGCACTGAGTGTAATCTGGCTGACTTATTGCAAAAAAAAAGAACTGCCCTTTCACCTGTGTTCCTCCGGTCTGTCTCATATGAAATGAAATTTGTGGTCTAAGCTCATTCCCAGCGGACAGTAGCCCACTGTCACATCATAAAACTAGCACACACATAATTAAAGGACTTGGCACCATTGGTGGAGAAGTGACTGAGTACAGCCTGCATTGCCTGTCACCCCCAGGAGCAGGGTGGCCCCTGCAGGTCAGGGTTGAGGTCATCGGCAGGGCACAGCGAATAAGAATTGTTTCTTGGCCTTTGCACCAGGACATCCTTTTGAAATAAATCTCAGGCCTTGTTTTTTTTTTTTGATCTGGAAGGTTCTACCTTAGATATTATGTGGTTCAATCTCTTTATATAAAGCCTGCTGTTTTAATATGGAGAGTGCTTCAGTTCTGAATGCCATTAGTAAATACCGTGCCATATATTCAGCACTCTATCATCCCAACAAGGTCAGTGCAAACATGTTGATGGGTGAGATTTGGCACCTGCTTTATAACATTGCAGAAGTTGTGCTGTCATTGTCCTTGATTAGCTACTTTAATCCTAGTGTTAAACCTGTATTGTCGTTACAAGGGAAAATGTCTCCATAGATCTATACTCATTCATATCTACAAATCATAAACAACCAGCAATTGTTTGAAGGTAAACAAAAAGGGTCACCTTGAAAATGAGAAACAGTTCCTAAGTATCTCTAAATGCTGGTTACGGCTCACTTTGACCATTTCCCAATAAATTAAAAGAGAAGAATGGGCTATTTTTAATTTTTTTTGCTAGTTATACTTACCTCGGTGGATGTAGCATCAGACCGATGCTGCATCTGTCCACCGGCGTCTCTGTACTGAGAACCGAGCCACTGAACACCGCAGATGGCTCTAGGGTTGCCACCTGTTCGGGATTCACCCGGACAGTTCGGGTTTTGAATCATGTGTCAGGCCCCGTACACACATCCGAGGAACTCGACGTGCCAAACACATCGAGTTCCTCGTCGAGTTCTGTGTTGAAGCCGCCGAGGATCTCGGCGGGCCAACTTTCCTCATTGAACAACTAGGAAATATAGAACTTGTTCTCTATTCGTCCCGACGAGTTCCTCGTCGGCTTCCTCGCTGAAAAGTGTACACACGACCGAGTTTCTCGGCAGAATCCAGCTCCGATCGAGTTTCTGGCTGAATTCTGCCGAGAAACTTGGTCGTGTGTACGGGGCCTTAGGGTTTCAGGCAGACTGAAACCCGGACACATTATTCAGAGCAGGCTGTGGCTCCCCAGGTAAGCAAGATAGTCACACACAAATCTGTTGCTGTCTGGGAGCTGCGGGTGGCTGTCTGGGCGCAGGTTCAGTATCATTGGGGGGGCAGGGCAATGATGTCCGCAATAACAATTTAGCCACACCCAATGTTCGCTGTGGCACGCTATGAAAAACTACTCTCCTTTGGGGACCCAAAGGTGCCCAAGACCGCTAATGTGTTCGGGTTTGGCTTGAAGAAAAGGTGGCAAGTCTAGATGGCTCGGTTCCCTCCCATCCTCGAGCAAAGCTTCTGCTCTACTTCTCAGCACTCATTGGAGCGCTGAGCAGTGGAGGGGCGGGCAGTGGTCGTCTCAGTGGCTTGCTGAGATGCTGAGACTGCCATCAATCAGGGCAGCTGGCGGATTCCGACTTGGAAGTCGTGATGACGCTCTGCCTTGACTGATGGCAGTGACTTCAGACTGCTCTCCGCTGAAAACGGGTCACAGGAGTGCAAAACGAATTACACTCCTGTGACCTATAGGACAAGCCCAGTCTAAAAAGCTCAGGCTGGACTTTTCCATTAACTTTCATTGCCAAGAATTGAATTCTCATTAGAAGGGTGTTGGCTTGTAAAAGGTACTGCAAATCAATTTTCATTCAAGTCCAACTTTTATTTAACTACTTCAATACTGGGCACTTTCACCCCCTTACTGCCCAGGCTTATTTTCAGCGCTGTAGCAATTTGAATGACAATTGTGCGGTCATGCAACACTGTACCTAAATTTAATTCTTCAAATTTTTTTGAGACGCAAAGGGCCAGATTCACGAATATTTACGGCGGCGTAACGTATCCCCTTTACGTTACGCCGCCACAAGTTTTCGGCGTAAGTGCTTGATTCACAAAGCTCTTGCCTGTAAACTTGCGGTGGCATAGCGTAAAGCCGTCCGGCGCAAGCAAGCTTAATTCAAAAGGGGCATGTACCATTTAAATTAGGCGCGTTCCCGCGCCGAACGTTCTGCGCATGCTCCGTTAGGAAATTTGCCGCCGTGCTTTGCGCGAAATTACGCCGCCCCGACATGTTTTTTGAACGGCGACGTGCCTAACGTACTTTCGTATTCCCGGACGTCTTACGCAAAAAAATTTTTTAAATTCGACGCGGGAACGACGGCCATACTTTAACATGGCTGGTCTAAATCTAAGCCATGAAATAGCAGGTTTAAGATTGCGACGGGAAAAACCGATTAGCGACGACGTAAGAGAATGCGACGAACGCGCGTACCTTCGTGGATCGCCGTAAACAGCTAATTTGCATACCCGACGCTGGAAAACGACACAAACTCCACCCAACGGCCGCCGGAGAATTACACCTATGATCCGAAGGCGTACAAAGCCGTACGCCTGTCGGATCTATGCCAAAAGCCGTCGTATCTTGGTTTGAGGATTCCAAATCAAGATACGACGCGGCAAATTTGAAAATACGCCAGCGTATCAGTAGATACGCCGGGGGAATTTCTGCTGTGAATCTGGTCCATAGAGCTTTCTTTTGGTGGTATATAATCACGACCAGGAGTTTTTTTTTTTGCTAAATAAAAAAAAATACCAAAATTATAAAAAGGTTCTGTTAGAAAATGTTGTTAATAAGTAATTTTGCTCCTTCACTGATGTGCGCTGATGAGGCTGCACTGATGGTTACTGAGAGGCTGCACTGAGGGGCACTGATGAGGAGGTACTAATATGCAGCACCGATGGGCACTGATAGGATGGGCACTGATGGGTGGCACTGATGGGCACTGAAAAGCAGCACTGACCGGCATCACTGATGGGCACTGATTGGCATCACTGATGGGCATTGACTGACATCACTGCTGGACACTGTTGGGGTTGCACAGAAAATCAGGGCACTGATGATCAGTGCCCTGATTATCTGTGCAGGTCTCACCTGTGAGAAAATGCCACAGATTGGGTCTCCTCTCCACACACACTGTCAGTGTGATCACTGATCACCAGTGGCAGCTGGTGCTCAAAATTGTTTGAAGTGGCGGAAACAAACTGAAAAAAAAATAAAAATACAGAGTGAAATGATCAGTCATCACAAGAATATTACTTCTTCCGCCTGTACCAGGTTCCAGGTACAGGAAGTCAATACACACCAGCTCAATGGGCCCCTGACTCTGCAGATGTCTCATGAGAGTGGCAAGTACTTGGAGAGTTTTTCTCATGTCAGGCCAATAGAGCCTATCTCTGACTAAGCGAAAAATCCTCTCTATGCCCATATGTCCATGCTCATCGTGCAGAGCCACCAACACTGATGTGCAATGCTTTTCAGGAAGGAAAAGCTGCCATGCTTCCACTGACTCCTCAGCAACGGAGCGATCCCCGCTGAGCAAGCGGAGGTTTACAGGGTGGATCATTACTGATCTGCCCCGTGTGAAAGGCGCCTTAGTCCTTGAAGCTCTGGCTATGCAAGATCCAGAGTGGCTGTTGAAGAGTTCTGTAATCAGGGCTAAGATATTACACAAAGAGTGGAATTGGCTGCAGCTGAGAGATGGGGTCTTGTATAGCATGTTCGGAAAAAAAATGTGTAGTTTTTCAGAACCCGAAAATGTGTGTATGTGTATGTGAAGCCCACACACGATCATTTTAAATTACATTTAAAACGTTGTTTTTTTCATGCCGAATAATGATCGTGTGTATGCGGCATAACTTTCGGTATTCATGATTTACCAAAATTTTAGTGCTTTTTATCAAACTCTCAACCAGCCGGCTCATATCCATATAAAAGGAAGCAGGAGGCATTCCCATCCCAGAAGCATTTACTTCCTCTCTCTCAGGACTTACTGAACCATGTCTGGATTGCTCTTTAGGCTTCACATCCACAATATAGGATCCTTGCTCTGAAACAGCCCTTCTTATCATCTGCTTTACCTCTTTTTCAGACCATCTAATTCCAGGCACCTTCACCACAGTGGCCAGTTCCAATTGACTTCCTTGCCCCCGCGTCCAACTGGTGGCAGAGACTGAGTCAATTTTCCCCTTCTCTCTGGGTTGGCCACATGACTTGTATGGGCTTCCCATGAGGGGTATCCCAGATTAACCTGCAAAGGTAAAGCTGCCCTCTTGTGGGTCGCAAGATAAATCAATACCCCCCTGGTTGCCCTGACCCTGTGAGTCCTCTGACACCCTGGGTCCATACATTTTTTCCCTCCCCTTCACATGACTACAATAAGAAGTTGAACACACAGACTCAAAGGGGTTGTAAAGACAAAAATATTTTCCTCTTAAATTAAAGTCTGACAGTAGCTGATAAAGTAAAAAGTAATGTTTTGCATTATAACTAGTTTGATACCTGTTGAAATCGAGCTGTTTTATTCATCTCCAGCACTCCTGAATCGTTATTCTCACTGACTTCCTGGTTTGCAGTGCGCATTCATTCTTGCTACATCACGGCCTAATGGGAACTACAGTTCCCATTAGGCTTAGCCTCCATGCCTGTGAGGGATAAGAGAGCATCTTCACGCAGGGCTGTAGTCATAGGGAGGGGGTGAGCACATTCTGCTTTCCACCATGCAAAACAGCTCAGATACTGGTGGAAAGCAAGAAGAGGAGTGACAGGAAATGGCATTTTCAAACCTGGATTGCTGTATTTTGGAGGTCAAAAGGAAAAACGAGGTAAGTGATATTTAAATGCTCTAGCTTACAGCAATCAATTGATCTAATAAAAAACAAATGTTTAGTGTTCCTTTAATTAAATCAGCAAAATTTACTTAATGAGATGAAAGAAGAAAAATAAATCAAAGAGTCAACTCAAGTTTACACTTTAAAACATTGCTTCCCACAGAAATTTCATTAATAACAAAATAACAATCACTTCTGAAATGTAAACATTCAGTAGTGAACACCTCAATTTCTGCTCTCAACTGAGCGCATATAATGTCTAGTCTGAGTAAACAGGCTACAGTAGAGCAGAGGAATGGCTCTTATGAGTGTCAGACCCCTCTCTACTGCTCCTTTACACATAAATGATGGACAGTAAATAACAAATACAACTTTTAGCAAAGAGAACTGTGTTGCAATTTAACCTGCTCTTTCAGAGAGTTATTGGTGAATTATAACTCTATGAGCTTTAATGCAATAAATGCGTGAAGTGGGGATGGCGGTGAAAGTAGTCCTGTGTTGCTGTATTGCAATCCTGTGGATCTTCAGCTAGCTTTTTGATGTTTGATGGCATGTAAAGAAACTTTGGATGGTAAAGCAGAGTTACTGACCCAATAAGTTGAGAATAGACAGCAAACAATCTTCTTGGGTAAATTAAACTGTAACTGGATTCACAGTGATCGCTGACTTAAAGATGTTACATTTTGTGGAACTACAATTAACAGCAGAACCAGGAAAAGTAAAGATGTCTGTATATAGCGTCTATGATGTTTAATCTAGATCCTTGATACTAAGGCTGACAAGGAATACAGGAGACAATGATGTCTATATACAGTGGGGTAGATTCAGGTAACAATTGCGTCTGCGTAACCATAGTTACGCAGCGCAATTGCTTACTTGCGCCAGCGTTTCGAATGCTCCTGATTCAGGAACCTCGTTACGCCGACTGCAGCCTAAGATATGACTAGCATAAGGCTCTTATGCCAGTCATATCGTAGGCTGCATTCTTACGATGGCCGATAGGGGGCGTTCCCGTAGTGGTCAGCGTATAGTATGCAAATCGCATACTAACGCCGATTCACAACCCTACGCTAGCCCTGCGTACGCAGTTTACATCGTTTGCGTACGTCGGTTTTTGCGTAAGGCTGCCCCTGCTAATAGCAGGGGCAGCCTTACGCAAAAACCGACGTACGCAAACGATGTAAACTGCGTACGCAGGGCTCGCGTAGGGTTGTGAATCGGCGTTAGTATGCGATTTGCATACTATACGCTGACCACTACGGGAACGCCCCCTATCGGCCATCGTAAGAATGCAGCCTACGATGGCCGATGCTACGTATACCCATCGTTCCCGCGTCGCGTTTTTGAAAAATTACGTTGTTTGCGTAAGTGAATCGTGAATGGCGCTGGACGCCATTCATGTTCACTTTGAAGCAAATGACGTCCTTGCGACGTCATTTACCGCAATGCACGTCGGGAAAGTTTCCCGACGGAGCATGCGCACTACGTTCGGTGCGGGAACGCGCCTAATTTAAATGATCCACGCCCCCTATGGGATCATTTAAATTGCGCGCTCTTACACCGGGCATTTTTCAGGAGCGCCCACGCAATTTACGGAGCTACTGCTCCGTGAATCAAGTGTAGCGCAGGTAATTTACGGAGGCGCAGCGGCAAAACGGTGCGCTGCGCCTCCGTAAGAACTGCGCAAATGTACCTGAATCTACTCCAGTGTCTATAAGACTGGACTGTTGCCCGCTCACCACACTGGAACAGGAGATGAAGATGATGATGGTGGTGATGATGATGATGGTTATGAGGATGATGATCTCTCAGGAATTTGGCTCAAGGGATGACTTCCAGCCTCCACCACAACACACAATGGCTCACCGGCATCTGATACCACTGCAGGGTGGATGGAATCAAAGCGGCCTATAGGCTGCCATCGAACAGCCAAAGGAAGCTGTCTGCAGATGCCCCTCCAGATATATGCTGGATAAAGCAGGCCATGACTCAGCTGCAAAATGAGCCAGCTCGTAGTTGTATTTCACATCACTCAGCCAGAGGGTGAATCCCATCCATACGGACTACAGGTCCCAAGATGCTTTGCTTTGGCTTGTCTCTGATTAAGAAGGTAACAGGTCAGCATCAACTAAACACTAGAGGGAAACAAGACTATTAAAACACAGAGAAAATATTGCGCTAAGGGGAAAGTATTTAAATTGATGCCATATATATGATAAAGTGTTAAATCAATAACTCCAGCTGCAACACCTATATACACGTGATATAAATGTAAAATAGACAAAGAAACCAAAAGACAGGTTGCGCTAGTAATACCACCTAGTGAATAAGTAATTAGTAAACAATAAATAAATAAATTAAATCATTAACGAAAAATTATATTAATTATTGTTGATAAGTAGGTACAATAATCCTAATAGATCCAAATAGCTGACACACCAGGAGTGATTGCCATAAACAATATGTGGAGGCAACTCCCAGTCAAACACTTAGGATAATTGAAAAAATCCTCACACAGTGATCGGACCATACATAAACAAAAAAAAATATATATAAAAATATATATAAATAAAAAATGTGAAAATAGAGTGAATGAATAAATTGTCCCAGTTCACACATAAGCTTCAAGAACGGCTTCAGAACAGAAGATTGGAGAGATGAGGATAAGGTAATCCACCACCGGCTTGAATAGATGAGCAAAAGACGTGAGGCACACCCGGGAAGGGAGTAAGTATAAACTCTTACCAGAATTCGGTTTTAAAACAGCATAACGACCCACACAATGGGGATACAGGACTGTATACTCCGCTGCCTCCACTGCTCCTCGCCAGGTATATGTAAGGTCCAGGCACTCTGCACTGCTAGAGCTCCAACATCCTATGTCACCCAGGGAAACAAATTAGGGGCTCGATAGTGAGGTACCATCAAAAAGGGCTTTATTTAAAATAGTGTCGCACAGTACACTATACAGGTACCGGTACAAACATTTAAAATCAGCAGCATACAAACAAAACCCAAAAAATGTACACCCGTGCTTCCGGGGTCACGTTCTGCGCGATGACGTCAGTGCGTGGCTCCGCCCTGACATGTTTCGACATAAATGTCGTTATCAAGACTAGAGGGAAACGGCTCCCCCTGCAACAATACCACATTGTCTCCTGATTGCATTCCTGGCTAGAGGAGCACTAAGACCAAGCGACCAGCGGGGTTTAATCAGTCGGTTCTCACCCTAAGGCCGGGTACTCACGAACAAACATGTACGGTGAAAGCGGTCCGTCGGACCGTTTTCACCGTACATGTCTGCCAGAGGGCTTCTGTACGATGGTTGTACACACCATCGTACAGAAGTCCGTGCGTAAACATTACGCGGGGCGTGTCCGCGTCGTCGCCGCGACGATGACGCGGCGATGACGCGGAGACGTGGGCGGGCCTGCCATTTAAAGGCTTCCACGCATGCGTCGAAGTCATTCGACGCATGCGAGGGACGGCGGGCGCCTGGACATGTACGGTAGGTCTGTACTGACGACCGTACATGTCCGAGCGGGCAGGGAAAAGGCCCGGCGGGCAAATGTTTCTGGAATTCGGCCCGCTCGCGCCCACACACGACCAAACATGTATGCTGAAACTGGCCCGCGGACCAGTTTCAGCATACATGTTTGGTCGTGTGTACGGGGCCTCAGAGGCTCCAGGGCACAGATGCAGCATCGGACTGATGCTGCATCCACCTAGGTAAGTATGATTCTAACAAAAAAAACAAAAAACATACTTCTAGTTTAAATTTGATCCGATTTGATTTAAAACGTTGGGTACAGTTTAGTGGGGAATGCTCTGGTAGAAGATGAGCTTTGAACACAGCTTTACTTTATTCGGGAAGGGAACATTCTCTACTTTTGTAGTAAATCTTCCCACCCTGTCTCTAATAAATGGCATGTTCTAAAAGAGCACATTGGGAAAACTAGTGACATCAAAAGTTTATTTACTAGGGACTGGTAATATCGCAAACAAAGTGATTTAGTTTGTCCTGTCTGACGTAAAATTACTACAGACGTTGTTCTTCTGTTCCCAGGAAGTCAAACATTTTGACATTGTGTTTCTCTGAACTGACTGTGACATACGTTAGTGTCCCCAGACAAAGTCTGTCCCCAGTTTTGTTCCCGGATTGGATTTGAACAGGGGCTGGGACAATTTCAAAGACAGTCAGTGCAGAATTAAAAAAAAAATCGGAATGACACACCCCTGCTCTGCCGCGCCTAGTAGCTTAGGGGGTGTATTATCTCCATTCCATTATCTGTGCCCCTTTCTGATGATCATGTGCTGGTCAGAATGGAGTGAATATTTCTTCAGTTTCGGGTGCATGCCCATTCATCCCTGCTCGCATGTTCTTCTGCCTTGGCTCACGTCTCAGCCAGCCGCCTGCCTGTTTATCTCCTTGCCCCCCCTGGTGGAGTGATCTTCCTCCGCTCCCCACCCATTAGTAGCCGGGGCCCGGAGAGTGAGACTTGAGAGGCTGTGAGGGGGGTGGTGGCAACAGGCAGAGAGTCGCTGATTACCGCCATTACTAGTAAAAAAAAAATATGTCCCCTGATTTCATTTTAAAAATCTGGTCACCTTAACATACGTACCGTATTTATCGCGGTATAACGCGCTCCCGCGTATACCGCGCACCCCTAAAGTTGGCCCGAATCCTGTGGAAAAAAAGTTTTTTTTGTACTTACAGTTTTGGTGTCTTGCGCGGAGTCCATCGGCGGCCTCGTCGGGTCCGGCGTCCGTCTGCGGCTTCGGGTGTCCTCTTCGTCGTGTCCGGCGTCCGTCTGCGGCTTCGGGTGTCCTCTTCGTCGGGTCCGGCGTCCTTCTGCGGCGTCCTCCCCGCTCGTTTCCCGCGCCGAGTTTGAATACTGCGCCGACATATACAGAGCACAGTACACTCGTGTATTGTCGGGCAGGCTCGGCAACTCTTGCGCTGATGTCCTGTACGTCCAGGACGAGAGCGCGGAAGGAGCCGAGACTGCCCGACTATACCCGAGTGTACTGCGCTTGGTATATGTCGGCGCAGTATTCAAACTCGGCGCAGGAAAGCGGGTATCGGCGTATACCGCGCACCCACGATTTTGCCCTGATTTTCAGGGCAAAAAAGTGTGCGGTATACGCCGATAAATACGGTATATCTGACAGGCTGATAGACAATAAGCTCCGTTCACATAAAAATCAAGCCTGCAGTACACAAGACTTCTGCTTTGTGATTTTCTCCCCCTTATACAATAAACCTTACACCATAGGGAGAATAAAAATATCCCCATTTACATGTATGATATAACCTTCAAAAGCTCTAAAAATGGATGTCCTAGATACTGTGGAAAGATATTCACAGACAACTCCAAGGCACCTGTGTTAAATATAGCCACCATTTACCTCCAGCCCATCAATGACATTGTCTGACAGCATGGGGATGTCAATGAGTCCTCACAGTATTCCCTGTCTGCCGCACTGAGATGTTCACCCTGCATGGTCCTCGCTGGCAAATGGAGCATATATCCAGAGATTTACACTAGTACTTGTAGCATGTGATATTACTGCTTGTACACTGTGCTTTATTAGCTTCTCTTTTCATCCCCCATATATAACTAAAGGAAACACTTTTCTTTTTAGATTTGGATAGGGTTGAGAGGTTAGAAAAACTGTCAGGTTTTTATTGCTGTTCTGACGAGAAATCTCCATAATGAGACACAGATAGCAAAAAATAAAAAAAATAAGAATCAGATAGCGATTTTATCTTTTTACTACTCTATCAAAAATGGAAAAAAATTGGATTTAGACATACTTTAGTTCTTTTATTCTGTCTCTTGTAAACAATTGTTATTGTAATGTAAGCTTGTAAGGCTGGATTCACATTTATGCATGATCCTTTTGAGAGTTTCTGCAGTGCTTTTTGCTGTGCGTTTTTTTTTATGTTTTTTTTTAATTATTATTTTTTTATTTGTTTTTGGGCAGATTTAAAAGCGCAAATCTGGGCAAAATCGCGGCAAAATCATGGTAAAGACACAGTAAAAACGCACTACATGCTTTTCTGAAGCTTCTCCATTGAAAAAAATGACAGTTTTGCATTTAAAAAAGTCCCTGACCCATTCCAAAAATGCAGAGGCACAAAAATGTATTGATGTGAACGTGTTCCATAGAAACCCATGTTAATGAAATGAAATGCATTCCTGCAAAAAGCATCAAAAAATGCATTAGTGTGAATGGAGCCTAAGTAAGACTACGATTGGACAGTTGTTGGCACCAAACTATGCACCCAGATGTCGTTGATTGAACTTTCCACCATGTAGTGTTATACTCATGGCCATAGGTCTGCTCTCAAATTCCCCTGCACAGGCCTTAAAATGGTTCTAAGACCTGGTTCACAACTATGCATTTCTTAATGCGTTTTCAGTTTTGCAGAAACACACTACAGTCCATTTAACATGGTCTCCCATGGGCCATGTTCACATCTGTGCATTTTATGGAAAGGACCAGGGACTTTTCACTGGGCTTTGGTTCCATAGACGAGGTGTTAACCAGGCCTAAATGCTGAAGGTTTTATACCTTCATGCATTCAATGCATAAAAGGTACAAAAACCTTCTGAGTGCAGAGTCCTCCCAGACCCCCCAATCCTTGCCTGGGCTCCCTCTGATCCACTGATGTTCATGATAACCTTTGCTGGATGGGGACTCTCTACCGTCGGAATTGCGGCGGAATTCGGCCGTTAGCGGTGCGGTTTTAACCCCCCCTGGATATGGGGTGCTGGAAGAATCCTACAAAAAAATAACAAAGGAAGCCCTTCCTGGAGGCATGGGAGCAAGTAGAGAGGACAGCAGGAGCCGGTCAGCACATCTGAGAGCTCTCCTGAGTTTTAGCCGGGTAGGCTGATGAGTGTCAGTCTGGAGGGCTGCAGGGAGAAGTTAGCCTGGAGGGCTAGTGAAAGGTGTAGCTACAGCCAGGTGGGTTGGCAGTGCCTGAAGAGGTGGTGCTGGGATTAGTAGCCACAGGAGTGATACAAACTGGACACTAATATTCTGCTACACACCTAAGGGTCCATTGATTTCATCTGACTAAGTGACTGTTAGGTATTCACAGTGTTCCAGCTGGGTTCTGCAAGCAAGTGAGTTCTGGAGGAAGACGTGGAGATGTTTATAGAGATGGTATATAGGAAGAGTTGTCCCTGAGTTGTCCCTGAAGTTGTTGTTAAAATCAAATGGGCATCCCATAACCTCCCATCCCTATCCAGGTTATTACCCTCAATGAATAACAAAAACTCATGGAGTGTTCTCTGGCTCACTGTTTTACTGCCTTAATAATTCAGTGTGCCTGGCTGTCACGTGTGGGGCATCCCAGGGTACTTGCAGCTCCTTAGGGGGTGCGTTACAAGAGTATTTTAAGTATTTTAAGCTCAAAGGATGGCCTTGTGGTGAGAAGGGCTTCACAGATCAAATCCTCAATGTGTGCATAGTGGGCCCCCTTTAGACATGTGTGGTTCGTTTCGTTCCGAATTAATATTCGGACAAATTTTTTGGTATTCAGAGATATATCCGAATACCCGAATTACAATATAAACAAATTTTACTGAATGCTCCGAATAACGTAATGAAATGAACTCCAGTCTAATTCTAACTACACATACTGCTGAAATCAAAGACTTTGTGTGTTATTAGAGTACCATTTTGAAATAATGCTGTTTTTGTTAAGCCAAAGGGGATTTAACCACTTAACCCCCGGACCATATTGCTGGTCAAAGACCAGAGTACTTTTTGCGATTCGGCACTGCGTCGCTTTAACTGACAATTGCGCGGTCGTGCGACGTGGCTCCCAAACAAAATTGGCGTCCTTTTTTTCCCACAAATAGAGCTTTCTTTTGGTGGTATTTGATCACCTCTGCGGTTTTTAGTTTTTGCGCTATAAACAAAAATAGAGCGACAATTTTAAAAAAAAATTATATTTTTTTACTTTTTGCTGTAATAAATATCCCCCAAAAATATATAAGAAAACTTTTTTTCCTCAGTTTAGGCCGATACGTATTCTTCTACATATTTTTCGTTAAAATAAATCGTAATAAGCGTTATTGATTGGTTTGCGCAAAAGTTATAGCGTTTACAAAATAGGGGGTATTTTTATGGTATTTTTATTAATATTTTTTTTTACTAGTAATGCGGCGATCAGCGATTTTTTTTTGGTACTGCGACATTATGGCGGACACTTCGGACATTTTTGACACATTTTTGGGACCATTGGCATTTTTATAGCGATCAGTGCTATAAAAATGCATTGGATTACTATAAAAATGCCACTGGCAGTGAAGGGGTTAACACTAGGGGGCGGGGAAGGGGTTAAGTATGTCCCTGGGTGTGTTCTTACTGTGGGGGGGGGGGTGGCCTCACTAGGGGAAATGACTGATCCTCTGTTCATACGTTGTATGAACAGAGGATCAGCATTTCCCCCCCTGACAGGACCGGGAGCTGTGTGTTTACACACACAGCTCCCGGTCCCCGCTCTGTAACGAGCGATCGCGTGTGCCCGGAGGCGATCGCGCCCGCGGGGCACGCGCACAGGAGTCGGGGGCGAGCGGGGGGCGCGCACTTGCGCCCCTGGTAGCCTGCGAGAGAGCCGACGTAGTATGACGGGCATCTCGCGCAGGAGAGCCAACCTGCAGGTCGGCAAGTAGTTAAAGAGTCATTGTTATCATTTGATGAAGATTTTTATTTTGTTTGTTCACTTTGCTGCATTCAAATCGAAAACAATTGAACTGGATGGACTTGTGTCTTTTTTCAACCTGACTAACTATGTAACTATGTAACAATATAACATTTTTGCTTTGACGGATTCGAAAATTTAGCGATTTTAACATTTTGAATTGAAAACATTGGTAAATTCAAAGAAAATTCTAAAATTCCAAATACAAATTCCAAATACGAATGAATAAACCGAACTGAACTAAACTAAATAACTAGATTAACAAATCAAAATGAAACAAAATTCATTTTTTCATCATGCACGTGTCTATCCTCCTCCCTTTTAGGACCCATGTGCACTACATGCGCTGCACACATTAGTAACATGCCATTGATTTAAGTATTGATCTGTTAAAAATAAAAAATAAAAGTCTTCATGTATCTGGTAAACAAGATGAAACTGTATTTGCTTTAACCATGTGCCAGGGAAATTAAAATAAAAGCAGATTGCTGATATCATTTTTTGATTGTATGGGACATAGCTTTATCTTATTGACTAAGCTGAGTGAACATGCACCTTGCAAAATGAAGATATGGGCCCAGATTCACAAAGCACTTACGCCGACGTATAGCACATTACGCCGACGAAAGTGCGAATGTGCGCCGGCGTATGTGTGCGCCAGACCCACAAACTAATATGCGCCTAAAAACAGGCTACCCCCTGCCGGCATAGCTTGCACACACCGGCGTAGGGTGGGCGCACATATGGGCTGGACGCATGGGGCTGCTCCCATTGATTAGCCATTCAAACATGCAAATTAGGGAAATACGGCGATTCACGAACGCCGGGCGTGTGCCTGGCGCATGCTACGCGAGATGTGCGTAAGTTGTACGTCCGGCGTAAAGTTATTCCCCATAAATGAGGTGCAACCCGGCAACAGACATGCACAGGTCTGCACCAGGGAACCGGCGTATTGTGCGTTGGACGTGTGTCTGGCTGGGCGTATGTTATGTTCACGGCATACGCGGTGATCCGACGTAGCTTAGGCAGTTGTGCCGGCGTGGTTGTGAGCAGGCGCAGGGGGGTGCTGTGTATGCGTCCACGTCACGGCGCATGCGCAGTTCGTGATACGTACCTGTCTGGCGCTCGACCCATCATTTGCATGGGGTCACGCCTCATTTGCATGGGTTCACGCCCATATCCACCTACGCCAACGTGCGCCTTCGAAACCCACGCCACGCTGGCGCAGCGTTAGGAGCACTAGTTTGTTGAATGCAATGCTTGCCTCTCTGCGCTGCGTTGGCGTAGCGTACAGTGTTTGCTCAACGGCGGCGTAATGTGCGCCTTGCTCTCTGTGAATCTGGGCCATGCTTTTCTAAGTGAACAGTCTCTATCCCTTTAGGCCCCCATTACACCGTTGTACCGCATTGCTGCATGCACATTAACATGTGGTATTTTGCTCATTAAAGCGCATCACACTACGTTATTGCAGCACATTCGTTTAGAATGGGCTGCCAATGCACAGTAATTACGCAAATAATAGATTTGTTTTTTGTAAACACAGCACACCACATTTTTTGGTGCACCACCATTTTCAGTGGTCATATTTAGTCTTTAAAGTGGAACTAAACTCTCCCAATCAACAATGAACAATAACTATTTTTAATCATTATGCTGCAAACATTAGTAAATAGATAAGACACTGTAACATATTTGCTTATTTTATACTTTTTTTCTTTTTACATTTGTTCACTTGCTTCCTGGTTTCTAAACTAGGCCAAAAGGATGTCATACATCCCAGAAGTCTTCATGGGCATTTTTTTCTTTCATCTAGGGAAAAGGAGGAAGGGCTTTTTCAGCTAAGCACACCCTCCTGCCTGATGCCTGAGCTAAGGGCAGGTGAATTCCAGGAAGTAAATGCTACATGATTCATCTGCCCTTACTCACGAATGCTGCAATTTGAAATGCTAGGGAGGTGAAGGGGGGTGTTTTTCAAGGTGACCTTCCAACAAAATAAAGCATGGAGACATGCATGGATGGGTATACTTTCTTTGGATATTAACAATGAATTAAATAGCATTTTTATTTTGTGGTGCTCAGATACAGTTTCGTTCCGCTTTAAGAATATGTAAGAATAGAATGAGTGAACGCTTTGATAGTTGCAGATTTTTTTTTTTCCCCCATTCCACTTCAACATCTTTACACCAGAGCAGTAAACAGTTGTGACGCGAGTATAGTTCACTTTCTGTCCCGGCTTTCACATTCCAGAGTACAAGGAAGCAGCTGAGTCATAGTGAATACTTAGCTTTATAGTCATCTGTCAAAAATGTATCTTTTTATTTATTTTAATCATTTACATAGTGATGACAATTTTCTGGGACTGAATAGACTGAATACTGCTGTTATACTTCTTTTGATGTTTAAATGTTGTTTTAAGAGAAAAATCATTTGTAAAATAGTTTGTGCTTTTTGTAAATCATTAAAGACATTTTTGGTGCTCGTAAAGTTAGTCTTCACCGTTAAGGAGTTTTAGGAGTTAATGTGATTGTAAAGACAATGTTTCCATTTTTTTACAATAACAAACATATCATACTTATGCGCTCTGTGCAGTGGTTTTGCACAGAGCAGCCCTGTCCCTGCTCTTCTCAGGTCCCCCGCCGGCGCTTCTGGCCCCTCCCCCTTGTCGGGTGCCTCTTGTCGGGTGTCCCTTGCAGACACTCCTAGTCTCCCTCTCCTGTTGAGTGCCCCCATAGCAGCTTGCTATGGGGGTAAGCTGCTGCTCTGTGTGTCCATTTAGACATGGAGCCATGGTTCTGCCCTGCCCCCTCTCTCTCCTCATTGGCTCCCTGACTTTGATTCACAGCAGCAGGAGCCAATGGCTCCTCAGTCAAGGAGGAATCCCGTGCAGCTGAGACTCTTGTGTAACATCGCTGGATCTAGATGGGGCTCAGGTAAGTGTTAGGCCTTGTACACACGATCAGTCCAAACTGATGAAAACTGACTGAAGGCTGAAGTCTGATGGTCTGATGGTCTGATGTGCGTACACACCATCAGTTCAAAATCCAATCGAGTCCAACGCGGTGACGTAAAACACAACGACATGCTAAAAAAACGAAGTTCAATGCTTCCAAGCATGCGTCGACTTGATTCTGAGCATGCGCGGGTTTTGAACCGATGCTTTTGCGTACTAACCATCGGTTTTGATCGATCGGTCATCAGTTCATCAGACCGATTTTAAAGCAAGTTTTAAAACTTTGGTCTGAAGGACAAAAGTCTGATGGGCCATACACACGGTAGGTTTGGACTGATGAAACTGAACTTCAGTCCGTTTTCATCAGTTTGGACTGATCGTGTGTACAGGGCCTTAGGGGGGCTGAGGGGGCCTGCATAGAATGCTTCAAGATAAAAAAAACTTCTGACTTTAGAACCACTTTAAAGGGTCACTAAAGGATTATTTTTTTTTAGCTAAATAGCTTTCTTTACCTTACTGCAGTCCTGGCTTCATGTCCTCATTGTTCGTTTTTGCTCTGATGTTGCTGTAATTCTTCTCTGTTCTAGACACTTCCTGGTTGTCTGTTTCCTGATGACCACAGTACTGGGAGATTCTAGTTTAATTTTCCAAACCATCACTGCTCTATGGCTCTGTATAGCACAGAGGCAGGATAACATGCAAAAACAAAACTAGATGCAAAAACGAAACTAGAGGTACATTATATGATTGATTTTTATCTATTTTTAATAAATTTTAAAAGGAATCAGTTAACTATTATGTCTCTATACCCTGTAAACAGTCATTTCAGCAAAAAAAAATGTTTTCCTTTACAACTTACAACTCCTTTAAGGTAAAAATCCTTATGCCTTTAGAACCACTTTAAAGCGGTGTTTCACCCTAAAAAACAAGTTTCTAGCATGCCATCAAGCATACTAGCGCGAGCTACAGTATGCCTTTTTTTTTTTTTGGACTCACAGTTTAATCCTGTAGTGAAGTTTCAGACTCCCCGCGGGGAATGGGCGTTCCTATGCAGAGGGAAGATGATTGACGGCCGGCTATGGCCACGCTTCCCGAAGATAGCCGAAATAGGACTTGCCTCTTCACGGCGCTATACGGCGCCTGCGCACAGACATCGGAGCTGACTGCGCAGGTGCCGTGAAGAGGCAAGTCCTATTTTGGCTATCTTTGGCAAGCGTGACGCGCCATAGCCGGCCATCAATCATCTTCCCTGTGCATAGGAACGCCCATTCCCCGCGGGGAGTCTGAAACTTCACTACGGCAGTAAACTGTGAGTACGGCGCAAAAAAAAAAAAAAAAAGCCGTACTGTAGATCTCGCTAGTTTGCTTCATGGCATGCTAGAATTTTTTTTTTTTTTTTAGGGTGAACCCCCGCTTTAAGTTACTGTTAGCAATTAACTGTATGGGTGGCACTGGGTTTAAAGCTAAACTCCAGCGATGATTTAGTTTGCATACTTACATCAGTCTAGCTTGGCCCAATGTAAGTACGTATATGTAATATCCATTCTCTGTGGAAGCTATAAATCACTGTAGGAAATCAAGCTACAGGTACTTCAGTTATGGCTGCCAATTTTTGGTACTATACAGAGCAGTTGTCTTTCTGTACAGTAACCATATAGGCAGTGTGTTCCCTTTAATGTTCTAGGACTCTCCCTGTTTTGGGTCACAAGTAGGCCCAACCTGTTACCTATTCAAGGTTTGGGAGGATTATCAAGTGAAAGGGGTTGTAAAGACAAAAATATTTTCCTCTTAAATTGAAGTCTGACAGTAGCTGATAAAGTAAAAAGTAATGTTTTGCATTATAACTAGTTTGATACCTGTTGAAATCGAGCTGTTTTTATTCACCTCCGTCACTCCTGAATCATTATTCTCACTGACTTCCTGGTTTGCGGTGCGCATTCATTCTTGCTACCTCACGGTCTAATGGGAACTACAGTTCCCATTAGGCTTAGCCTCCATGCCTGTGAGGGATAAGAGAGCATCTTCACGCATGGCTGTAGTCATAGGGAGGGGGTGAGCACATTCTGCTTTCCACCATGCAAAACGGCTCAGATGCTGGTGGAAAGCAAGAAGAGGAGAGACAGGAAATGGCATTTTCAAACCTGGATTACTGTAACTGGAAACTGTCCTTTAACTGTGAAGTGATTGGTGCAAACTTGGTCAGCCACGGAGCAGGTGGTTGTTAGAGAAACAGAGTCACCCTCCTGGCACTGAGAGATGACCTGCTAAGGTAACACATGTCCAGGGCCGTCTTTAAGGCAGGGCAAAGGGGAAAGATGCCCTGGGCCCTGTCATTGTTGTGGGGACCAAAGCAGCTACCTCATACTTGCCAACCATGCCAGTTTAAATTCCCCTTTCCCTAGAAGTTTTAGCCCGTTGCTGTGACCTGATATCTCAGTGTGAAGTGCTGCTACTAATGCTGCCCAGCTCTTTCCTAGTATACAGATGACTCACCTGCAGACCCTGTGTTTACATGTAAATAACTGTCATTCATATGTAAATAACGGGAGCAATCATATGTAAATAGCGGAGGCAGGCGGCATTCATATGTAAATAAAGGCTGCATTCATATGTATATCATACTCCTCTGCAGTGAAGAGATGATGTGCTATAACCTCTATCAACCTATCAACCAATCAGTGAGCAGTATTACTGTACAGTAATCTCTAGCAACCAATCAACAAGAAGACATAATGTGCTGTAACCTCTAGCAACTAATCAGTGAGCCATAATGTGTGCTGTAACCTCTAGCATCCAGTCAGTAAGTGGTAATGATATGCTGTAACCTCTGGCAACCAATGGCAATCACTGCCTGATCTGATACAGTACTCTAAGTCTAGCTGATATTTATTGTATGTCTCAAATGGAGAGCAAAATTGCATGAGGGGACCCCAAGAAAATGTTTGCCCAGGGTCCAATCAACATTAAAGACGGCCCTGCACATGTCAGGTGACTCGGTTTTACTTCTGGATGTCTGGGCTGGACCATGACTAAGACAAGGGCCTGTGTAAGGAGATGCTCTGGGAACAAAGGGGTTAAGGAACCAATGTAAATGGTCAATAGCCTACATCTGTGTACATGGTTACAGCATTAGCTTGGCAAAGAAACCAGTAAATTGCCGAAAGCTCTGTTTGCTAGAAAGGATGCTCTGCTGCACATGCTTGCCATGTGTATGGTACAGAGTAGCCGGCCTATAACCGCATTGAAGAAGTATTTTCTTAAATGAATGCAAACAATTCTCTGATTGGACAAGGTGGACGGGAGACCCAGTGACATTAGGATCTCTACCTCCTCCAATCAGAAAACACTTTGAATTAATTAAGAATAATGGAAGATGTTTTCTCAATAGCGGCCATGCCAAGCGAGAGACCCCCCTATTTTTATTATGCAGAAGGGCAGCCAATCGTCACGGCACCTGTAAGATCATGGCCCTCACTGTAGTAGCTCAGACTATTACAGATAGAACTAGAATGACTCAGATCATACACAGGACTTCCTTTCCTCACCCTTAGCAGCAGTGGCGGCCGATGCTCAATATTTTGGGGGGAAAACAAAACCTGCCCACCTCACTCACACTACTGCGACCGCCCACCTCCCCCCACCAATAGAGATGGATGGGAAGGCGACAATCAGTGGCCTTACTTTAGGCTGCTCCTGACTTCAGCTTGTTGTAGGAAGTGCGGGGCCGTTGCTTCTCCTTCCGGCCGAACAGGAAGTGGGTCTCAGGACCCACTTCCTGAATGGCCAGGAGGAGAAGCAGGACGACATTAGAGAATATCGATTCGCTAATGTCACACAACTGGGTGGGCTCAGGGCCCAGTGCTTTGCACCCCCCTGAGTCCACCTTTTTTTTAAACCAATTTGAGCCTCCTGCTCTATCACGTGCCAAAAAAAACAACTTATGAAATCCATTAGTCAGGTGCCCTGCATGTAGATTAGGGGCCGAGCACATGGATCAGGGGAGCGGCGCCCCTGTGCCCGTAATGCAGCTGCCACTGCTTAGTAGATGAATGGAGTGTTGGAGGAACAGAAAGGTGAGTATTCTTTTTGGGATTTAGAGCCATTTCTTGTTATGAAGAAAGTCCTATTATTTTGTGCAAAATTTGCATTTTGCATTCACTGTTGCATGTATTTTATTATTGTCTTAAGATTGTATTTAATAAAAACTATATTTGTATTTTTTTATATATTTGTCTCCAAAATGTTCTTCCATAAACCTTTTTTCTGTATCTACTTACCAGGATGTGGCACCATCATGGCTACCAAACTGGGCATTTAGATAAGAATTTGATGAATCAAGCACAGGTTTCATTAACACTAGAAGCTAACATGGTGAAGGTCATCTACAGTGCCACCTGGTGGTGACATCTGGCTCCAAACATAAAACCAATGCATGACCACAGGACACAAGTGTACATTAGTTTATGCCAGGGCGGTGTTTGGGTTGGGAAAACAGGGCACTTGCTCATGACCTCCACTTTCTTTAAGGGCCAAAAGAGTTTGCCACCTGCCCCCATATTATCCTTTGTGCATGCCTGTGATTTTAGTGTAGGGCTATGTTTATGTTTAGATTGTGTGGGTGGGATTATAGTGCAAAACAATGTGTATTTTTGTGAGCATAGCATAGATCACATGTATGTTTATGCATATAATGCAGCACTTTGCAGTATATAAATCCTGTCCCTCTTTCTGCAACTCACTGTTGTAAGTGACTAGTCTAGAAGGTTTATGCAGGGTTGAAGTTTCCTCTATTTGGTTCTATTAATATGGCATTGCTTATACTTTATGTACTTTACAAGTTGGCTATATGGGGGAGCCCTGCACTTTGTTTCTGCATGGGCTGTACAAGGGGGGCTGTTAGGCTTGGTTCACACCTATGCAATTTGCTTTGATCTGTTTCTAAAGTGCTTTTTGCTGTGCGTTTTGCACTTTTGCACATGTGTTTTTGCATTTTTTGGTCAGTTTGTTGTTGGGCAGATTAAAAAAATGCAAAACGCATCAAAAACACACCACATGCCTTTCTGCAGCGTCTCAATTGAAGTCTATTAAACAAAAAATGTATCTATTTGCGTTTAAAAAAGCCCCTGACCCTTTCCAAATATGCTGAAAATAGCATAGATGTGAACGTGTCCCATAGGAAAACATGTTAAATGGACTGTATTGTATTTCTGCAAAAAAACATGCATAGGTGTTAACCAGACTTTAGGCCTTCTTCACAAGGGCATTTTTTTTTTTTTTTTTTTAACAAAACAAAGGTGCTTTATTGGAATTGTACAGCATAACATCCAGGATACATCCAGGATATAATACAATGCTCAAAGTATCTTACAGTGGGTAAATCAGACAAAAATATACACATATGCAGGGAGAGCGCATATTGGCACTTAAAATACGAATGACAGTGGAACATGTAGGATAGTGTCACCATTAAACTAGTCAAAGGAGTAAAAAATGGGAGGGGGGAGGGGAGAAAACGACAAGTAAAGAGAGATAAGGGGGGGGGGGGGGAACTAAATCTCTCCAATATCCAACTTATTGTTCTAGAGAAAATATATAGTGCAATATATTGTGCAACAGATAATATGGTCAGGCGGGGGGTCCAAGGAGCCCAGACCTTATCATATTTCCACTGACACCCTCTATTCATGTATGTGATTTTATACCTAGGCACAATGCTGTATCCTGGCCTAGGCCAACAAGGCCCAGACCTAGGGCAGCACTTTGCAGGGGGGCAGCACGGAAAGAGTCCCCGCCGGCTTGCGTCAGTCTTATGGGGCACAATAAATATTACAATTGCACACCTTCCTGGAGAACGGCCAATAAGAAAAAAGGGTGCTGAAGCGAGCACCAGCAGGGAGCTGGAACAGCAATCATGTGAATATATTCGCCAGCACACCGAGGATCGTATAAAAAACTTCCAAAAAATGTATTGGAAAGAAACCATTTGGAAACCATTTGGAAAGAAACCATCACAAAAATAGCAACGCTTCAAAGTCACACAGGACCTCTTCGTCAGGCAAGTGCCTGACGAAGGGGTCCTGTGTGACTTCGAAACGTTGCTATTTTTGTGATGGTTTCTTTGCAATACATTTTTTGGAAGTTTTTATACGATCCTCGGTGTGCTGGTTGAGCTTAAAGGACAACGTACCTATACGTTGATGTGCCCAGCCGTGCTATTCTGCCGACGTATATCAGTGTGAAGGGGTCGTTAAGTGGTTCCCAGGAGGAGAGACCTGGGGGGATGGTTCCATTTCATAAGAATCACCTTTTTGGCATAAAACAAGAGATAAGAAATCAGCAATTTAGAGTGGTGGAAGCGTTGGGCATCCTCATGAACCCCCAATAATGCCAGCTCTGGCACTACTGGCAGGGACAATTGCAACCTCAGATTAATCTTTGCAAATATTGCTGTCCAGTAGGTTGAAATGACGGGGCAATCCCAAAACATATGGATAAAGGAACCCACATGTAATTTACACTTTGGGCAAACAGGGTCTCTGTTAGACATGTGCAATTCGTTTAGTTCCGAATTTGTTTTTTAACAAATTTTAACAAATTTGTTAATTCAGTAATTTCCAAATTTTTCAAATTCCGACTTTCTGAAATTTTTTTAATTTCAAAAATTTCTAATTTTTGAAATTTCAAATTTCCGAATTTCCGAAATTTCGAAAATGCAGAATTTCTGAAATTCTGGAATTCTGAAATTCAAAATTTTGGATATTAGAATTTCGAAAACTTGTAAATTCGACATTCCAAAATTCCAAAATTGGAAAATAGAAATTCCAAAATTGGAAAATAGAAATTCCAAAATTCAAAATTCCGAAATTCGAAATCCCAAAATTCCGAAATATGAAAATCGGAAATTCCAAAATAAAAAAAATCGAAAAATTTGGATTTTGGAAATTCCGAACTTTTGAACTTCCGAATTCCTAATTTCCAAATTCCGAATTTTCGAACTTACTGAATTTCCCATTTTCTGAAAAATGCAAAAAAAAACCAATATAGCGAAAATGAAACAATTTTTCGGCAGTGCCCATGTCTAGTCTCTATCTGGAATAATACAATAGAGTTTCTGGGTGGTATAGTAGATTCTATGTAGAAATTTCACTTGAATACGTTTGGGGAGATAACTAGTTTGGGGCCATGTTTGAGAGAGTCCTGCCAATCGTCTTTATCTAATGAGGGGATGTCAGTACGCCACATTCCCCACAATCTGTCCACCTTAGGGGAGTCGTTTCCCAGGGGTGCTCCATATAGGGTCCATAGGGGTAAACTTAAATCTCCCGGAGATACCCTGTTTCCCCGAAAATAAGACCTACCCCGAAAATAAGACCTAGCGTTATTTTCCAGGAGGGTTGCAATATAAGCCCTACTCCGAAAATAAGACCTAGTTTAAAATGCTTTTAAAATCCTATAATCCACTCTATTACAGTATTATATAATGTACAATGTGAGTGTTTCTGTAATATAAATGCGGGGACGAGAGCTCCGCCGGGTCACAGAAGTGTAGAGTGGCGCTATAAAGAAGGTATTTGGCACAATTATATTACAGAAACACATTGTACATTATATAATACTGTAATAAAGTGGATTATAAGATTTTACAAGCATTTTAACTCAGTTCACACTGGGGATTCCTGACAGCAGGGAGGGAGAGGGGGAGTGAAGACAGCACATTACATGGCAAGACCTACCCCGAAAATAAGCCCTACTATGTCTTTTGTTGCCAAAATTAATATAAGACCCGGGCTTATTTTCGGGGAAACACGGTAGCAATTCCTCTATGGGATCAGCCTGGAGGAGAGGCAACTGAGGAAACTGAGCTCTGACAGCATGACGAAGCTGTAGGTAACGAAAGCACATCCAGTGGGCCAGGTGGAATTTAAGAGACAGTTTGGAGAATGATAGCAATACGCCCGCAGACATAACATCTAGTGAGGACATAATTCCACACCGTGCCCAGATTTGAGGATCCGGGAGCGTTCGGAACTGTGGCAAACTTGTGTTTCCCCACAAAGGCTGCGCAGGTGACCACTGATTGGGATGCAGAAACCGCCGTCGAGCTCACAAGGGCAATTAGGTGCATACACAGGATTCCAGCGGTATGAATCAGCGGATTCTGAGGTGTATGTGAACAGCTACAGCCACTCAGTCTGTACAAAGCTATGACAGACTAAAAGATTATTGAGTCTGGGATCACATGCGCAGATACATACAAACAGAAATGGCTCCTCTCAGCCTGTCATTGCTTTGTACAAACTGAGTGACCACAGCTGATCGCATACGCATGTGATTCTAATGGTAGGAATCTACCGATTCTTACTTCTGGAAACCACTGTTTGCACCTTACAGTTTTATTTTTTTCCACCCTTTTTTACCTGAGCCATATCTAGATCCAGCAATGTCCATGAGTGCCTCGGCCGTCTGAGACTCTCCCTCCTGATTGGCTGAGACACAGCAGCGGCGGCATTGGCTCCCACTGCTGTCAGTCAAACCCAGTTAGCCAGTCAGGCTGGATACATGGAGCTAAAGCTCGGCTTGGGTGCCCCCATAGCAAGGTGCATGCCCCACGGCCATGCGACAGGAGGGAGGGGCCAGGAGCTCCAGCCAGGGACCCAAGAAGAGGAGGATCGGGGCTGCTCTGTGCAAAACCACTACAAAGGGCAGGTAAATATGACATGTTTGTCATTTTAATAGAAAAAAGCGAGACTTTACAATCACTTTAATGCCGCATACACACCATCACTTTATGTGATGAAAAAAAAACATAGTTTTTAAAAACGTCACTTTAAATGACCGTGTGTGGGGGAAAACGTCGTTTTATGTCTTGTGAAAAACGAAAAAAAAAATTGAAGCATGCTTCAATTTTATGTGTCGTTTTTCAAAATGTCGTTTTTTACTTCACAGAAATTGACCGTGTAGCAAAAAACGACGTTTAAAACAACGTTTTTACACCCGCGCATGCCCAGAAGCTAGTTATGAAGCGAGCTTCAATGAAAAAACGTGGTGAACGTAACCTCGCTTGGCTAGAGCATTGTGAAAAAACGATGGTGTGTAGGCAACATCGTTTTTGAAAATTGAAGTTTCAAAAACGCCGTTTTTTACTTCACAGAAAATTACGTTTTTTTTCATCACATAAAGTGGTGGTGTGTACGCGGCATTAGCCTAGTACACATGGTCCAAATGTTGGGCGGCATTGCCCGGCTCAATAAAAACTGTCACATACCTGGTTGACAAGCCCGACGTGCAAGGAGTGGCTGCCCTTGCTCCTCTGACCACGAGACCCCTGATAGAGCAGACAGGGGGCTCGTCGGTACAGAGCTGCACGAGTGCCGGTTGCAGCGCTGGTGCTGAGCTGAGAGGAGCTCCAGAGGTCCCGGACTGCGTAGGGAAGCAGGTGCAGGCTGGCGGACCCAATAGGCAGGTGGAGGCGCAGGAAGCAGACGAGGCAGCAACAGCGGGGAAGGTGTATTGTAGTCCAGTGGGGACAAGTCCCAGCAGAGGGATCCACTGATGGGTATTGGATCCGGTACAGGTGCGGTAGGCAAGCAGAGTCAAGTCCAGGCAGAGTCGGCAACAGGCGGGCAGCAGAAGGTACAGTGGGTCAGGCAGGAGAATGGTCAGGCGATCCATAGTCAGGGCAGGCGGCAGGCAAGGAGAGACAGGTACAAGCCGGGTGATCAGGAACAGGTATAACAGGAACAAGGATACAAGGGTCACAGGGGGCGCTGTAGACAGGTCAGCAAGAAGTGCAGGGATCAGGATCCTTTTGAATCCAAGTTTGGTGCCAAAACGGCGTCCTCACGTGCACGCGCGCTGCCGCCGCCGGTGCGCGCGCCTGTGCGCGATTGTGCCGCGATTGCGCCGCGATTGCTAGTGCGCGCGCCCGTGCGCGCCAAAGTGCCGCTACTGCCATCTAGTGGCCGAGATTGTTCATGACATTGCCCCCCTCCAATGGGCAGCCTCCGGATGCCCAACTGAGACAACTTAAGAGGATGAGCATCTTTAAAGGACTGGACCAATCTTTCCGCATGGATGTTACATTCTGGTTCCCATGAATTATCTTCGGGTCCATAGCCCTTCCATTTCACTAAGAACTGGATCTGGCCGCCTCTCTTCCTACAGTCCAGGATGGCTTCCACCTCAAACTCTTCCTCACCGTCGACTAGAACTGGTTCAGGAGGCCCGGTGTCCCTCTGAGGGAAAGGATCAGGGACGTCAGGTTTGAGAAGAGTAACGTGGAACACTGGATGGATGCGGAAGGATTCAGGCAGTTCCAATTCATACGCCACGTTATTGATTTTCCTCTTGACGGGAAAGGGACCCAAAAATTTTGGACCCAATTTCTTTGATGGACATGCCAGTTTCAGGTTTTGAGTGGATAGCCACACTTGGTCTCCTGGTTCTAGGTTAAGCTCCCCCCTCCTTTTCCTGTCAAACACCTCTTTGTTATACTCCTGCGTCTTGGTCATGGTTTCCTGCAGAATCCTATTGTTGGTGCTGAAAAAGTTCAAAGTCTCCTGGACCGCGGGTACCGTACTTTCAGGGACAGAGTTAGACATGAACAAGGGGTGGAAGCCGTAGTTTGCATAAAACGGAGATTGTCTTGTGGCGGAGTGAATAGAGTTATTATACGCAAACTCGGCTAAGGGCAGCAAGGAAGCCCAATCTTCTTGGGAAAAGGAAGAGAAACAGCGTAGGTATTGTTCAACAGTCTGATTAGTTCTCTCCGTCTGACCGTTCGACTGCGGGTGGTACGCTGAGGAGAACGACAGGCCGATATTAAGGGCTTCGCAGAGTGCTCTCCAAAACCTGGACGTAAATTGTACCCCCCGGTCGGATACAATATTTGCAGGAACCCCGTGGAGTCTCACAATTTCTTTGATGAACATCCTTGCTGTTTCTGAAGCAGAGGGTGTGCCCCTCATGGGCAAGAAGTGAGCCATTTTGGAGAGTCTATCCACCACCACAAAGATGGTGGTAAAGCCCTCCGACCGGGGAAGTTCAACGATGAAATCCATGGAGATCATCTTCCAGGGTCTTTCTGGTACCGACAGTGGCTTCAGTAATCCCCAGGCTCTAGACTTACTTCCCTTGTTCCGTATACAAGTGGCACAGGACTCCACGTATTTCCTGCAGTCTGTTGAAAGATGGGGCCACCAGAACGTACGCTGTAACAACTCTGATGTTTTGTGCACCCCAAAATGACCGGCCAGCTTGTGATCGTGACAAAACCTTAGGACGGTGACCCGTACACCTTCAGGTACAAAAATTCTGTCTTGATGCCACAACAACCCATCCTTCAGCTGAAGATCCAAACTAGGTAGGGGAGGAAGGCTGGAAGAGGCTTGCTTGATTTGCGATAGCAGGTCTTCTTGAAGAAGCAAGAAGTTTTTGAAGGACAAGATGGTGTCCGGAGGAGTAGAGATTTCTGAGTCACCATACATACGGGAAAGGGCATCGGGCTTGGAATTCTTTGACCCAGGTCTGTACGTTATGTGGAACACAAATCTTGTGAAGAATAATGCCCACCTGGCCTGACGTGGTTTTAGTCTTTTAGCAGATTTGAGATACTCAAGATTCTTGTGGTCAGTATATATCAGGATCGGATGGGCTGCGCCTTCCAGAAGGTATCGCCACTCTTCCAGGGCGGCCTTGATTGCCAGCAGTTCCCGGTCCCCCACACCATAGTTCCTTTCAGGTTCAGACAACTTGCGGGAAAAAAACGCAACAGGGTGTAAGAGAGCCTTGGGGCCCTGTCATTGGGAGAGGATCGCCCCAACAGCGGTTTCTGAAGCATCTACCTCTAGGATGTAGGGCAGGCTAGCGTCAGGATGTCTGAGGATGGATGCTGATACGAACAAGTCCTTGAGCTTCTCAAAAGCCGACTGGGCCTCTGGGGACCATTGGAATCGACTGGCTTGTTTGGTTAGGCTGGTTATCGGGGCAATGATACTGGAGAACCCTCAGATAAACTTTCTATAAAAATTTGCGAAGCCAACAAAACGTTGGACACCCTTTTTGTCCTTGGGTGCCGGCCAATCAAGGATTGCAGAGACCTTTTGAGGATCCATTTTGATACCTTCCACTGAAATTATGAGACCCAGGAACTGTATGTCCTGGCGCTCGAACTCACACTTCTCGGGTTTTGCATAAAGTCCATGCAACCGTAGGCGGCCGAGTACACACCTCACATGTTCCCGATGTTTACTTAGAGAAGGGGAGAAGATGAGGATGTCGTCCAGGTACACAATAACAAAAAGGTCGAGGTAGTCTCTGAAGATGTCGTTCACAAAATGTTGAAATGTGGCAGGGGCGTTACAAAGCCCGAAGGGCATGACCAGATATTCAAAATGTCCGAAGCGGGTACGGAAGGCCGTCTTCCACTCGTCTCCGTCACGCATGCTTCAATTTTATGTGTCGTTTTTCAAAATGTCGTTTTTTACTTCACAGAAATTGACCGTGTAGCAAAAAACGACGTTTAAAACAACGTTTTTACACCCGCGCATGCCCAGAAGCTAGTTATGAAGCGAGCTTCAATGAAAAAACGTGGTGAACGTAACCTCGCTTGGCTAGAGCATTGTGAAAAAACGATGGTGTGTAGGCAACATCGTTTTTGAAAATTGAAGTTTCAAAAACGTCGTTTTTTACTTCACAGAAAATTACGTTTTTTTTCATCACATAAAGTGGAGGTGTGTACGCGGCATTAGCCTAGTACACATGGTCCAAATGTTGGACGGCATTGCCCGGCTCAATAGAAACTGTCACGTACCTGGTTGACAAGCCCGACGTGCAAGGAGTGGCTGCCCTTGCTCCTCTGACCACGAGACCCCTGATAGAGCAGACAGGGGGCTCGGGGGTACAGAGTTGCACGAGTGCCGGTTGCAGCGCTGGTGCTGAGCTGAGAGGAGCTCCAGAGGTCCCGGACTGCGTAGGGAAGCAGGTGCAGGCTGGCGGACCCAATAGGCAGGTGGAGGCGCAGGAAGCAGACGAGGCAGCAACAGCGGGGAAGGTGTATTGTAGTCCAGTGGGGACAAGTCCCAGCAGAGGGATCCACTGATGGGTATTGGATCCGGTACAGGTGCGGTAGGCAAGCAGAGTCAAGTCCAGGCAGAGTCGGCAACAGGCGGGCAGCAGAAGGTACAGTGGGTCAGGCAGGAGAATGGTCAGGCGATCCGTAGTCAGGGCAGGCGGCAGGCAAGGAGAGACAGGTACAAGCCGGGTGATCAGGAACAGGTATAACAGGAACAAGGATACAAGGGTCACAGGGGGCGCTGTAGACAGGTCAGCTGTAGACAGGTCAGCAAGAAGTGCAGGGATCAGGATACGGTGTCTGGTGGCGAAGGACTGATCCAAGAAACCACTGCACGCTCCGGAATCAATTATAGCGTGGACCGGAATATTCCTTCCGGGGAGTTGAAAGACAACGGAGACAGCCAGATGAGTTGAGCAATTTTTGGGGAAGGCGGGTAAATGGACAGACGACAAAAAGAGGGACTTACGAAGCTTCGCCGGGCAGGATCTCACGAAATGTCCGGATTCCCCTCAGTATAGGCACAGATTATTGCTTCTTCGACGTTGGCGCTCCTCTGGGGTAAGAGATGGACGAAGGAGCCCCAGCTACATGGGTTCCGAAGTGTCGGGTGGTGAAGAGGTCATTGGGACCGGTGGAGCTGAGTTGGCGGAGATCCAATTTTGTGAAGATGACTGCCGCGCCCAAGCGTTGGAATAACTCAGGTACCAAGGGTAGCGGGTACCGATTTTTAATAGTCACTTTGTTCAATTCCCTGTAATCCACACAGGGGCGGAGGGAGTGGTCTTTCTTCTCTACAAAAAAGATCCCAGCCCCTGCCGGAGAGGTGGATGGGCGAATGAACCCCTTCTTGAGATTTTCATCAATGTAAGTTTTTAGGTTCTCAAGCTCAAGTCCTGTCAAGGGGAAAATTCTCCCAAAGGGAATTTCAGCTCCTGGAAGGAGCTCTATCGGGCAATCGTAGGCCCTATGCGGAGGAAGGGTCTCAGCTCCCTTCTTTCTGAACACGTCCAGGAAGTCGTGGTATGCACTAGGGACAACTTGGCGACTTTCAGAGTCAGAGTCCATGCAGAGCAGGGGAGACGAGGAGGGTGATACTTGCAGGCAATGTTGACGACAGTAAGGAGAGTTGAGGGTAATTTCCCCAGAGATCCAGTTGATTTGTGGGTTGTGGGCTTGTAGCCACGGCATGCCTAAGATAACAGGAAATATGGGTGGCTCGATAATATCTAGGCACAGAAGTTCGTGGTGGATGTCAGCAATTGTTGTAGCTAGAGGCAAAGTCTCTTGGACAACCGGCCCGGATTGTAAGGCAGATCCGTCTGCAAGATGTACAGAAAGTCCAATAGTCTTAGAACGCAGAGGAATACGGTGTCTGGTGGCGAAGGACTGATCCAAGAAACCACTGCACGCTCCGGAATCAATTATAGCGTGGACCGGAATATTCCTTCCAGGGAGTTGTAAGACAACGGAGACAGCCAGATGAGTTGAGCAATTTTTGGGGAAGGCGGGTAAATGGACAGACGACAAAAAGAGGGACTTACGAAGCTTCGCCGGGCAGGATCTCACGAAATGTCCGGATTCCCCGCAGTATAGGCACAGATTATTGCTTCTTCGACGTTGGCGCTCCTCTGGGGTAAGAGATGGACGAAGGAGCCCCAGCTGCATGGGTTCCGAAGTGTCGGGTGGTGAAGAGGTCATTGGGACCGGTGGAGCTGAGTTGGCGAAGGAGGGTACTCGCGGCAACATCCAGACTGGGCGTGACGGACCGTGGTTCGTTCAGACCGGCGTTCTCTCAGGCGTCTGTCAATCTGGATTGTCAAATTAATTAAGGCGTCTAAAGTCCCAGGGACACCTACCCGAGCCAACTCGTCCTTAAGTGAATCTGAGAGGCCAAGGCGGAACTGGTAGCAAAGGGCCGAATCATTCCAGCTGGTGTCTGAGCTCCACCTCCGAAACTCAGACACATAGTCCTCTGCTGGTCTGCGACCCTGTTAGAGGGCATGTAGGGCGGCCTCAGCGGTGGCAGCTTGATGTGGATCCTCGTAAAGCAAGGACATAGCTTGAAAGAAGGTGGTTAGGGTGTCCAGGGAAGTGTTTTTTTGTTCCAGAAGGCGATGGGCCCAAGCTTGTGGTTCTCCAGATAGAAGTGAGATCACGAATCCCACCTTGGTGGCCTCCAAGGAAAAGGTCCGCGGCTGCAGGGCAAAGAACAGTTCACAGGCGTTCCGGAAGGCCCGATATTTGCTCCGATCCCCTGAAAACCTCTCCGGTGTAGGGACCTTGGGCTCTGGTGGCAACATGATCACAGAAGGTGAGGCGGCATTACCCGCGGCTGCGGCAGCGGGAGCTGGAGCTGATAAGGCCTGGACGCGGTTCTCCAATCTTGTATAACCCTCTTGCAGGGTTCGGACCGCCTGGGTTAGTCCCTCAAGGTGACGGCAGAGTTCCTGCATGGGATCCACTCCCTGCGCGGGCTCGGACATGGCTGACCTGTACTGTCACGTACCTGGTTGACGGCCCGACGTGCAAGGAGTGGCTGCCCTTGCTCCTCTGACCACGAGACCCCTGATAGAGCAGACAGAGGGCTCTGGGTTACAGAGTTGCACGAGTGCCGGTTGCAGCGCTGGTGCTGAGCTGAGAGGAGCTCCAGAGGTCCCGGACTGCGTAGGGAAGCAGGTGCAGGCTGGCGGACCCAATAGGCAGGTGGAGGCGCAGGAAGCAGACGAGGCAGCAACAGCGGGGAAGGTGTATTGTAGTCCAGTGGGGACAAGTCCCAGCAGAGGGATCCACTGATGGGTATTGGATCCGGTACAGGTGCGGTAGGCAAGCAGAGTCAAGTCCAGGCAGAGTCGGCAACAGGCGGGCAGCAGAAGGTACAGTGGGTCAGGCAGAAGAATGGTCAGGCGATCCGTAGTCAGGGCAGGCGGCAGGCAAGGAGAGACAGGTACAAGCCGGGTAATCAGGAAAAGGTATAACAGGAACAAGGATACAAGGGTCACAGGGGGCGCTGTAGACAGGTCAGCAAGAAGTGCAGGGATCAGGATCCTTTTGAATCCAAGTTTGGCGCCAAAACGGCGTCCTCACGTGCATGAGCGCTGCCGCCGCCGGTGCGCGCGCCCGTGTGCGCGCCTGTGCGCATTACGGTGCGCGATTGTGCCGCGATTGCGCCGCGATTGCTAGTGCGCGCGCCCGTGCGCGCCAAAGTGCCGCTACTGCCATCTAGTGGCCGAGATTGTTCATGACAGAAACCGTCCGACATTCAGCCTGTGTATGGCAGCTGGTCCGACAGAAGTGGCAGTGAAGTAGGCTCCCTATGGTCTTGTTCATCTGTTATGCCGCGTACACACGCTCGGATATCCCGTCGGAAAAACCTTGGATTGTTTTTCCGACGGAATTCCGCTCAACTTTCGTCCGTCAAGAATGTGGTGACGTACAACACTACGATGAGCCGAGAAAATTAAGTTCAATGCTTCCGAGCATGCGTCAAATTGTTTCCGAGCATATGTCGAATTTTGCACGTCGGAATTGCTACGGACGATCGGATTTTCCGTCTGAAAATTTGAGAACCAGCTCTCAATCTTTTGTTGGCAGAAATTCCGACAGCAAAAGTCCGATGGACCATACACACAGTCGGAATTTCCGTTCAAAAGCTCACATCGGACTTTTGCTGTCGGGTTTTTACGATCGTGTGGCCCATGGCCCATTTCTGTCTGTTTTTTCCCTAGGGTTTTATTAATTAAGGTCTTGTTGCTCCCATTTCTGTTGTGGAACAGTTTCAGGCTTTTTTTTCCAACTCCAATACAAGGAAGGTCGTATAATCCTGATTCAGGTGGGTGATGCCATCAACCATTAGGATAAAAGTCTTACTGCGGCAAGTCACCATGGAGGTGCTCCAGGACCTACAGTGGAACCTTGGATTACAAGCATAATCTATTCCAGGAGAATGCTTGTAATCCAAAGCACTTGCATATCAAAGCGAGTTTCCCCATAGAAGTCAATGGAAAATAATTGTTCCACATTGACTTCTATGGCATGCAATACCGCATTTGTGGCCAGAAGTGAGGGGGCACCAGAGAGACTCGGAAATACTCAGAGACAGCTTGGCTGCACGCGGAAACCCTCGGAAAGGCTGGGAAACACTCAGGAATGTAGTATTTCTGAGTGTTTCCGAGAATTTTCGAGTGTTTCCAAGTATTTCCAAATGTCTCCACATGTGTCACTGTTGCCCCTGCACCTCTGCTCATATGCGGTACTACACACTGCAGAGTATTGAATCCTGCTCGTTTTGCGAGACAACACAAGCAAACAATAATTGCTCGTATTGCGAATTGCTCGTTAACCACATTACTCGCAATCCAAGGTTCCAATGTACATGGCAAGTGGGGGATGCTGATTGTGTACCTCCTGGCTTTCTGATTGAACACCAAAGGTAGGTCAGCTTTGTCTCCCAGGGTACAGGAATCCTCTAGTGGACTTCATCTTGACTTCTTGGGATCAGTACAGTATCAATATCAGTATATAATGCCTTTCTTTCCCTGAAACCTTTTCCTTGTCTGCTTCTTCTGCTTACTCTAGTGATCCACATTGCTCTGGGCTGGCCAATGTGGATGTGGCATGCTGACCTGTTAAGACTACTAATGGATGCTCTGTGGGCTATGTCAGATCAGCAGAACGTTCCGTCCCAATAATTGTTTTGCCATTGTACTTCACAGTTGCCAGCTTTAATGGCATGGCTATTGAAGTTTTGTGTTTTTTTTAAGTCATCTATGAATCTCTGTTTCTTGAAGCTAACATCTAGGAAGGCTACTTCTTGTAAGGTCTATCACTGTATATGAAAGGTTTTCTTAAAGGGTCACTAAAGGAATTTTTTTTTTTAGCTAAATAGCTTCCTTTACCTTGCTGCAGTCCTGGTTTCATGTGCTCATTGTTCGTTTTTGCTTTGATGTTGCTGTAAATCCTCTCTGTTCTGGACACTTCCTGGTTGCCTTTTTCCTGATAACCACAGTACTGGGAGATTTCTCACGGTGGTCACTAATCAAGGAGCTGTGTGTAAAACGAAACTGGATTGGTGCTGAGGAGTTTTAGACAAAGTATCACTGCTCTCTATTGGCTGACTGCCCTCTAGTGGCTCTCTGTACATCAGAGAACCAGCAAACAACAGCAAAAACGAAACTACACTGCAGGCACATTATATGATTGTTTTTTTATCTATTTTTAATCATTCTTAAAAGGAATCAGTTAACTATTATGTCTCTATGCCCTGTAAACAGTCATTTCAGCTAAAAATTTTTTTTCCTTTAGTGACCCTTTAATTTGGTGTAAGTCTCATGGCTTCCACCCTAATGCGGCGTACAGACAATCAGACATTCAGACAACAAAACCGTGGATTTTTTTCCGACAGATGTTCGCTCAAACTTGTCTTGCATACACACGGTCACACGAATGTTGTCAGAAATTTGGAACGTCAAGAATGCGGTCACGTACAAGACATACGACGAGACAAAAAAAATTAAGTTCAATAGGCAGTACGGCTCTTCTGCTTGGTTCCGAGTAGGGTTGTCCCGATACCGATCTCAGTATCGGTATCGGGACCGATACCGAGTATTTGCGGGAGTACTTGTACTCCCGCAAATCCCCCCGATGCCTAAATAGAATACTTGCCCCCCCCGCCGCCACCGTATATCGCAAAGCCGCCGCCACTGCCGCGTTAATCACATTAGAGTCAGCTTTCGTTTGAAAGCTGTTTTCCCCGCCGCGCATAGACCCTTCCCCTTGCTCGGGATTGGACGGATCTGTCCAATCGCAAGCAAGGGGGAGTGTCTCTATACACAGCGCGGCAGGGAAAACAGCTTATTCAAACGAAAGCTGACTGTAATGTTCCCCGTGCGGTGATTAACGCGGCAGTGGCATCATTTAGGTACGGGGGACATGGCTGCATGTGGGGGGACATGGCTGGATATGTGGGGGACATGGCTGCAATATGTTTGGGGACATGGCTGCGTATATGGGGGACATGGCTGCGTATATGGGGGACATGGCTGCAATATGTTTGGGGACATGGCTGCAATATGTTTGGGGACATGGCTGCGTATATGGGGGACATGGCTGCAATATGTTTGGGGACATGGCTGCAATATGTTTGGGGACATGGCTGCATATGTTTGGGGACATGGCTGCATATGTTTGGGGACATGGCTGGATATGTTTGGGGACATGGCTGCATATGTTTGGGGACATGGCTGGATATGTTTGGGGACATGGCTGGATATGTTTGGGGACATGGCTGCATATGTTTGGGGACATGGCTGCAATATGTTTGGGGACATGGCTGCAATATGTTTGGGGACATGGCTGGATATGTTTGGGGACATGGCTGGATATGTTTGGGGACATGGCTGCATATGTGGGGCACATGGCTGCATATGTTTGGGGACATGGCTGGATATGTTTGGGGACATGGCTGCAAATGTTTGGGGACGTGGCTGCATATGTGGGGGACATGGCTGCATATATGGGGGACATGGCTGCATATGTGGAGGGAAATGGCTGCATTTGGGGATACATTTAAAAAAAAGTATCGGTATTCGGTATCGACGAGTACATAAAAAAAAGTATCGGTACTTCTACTCAGTCCTAAAAAAGTAGTATCAGGACAACCCTAGTTCCGAGCATGCGTCTGTACGCGGGCTTAGGGTGGAAGCCATGAGACTCACTCCAAATGAAGAATACCTTTCATATCCATTGGACATTTGCTGTCGGAATTACCGACGCACAAAATTTCACGCATGCTCCATCGGAGCCTACTGTCATGAATCAGATGTGATCAGAACTGTGTGTACTGCACAAAGTGAACCAGACGTATATAGGTGAAGAAATAATTTATTAAGAAACGTGAATGATATGTAAACGCAACCACCTCCAATATCACACAGTGCACAACAAACCAATATTAGACAAGACCCCAAAATAACAATAATCAGACGGGTATATATATAGCCAAAATGGAATACCGGAATCGTAGTCTCAGCCAAGCCAGGGTCATAACAGGAGATCAGCAGATGGGGACAAGGAGCAATGGACAGGCAGAGGGTGGAAGGGATCAGACAACAGAGCAGGGATACAGGGATACAGGGCAGACAGGAACAGGTACAAATAGGTTTAGGATCAGAGTCAGGATCAGAGTCAGGTTCAGGTTTAAGGTTCAGATCAGGGCACAAGACGAAACCAAGGCAAAGTGTGTTTGAACTTGTCAGGTTTTTATACCATTACCTGCTATCAGGTTCAGGTGATTCCTAATTTCGGGAGGAGATATCTGCTCCATACTGCCAGGATCCACCTGCTGGTGGACGCCAGTACTGCGGCCAAAAAATCACGTAATACCAGCAGGGAAAGGCTTTCCTGACAGTTCCAAACTGCCAGGAGACACCTGCTGGTGGACATCAGTACTGCACGCCAAATATCATTTGGTGTTAGTATTACCAGCGGGTGGAACCTTTCCTGACACCTACACGCGGTCGAAATTTCCGACAACAAGCTCCCATCGAACATTTGTTTTTGGAAATTCCGATTGTGTGTACGTGGCATAAGAGTTTGTCAGTGGGACAAATGCTCTTCTTCTTGCAGCGGACCAGGATTTGAATCTATGCACTTTTAAAGTCCAGCTTTCTGCCTGGTCTTTCTGGTTTCAAAGACCATCAGCCTTTCACTCCGTCATTTGGTTTGTTGTACAGGGAGTCTCCCATGTAGCTTCTCCTGTCCATTTCCCTGTGCATCTGTTGTTTCTGCTCGTCTAAAGACCATTTTATGAACCCTTTAGAAATTTAAATAAAAATTGTGGGGCAGATCCACAGTGAGAGTACGCCGGCGTATCTACTGATACGCCGGCGTACTTTAAAATTTCCCGCGTTGTATCTTTAGTTTGAATCCTCAAACCAAGATACGACGGCATCTGGGTTCGATCCGACAGGCGTACGGCTTCGTACATCTTCGGATCGTAGATGCAATACTTCGGCGTCCGCTGGGTGGAGTTCGCATCGTTTTCCGCGTCGGGTATGCAAATGAGCTTTTTCCTACGATCCACGAACGTACGCGCGGCCGTCGCATTCTCTTACGTTGTCTCTAGTCAGCTTTTACCGGCGTATAGTTAAAGCTGGTATTTTGCGGCGTATAGATAGACTTGATAAAGTGAGGGTGCTCTTGCGCCTACCTAGTAAAGCTTAAGATGTGAAGTAAAATAATAGTAATGAACTAAAAGTGATGATGCTGCTCAATCTAATAATGTATAAATATCAAATAGAAATACAATAAAATAGTGAAAGGTAAAGTGACGAGCGCAATGAATATGACTAAGTAATCAAAGTGTTAATCAGTGAACATTGATAATAAACTAAAATTGAAACAAAGTGCTAAAAAACATTAAAAACATCAATAATGAATAAAAACGTTCAGCCAGCAAGTGGCCAGTGAAAAAAAAAAAAAAAAAAAAAAAAAAAAAGTGTGCACAAAAATAGCTGCAAAAGTCAGCAGGCAAACATAAATATGAAGCCTAAATCAGTCCTGGAATAATAGGCTAACAATACAGCCTTTATACGTGCATAAAAGTGTAGGAAGTTCCATAAAGACAAAAATAAATATAAACTTCTCCAATAGTGATAAACAAATGTTTAAAATCTTCTCATGTGGATCTTCAAATAATGTGGGCTCACAATGCGCTTACCTTCCCAAGGTAGTAATCAAGCCTTGATTAAATGGATATCCACAAGGGGTGTTGTTGAATCTGCAACTAGCTGTGGATGTTCAGGGCGTCCTGTATAATCCAATGTTTGTAGGCTCCAGATTTCTATTTGGCAGCGGTGGTGCTCAGCATGGGGAAATAAAAAAGGTAGCTTCCCATAGTGTAGTAAACCAAGGCTAATTTATTGGTAAAAACGCTAACAAGTGCATTTTAAAAGATCAAAAGAAAACGAAACTAAGAAACAGCTGATGACAGCTTACTGATGTATTGCTTCAAAAATCAGTCCGTCCCTTACATGTTACACCACGTCACGTGGCTTCATCAGAGGTGGAAATCTGGAGCCTACAAACATTGGATTATACAGGACGCCCTGAACATCCACAGCTAGTTGCAGATTCAACAACACCCCTTGTGGATATCCATTTAATCAAGGCTTGATTACTACCTTGGGAAGGTAAGCGCATTGTGAGCCCACATTATTTGAAGATCCACATGAGAAGATTTTAAACATTTGTTTATCACTATTGGAGAAGTTTATATTTATTTTTGTCTTTATGGAACTTCCTACACTTTTATGCACGTATAAAGGCTGTATTGTTAGCCTATTATTCCAGGACTGATTTAGGCTTCATATTTATGTTTGCCTGCTGACTTTTGCAGCTATTTTTGTGCACACTTTTTTTTTTTTTTTTTTTTTTTTCCACTGGCCACTTGCTGGCTGAACGTTTTTATTCATTATTGATGTTTTTATAGATAGACTTGCCATGTTAAGTATGGCTGTCGTTCCCACGTCGAAATTCGATTTTTTTTATTTTTTGCGTAAGGCCTCGTACACACGGACGGACTGTCCGCTGAAAACGGTCCGCTGGAAACCTGTCTGATAGGCCGTACACACGACCGAACATGTCTGCTGAAACTGGTCCGCGGACCAGTTTCAGCGGACATGTTCGGTCGTGTGTACGGGGCCTCAGTCGTCCGTGAATAGGGATGGACGTAAGTCACGTCTAAGTTCAAAAAATGACGTTGTTGCGACGTCATTTCGCGCAAAGCACGGCGGGAAATTTCGAAACAGAGCATGCGCAGTTCAATCGGCGCAGGGACGAGCTTCATTTAAATGAATCACGCCCCCTAATCGCCGATTTGAATTCCGCCGCCAGAAATACACTACGCCGCTGTAACTTACGGCGCAAAATCTTCCTGGATTCGACTTAAAGCCAGGTACGACGGCGTAGCGTATCTCTGATACGATGAGATGTGGATCTGGCCCCGTGACATCAGAAACAGTTGCACGTGAGCACAGAGTCTATGTATCAGTCCAATCTGATAAATCCACAATTGAAATTCCAAAAGAAAAGAAACTTCAGTAAGTTCAAAGAAAGTGGTGAACATCCAATGTGCAGAAAATGATTCCACAACGTGAAGCCAGCCCGTCACCTGAAGGTAAATTAAAGGCTTACCAGATAGCCAGTGACCGCCCTTCTCAGGGGGGTCAAAACAGGCTAAGTAGATGAATGAATCCTGCGGAATCCTTGAATGGTTCCTCCGTCACTCCCGTACCGAACGGCTCAGATCTACAGCTTGCAAGTCCTTCCAGGAGTGTCACAGGTGTGTGACTGGGTGTGTGGAATGTACACTCAAAAGTGTGACGGTAATTAGGCCGCAATGGAGATAAAAAAGGGAAAAGATTCCATAGTGCAGGTGTTCAAAACAAAAAGGATTTATTTCTGACAATATTTAAAATACAAACGCTCTCTATCATAGAGAGATAAAATGATCCTTGCAAGGAAAAAAAAGCTCCGTTAGGCGCCAGTCAGCCTAGGAAAATTTGCGCATGCGCGACACGCACACGCACCTCCGATGGAGGATAATCCGATGGAGGATAAGTAGGGGACCGGGCAGTGAAGCCGCAACGCTTCACTTCCTGATTCCCTCACCGAGGATGGCGGCAGGGGCAGCTGAGAGACGAGCGATTGCTCGGCTTCGGCTGCCGACATCGCGGGCGCACTGGACAGCAGCTGCAGTATTTGTAGCTTCTGGCTTTTAATATTTGTTTTTTTTAGGTGGACCTCCGCTTTAAGAAGCAGAACAACGTGATAGTCTGATGCCCCATACACACGATTGGAAATTCCGACAGCAAATGTCCGATCTGAGCTTTTGAATGGAAATGGTATGCTCCATCGGACTTTTGCTGTCGGAATATAGCTAACAAAAGCTTGAGAGCTGGATCTCAAATTTTCTGACTGAAAAAAATCCTATCGGAAAATCCGATTGTCTGTAGCACTTCCTACCTTTTTTTGTGTAGCCGGGCTGCCCTGCCAAAGTAAATGTGTGGTGGGTGGTCCGGAAGCAGTTAAAGTGTTGGAAAAGGTAAAAAAAATGGTTTTGGATAGAATAAAACTGATTGGATTTCCCTTAACTTCCTGTGCTGGAGATGCAACAGAAAATGAGGGAAAATCTCCCCAAAAGCAATTTCCATCTTAGACTGTTGTAACTAGAACAAGTTTCTCCTTTGGAAACTTTATTCTAATGTCTCGCTCTGGTGACAACTCTAATTTTTTTTCCATTGCTTTCTGTCTTATTGACAAAGTCACCGGGACAAGTAGTGGGGTGAATCTGCCCAATGGGGCACAGCAATAAAAACTTGTCAGTTTTGCCTCCACAAACAGTACACTTTAAAGGGTTACTAAAGGAATTTTTTTTTTTTTAGCTAAATAGCTTTCTTTACCTTACTGCATTCCTGGTTTCATGTCCTCATTGTTCGTTTTTGCTCTGATGTTGCTGTAATTCCTCTCTGTTCTGGACACTTCCTGGTTGTCTGTTTCCTGATGACCACAGTATTGGGAGATTCCAGTTTCATTTTCCAAACCATCACTGCTCTATGGCTCTGTATAGCACAGAGGCAGGATAACATGCAAAAACGAAACTAGATGCAAAAACTAAACTAGAGGTACATTATATGATTGATTTTTATCTATTTTTAATCAATTTTAAAAGGAATCAGTTAACTATTGTGGCCCGGATTCTCGTACGAGTTATGCCGTAACTCTGAGTATGAGCCGTCGTATCTAAGCACCTGATTCTTAGAATCAGTTACGCATAGATTTGTATTAGATCCGACCGGCGTAAGTCTCTTACGCGGTCGGATCTTAACGGCATATTTACGCAGGCCGCTAGGGGTGTGTACGCTGATTTACGCCTAGAAATATGTAAATCAGCTAGATACGGGAATTCACGAACGTACGCCTGGCTGATGCAGTACAGATACGCCGTTTACGTTAGGCTTTTCCCGGCGTAAAGTTACCCCTGCTATATGAGGCGTACCAATGTTAAGTATGGACGTCGTTCCCGCGTCAAACTTTTAAAATGTTACGTTCTTTGCGTAAGTCGTTCGCGAATAGGGCTGGGCGTCATTTACGTTCACGTCGAAAGCATTGGCTTCTTGCGGGTTAATTTGGAGCATGCGCACTGGGATACTTTTACAGAAGGCGCATGCGCCGTTCGTAAAAAGCGTCATTTACGTGGGGTCACATAAAATTTACATAACACACGCCGACATCTATCACATTTAAATTAGGCGGGCTTACGCCGGCCTATTTACGCTACGCCGCCGCAACTTTCGTTTGATAATACGGCACTTGCCTGTAAAAGTTGCGGAGGCGTAACGTAAATAGGATACGTTACGCCCGCACAAAGATACGCGATTCTACGTGAATCGGGGCCTATGTCTCTATACCCTGTAAACAGTCATTTCAGCAAAACATTTTTTTTACTTTACAACTCCTTTAAGGTTAGGTTTGCCATGAGAGCAACATGAAGGTGGTCATTGTTGGACCCTTCTGCTAAAAAAAACTAGAAGACTAGCTGTCATGCTGATCCTTCTGCTTCAATGCTCCAACTCACTGACCCAGGAACAAAATATGCAGACTGCCACCTCTGACTTTCCTCTGACTTTCTTAATCTGCTTACTTGTTTCTGTTAAGTAGCTCAGAGTATTTTAAAGCCAGAGTGTCAAAGTACCGGTAACAGCCAGTCAACCGGCTTTTTCTAAAAGAGGTCAGCAATGGCCACCGTCGTATTCTTCCCATGACTGATTTACTTTAAGGGTGGTGAGCTGAGATCATTGTAATGAATGACTGTGTATTCCCAGCTATTGTATACTGTCACTCTGCAAACCACATCATATACATCACCAATTACACTGACTGATTGTCTTGCGGTTAACAGTGACATCACAATCTTGGCACTCCTGCTGGGGAATAGACATACTCAATTCCCTGAAAACGAGATGACTGCATTTATTCCTTTATGAGCACTATGATTTAAAGCGAGAATATCACAGTTTCAGCTTACGGTTAAACATCGCCTCTGGTACTATTTTACGTATAAAGGAATATGATACCATAAACCATGATGCCAGTTTTATTACACAGGTTTAGACTAATCAAAATTGCAATATGAGGCCAGGAACTGTTGTAATCACTAAATTTATCATGTTTACCTTATTTCTTTACAATGATACAGAAATTACTATGGCTACTAGGAAGGAGGTCATGATTCCCCTATATAGATCTTTAGTGAGGCCTCATTTAGAATACTGAGTCCAGTTCTGGAGACCTCACTTACACAAAGATAATGATAAGAGAGAACCAGTCCAGAGATGGGTAACAAAAATGGTGAAAGGTGTGGGGGATAAAACATATCGAGAGTGACATCAGGAACTTATAGCTAGTTTCAGGTAGATGGGCGTATATTTGTGCCGGCGTAACGCAACGTATAAATGCGCTACGCCGGCATAAGTCAGAGAGCATAATACATGATTCACAAAGCACTTGCTCTCCAAGTTGCGCCGGCGTAACCTAAATTTGAAGGCGTAAGCAGGTGCATGGACATAAACAAAAAGATTAACGATCTGAAGCTCCGTGTGCGGGAGAAGCTTACCGCAATTCGTAAGCACCAGAGTGGCACGGGGGGTGGACCACCCTGCAACATTGTGTTGACCCCGGAGGAGGAGAAGGTGGCCCAATGTATGCAGTGGGAGCATTTGGAGGGCGTGGAGGGCTTCGATTCCCAGGATGATGCCTCGAGGACAGGTAAGTGTTTTATATCCCCTATCCGGTGTGTAGCATGTGAGGGGGTGGAAGGGAACATGTGACAAGTGTGTGGGTCCCCCAACATGTGACTGCTTTATGTCATCCACAGATGTGCAGGAGGGAGCGGGCCCATCTGCTGGCGGTGGCCGTACCACCACATCGTCCCCGGAGCAGCCTCAGCAAGACCCCAAGATCCTGTGGTGGAGGAGACTGTCCACACCTCGCCTCTCGAGGAGGTGGTGGAGGAGTCAGTGGACCTTGGCCAGATCGGCCTCATTATAGAGGAGTCCAGTTTGATGGCTGGGCCCTCTCACACCTCCACCCCCATGAGGGGAAGCCCCTCTGCGTCTCCCACCAGCAGGGAAACCACCTCAAAGGGGCTCACCCTACACCCGCTCGATTGCGTCTTCTGCCCCAAGAAAGGCAACACGTAAGAGGAGGGGTGTAGCTGTCAATGTCCAGGACCAAATAGCCCTGGACCAGAGCCAGCAGACCCGGCATATGGGGGAGATAGCCGGACACCTGCAGCAGATGGCTCATAAGGCTGGCCAAATCCATGAGGCAGTGCTGGATGGCAGTTGTAACAGCTCTGCAGTGGCCACCTGTGTGGTGGACCTGCAGGCCACCACTGTCAACCTGGTGGACAAGGTTGATAGCCTTATTGAGGCCGTAAACGCCAACATGGATGCCATACAGGAGGAGGGGAGACGGAGGCAACGCATACAGCAGTCTAACCTCACCCGCCAGCTGAGAATGCAGGCCCAAACCAACCTGTTCCTTAGCCGGATTGCCGTGGCCTTGGAGGGCAGGCAGCCATCACCTGCCAGGAGTGGCCCACCTGGGGATGAGCCACCTCCAGATGTCCCACCCCCCCCACCCCAGGCTCCTGAGGAGCCAGAGAGGTGCCAGCAGGCACAGCCGCCATCAGGCAAAATAAGTGCCTGTATTTTTTTTTGGACTATTATTTATATGCTCAGGTCATGAGTTTTTTTTATTATTTGATTCATATGCTCAGGTCATGAGTTTTTATTTTTATTTGGAAAGCACACGGTGAGGAGTGCTGCTACAGTGTGACTGGTGTGTGAATGTGGGGGGTGACACTCCTGCCAGCAAAGGGGTGTCACCCTCGGTCGTTGGGGAGAAGTTATTCCCATGACCCGTGTGAATGTAGTATGAATGTACAGCAACATAATTGGAGCCTTGGCGTGGCGTTGCTGCTCCCAAGTCCCGTGCGGTGTACTTGGGCTAATCCAATGTGATGAGGATGTGGGGTGTGTGTGCTAGGGACCACAGTGGTGTGCATGCGTGCATTCTCCTTGTGCCATGATGAATGTGTGTGTTTAACGTGCAAAGATGTCTTCTGTGAGGCGTCTCCTGACTGCTGCTCCCTCAGCAGACGGGGTAGCCTCGGTTAGGGGGGGAACTGTGTGGTTCGGAGGTCAGGTCATCACGTAGGTCAATCTCCAGGCCCTTTCTCATGACGTAGTTGTAGAATGCAACATGCACCGATGATCTGGCACACAAAGTTTGGGGAATACAACAGGGTCCCCCCGGACTTATCCAGGCATCGGAAACGGGACTTCAGGAGGCCAAAGGTGCGTTCCACCACTCCACGGGTACGTATGTGTGCAGCATTATAGTTTTGCTGTCCTGTGGTTTGGGGAGTCCGGTATGGAGTCTTGAGATGGGGCCCAAGTGCATATGCAGAGTCACCGGGAAGGGAAAAGACAGGAGGATGTTAGTCGTGCATGTGCCCCTCGTGATGTCTGCATCATGGGGTCGGACAGTCATGCCTGACACTCATGTCACTCACCAACCAGCCAGCTGTCCCCATACACGTTCTGTTCAAAATCTGTTGGGATGGTGCTTTGACGGTATATGTAGCTGTCGTGGCTGGACCCTTGGTGTTTGGCACGGACGTGCCATATGAGGCATTGGGCATCGGCTATCACCTGTACGTTGATGGAATGCTACTGCTTCCGATCACGGTATATGTGTTCTGTGTCACGGGGGGGGGGGGGGGGCGTAGTGCCACATGTGTGCAATCAATGGCCCCTCAACGGTGCGTAGGAATCTTGCAATTCTGTAGAAATCCTCCATTGCCTTCTGCTGCAGATGCTCCTGGGTGGGTCTGATGAAGTGGTGGGACATGCGTCTGAGGATTGAGGGGACAACCTGGTGCATACATCTGCTCATGGAGGATTGTGACATCCCAGACACGACTCCACTTGTACGCTGAAAAGATCCACTTGCAAGAAAATGCAGTGTTGCCAGTACCTTGACCAGTGGCTGCACTGCATGTGAGCGGTGTGTCTTGCTGATGATGTCATCATGTAGGGTTCTGGCTAATTCCAGGATGGCAGCAGGGCTGAATCTGAAGATGCGATACACCTCCGAATCCCCCATGCCAAAGATGTTCATGCGCGTTCGGTATATCCTCTCCCGTGCCCTCCTACGAGTCAGTGGACCCATTAGTAGTGCTAGGAGCACGCCTACCCCTGGCATGTTGGCACACAGATGTGCTGTCCTGCAAGTGTGGGTGCTCAGCTTGCTCAGCTCGTCCGTAACGCTGCTGCTGTAGCTGCTCTCCAGCTGACCTGTGCATGCCTGGTGCAAAGATATTCCACCTTTTTGATGGAATAACTTTAGGCCTGACGTACAACTTACGCGCACCGGGCGTAGCCTGCGTCGGGCGCACTTACATGCGTGAATCGGCGTATCTCCCTCATTTGCATATTTGAATAGGAAATCAATGTGAGCGCAAGGTGCGTCGAGAGTAAATATGCGCGCAAGATACGCCGGCGTAGGAAAGTTGCGTCGGTTGGAGGAAGCCTATTTTCAGGCTTATATTGTTCTGTGGGTACGGAACATATATGCGCTGAATCTAGCTATTAATACGTACAGTCTGGAGGAAAGAAGGGAAAGGGGAGACATGATTGAAACCTTTAAATACATCATGGAGGGCAGTTTTTCAATATGAAACCAAAATCAAGAACACACGATAATTTTAAATGACGTTTTTTTCATGCTGAAAAATGATCGTGTTTACGCGGCATTAGAGAAAAAGATATTCCATAAATATTCTGAGCCTTTTTCTAGAAATACGGCAGTTATTTTTCAGTGATTGATTTGCATTTATGTTATGCAGTAAGTTTGAATAACAATAGCTAGGTTATTCTTAAAAGAGAACCCGTGATTACTGGACTTTTTCAAGATTATTCTGTATGTAATACATTAAAAACAAATATCTATACAGTTTATAATCAATCCAGTAATTCACTGTCTCACCCTGATCTGCACATGCTCAGTTGCTCTCTATTTTTAGGAAATGTGCTAGAAATCAGAGCCACTAGAACCACTACTGAGTCTGACAGCCTAAAGATTTACTGCTGCTCTGGGCTGAAACAAAATTGTAGCCTCTAGTAATAAGACAGGATGTGAAGCAAGGTCTTCCTATAGCTGTATGTCTGTACAATCCCTGTGATCAGTGGTAAATGGCAACCCACTCCAGCCAGGTCACGCCACTGGAATGCAGGCTGGGGTTGCAGTTTACCACTGATCACAGGGATTGTATAGGGAGACCTTCCTTCATATTTAGCATTACAGGAGCTCCTTCCGTGACCTGCACTCTCAGAGGTGGACATTGTTTCCCCTTTCGAGAGTGTGAGTGGCACACATATCGGGTCTTTTGGGTCACAATAAGAAAGGGGGGCAATGCTGGAGGCAATTTACAGCACACACTAATTTTGGTAGCATACTTAATAATGTAGAATGTATGTTCTTTGCTAAAGACATTGGGCCAGATCCACAGTGAGCGTCGTATCTTTAGTTTGAATCCTCAAACCAAGATACGACGGCATCTGGGTTCAATCCGACAGGCGTACGGCTTCGTACGCCTTCGGATCGTAGATGCAATACTTCGGCGTCCGCTGGGTGGAGTTTGCGTCGTTTTCCGCGGGTATGCAAATTAGCTTTTTCCGACGATCCACGAACGTATGCGCGGCCGTCGCATTCTCTTACGTCGTCTCTAGTCGGCTTTTTCCGGCATATAGTTAAAGCTGGTGTTTTGCAGCGTATAGTTAGACTTGCCATGTTAAGTAAGGCCGTCGTCCCCGCGTCGAAATTTGATTTTTTTTTTTTGCGTAAGTCGTCCGTGAATAGGGATGGACGTAATTCACGTCTAAGTTAAAAAAATGACGTTGTTGCGTCATTTAGCGCAATGCACGGCGGGAAATTTAGGGACGGCGCATGCGCAGTTCATTCGGCACGGGGACGCGCTTCATTTAAATGAAACACGCCCCCTACTCGCCAATTTGAAGTATGCGCCGAGAGATACACTACGCCGCCGTAACTTACGGCGCAAATTCTTTGTGGATTCAAAGAATTAAAAAGTAAGTTACAGCGGCGTAGCGTATCTCACATACGCTGCGCCCATCTAAATGTATGTGGATCTGGCCCATTATTTTTTATCAAGTTGCTATGAGTAAAGTTCCACATTAAATGATTATTATTACTGATGAGGGTCATATTTAACGTTGATTTTGCATTGAATACTGTAGGTTTGATATGTGCACAATTTTTGGAAAATTTCCTCAGGAGAATTTTTCTTCAACATTGCCTTTGACCCAACTAACATATAAAAGGATTAGGGAGAGGATTAAGTGGATGTAAAGCCACTCTCATCCCTTCTTAGGCCCCGTACACACTATAGAATCCATCTGCTGAAAAATCCCAGCAAATGGGTTTCAGTGGATAGATCCTATGGTGTGTACACTCCAGCGGATCTTTTTCCGCGGATATATATCCCCTGGGATGGATTCCAGCAGATCGGATATTTGCTGACATGCAGAACAAATCCATCTGCTGGAGTCCATCCCAACAGATGGATCCGCTGGTCTGTATAGACTCACTGGATCCATCCGTCCGAAGGGATCCCCCGCATGCGTCGTAATGATTCGACGCATGCGTGGAATTCCTTATATGACAGCGTCGCGCACGTCGCCGCGTCATAATCGCGGCGACGGCGCGACACGTCATCGCCAGAGGATTTCGGCGCGGATTTCAATGCGATGGTGTGTACACTCCATCGCATGAAAATCCTCCGAAATCCTCGAGAGGATTTATCCGCAGAAACGGTCCGCTGGACCGTATTCGCGGATAAATTCTATCGTGTGTATGGGGCCTAAACTACTGCCATAATGCTGATCTATAAGGATATACTCCTGCATGTATCCTTACCTGTCAAATGTCTCCCCTCTGTCTGTTATAAGAAATTAAAAACTGCAGATTCTGTGGGTGGGTCTGTTGTCTGGAGCTTGGTGGGTGGAGTCGTGATGTCAGTAGACTCCCTGCCCACCTTTACACTCCCCTTGTCAACATGCATTTTTTCCTGTGTATTCCTTAAACTGAATTCTGCTATGGTCACTAACATCCAGTCAAAATCCAGAAAAGTAACCACATGACTTCAAAAAAGGAGTGGGGGTGGGAATTAAAAAATAATGCCTGTCTCCAGGCTAGTGCATGAGATATGTAAATAACATGTCCTTCACAGCAAGGGAGAAGAAAGGACAAACGTTTTCTCCTGTTTGTCTGTTTATCTCACTGAAAAAAAGAAAAAAGGATTGCTCAGAGCTGGATTAACTCTTTGTGGCAAGACTGGGCACAGATGATAGAAAATCTTATACTCTACATTGTGACAGCAAAAAAATAAAAACATTTATTGGGTTTACATCCACTTTAGGGTCATTTAGCAAACTATGCATTATTTTACTAAATGTGCCGTAATGGAGTCTTTTACCCCCAACCCCAATGTGACCCAAAAGTAACCTTGGAAGGCAAAATATAAGTACATTTCACCCTAGTTTATATTTAATTACAACTGTACATTTTGGGCTTATCTTGCCCAGTAAAACTGACCTGCCACTTGTCAGTTTTTTACACTTCTGTATTATCTGTGGTCTCTTAATTCATAACAAATGTTTGAGAACATTGACCAGCAGCAGAATGGTTTTGCATTAATGGTAACATGGTCAGTCTCAGTGAACTGCTTCTATTTGCAGGTCAAACAGACCTATTATCTATACTTGATGAAAAATAATATGTTATTCCTAAAACTACCAGAAAATAAAGTTTCCAGCTAAAATTAATAAGATTTTGTTGCTGCTGTATGTAAGCCAAGCGAAATGTAAAATGGAGAATTATCACAATTGTAAGATTTTGTTCTCGTGCCTATTAGGCCTCGTACACACAACCAGACATGTCCGATGAAAACCGTTTTCATCGGACATGTCTGCTGGGATCATTTGGTCTGATGTGTGTACACACCATCAGACCAAATTCCCCGCGGACAGAATACGCGGTGACGTGGCGGCGACAATGACGTGGCGACGTGCGTGAACCCGGAAGTTCAATGCTTCCACGCATGCGTCGAATCACTTCGACGCATGCGCGGGATTTCGGGCCAGCGGACATGTCCGTTGAGTTGTACTAACCATCGGACATGTCCGACGGACAGGTTTCCACCGGACAAGTTTCTTAGCATGCTAAGAAACTTTTGTCCGCTGGAAACCTGTCCACTAGCCCAGGAATCCGGTCCGCTAGGCCGTACATTTGGTCGGACATGTCCGCGGAAACTGGTCCGCGGACCAGTTTTAGCAGACATGTTCAGTCGTGTGTACGAGGCCTAAGTCCTAAAAACATGTAGGGCCAGATTCAGGTACATTTACATTGCTCCCCCGCGGCGTAACGTATCTTATTTACGTTACACCGCCGCAGGTTTACAGCGTAAGTGCCTGATTCACAAAGCTCTTACCTGTAAACTTGCGGCGGTGTAGCGTAAATCCGCTCGGCGCAAGTCCGCCTAATTCAAATGGGGCATGCACCATTTAAATTAGGCGCGTTCCCGCGCCGAACGTTCTGCGCATGCTCTGTGTTAAAATTTCCCGACGTGCTTTGCGCGAAATTACGGCGCCCCGACTTATTTTTTGAACTGCGACATGCGTTACGGCGTTTCGTATTCCGGGACGTCTTACGCAAAAAAAAATATTTTGAAATTCGACGCGGGAACGACGGCCATACTTTAACATGGCTGTTCTAAAGATAAGCCATGTTAAAGCAGGTGTAACTTTGCGACGGGAAAAACCGACTAGCGACGACGTACGAGATTGCGACGAACGCGCAGATCTTCGTGGATCGCGGTAACTAGTCATTTGCATATTCTACGCCGACCGCAATGGAATCGCCACCTAGCGGCCGGCCTATAATTGCATCCTAAGATCAATTACACCTGTTGGATCTTAGGGCTATCTATGCGTAACCGATTCTATGAATCAGCCGCATAGTTAGGACGGATCACAGAGATACGACGGCGTATCAGGAGATACGCCGTCGTATCTCTTCTGTGAATCTGGCCCGTAGAATTTAGTCATCGCATGTGCCCAAAATTCTGGCTTTGTTCAGCCCCCAATTAGTAGAAGTGGACAACCCAACAGAATTTAAAGGGCCAGATTCAGATACAAATGTGTATCTTTAGGCGGGCGTAGCATATCTCCTATACGCTACGCCGCCGTAACTTTGTGAGGCGAGTATGGTATTCAGAAAGATTATGCGCCCGAAGTTACAGCGGCGTAGCGTATAAGGGCCGGCGTAATTCAAAATTGGAAGATGTGGGTGTGTTTCATGTTAATTAAGTGTGACCTGGCATGCGCCGTCCGTGAACGTATGCCAGTGTGCATGCTCCTAATTATGCCGCAAATAGTCAATGCTATCGACGTGAACGTAACTCACGCAAAGCCCTATTCCCGAACGACTTACACAAACGATGCAAAATTTGACGCTGGCCATTGGCTACGCCTCATAGAGCAGGGGTAACTTTACGCCGGAAAAAGCCTTACGTAAACAACGTAAAAAAAATGCGCCGGGCGGACGTACGTTTCTGAATCGGCGTATCTACCTAATTTGCATATTCAACGCAGAAATCTTGGGAAGCGCCCCTAGTGGTCAGCGTAAATATTGCACCCTAAGATACGACGGCGTAGGAGACTTACGCCGCTCGTATCTAGGCAACATTGAGGCGTATCTGATTCTATGAATCAGACGCCGAGATGCGACGGCCCGCATTCGGAGTTACGACGGCGTATCTGGAGATACGCCGACGTAACTCCTTTCTAAATCCGGGCCAAAGAATTTTTATGCAGTTGAAAAACATTTTATTTGTTTGAGTGTAATGCCTTCCTATAATCTGTAGGTGTCACTATTACAGCTCATGTTCAATGAGAGCTTTGCACTATTTTTTTTAAACATATAACATAATTTCTACTGACATTTACAGCTACTAGGAAGTATTACTCAACATTGTAGCAACATATTTCTAACTACAGATTACAGTTGTATTTTTTATTTAAACTTTATTCTGTTAACAGTGAAATTATTCAATTCGCTCTTTCATTTTCTTGAATTAGCAGCAGGGCTCAAGTCCTGCAGGAACGCGTGGGAACGGAGTTCCTGCACTTTTTTCACAGCAGGAACGCAGTTCCCTTTGCAGGACTAGAGCAGCCGAGCCACCCGAGCCAATCCTTCACTAAGCGGCGATGCCCAGCTCGAGTCACTGTCAGGGGCAGGCGAACCTTAGTAATCCTTTATGTTACTGGCCGGCGGCCGCTTCCTGTATATGAATTCATCGGGTAGTGTCCGCACACTTTGGGGTGCCATTGAAGAATAATGACACCCAAATTCACAACATGTTGTGCTGTGGTTGCCATGCGATTTGGGAATGCAGGCAGAATCACAGCAACTCTGCCCGCGATCCCAAATTGTGAGATGTGAATAGGACCAAAGAGATTGTCCCAGTAGTAAGCTCATAGCAAGACTGTAATGGGAACATTTTAACTGCTAATCAGGGGTCAAGTCCTGGGGAAAAAAGTGTGGGAACTCCCACCCAAGATCCACGCCCCCACCAAAAAAAAAAAAAATGATACGCTCATATGCATAATTACTAAACCACATTTTTTTTTTCCGATCCACTGTACCTTAGTAATCCTTTATGTTACTGGCCGCTTCCTGTATATGGATTCATCGGGTAGTGTGCGACTTGCTTGCTTAAAGTTCTTTCTAAATCCAGCGATAACTCACGGCAGACCTCCGCAATGTCTCCTGGGAACAATGTCAAAAGCTCTCAGGAGACATTGTGGCATCGAAGAAGTGACGGAATACGCGGGTACCCAATGAATCCATATACAGGAAGCGGCCAGTAACATAAAGGATTACTAAGGTTCGCCTGACAGTGACTAGAGCTGGGCATCGCCACTTAGTGAAGGATTGGCTCGGGCGGCTCGGCTGCTTTTGGCTGCTCTAGTCCTGCAAAGGGAACTGCATTCCTGCTGTGAAAAAAGTGCAGGAACTCCGTTCCCACAGGACTTGAGCCCTGATCATGGGGTGTGATCCACAGTTCAGTGTGATGAGGAAATGCATGCATATTGCAGTGAAAACAGAACAAAAAGCAGAATATACACAGACAAGTGATCTGATTTACTGTAGGTTAGATGTATCTAGGGAGAGCTGGGCAGAGGAGAAGCTCGAGTGATCTGATTGTTATATTGCAGTGTGTATGTCTGAGGTCACATGATCACAGTTGCAATGTCAGGTTATTTACATATCTCATGCACTAGCCTGGGAAAGGCATTATTTTTTAATTCCCACCCCCACTCCTTTTCTAAAGTCATGTGGTTACTTTTCTGGATTTTGACTGGATGTTGGGGATCATAGCAGAATTTAGTGTAAGGAATACATAGGAAAAAATGCATGTTGATAAGGGGAGTGTAGAGGTGGGCAGGGAGTCTACTGACATCACGACTCCACCCACCGAGCTCCAGACAACAGACCCACCCACAGAATCTGCAGTTTTTCAGGTCTCATAACAGACAGAGGGGAGACATTTGACAGGTGAGTATACATGCAGGAGGCATCTATATCCTTATAGATCAGCTCTATGGCAGTAGTTTAGAAAGGATGAGTTTACATCCACTTTAAACTTCCTGTTTGACAGCGCAGCGCTGTTTGTCCTGCAGTAAAATCACAGCAGTGTTGTCACAGCTCCTAATCTCCTAAAAGATAGTAATTTATCCATGATCACATTAGGGTTATACCATGTTATCAGGTCGGATTACATTTTTAACTTTCTACTTTAACCACTTGCCGACCTCCTCATGTAGATATACGTCGGCAGAATGGCACGGACAGGCACATCAACGTACCTGTACGTGCTCTGTTTGACGTGGGTGGGGGGTCCGATCGGGACCCCCCCCCGCTACATGCGGCGGTCGGTAAGCCTCGGGGAGCGATCCGGGACGACGGCGCGGCTATTCGTTTATAGCCGCCCCGTCGCGATCGCTCCCCGGAGCTGAAGAACGGGGAGAGCCGTGTGTAAACACGGCTTCCCCGTGCTTCACTATGGCGGCACATCGATCGAGTGATCCCTTTTATAGGGGAGACTCAATCGATGATGTCAGTCCTACAGCCACACCCCCCTACAGTAGTAAACACACACACAGTGAACACTAAATGTTACAGCGCCCCCTGTGTTTAACTCCCAAACTGCAACTGTCATTTTCACAATGAAGAATGCAATTTAAATGCATTTTTTGCTGTGAAAATGACAATGGTCCCAAAAATGTGTCAAAATTGTCCGAAGTGTCCGCCATAATGTCGCAGTCACGAAAAAAATCGCTGATCGCCGCCATTAGTAGTAAAAAAAATAAAAATGCAATAAAACTATCCCCTATTTTGTAAACGCTATAAATTTTGCGCAAACCAACCGATAAACGATTATTGCAATTTTTTTAACAAAAATAGGTAGAAGAATACGTATCGGCCTAAACTGAGGGAAAAAAATAAAATGTTATATATGTTTTTGGGGGATATTTATTATAGCAAAAAGTAAAAAATATTGAATTTTTTTCAAAATTGTCGCTCTATTTTTGTTTATAGCGCAAAAAATAAAAACCGCAGAGGTCATCAAATACCACCAAAATAAAGCTCTATTTGTGGGGAAAAAAGGATGCCAATTTTGTTTGGGAGCCACGTCGCACGACCGCGCAATTGTCTGTTAAAGCGACGCAGTCCCGAACTGTAAAAACCCCTTGGGTCTTTAGGCAGCATATTGGTCCGGGGCTTAAGTGGTTAAAGGAGAATTACAACCAAAGCTTGTTTGGCTGTACTTCTCCTGTGGATCACAGGAGTGCACTTTGTTCTGCACTCCTGTGACCCATTTTCAGCAGACAGCGGGCTGAATCAAGTACTAGCTGTGTGGTTCATGTGACAACAATCTCTTGCATTCTTCATATGTCTGGGCTATGGGGTAGAGTGGCAAGACGGAAGCCTTTTCCTACCAAGAAAAACATCCAAGCCGGCTAAACATTGCAAAAACACATCTGAAGTCTCCCAAAAGCATGTGGTAAAATGTGTTATGGTCTGATAAAGCCAAGGCTGAACTTTTTGGCCATAATTCCAAAAGTTATGTTTGGCACAAAAACAACACTGCACATCACTAAAAGAACACCATACCCACGGTAAAGCATTGTGGTGGCAGCATCATGCTTTGGGGCTGTTTTTCTTTAGCTGGAAATTAGTCTTAGTCAAGGGAGAGGGAATTATGAACAGTTCCAAATACCAGTCAATATTGGCACAAAACCTTCAGACTTCTGCTAAAAAGCTGACCATGAAGAGGAACTTCACCTTTCAGCATTAGAACGACCCAAAACATACATCCAAATCAACAAGGTCATGGATGAAGATTCAAGTTTTGGAATGGCCCAGCCAGAGCCCAGACCTGAATTCCATTGAAAATCTGTGGGATGATTTGAAGAGGGCTGAGCACAGGATATGCTACCGCAATCTGACAGATTTGGAGTAATTTTGCAAAGAAGAGTGGGCAAATATTGGCAAGTCAATATGTGCCATGCTGATAGACTCATACCCACAAAGACTGAGTGCTGTAATAAAATCAAAAGGTGCTTCAACAAAGTATTAGTTTAAGGGTGTGCACACGTATGCAACATTATTATTTTAGTTTTTTTATTAATATTTTCCTCCACCTAAAATATTTCAGTCTGTCGTTCAACTGAGTTATACAGCTTATAGGTCACATTGAATGTGAAAAAAATCTGAATTGATTTATCTTTGTCTAATTTTTTTGCATCACAGAAACCTGACATTTTAACAGGGGTGTGCAGACTTTTTATATCCACGGTATATATATATATATATATTTATTTATATATATATATATATTCTATTACGAGTATTGGAAGTGAAGTAACAATGTTAAAGCCTACTCCACAGATGAGAGGTCTACTGTAGTCAAAAATGATAATTTTGCATTTAAAATGTATCTAAGGCCAAAAATAACCATTTCAATTTCCTGCTCAGGACAAAGCGACAAGCTCCTTTTAATGCCCCCTCCCAGCAGCACACGCTGACCTTACCTTTGCTCATCTGCTACTCCATTCAAAAATCGGGAGGATAGAAAATAATCAGTAGTTCTTGGCATGGAGGAGCATGTGATTCATGGCCCTTCATCTTAAGTGACAATGCTAATGCTTGGTGTTTGGTTAGTCCTGTTACAGGAGGCATAGAAGAGAGCCTTCAGCCTGAGGGAGTCATGGGACTTGTAGTTCCACAACAGCTGGAGGGCCAGAGGTTGAGCACCCATGGCGTGGCCTTTCAGTCTACTGAACTATAAAAAAAACAGCAAAGATTAAATATCTTTCGCGCTACTGGTGAATATTTGTGTAATAAAGGAAGACGTTGCTAAAAGCTGCTGGATCTAATAGTGTTCACTATGCACAAAAAGGAATATAAATCATAAATGATCCTGCGCTAAACAATACAGATTGTGCTAACTATACAAAAGTGTTGTTATTAATGAGTTAACTATCAGTGTAAATACAATGCTATAACAATAACTGATAAACAAAAAAATTGTGTGTATAGTGTGACAGGAAGTCAGGTAAATCTGGGTGTGTTGTCACAGACGGGAGATACATTTCTGCCTTGTTTAGAAAATTCACCAATTACTATCAGGCGTCGGCTGCAGAGGTAGCCAGAAAGGTTTAAGGACGTTGGATAGCTTCAGCTGTTCAGAATGAGGAAATTAAGGCCTCTATAAGTTGTCCAGAGGATTACTACGGAATGCTGCATCCTGAGGCTTGCTGAGTTAAGGAGAGCAGTGAGCTGAGGAAGACTTCTGAAGGTGAAGTGGTTGTTGATATCTTTGCTGTGTGATAAGAAAATCAAAAAAGACTATTGTTTTCTGCTGGAAGACCAGCAGTGTCTGCCCAGCAGTAGGCTGTGCCAGACTCCATAGGTAGGTTCCTGTTTTGTGAAGGTAGACGGCCCAAGTGGCCAGGGTTTATTTTATGTTTTATTTTGTTTATGCTGTTTTGATGCTTGCACTTGTTTCCAGCAATATGGAAGAATAAACCATAACCCTTGTTTTTCAACCACCCACGGCTGCTTCTCTGTATAATTCAGTGTGTAGTATACACCTCGCCTGTGGAATGCACTACCAACCACCATCCGACTGGAGTCGGACCACTTGGCCTTCAGGAGAAAGATTAAAACCCATCTCTTCTGAGGTCAAGGGGTTCCTTACCCATGAAATGGATACAGCGCCCAGAGGCGATTCAGTTCGCATGTGTTGCGCTTTACAAGTCTCTCACTCACTCACTCACTCACCCACTCAGGAGGTCACACACCCTGCTACCGAGCTAACCCCTTACAATAGTTATAACAATATATAGCATAAATGGATAATAAATATTCCCAAAGTGCACAAATAAATTGCAAAGTTCAAACTGCAACAGTATGCCGTGAATAAATAATCAATAGTCCAAAAGTGCACAAAACTCCAAAAAAGTACAAAGTGCGGTGACGTGCAAAATTACAAAAAAGTGCAAAAATGTATGTAGCAGTCAACATGTAGCCACATGTGAAGAATGGTTCAATATAACAATGAGTATCAGGAGATTGGGGTGTATACAAAGTTCTATTCAGATGATTGGTGGAATCAGTCAGGGTCAAACTTCCAATATAGCAATAATCTTGATGGATAGATTTCCTGGATTGCAGTATTGAACCATACTCTGTGTCCTCCACCAGTCTCCCAGAACTCTCACCTCACTGCCAAAGCATCTAAAGCACATCAGCTTATTTCTTTATCATCAGTCTTCTATAAAAAAAACAGCGTCATGGGCCTGACCATGCACATGGACAATCCTATCATAATGAAGTAGGATGCAATTTGCATTGGGTCATCAATTTGTCCTCCACAGTTTGTTACGGTTGATTTATTACCTAGTTTTGTGTTTTCCCCTTAGCTCCTCTAGATGTTTAAAAGCAATCCAGATCTTGAGCAGAAAGTAAGTGGGATCAGGACTGTAACCAAACTGATCTGTTTAGACATCGATGCTTCCAGAAATTTGGGCCGAGATGTAAATCAAAGGGAATTAGTGGCTTGAGCAAGAATGTGTGTGATCTCTCTAACAGTTTTATTCTAGGATGGTTGTGCAGCGTTAGAAAATAATCTGGCACTTTTCTAGAAAGCCACCTCACATTACCTGTGTTTCTATAACTCACATGGGGCCTAAGACACTAAATCGATTGATTACAGAAAAAAGAAAGAGATTAGCATTGTCTGAACTATGTGCAGAATATGAGGTTATGGGCTACTCTCCAAAACAAATTTATTAAAATCGCTCAGCACATAGCATGTGTTCGTGTGTTAAACATCGATAAATCATTTCTAATAAAAAAGTTGTTAAAGGAAGTGAAATTAGCAAACATATTAGGATTGTTACCTCAGCCAGCTTGGCACGGCATCTGTCTCTGGGGCTTACATGGTAACCATTAAGAAAAATATATCCTTACAGATTAACATGTGGGAATGGCAGCCCTGCTGTCTGGAAATGATATTCATCACAGTTGTGGTCCTTTTCTAAAACACAGACCTGAAGAATTTACATGCAAAATGCTACAAGTGCCTGCAAGGAACTTAATAATGTTGAAAGTCTTTATTTAAATTACCCGACGGGGGTTCTGTAATAGAACTTACAAGCTTATTGAATAACATGGGTCTTCTGTGTTGTCAATATAAACCAATCAGGGTCTTCTTTTAAAGCCCAACTTAAGGATATAATACATTAAAGTGGAGTTCCACCCAAAAATTGAACTTCCACTTTTTGGAACTCTCCCCCTCCGGTATCACATTTGGCACCTTTCAGGGGGAGGGGGAGCAGATACCTGTGTAATACAGGTATTTTCTCCCACTTCCTGGCATAGATCACCTCAGTGACCTATGCCACTTCCGGCGCCTATTCTGTGCCCCCGCTGTCTTCTGGGAGACACACAGCTCCCAGAACACAGCGGGGATTAGTGAAGCTGCACAGCGCTACTCGCGCATGCGCAGTAGGGAACTGGGAAGTGAAGCCGCAACGCTTCATTTCCTGATTCCCTCACCAAGGATGGCGGCGGGGCAGCCGAGAGCCAAGCGATTGCTCGGCCACGGCTGCCGACATCGCGGCACCATGGACAGGTAAGTGTCCATATATTAAAAGTCTGCAGCTGCTGTATTTGTAGCTGCTGGCTTTTAATATTTTTTTTTAAGTGGGACCTCTGCTATAAGGCTCATCTCCGGCTCATCTCCGGCTGAACTCCTGCCTTACGTTTCGTCTTGCAGAGCTGTACAGGCTCATCTTCTGTACTGAAAATGCCTACTCTAATTTAATTGCACGCTGTCAGTTTCCCACAGGGTGCATTAGAAGCTGAAACATGTCAGATGGAGCTAATTTACTAGCTGATGGGCATCCAGCATCATCTACATATCCCCCCAGTCTCACTGTTCCTGACCCACCCCTTTCATTTATTGGATTTCAGTCCTTTCCTTCATGAAGGTAAATCATGAAGGGTCAGCATTACATGTAGGCATTACCTAGGGTGGTCTGCATGCAAATAAAGCCTATGAATGTCTACTCTTTCAGACTAAGATTCACCCATCGAGCCATTTTGAAATAGCAAAACTCCTTTCCAAGAACCAGCCACTGCTTTTACCAGGGTTTAGGGCTCTTGAGAAGAGTACTGAGACAGGGTGCTGTAGTGTTTTCACAAAGTTTTATACAGCCTGCTGTAGGCCCCTTCCACCAGCCATAACCTGTCTGGATTGCATAGAGAAGCATAAAGACACCATGGTGACATCATTGGGTCTAAAATATGGTACATAGTGAAAATAGAATATCATTAGCATGTTGGCAAGGGAAGAAAAGTGGAACCAGGGTAGAAAAAATATTAACAGATTAAGCATCAGCTTTAACCAATTACCACCTGATCAATGTAGATAAATGGAATTGCATGGAATGCAATTTGTAAATGCTGTGTCCACTGGATACTGTTCATGGTATGGGGCCGCTGTGAGCAGCCATTAATTGGTCACAGCAATCACAGTTACAGTAGTAAGCAAGACTGCCATTAACGATACCTTGCTTATTACTGTGTGATCTCATTGATTGGTCACAGTGGCAATCACATGGTACCAGAGCCAATCACAGCGGCCCTGTACCATGTAATAATGTGACAACATCAGGTTTCATAAATGAAACCTTTGAATAGTGTTACAGATTGCTTATTAGAGTGATTATCACTCTAATAAGCTACCAGAGTGCACAACAAATCCTGATCACCCCCCAACACTACACTGCTCTGGTGACAATGTGTATATATATATATATATATATATATATATATACACAATTTTTTAAAATTGTCACAGCCTTATAAGCACCACCACAGTCTGCTTTCCGAAACTGGGTAATTTTTATTGTTCTGGTGCTCCAGGACCTCCAAAACAGTGATGCGTATTCAGGAAATTAGTTGCCCAATTTATGCTCCTTGAAAGCCCATAAGTGCTTATTTAATGGGCTGCATCTAGGCTGTAAAAAAGTCTCACACATGTGGTATCCTCATACTTAGGGGGCACAGCAGAATGTGTTTTGGGGTACAATTCTTAGTATGCCTATGCTGTGTGTGAGAAATAGCGTATTAAAATGGCAGCTTTGTGAAAAAATACATTTTTTTTTTCTTAATTTTCCAAAAATCGTGACAAAAATATCAACTTTAAAAAAACTCGCAATGCCTTCTAAATACCATGGGCTGTCTAATTTTTAAAAAGTGGTCATTTGGGGGTTATTTGTACTGAACCGGCATTTTAGGGCCTCTAGAAGTGAGATAGACAGTCAGTACATCAGCTAAAAAAAAAAATGAAAAATGGTGCCATCTATGTGCAAATTTATTAAAACGATTAACCATTTCCTATAATTTTTAGGCTATTAGGCTATTGCCAAAAATCATGAGAATTATATGTTGAGGTGCTGGCTAGATATTATATTTTCCTAAGTCTGAATAAATATTCATAATGTATATGTGAAACACATTCCAATGGTTAACTAATAACTAATCAATATCCAAGTGTCAAACATAAAAAAAAATATCAAAATCTAGGTGCCAAACACAAAAACCTTTTTGCAATCTCAACCTTAATGTTGCCAGATTCTAAAATACTATATATATATATATATATATATATATATATATATATATATATATATAGGCTCTTATAATGGCATCAATATAAGTTAACAACTATAATATAATATAATCCTTGTGGATATATTTATAACTCTTCACATCCACTTCTTTAAGTGTTCGCCACGTGCAAAATAGTGATACGTGTTAATTTATTTCCTCTGTGCTCTTCTTAAATAATGTGCACCTCCACCTAAGGTAAGGAGGGGCCACACACCAGATCACTTTGTGCCACTAGGACCCTCACAGCTTTGGGGGATTTGGTTTCTGTACTGGGTATATCCTGATCTGTTTCCTTCAGTATTCCCACCAGGAATATCTCGGAATAAAAAAGGTGATAAACCAATAATCGTGCAATAAATTTTAATAGATTAGACTATTATAATAAAAATAACTGTGCACTCACATTTAATTGTACCTTGGAGCAGCACCCACTATGCAAAGCCTCAGATAATACAAATATTGCGCGTGTAAATGAGCCGGCGTGCGTTCCACCTCTGCCAGACATGAGCTCAATGGAGACTTGGAGCTTCCGACAATTTGAGGCCTGCACATTGGCGGAAGTTCAGAGTCTCTATTGTCGTCACGTCTGGCCCAGATGGAACGCATGTCGGCTCAGTTACACGAGTGGCGGCGATATTTGTATTTTTTTTTTTAGAAAGCGTTTATCAAAAGCGTGTGTTATATTTTTACTACTTACCCTTACTCATTCACATAGGTGCAGCCAGATATCTGGGGCTTCCATATTGTAAAGGGGGGGCTCCATATTCTAATATTTCCTCTTCCTTAGACCCCCGTGTGTGTGTGTGTGTGGGATGTGGGATCCTTCCTGGCAAATTACCCTCCCAATGATATGTGACCTTGCCACACCCCCCCTTTTTTTTCTGGCAAGTCAGGCTGCATGCTTGGATAAGGGTCTGTTGTGGATTTTTGGGGGGAATCTAATTTTTTTTTCTTGTTTTGTGCATAGGGTTTCCCCCTAATCTTTTCTGAACCCCCATCAAGGATAATGGTCTTGTATAAATATTTAGGGGGAACCTCATGCATTTTTGTGGGGCCCCCTCTTTACAATTCATAGCAGACCCTCATCTAGGATAAGGGTCTGGTATAGATGTTGAGGGGAATCCCAGCTGTTTGTTTACAAAAAGAATGAAGATGATGGGAAATTACATTAGCATCTGACAAAACATATCTTCCAGAGCAGTACACAGCCCTTATGCCCTTTCTTTGATTTAATGTCTCCATGCTGTTATAAAAAATATCTGGGAAATTACTGTCTGACAATTTAAATTCAATTTTTTCTTTGTAAATTTCATTTATTTTTATTTTTTATATCCAACAAAATTTTATTAGGTGTTTCAGAGGTACACGTCATACTTATTCCCCCTAACATTGCGGGGGAAGACAAAGAGCAACAGATCAGTAACTTACACATGCAAGTCAGACAGAGCATGACCGCCATTTCTTACCCAACATTAATGCCCAGCAGTCTATCGGCCACTAAGTCCAACCCCGGCACATCCAGCCACCTCGCCCAAATCCTCTCGAATTTGTATGCATTACCCCTATGTTGGTATATCAACCTTTCCATTCTCAATACTGCTCCAATATTGGTAACCCATTCTGTTAAGGTCGGGGGAGCCTCGTCATTCCAGTGATGTAAATATCAATTTAGCTGTAGTACACCATACAGATGCAACACTTCACAGGGAGGATTTAGGCATCCTCCAAGCATGTTTTTGTGCATGTTTAATGTTGCTCTTTAAGCCCCCCAAAACATTTTGTCTTTGTCTTTCCTTGCCAATCTTTTGCATATTAGTCTTGAAAAGAGAGCAAATTTATTTTCAAGGCTTGTCTCTCATTGACTTAAATGGAGTTCACATTAAAGTTTGACATTTTTGGATTTTTGGATTTATTTGCTGAACCTGTCCTTGAATCAAACCCACGCATATTTGCTCATTACTACATATCTCTAGTCTCCAGTATGCATATAATATATGCCATTTGTCACATACTGTATTAGTAGTGATTTATCAAAACAAAGATGTGCTTTGCTAGAAAGTTGCTACAGGGATTCAAGGCAAATATCAAAATACTTATCTGAAATACATTTATGTGAACTGTTTAAACTATCAAATCATTTATGATTCTGTGCAACTGGCCCTGTGATTTACACACCTTTGGTACACTGCACAAACAGGACCACTTGGTTACATCCTGGTTCCATTTTACTGCTTCCTGGGTCACCCTTGTGTTCTCTGGACAGAGATGACGAGGATGTTGCATCACTGTCTAATTAACATGGATGAGGCAAAGAGATGGCACAGGAAACTGCATCAATGAGCCAGGAAAAGGAATCAATAATTTTATTAAAAAAAAATATTTTTCAAAAAAATTGTGCCAAAAAATTAGAACTTCAAAAAACTCACCATGCCTCTTGCTTAATACCTTGGACTCTCTACTTTCCAAAAAAGGGGTAATTTGAGGGTACTTGTACTGTTATGCATTGTACACACAGTCAGAGTTTTGACTGTGCAAAAGTCCTTAGTGAGTCTGTTGAAAGTCCGACGGAAAGAAAGAGAACATGTTCTCTATCTAAGGTCTGTCCAACTTCCGACAAAAAAAGTCCGATGGAGGCTACACATGGCCAGACTTTCTGAGAAAAAAAGCCTGTCTGACTTGTTTTCTTCGAATGTCCGGCCGTGTGTCCGAGGCATTAAATGTATTCTGCTACATGTCTTTGGTAACAAAATCCCAATAACTGTATATTAATAGGTTTGTGTGAAGGTTATAGCATCTACAAATTACGATATGTATACAGGATTTTTTTATTTACTTTTTATTTTTTGCTGTATTATATTTTTTCAAAATTAATTTTTATTGAATATTGAATTAAAAGAAGGTGTACAATGAATACAGATATACATGATGTAGTATAGGGATAAAAAGGTAACTGAATATCTTATGGCTAAAGAATGAGGCTATTTTTTTTATACTACTAATGGTGGTGATCACCGTCTTAAAATGGGACTGCGATAGTGCGAACACTGACACTGAGTGGGAACTAACTAACTGCCACTGATATCACCAGTGACATCACCAGTGACACTAATACAGTGATCAGTGATAATACTGTACACTGTCACTGTACTAATGACACTGGCTGGGATGGGGTTAACATATTGGGTAATCAAGGGGTTAAGTGTGTGCTTAACAAGTGTTAATTTGAGTAATGTGTGCTGCTTTTTACTAAAAATCTCTTTGTTCTAAACAGAGAGATTGTTTCCTCTGTACAGAGTCCTGTTTTAATTGTCAACACAGGACTCTGGGCTGTGTTTGGACACAGCCAATAAGCAGGTTCCGGCTGCCAGCACAGTGGGCTGTCCATCCACAGTACATTGCAAGCGGGCAGCCCGGAAGTGGTCAAACTAAACCAGACAAGTGCTGTCATGTACCCCGACTGTGGAGCCCGAGATGATGAGGGTGGCTTCTTGCAAAATTCCCATTCAAGCACCCCTGATAGTGGAGACAGGGACTGCTAGTGCAATGGAAGGGTGCAGATGCAAGGAAGCTGTTGTAATGAGCTGAAGCTTGGAAACACAGGAGTCTGTCCAGTGGTAGTATGGAGTCTGGTCACAAGCCTTGTTCAGCAGCAGTCATGCAGACAGGTGCAGAGTCAGGATCAAGTTCAAGGTCAGAAATAGGCAGAGGTCGGTAACGTGCTGGCAGCGAGGTACCAAGTCAGGGGGTGGATACTTGGTCTGAAATTCAAGCCGAGGTCGGTAACATAAGTGAGCAGAAGACATAACAGGCAGGGGTGATCCAAGATTGGTTTCAGGCATAGCCGGGGCAAGGTAAGCAGACTTTCAAGAACCAGGAACACAGGAACCAGAGCTGAAGACAATCCAGCACAAACCTCAGACAGACTCTCGGTTTAAGTAGTCTGCTGGGGGGCGACACAATATGTGGACATGTGCGCACCTATACACCAATTATCATGCGCATGCACATTTAAGTCCTTGCACATCTAGTTAGGCTTCTATGCTCACAATCCTGCACATAAGAATGAGTGCCTGCTGTACGAGATCACTGACAAGTGCATAGAAGAAGCTTTACTGACTATCAATAGGCAATCTGTGGTGTCTGCTCTAAGGCAACACTTTTAATTAAATTTTTTTAAAATGGAGCACAGGTTTGCTTTAAATTAGTCTAGTGCAGGGGTCTCCAAGTTTCTAAACAAAGGGCCAGTTTACTGTCTTTCAGACTTTAGGGGGGCCGGACTGTGGTAATTTAGAGTAAAAATTGTCCTAACATCAGTGGCAGTAAACAATGCATTATTGGTATTAGGGGATGGAATAGCACCCTGTCGTTGGTGTCAGTGGGAAAAATAGTGCCCCATCATTCGTATCAGTGGAAGGAATAGTGCCCCATCATTGGTGTCAGTGGGAGACATAGTGCCCCATTATTGGTGTAAGTGGGATCAATAGTGCCCCATCGTTGGTATCAGTGGAAGGAATAGTGCCCCACGAGCCAGGTAAAGGCAAGTAAATGGCCACTGGTCTAGTGAGTAGTGATTTTGAGGAGAAGCCATTACAAACTTAAAATTGGAGCCAGAAAGCAAAGCAATATATATACCTTTAGTTTACTTGTCCTTGTGTAACCCCCATCCTGATACCCCTCCACCTGAGTGCAGCCTGCCAGGTAAAATATTTATCCCCACCCCCCGTTCCCCCGTTCCAACAATATTCTCTGTGTGGCCTTGCCGCATATCCCTTGCAACAAAAACATCCTTGAGACCTTCATGAATATGACTAGTAGAAATAAATGGGACCCCACTTTATATGTGCTGTAAAAAGAGGACCTGCTGAGATATTTCTGTTACAAAGCCTGTGTGGCGCTGGGCAAGGCTGCACAGTGAAGATTGCTGAAGCACGGAGGATTCTCGCATTCATGGCGAGACGATTTAATAAAAGACAACTACTAAAGGTACAGACTTTCTTGAAAGGTATCTTTATATAATATACTGTACTGACTTCACAGTGCTACATGAAGGACCTTGGTCTCCTAAATTGCATATGACTGGAAAAATAAAAAACATGAAATATTATAGGTAAAACATTTAAAGAAGGTGAACTTGGGACTTGAGCATCCAAAGTATTCAAACAGAGGAGTACCATAACTGTCAATAATACTTTCCAGACAGGAGCTCCAGCAGAGCAGAGTGTCACCGATATCATCAATCATAGCCATCCGCAGAGATAACCCTGCAAGGCCAGGATTTATATGGGATGCTATGAAGCAACTACCATCAACTGCAAAGATATTAGAAACAGACAAAAGTTCCTTCTCCATGTGAAAGCTATTAGTTGGAAAGAGAGCGCGCCTCACATACTTTAACAACCACTTTAATGGATTAGCAAAAGATGGCATACATGGATCACCTTAGAAAAAGGAGTATGTTTAAGCTAAAGGTAGAAATACTAAAATGTAAAACAATGTATGAAAAAGATTTACTGTATTGTATCATATCATGTATGTAAAGACAATTACCGGTACATGTATACTACCTTACTACTAGACTAGTACTAGTATTGATTCAATATGTAGTTTAATGTTTTTACTATCCTCCCGGCGCTTTAGTCTAGTTAAACCTGTTTTTAACAATTTTTGTTGCTTTGGATGGAGCACTAAATGGTTAGAACTTCTGTTTTATTGCTGTCTTTATACCAGTTGGAGATATTTCTTTTCACTTGCTGTCAGTAAAAAGGGGTCAGAGGGAAAAGAAGTAAACAGGAATCCATTAAATGAAGAAAGAGAGAGCAACAAGTACGCTGTTTTAATAAAATGGGAGCCTCATTTATTTTTCTAGTGTAGCGCTACTCTTAAAAGAGTCGCTTAAAATTGCCCAGGTTCTTCCCCAGTAGACTTCCCCGCAGCCAAGCACATAATTACAGTCAATGTGAACTAGAAAAACACATATACCGTGCTGTCTATAGAACAGAATAGCAGGCAGCACAGCAGTGGATCAATTGCAAAATGTTAAAAAGTTGGAAAAGTGCAACGCTAACAAATAAATAATTTTCGAAAAAAACCAAGGCATATAAACTCAATATACAAAACACGAGAAAATGTCCATAAGTGAAAATATGAAGCAAAAAAGTCCTTGAAAGTGAAAGGAATTCAATATATAGAGTCCAATATAATTAGTGACAATCAATCGAGTCATATACCGTATGTGCATCAAAAATAGTGATAAGAATTGATAGGAGATCCACCACCAGAAGCACCAATCACTTAGAGCCGGTTCACACAGGGGCAACCCGAGTTCCAGCGCGAGTTTGCAAGGCAACTTCAGCGTGACTTCAGCGCGACATCAGCGCGACTTGGAGCAACTTACAACGCGACTTAAAGTTGCCTCCAGGACAGGGCGACTTTAGCTGTGTCTAATCACAGAATAATCAGCTCTGTGGGAGGGAGGGGTTTGCCTGAGTAAACTATTTTCTCTTCCTGTAAAGTTGCTTCAGTTAAGACAGTGATCCGACTTTGGAGGCAACTTCCATTAAAATCTATGGGTAAAAGTTGCCTAAAAGTTGCCTAGAAGTCGCCTTGAAGTAGTATAGGTGCGACTTCACGAATGTACATTAAAATGGCTCTCATTCACTTCAATTGAATTTCTCATGTCGTGCAACTTGGGGCGACACAAGTCTGATCCCAAGTCGCGGTAGTGTGAACCGACACTTACCAGAGGGATTGAACTCAATTAGGTGTACACCTGAGTCAATCAGGCTTTGTGATGTAATGTACACGGGGCGATTCAGGCTCCCTGTACGAACACAACCTCCAGAGGGGTGTTTAGGACGATGGATATCAGTAGATATAATTAGAACCGTCAATCAGCCCAACCATTCAAGTAGACAAAAGAAGAAGAAGAAGAAGAAGAAGAAGAAGAAGAAGAAGAAGAAGAAGAAGAAGAAGAAGAAGAAGAAGAAGGAAGGCACATAGCGTAAATCCGTTAAGAATAAATGAATACTTAATAAGTAAATAGAGGAAATACACTCACATTTTCGTAGTATAAAAGCGCTGTTAAAAAGACAGTAACAGTGGAATCAGCATAGCATCCTGACGCATTTCACCTCAAAAGGCATCATCTGGGGGCTCTTTTCCTCAACAGCCTAGGGGTGTTCTTTTTGTTGGTTTTATTTTTGAAGTAACTGGGATAGGGTTGAGAGAATCGAAAGCTGACTCAGAAGTCCTTGCATATAGAAAACTGTGTAATTGGCTTTAGTAGTTTTTATAGTAGGTAAGGTTGAATAAAGACACTAGCCCATCCAGTCCAACCTGTATAGGTGTATGTGTGTCAAAGTCAATAATCATTTCCCTGTATGTTGTGTTCACTAAGAAGCGCGTACAAGAGTCTTTTCAAATTATCAATACTTCCTGTTGACACCACCAATTGTGGAAGAGAGTTCCATATCCTTATTGCCCTGACAGGGAAAAAAACCCTATAAAGCTTAAGCTTAAATCGCTTTCTTCCAGTCTAATTATGTAGCCCAATGTCCTCTTATACTGAATAGTTTTTTTTTCCGTACGCAGGGATCATCATTGAGGTATTTGTATATCGCTATCATATCTCCTCTCAAGTGTCTCTTCTCCAGGGAGAATACGTTTAGTGCTTGTAGTCGTTTCTCGCAATTGAGTTTTTCCAGTCCCCTTATTCATTTTGTTGGCCTTCTCTGGACTCTTTCCAGTTCCAGCACATCCTGCCTAAGGATTGGTGACCATAACTGGATGGAATACTCCAGATGTGGCTTAACCAGAACTAGATAGAATACTCCAGATGCTGCTGAACCAGAGTTTTATAGAGTAGCAGGATTATAGTTTTATCTCTGCAATATATTCCCTTTGTTATGCATGCTAATAGTCTGCTTGTTTTGCTTGCTGCAGCTTGACATTGCCTGCTTTTTCTCAGTCTGTCTTCTACCAGGACCCTCAGATCTTTCTCCATCATGGATTCCCCCAGAGGTTCTCCCCCTAGTGAGTAATTTGCGTTGATATTTTTAGCCCTCAAGTGCATTAATTAGTAAAAATAGTTAAAAAGGTAAAACTGCGTTCTATCTGCCTTGGGAGTGATTGCGGGTGGCTGATTGGCTCCGCAATAGAGCCGACCTGCCGCAGTATATGTACTGCGACTGGTCGGCAAGTGGTCAAAGGTCATCTGGTTTATTATTGTATGACTGTGTGTCCCAAGTGTGTCGAGATCCTACGGGGTAAACTGACCGCACCAGCCAAGCAGACACTGGCTAGAAAAAGTTTGCATGTGTAGCGCTATACAAGTCATTCATTCATTCATCAGTGGTATATTCTACTTGCTATTATTTATATATTTGTTTATCAACTATGCACTCTATTTTGCCACTGTTGTACTTTTTTTTGTTTAAGGGGCTATTGCCATTTCCCTTTCTTTGGTTATTGTAGTATTAGATATATTGTTGCAATAAGTATTCCCTCCTCAGCCCAGGTGTGTCAGAGAGCATGGTGCTACTTACAGAGTCGTGGGCTCTAAGAAAAGGAGACCCAAGAAAACAGCAGCTCCTTCAAGGGGAAGTGATAATTTCTTTCTTTCGTTCTTTCTTTTCTTTCATTTGCAGACAGGGAGCAAAGCAAGACTAGTTTGAAGGCTCATTTGCTTATTTACATACTTCTTAACCACTTCAGCCCTGGACCATTTTGCTGGTCAATGACCGGGACACTTTTTGCGATTCGGCACTGCGTCGCTTTAACTGACAATTGCGCGGTCGTGCGACATGGCTCCCAAACAAAATTGGCGCCCTTTTTTTCCCAAAAATAGAGCTTTCTTTTGGTGGTATTTGATCACCTCTGCGCCCCAGTGGCCGCAATGCAAAATCACGTAATACTACATGATTTTGCGCAGTCGAGCTGACCTGCCGCCGTAAAACTATGGTGGGCGGTCGGCAAGCGGTTAATAGACCGAAACATACAAAAGACAATACCCACCTGGATTGGGTAGCCAACTAATATGCAAGCAGTGTTGGACTTTCTTATGAGGAAGTTTACAGCCCTCTTGCACAGTTCCCATATGAGCACCATCGATGTTAAGACAGGGTCTGCAGGGGCGATGGAAAGGCACAAGCTAGTATCTGATGAGTAGAGGTATAGTTGGAAATGCACTGTGGAGAAGCTAAGTCCAGTTGATGGTGGAGTCAGGTCCCACACTTTAAGCAGGCACGCAACAATTGTCTCCTGTCCAAAATTGGTCCTAGTATGTGTATTATGAATGTGAGTTAGGGACCTCAGATTGTAAGCTCCTTGAGGGCAGGGACTGATGTGAATGTACAATATATATGTAAAACACTGCATAAATTGACAGTGCTATATAAGTACATTTAATAAATAAATAAATAAACAAATAATAAAACTTCAGCTTTCCCCCATTTTTCTGTCTCTCCAAAGTCCAACCCCCTTCCCCTCAGTTTTTTTTGTCTTTCCAAAGTCCAACTCCCCCCCACCCTCCCCCTATTTTTTATCTCTCCAAATTCCAGCCCCCCTCACCATTTTTTGTCTCCCCAAAATCCAACCCCTTCCAGTTTTTTGTCTCTCGTAAGACCAGCCCCCCCTCATTATTTTTTCTCTCCAAAGTCCAGCCTAAAATAATCCCAGTCCTGCCATTTTCCTCCTCTTGCATCTTTCTATATCACCATGTATACTATATTGATAGTTTCAAAAAACTATTAGATAAGCACCTGAACGACCACAACATACAGGGATATACAAGGTAATACTGACATATAATCACACACATAGGTTGGACTTGATGGACTTTTCAACCTCACCTACTATGTAACTATGTGATGGACACCACTTGCCCTTGGCATCCACAGCAGGCACTGACACTGTTGGCGGGACACTTAGCAGAGTTTCTCCTCCCTGAACTGCACATAGCTGATGAGCGAAGCAGCTCCCACAATTAGAGCAGAGTCTGTCCTGGGAACAACAGTGCAGCTGCAGCAGCCCACTTTGTGCTTGAGCCTGGGGGAAAGGGGGCAGCCCATCCCAGCACCACCCTAGATCCGGCTTTGGTTCAAGTCCTCATTAAAGTCTAGCTTGACACTGTTTTGGGCTCCTACAATGAAAAAAATCGTCACAATTATAATGGGCAGTGCCAATGTTTGGGGCCAACAATAGTCCTCTAACCTTTAACTCTTCCCCTCGCTATCCTACAGCTAATCAATAGAGTTGACATATGAACATTATATGTGGTTATCATATATCACTCAAAAGGGATTGACACATTTCCTTTTTTAACCACTTCAGCCCGGAAGAATTTACCCCCTTCCTGACCAGAGCACTTTTTGCGATTCGGCACTGCGTCGCTTTAACTGACAATTGTGCGGTCATGCGACGTTGCACCCAAACCAAATTGACGTAATTTTTTCCCCACAAATAGAGCTTTATTTTGGTGGCATTTGATCACATGTGCGGTTTTTATTTTTTTGCGCTACAAACAAAAAAAGAGCGACAATTTTGAAAAAAAAAAAAGAAATATTTTTTACTTTTTGCTATAATAAATATCCCCCAAAAATATATTAAAAAAACAAATGTCTTTATCAGTATAGGCCGATATGTATTCTTCTACATATTTTTGTTAAAAAAAAAGCGTATATTGATTGGTTTGTGCAAAAGTTATAGCGTCTACAAAATAGGGGATAGTTTTATGGTATTTTTATTATTATTATTTTTTATTAGTAATGGCGGCGATCTGTGATTTTTATTGTGACTGTGACATTATGGTGGACACTTTTGACACTATTTTGGGACCATTGTCATTTATACAGCGATCAGTGCTATAAAAATGCACTGATTACTGTGTAAATGACACTGGCAGGGAAGGGGGTTAAACGCCAGGGGCGATCAGGGGGTTAAGTGTGTAATAGGGAGTGATTCTAACTGTGGGGGCCTGGTCTCAATAGCACATGACAGAGATCACTGCTCCCGATGACAGGGAGCAGTAGATTTCTGTCATGTTGCTAGGCAAAACAGGGAAATACCTTCTTTACATAGGCATCTCCCCATTCTTCCGCTCCGTGACACGATCGCAGGCAACCCGGGGGACATTGAGTCCGCAGGACCCACGGTCACACTCACGGAGCACACAACGGGCTCACACGTGCCCACTATGCCACGATTAAAGGGGCCGTACAGGTATGTCTCTTTGCGCAGCTATGCCATTCTGCCGACGTAAATAGTCGTGTGGCGGTCGGCAAGTGGTTAATGCTATTGCAGACCCAGCAAACAAATATATTTTTGGTTTTCTTTGCTTAAGCAAAAAAAAAAAGTTAAAGGAAAATCCAGGCATATTTATAAAAACAACGTATTGCTTTGAGTACTTTAATCAGCTAATGAAATTACCTGAAATTTATGGACCATATTTGCAGACCAGACAATAGAATTGCAGACTCTAAAATATGTGGTCATCCTCTTCACGCTGTGCAGCAATTTAGCACAGCAGGAGTGGGTGGATGACAAGCGTTTACAGATTACTTTGCAAATTTTTTGGCAAGTAGAGAAACTTTAACCTCTGTGTTTAACATTTGCATTGAACTGTTCCCATAGGGTTGCCTTTTAAAAGCTAAAAAACTCATCAGGTATTTAAACAGTTTCATACATGACAACATGACAACTGAAAGCAAGTAAACTTAAAGGTTTATTACAGTTGGATAGGCACTAACAATATACGGTAAACAACGTTTTTACTCAAAGTATTCCTTGGCTAGAAAATATGATCATGTCTCTGCACCCTGAACTTGATCTGATCTGAAATAAAGGTTTTCTGTCAAATGCTATAAAATATAAAAAAAATCTTTGTTATTTTCTGTGGATTTACTGTATATACACTATATTACCAAAAGTATTGGTACACATGCCTTTACATGCACAAAAACATTAATGGCATCCCAGTCTTAGTCCATAGAGTTCAATATTGAGTTGGCTCACCCTTTGCAGCTATAACAGCTTCAACTCTCCTGGGAAGGCTGTCCACAAGGTTTAGGAGTGGTAATGTTTGAGCATTCTTTCAAAAGCAGATTTATGAGGTCAGGCACTTATGTGGACGAGAAGGCCTGGCTCACAGTCTCCGCTCTAATTCATCCCAAAGGTGTTCTATCGGGTTGAGATCATGACTCTGTGCAGGCAAGTCAAGTTCCTCCACCCCAAATGCGCTCATCCATCTTTATGGACCTTGCTTTGTGCACTGGTGCTCAGTCATTTCGGAACAGGAAGGGGTCATTCCCAAACTGTTCCCACAAAGTTGGGAGCTTAAAATTGTCCAAAATGTCTTTGTATGCTGACGTCTTAAGAGTTCCCTTCACTGTAACTAAGGCACCAAGCCCAACCCCTAAAAAACAACCCCACACCATAATCCCCCCTCCACCAAATGATTTGAACCAGTGCACAAAGCAAAGACTGGGATTCCATTAAGGTTCACGTGCAGGTAAAGGTTGGTGTCCTAATGCTTTTGGTAATAAAGGGCCAGATCCTCAAAAGGGATACGCCAGCGTATCTACTGATACGCCGTCGTATCCCTGTTTCTATCTTTGGAACTGATCCACAGAATCAGTTTCCAAAAGATAGGCAGAAGATCCGACATGTGTAAGGGACTTACACTGCCGGATCTTAGGATGCAGTACCGCATCCGCCGCTGGGGGCATTTCGAGTCGAAATGCCACTTCGCGTATGCAAATGAGCACTTACGGAGATCCGCGAAGCGGTTTAGCTTCGTGAAATCTCCGTAAATACTTACGTTGCAATCGTAAAATTAGGGCTGCTTTTACAAAGTGTAAACTGTTTACACCTTGTAAAAGTAGACCCTTCTTACCCGCGACGCTGTTATTTATTTATTTATTTTTCCCGTCGTATCTTTTTTTTTTTCCCGACGCAACTTTTTTTACCCGGCGCGATTCTCAAAATTTGGCGTAACGTAAAACCGCGCTATGCACGTCGGGAAAAAGACGTCGTGAGCATGCGCAGTATGTCCGGCGCGGGAGCGCGCCTAATTTAAATGGGACTCGCCCCATGAAAATAGGAACGCCTTGCGCCAGACGGATATAAGTTACACAGCCGAAAATTTCTAGGTAAGTGCTTTGTGGATCAGGCACTTAGGTAGAAATTTTGCGGCAGTGTAACTTAAATCAGAATATTTAAGTTACGGCGGCTCTTTGTGGATCTGGCCCATAGTATATTTACTGCTTATCCCCGAAAGATATAAATGATACATGGATTACATATTGCTAAAAACTAAAAATTATCAAAATAATTTATACTGACTTTGATGAAATTATGCTTATGCCTAAATTAGAAGAAGTGTATGTACGTGTAGACTCTTCCTTCCCCCTGCTGCCTACATAAGGTAAAGCATCATTCTCATGGCACATTCACAGTGAATTGCCACCTCCCATGGGTGAGGTGGCTGATCACCGTCGTCCATCTCCCGTTGGGGGGGGGGGGGGGGATGAATGCCGCAATGATTGCTCAGTCCGCAGTTTGCTCTCTATTTAGCTAACCGAAAGCATTTTTGGAAGGCTTTGTCATTTTAAAAAGGTATTTGTAAAACAAAGACTGTATACATTTAGTATACGTACAACCCCTGGGAAGGTTTATTACATAAACCTATAGCAGCTCTGTAGGGTGTTTCATTTTCTAAGAAAAAAAATAAACTACAATTTTTGACTTTGCTAACGCCCCGAGTCTCAGTGATATAAAAGATATATATGCTAAATTTCAAGAAGATTGGATAATATTTAGAGGTTGCACACTTTGGGCCAGATTCAGAAAGATGTGCGCATCTTTCTGCTGGTGTAACGTATCTCCGATACGTTACGCCGCTGTAACTTTGGGCGCAAGTTCTGTATTCAGAAAGAACTTGCGCCCTTATTTACGGCGGCGTAACGTATGTGTTGCGGCGCAAGGCCACGTAATTCAAATGGGGATGTTGGGGGCGTGTTGTATTTAAATTTGCCTTGACCCCGCGTTTTATTATGTTTTTTTTAACGGCGCATGCGCCGTCCGTAAAATATCCCAGTGTGCATTGCGCCAAAGTACGCCGCAAGGACGTATTGGAATCGACATGAACGTAAATGACGTAAAGCCGTATTCGCGAACGACTTACGCAAACAACGTAGAAATTTCAAAACTCGGCGCGGGAACGACGGCCATACTTAACATTAGCTACGCCTCATATAGCAGGGGTAACTATACGCCGAAAAAAGCCGAACGTAAACAACGTAAAAAAATGCGCCGGCGGGACGTACGTTTCTGAATCGCCGTATCTACCTAATTAGCATATTCCTTGTGTAAACATACGGAAGCACCACCTAGCGGCCAGCCTGAAATTGCAGCCTAAGATACGACGGTGTAAGACACTTACACCTGTCGGATCTTAGGGATATATATGCGTAACTGATTCTCTGAATCAGGCGCATAGATACGACCGACCCCACTCAGAGATACAACGGCGTATCAGGAGATACGCGGTCATATCTCTTTTCTAAATCTGGCCCTTTGATCTGTTTTGTAAAAATAGGCAAAAAGTATGATTTTTCAATGTTAATTACTTTTATTGGGAAAATTAGAAATCACAAACTTAAAATACTAAGATTAATAGGTAATATGATAGGCAAAACATGTGTTATATTAAACGACTTTGAACGATGCAATCCCTTTTTTGTTTTGTTCGCTTGGTGACGACTTTTCTGTGATGCTCGACTACCCTCATCAAGAATTGTTTTTGTTGTTCATCCCTGACCAATTTGTTATACTTTTTTATCAGAGCAATTCCTCTTTCTGCGGTATCATTGACAACCCTAAGAGCGTTCACATGGCTTCTTAGAGAATCACTGCACAATTCTGTCACATCGTGGATCCCAAACAATTCAAAGAACGTCTTTGTTTTATTAGTAACGAAATGGCTAAGGTCTTTTCCTTCAAAAACAATTTTTTTACCCTCTAATCGTTTCACTTCCTTTTTCTTTTCCTTAACAGCCTGACTAGATAGTATTTTAATGGATGTGATGACGGCAAGCCAACCACAACAATGATCGACCGATTTCCCTTTCAATTCTGGTACATGCCCCTTGGATTAGTCCTGTATTAGATGCTGTAGTTTTAAAAGATATACTGATTATATTGTGACGTTGTCCAAATCGATCCACTTCCAAAATAGGGATGAGCCGAACACCCCCCCCCCCATTCGGTTCGCACCAGAACCTGCGAACAGACCAAAAGTTTGTGTGAACTTTAGAACCCCGTTAAAGTCTATGGGACTCGAACGTTTGAAATCTAAAGTGCTAATTTTAAAGGCTAATATGCAAGTTATTGTCCTAAAAAGTGTTCGGGGACCGGGATCCTGCCCCAGGGGACATGTAGCAATGCAAAAAAAAGTTTTAAAAACTGGACTTTTTTCGGGAGCAGTGATTTTAATAATGCTTAAAGTGAAACAATAAAAGTGAAATATTCCTTTAAATTTCTTACCTGGGGGGTGTCTATAGTATGTCTGTAGTGTAGTAGTAGTGCTTGTTTCCCGTGCTTAGAACTGTCCCTGCACAAAGTGTAATTTCTGAAGGAAAAAAAGTCATTTAAAATCACTCGCAGCTATAATGCATTGTCAGCTCCCGGCAATTCAGTGAAAAGTCATTCATAAAAAAAAGCGTGGGGGTCCCCTCAGGTCTGGTATGGATATTAAGGGGAACTCCGCATCAAAAAAAATGACGCGGGGTTCCCCCCAAATATCCATTCCAGACCCTTCAGGTCTGGTGTGGATTTTAAGGGGAACTCCACCCCAAATAAAGAAAAATGGCGTGGAGTTCCCCCCAAAAATCCACACCAGATCCCTTATCCGAGCACACAACCTGGCAGGCCTGCAGGAAAAGAGGGGGGGGGGCGAGAGAGCCCTCAAAGCACCATGTCCCCATGTTGATGGGGACAAGGGCCTCATCCCCACAACCCTTGCCCGGTGGTTGTGGGGGTCTGCGGGGCATATCAGAATCTGGAAGACCCCTTTAACAAAGGGGACCCCCAGATCCCGGCCCCCCCATGTGAATTGGTAATAGGGTACATTGATCCGTTGCCCGGTGGTTGTGGGGGTCTGTGGGCAGGGGGCTTATCGGAATCTGGAAGACCCCTTTAACAAAGGGGACCCCCAGATCCAGCCCCCCCTCTGTGAATTGGTAATGGGGTACATTGTACCTCTACCATTTCACTAAGAAAGTGTAAAGAATTGTAAAAAAAACACGCGGGGCGGGTTCCCCTTAAAATCCACACCAGACCGGAAGGGTCTGGAATGGATATTTGGGGGGAGCCCCACGTAATTTTTTTTAATTTGACACAGGGTTCACCTTAATATCCATACCAGACCTGAAGAGCCTGGTAATTGAATTTGGCGGGACCCCCACGCTTTTTTTTTAATGAATGACTTTTCTCTGAATTACTGGGAGCCGACAATTCATTATAGCCGCGAGTGATTTTAAATTACTTTTTTTCCTTCAGAAATTACACTTTGTGCAGAGACAGTTCTAAGCACGGGAAACAAGCACTGCTTTACAGGCATACTATACACCCCCCTAGGTACGAAATTTAAAGGAATATTTCACTTTTATTGTTTCACTTTAAGCATTATTAAAATCACTGCTCCCAAAAAAACTTCAGTTTTTAAAACTTTTTTTTTGTATTGATACATGTCCCCTGGGGCAGGACCCAGGTCCCCAAACACTTTTTAGGACAATAACTTGCATATTAGCCTTTAAAATTAGCACTTTAGATTTCTCCCAGAGACGTTTACAGGGTGTTCCGCAGCTTTTCGAATTTGCCGCAAACACCCCAAATTGTTCGCTGTTCGCCGAATAGGCGAACAGGCAATGTTCGAGTCGAACATGAGTTTGACTTGAACTTGAAGCTCATCTCTATTCCCAAATAACTGCTTCAGCCATCTGCTCACCAATGAAAAAAAGAGAGGAGATCGCGCTAAAGTGTAGAAATATAAATATTGAGTGGGAAAAACACATGAATGTTCAAGAAAATCATAAATTGATAAGTCCGCCAAAAAGGCAAATTCTGTATAAACAATCTCCCAAGTGTATACAGCAAATTCACACAAGAAAGTGCTTGAAAGGAAAGAACCTCCACCACAGTCAAATAAAGCCTCTTACCGAATGGAGATGATCTCAAATTATAAGAGATCAAAAACAGCCTGGTAAGAGACATGGATCGATGGTGTCTGATATGAAACCCAGATGATGGAAACCTGGTAACCCATATCCTTGGTATAGGTAAATGACTCCCGATATGCCATCCGAGGGTATGTATGAATAAAAAGGGCTCACATAGTGTAAAACATAGTGTAAAACAGTTTACTATCCCAATGCAAGACCAAATGAGGATCATTTTCAAAGAGTGACTCTTCGATTTTCTTTGCCATTTTACTTCTATTGATGTCCCAAACTCGGTAAATGGTAGCTGGAGATATGAACATTTTTGAAACATCGTGGCCAAGGCTGTTTGCAGTTGTTATAAATGAAGTACTTGCTTGTCGAATAGATAGCTGTTCTCGATCCCAAGTAGACGTGAGTGTCTGATCAAGAGGTTTTAACTTGAATGTCATTTTTTCATTGCTGGGGGCGAAAACTCAGCCTCTTCGTCAGTAGGTACGCTTGTGATGATGGAGATGAGTCTTCCAGTATAACTGTCTTATTGATTTCAGCGATAGATATGAATCTTTTTTTCTTCTTTTGTACACTTAGTTCAAGGTTAGAAATTTCACTAGTTTGTGATAAAAGTAATAAATGTGTGCAACTCCTAAATATTATCCAATCTTCTTAAAATTTGCCATATATATCTTTTACATCACTGAGACTCGGGGCGTAAGCTAAGTCATATGAAAATGACATCTTTGGAAAAATGAAACACCCTACAGTTCTGTCCGAACACCAGTAGAGATTGAGTCGAGTGGCATCTTGATGTAGCACGGTCATTTACCCCATAGGATCTCAACACGCTTGACCAGAGCCAATTTAGACAGGAGCCAACTAACTTACCAGCATGTCTTTAAAATGTGGGAGGAAACCCAAGCAGGCACAGGGAGAACATGCAAACTCCAGGCAGATGGTGTTGTGGTCAGGATTCAAACCAGTGACCCTTTTTGCTGCTAGGTGAAAGTGCTAACCACTACACCACTGTGCTGCTCATGGATGAGTGGGCTTTGTTTTACTGGCTGCCTGCCAAGCACTGGCTAAGGCCTGGTGTCAATAGTTCCTCCACCTTGCTGAAGTCAGACATTGACTCGTGGGGACAATAGTGCATGAGAAACTTCCACCCTGAACAAAATGCATGCTCAAATTTTTTAAAGGGGTTTTCCACCCATTTTGTAAGTTTATTAAAAGTCAGCAGCTACAAAAAGTGTAGCTGCTGGCTTTTAATAAACCGACACTTACCTGCTCCACGGCTCCAGCGACGCGCCGGACGGGGCTCCGCTCCTCGCCCCCCCTCGCCGGCCGGCGTCTTCATGCTCAGTGTGGGCACCCGGCCGTGACAGCTTTCGGTTTCACGGCCGGGCACCCACTGCGCATGCGCGAGTGGCACTGCGCGAGCGGCGCGGCCCGGCGAGGTGCTGTCTGATTGGACAGGCGATCGCCGAGGACCTGTCACGTGTCCTGGGCGATCGCCTACAGCAGCCCCTTTCTGTAGGTGATTAAGCTTAATCGCCTAGGCGATTAGGCTTAATCGTCTACCCGGAAGGAGGAAGTGGGACAGGAAGTCCCACTCCTCCTGAAGCCCCCACTCCCCCCCAAAAAAATTACATGCCAAATGTGGCATGTAAGGGGGAGAGGAGTGGGTTAAGAGGAAGTTCCAAATTTGGGTGGAACTCCTCTTTAAGGAGTGGGAACCATGGCTAGCACATACTTCTGATATGCACCTAGACTGCTTTTTGCTTTGAAAAGGTCACTGATGATACTCGCGTTGTAGTGGTCTCCTCCATGACCCCCCTTCTCTCTGCTACCCCCCTCTTTCTTGATCATACATCACGGGACACAGAGCCTTAATTACTTAACCTCCCTGGCGGTATGATTCTGTCTGGAATTATGTACCAAAAGCGGTACAATTATTTTCCAAGGAAATTTGGCGTTTTTTACTGTAGGCCTGTAATTTTTAGGAATAACTCACTTAAATCTGACCAAACAAGAGTCTTGTAGGCATCCCGGTATGATTTTTTTTTTAAACAAAATTATAAATTATAATATAATAAATAATTACAAATAATTATAACAAATAATAATATAATTATAATAAAAATTATTCAATAATGTAATCAACTCAAAATCACTGAAATTTGCTCAGTTGCAGAATTGTCGCTGTCATTACTTTTATTTTTTTATGACGTATTTCCCCACAAATCGCTATCGCACAATTCTACAAGTGATTATAATTTATTATCGCTGTTTTCTAGCTGATCTAAAACCATTTTTGACATAAAGGGACACTTTTGGACAATCTACAGTTTCCAGGCAGAAAGAACAGTTTTTATTATATAAAAGTACATGTAGGGCACTGGGCAGACCACTAGGGACAAGGGGGTGTGTATTTTTTACATACAGTACTGTAATCTATAAGATTACAGTATACTGTATGTATAGTGTTTGTTTACTTTTTTGAATTTGGCGCCGTTCTCCGCTCCCATGCGTCGTAACGTCGCAGGGAACGGAGCTCGACGGCACACGGGAAGACTGTGAATCGAGCGAGGAGGACCCGCTCGCTCACACAGCGGGGTGGCATCGCTGGATCCAGGGACAAGGTAAGTAACTTGCCTGTGGATTCAGCTAGCAGGTAAGCCGCGCCGCTGCACACTCTGCACGTCCACCCCGAGCGTGACTCGGGGATACCGATCCTAGCATCGAAAATCCACCCCGAGTCATGCTCGGGTTTACCGCTAAGGGGGTTAATGGGTTATGTAGTCACCACAGGTGATTGGACACAGGCAAACCCAATTAGAATTGAGTTCCTCCCCTGTATAACCCCTCCCAAATGGAGAATACTTCAGTTTTTTCGCCAGTGTTAAGGTGGTTGGTCACGTTCAACATGTGCTAAGAAGAAAAATGCTCTTTTGATGGTCTAGCTGCAGAGACCTAGGAGCTATAGCCTGATCCTGTCCTTGGGCTGATATGAAAGGCCTAAGATGTTTGGTACCCAGGCCTCGTGTAAGAAGAAACAAGGTTTGCCTGTAATGTCTCTCTGCGGAGGTCTGGGCTCTGGGATAATTTTTTTTTTTTTATAAAATGGGTTATTAAACGGTTTTACTATTTGTCTCTGTTCGGGTGTTACACAGTCCTGTTTGCTCTACAGATATACTGCATGCATTTTTTTTCCCAATAAAATATGCAACGTGAACACGGGGCTATAAGGTTGAGATACTGGGATCAGGCCAGCGTGCTGTAAACAAGGTGAGGTTGCTGGGTAACTCAATCTCCAGATAATTGCATTATTTCAGAGCTTGGAATGCGCTTGACTCTGCAATTGAGCCATTTTTATATCATATATTTGGCATGTACTATCAGGACATATCTCTGTTTATTAACAGTAAATATTCCAGAGTTCCACATATGAAGGGGAATTTGATATCAGCCTTGAAAAGCACCACACAAAGACCTTGCAATATGTGATATACAGATATAAGCTAGTCATCATTACTGGTTCACAAGTGCTTGCTTTTATTTAATTTTTTCTTCAATCATCACACAATACAAAACTATTTTAAAATTGAAAAATCACTTTGAAAATAAACTGTTCGTGGCCCATCTGAACCTGTGGGCTATGATTACGTTTCTTTTTCTGTATTCATGTTAATTCTAAAATTACTGGAATTTTAGATTTTTTTCACTTTTGAGTTCATTAGTCACAGTGGGCCAGATTCTCATACAATTGCGGCGGCGCAACGTAACCCGTTTACGTTACACTGCTGCAAGTTTTCAGTGTAAGTGCCTGATCCACAAAGCACTTACCTGTAAACTTGCGGCCGTCGCAAGCCCGCCCAATTCAAATGGGGCGTCTACCATTTAAATTAGGAAAGCTCCCGCACCAGACGTACTGCGCATGCTCAATTTAGAAATTCCCGCCGTGCTTTGCGCGATGTAACGTAATTTTTTAGAACGGCGACGTGCGTAGCGTCCATTCGTATTCCCGGACGTCTTACGCCAAAAACAAAAAAAATTGAAATTCGACCGGGGAACGACGGCCATACTTTAACATGGCTCGACTAAAGTTAAGCCATGTTAAAGCAGGTGTAACTTTGCGACGGGAAAAAATTACTAGCGACGATGTAACGAACGCGAAAACCGCCGTGGATCGCCGTAAATGCTCATTAGCATACCGGACGCAGGAAAACGACGCAAACTCCACCCAGCGGCGGCCGAAGTATTGCATCCTAAGATCCGACAGTGTAAGTCAATTACACCTGTCGGATCTTAGGGCTATCTATGCGGAACTGATTTTATGAATCAGCCGCGTAGATAGGACAAGAGATACGACGGTGTATCAGGAGATACGCCATCGTATCTATTCTGTGAATCTGGCCCAATGTCCCTGGGTAAGGTTGAATTATGCTGGGTACTTTACTTGGGTAGCTATAAGTTGTCATTTTCCTTCTCCAATTACCCAACAATCATGGCTTTTTTTAATTCCGTGACTGGCTTTCTGGTTCCCAATGTAAAATATTCAATGTCTGCAATGCGAAGGGGTAGCTTGAAGCTTATGGGCCCGATGCAAAAGTTGACCATGACCCTCCCCCCCACTCCCACCCACCACTTCCACTGTGCATGCAGATACACCCACCGCATGCCAAGATACTTAAAGTGGCTTAAGAGTTTTGAGTTCCCAGAGTTTCCCTTTACATTAGAGGACAGGAATCACCGCTGGAGAATCAGAGGACAGGGATGACCCCTGGCAGGTCACTTGGCAGAACTCCTTTTCCATCCCAGCACTGTGTACAGCATCCCCCCACACTACACATGAGGTGACACATAACCCCATCAACGCCCCCTGCGGTTAACTCCCAAACTGCAACTGTCATTTCCACAGTAAACAATGCATTTTAAATGAATTTTTTGCTGTGAAAATGACAATGGTCCCAAAAATGTGTCAAAATTGCCCGAAGTGTCCGCCATAATGTCGCAGTCATGAAAAAAATCGCTGATCGCCGCCATAAGTAGTAAAAAATATTTTTTTATAAAAATGCCATAAAACTATCCCCTATTTTGTAAACGCAAAAAATTTTGCGCAAACCCATCGTTAAACGCCTATTGCGATTTTTTTTATCAAAAATAGGTATAAGAATACGTACCGGCCTAAACTGAGGAAAAAAAATGTTTTTCTATATATTTTTGGGGGATATTTATTATAGCAAAAAGTAAAAAATATTGAATTTTTTTCAAAATTGTCGCTCTATTTTTGTTTATAGCGCAAAAAATAAAACCTGCAGAGGTGATCAAATACCACCAAAAGAAAGCTCTATTTGTGGGAAAAAAAGGACGCCAATTTTGTTTGGGAGCAACGACGCACGACCGCGCAAAGGTAGCTGGTCCTTTAGCTGCATATTGGTCAGGGGCTTAAGTGGTTAAGAACCCACCCCCTTGACATTGACTGAGGGTATGCTGGGTCATTGACGTCACAAGGGGTGGTGTCACCGATATTTACTGGTTGTTAGGGACACTGGCGGCCCCCGCTCCTGAGTCAGGGCTCTTAACGCTGCCTGTGCACAGCAGCGTTAACTACTTAAGCCCCGGACCATTATGCAGGTTAAGGACCTTGCACCTTTTTGCGATTCGGCACTTTAACTGACAATTGCGCGGTCGTACAACGTTGTACCCAAACAAAATTGGCGTCCTTTTTTCCCACAAATAGAGCTTTCTTTTGGTGGTATTTGATCACCTCTGCGGCTTTTATTTTTTGCACTATAAACATAAATAGAGCGACAATTTTGAAAAAAAAACTATATTTTTTACTTTTTGCTGTAATAAATATCCCCAAAAAATATATATAAACATTTTTTTTATCCTCAGTTTAGGCCGATACGTATTCTTCGACATATTTTCGGTTAAAAAAAATCGCAATAAGCGTTGGTTTGCGCAATATTTATAGCGTTTACAAAACAGGGGATAGTTTTTATGGTATTTTTATTAATATTTTTTTTTTTACTAATAATGGCAGCGATCAGCGTTTTTTTTTTTCAGGACTGCGACATTAAGGCGGATACATCGGACACTTTTGACACATTTTTGGGACCATGGTCATTTTCACAGCGAAAAGTGCTATAAAAATGAACAGATTACTGTGGAAATGACAATGGCAGTGAAGGGGTTAACCACTAGGGGGCGCTAAGGGGTTAAGTGTACCCTAAGGGAGTGATTCTTACTGTAGGGGGGCGTGGCTGTAGGTGTGACGTCACTGATCGTCGTTCCCTATATCAGGGAACAGACGATCAGTGACAAGCCACAGAGAAGAACGGGGAAGGTGTGAGACCGATCGCAGGACATCGGCGGCAATCGGGTCCGTGGGCTCAGTCACGGAGCTTTGGGCTGGGCTCTTAAAGGCAACGTACAGGTACATGCCTGTGCCCACCCGGTCCCCCTCTGCCGACGTATGAAGGGGTCCTCAAGTGGTTAAGGTCCCCTGTTCCTCAAAACTGGGGTAATGCATTGGGTAAGTTAGGAAGCCACGAGGCCCCTGTGAGTGTGAGGCCTTAGGCAACCGCCTAATTTGCCTAATTAAAGAGCCGCCTCTGCCTAGCACCTGTTCTATCTAACATTCACCTAGCATTTCCCCTTTACAGTTTAAACATAGCAGCTAAAAAGGATTGTAGGCAAGTTTTAACAGTACTGTTTCTTATCAGTATAGTTGTAACTCTTGCACAAACCCCATTTGGCAATATATATTCCTACTCTTCCAACAATGACATAGCTATTGAAATTCTCTTGCTCATACAGAAAATAAAAGCTTCCTTTGCGCTATAAACAGAAATGATTTTGTGTTGTACTATTTAATATCCTCTTGTCCATTTAAAGTTAGGGAATTGGATCAAGTGGTAATATGAAACAGAATAGTTTCAAACACTCCAGTTGGGAAAGACATTTTCATTTTTCAAACCTGATATTCTCATTTGGACATTAATGCACCATATAATAACGGTTGCTTAAAACAAAACTAAATTTAATAAGCACTCAGAGTGAGATTATGCAACCTGTTATACCCAGACAGTTTACATACGCTCATAATTAGCCTTGACGTCTGATTCTGAAATGTGTAAAATGTGGCAAAAATTGGCCTCTCTGCTTTTCTAAAATTGACCGTGTTTGGGAACTATTGATTTTGTTTAGCAGTTGTATGAGTAGTGACTTTGATTAATCAAGTTAAATATCTGTCTAAGAAGCCTTTGATGGAATCCAACATTGTGTGACTCATAAGCCAAATAATAGATGCAGGGCAGTTAAAAAGACATTGGGATTGATTTGATGAAGGTGAATAGGCTGGTCACCTTGTAAGGGAACTTTTACTTTGCAAGGGGCTTAGTGAATGCAGTGTTGACTTCCATAATCCAATCATTAAAGCAAAATACAGTTGTTTTCCATTAGATCGACTTGAACATGAACGGCCATAGACAGATGGAAATTCTTCCGGTCCCTGCTAAACCAGCCAAATTTTGAATCAATCTATCTATACATCAGCTTTAGGCCTCGTACATACGACCGAGGAACTCATTGGAAAAGACACATCGTTTTCCTCGACGAGTTCCTTGTTAGGCTTGTCGAGGAACTCGACAAGCTTTCTTTGCGTACACACGGTCAAGACAAAATCTCCTTGTTCTCAAACGCGGTGATGTACAACACATACAATGGCAGGGGAAGTTCGATTCCACTGGCACAACCCTTGGGGCTGCTTTTGCTAATCTCATGTTACTGCGTGTTAAGTAAAAGTTTAGTAAGAGACGATTCGCTCTTTTCAGTCTGTTACAGCGTGAAAAAAGTGTTATCTCCATTACAAACGCTACTTTTACCGAAGGTGCGCTCCCGTCTCATACTTTATTCTGAGCATGCGCGGGTTTCTTAGCATACACATGAACGTGTTTCTCGTTGAAAACCAGCCCGACGAGGAACACGACGAGGAAATTGAGACTCCCGTCGAGGAAAAAGAGAACTTGTTCTCTTTTTTCCTCGTCGAGTTCCTCGACAGTTTCCTCAATGAAAAACGTACACACGACCGTTTTCCTCAGCAAAAAAGCTCTCCCACCAAGTTTCTTGATGGATTCTATCGAGGAAAACGGTCGTGTGTACGAGGCCTTAGTCCTCAGACAAGTAGTCAGAGCAAACAGTAGCAGAGTCGCCAGGCTCCCTACAGGTGCACTTGCCACAAACAGACAATAGCAGATGTAACACGATACCAATTAACAGAAGTAAATCCAGTGAATGAACACTAAGAACTGATGCCGCGTACACACAACCGTTTTTCGGGTTGTAAAAAATGCCTTTTTTTTATAGTCATTCAAAACGACCGTGTGTGGGCTCCAGAGCATTTTTCACAATGTAAAAAATGGCCATTAAAAATTTAGAACATGCTCTAAATTTTCACGTAGTTTTTAACGTTGTCGTTTTTAACGGCGTAAAAAATGGGTGGGCTTAAACGACGTGAAAAAAAACGTGCAAGTTATGAGACGGGAGCGCTCGTTCTGATAAAACTAGTGTCCGTCATGGAGTAAGCACATTCATCACGCTGTAACAGACTGAAAAGCGTGAATCGTCTTTTACTAACACAAAATCAGCAAAAGCAGCCCAAAGGGTGGCGCCATCCGAATGGAACTTCCCCTTTATAGTGTCGTCGTACGTGTTGTACGTCACCGCGCTTTGCTAGAGCCTTTTTTTTACGATCGTGTGTAGGCAAGGCCGTTTTAACGATCGGGTTGAAAAAAACGTTGTTTTTTTTAGACCATTAAAAATGTAATTTTTTACAACCTGTGTGTACGCGGCATTAGTCACAGAGAGCCCTCAATCTAGGACATGAGCAGACAGACTAACTTGTTGATTAGGCACAGACTAAAAGTCCAGCACACTAGTTAAGCTTCCCTCATTAGGGTAGATGTGTCCTAGATAAAAACCTAAGCTGAAGTACTTAGTAAGGACCAGCAGATTTGACTTTGGCACGCTAGAATATTCCTGTGACATCTATCTTCCTGACCTATACTTTAATAGACGAAAACAATAAAAAAAAAAACCCTCCTTTTGTTTCCAATGGGGTGGTATATTAAAAAGTTGCAAGGACATTTTTTTTAAATGTCTAACATCTCAATTTATTTCCTGGTGTAGGGATTTTTTCATACATAACTATTTCCTGTAATATATATGATGTATTTTTCTGGGGGTATACTGGTAGTTGTCCCTTCAAGTGTTACTAAACCCAGGGCCCTGCATTCACTATACCTGGTCTCCCACAGTACACAGAACATGGAAATGCAATTAGTTTAGTATAAACTGCTAAATACATTTTCTCATCAGCAGTATATAGCAGTCTTGTGACTTCTATCAGTGTCTGGTTAAAGCTTGTAGGAGGAGTTTCATTCTGCTCCGACTGTCCTATAAGGCTAAAATTAAGAAAATGTCTCCACACCAACATAATAAAAGTACATTTATTGAGTGATATTAAAAGTGCATGACACACATCCCAGGTACATCAGCTGGTAACAGAGGTTGACACGTTTCACACAACTAACTGTGCATAAGCTGTGCATACATACAGTTAGTTGTGTAAAATTTGTCAACCTCTGATGCCAGCTGATGTACCTGGGATGTGTGCCATGCACTTTTAATATCACTCGATAAATGGACTTTCGTTATGTTGGTGTGCAGCAATTTTCTTCATTTTGGCTGATTACGGCAGGTGAGCCGTAGGAGTCCCACCCCACCTAACCACACCTGAACCTACTCACCTGGAGCGGTGTCTTTCCCTGCTCTTCATTTCAGTGTCCTATAAGGCTGCAGGACCCCTGACCCTGCATCTAGTCAGTGCTAATTGGCCATGTGCTGATCACATGCACTCTCTCAAGAAAAAAACTGAGCATGTGCAGCTTATCCCCTAGGTTCTGTTCTATGAGGAGATGATTTGGGGACTATGGAAGAAGGGGAGGAACAGAAGACAGGATCAAACAGCCTTTTTTTTCACAATGCGGAGGATTAATCCTTTAGGTTCCACTGTGAGTATAACAAGCATGCTTTACTGCATATACAGACTGATTTTACTGTTGTGAGTTTAGTAACACTTTAAAGTGATTGCAAAGCTTTTTTTTTTTTAAACAAACATGTTATACTTACCTCCTCTGTGCAAGGGTCTTGCACAGAGAAGCCTCGATTCTCCTTTTCTGGGGTCCCCCCATGGCGCTCCTGGCTCCTCCTCTTCTCGAGTGCCCCCACAGAGAGCCGATGTCCATGGGGGCATTCTTATGGGCGCGCTCCTGAGTCCTGCTGCTGCGTCCATTGACACAGACAGCAGGACTTGGCCCCGTCACCCAGCTCCCGTGTCACTGGATTTGATTGACAGAAGATAGAGCCAATGACTCCTGCTGCTATCAATCTATCCAATGAGGACCCCAGACAGTGGCTGGAGCTGCTGTGTTTGTCCCCGTTGCTGGAACGATCAGGCTTGGGTAAGAAAAATGGGGATCTGGGGGGCTGCTGCAGCACAAAAGGCTTTTCACCTAAATGCATAGAATGCATTCAGGTGAAAAACCCCTTTAAGCTCCTCTTCAGTTTTGCAGGAACAGACATGTCATGTGTTAGTTGGACGGTGTAGCTTTCACCATATCTTCTCTGGCACATACCATGTTTAGCTGAATTATTTGATGGCAGATACATTTTTTTACTTTTTATCATATTGATTAAATTCCAATGTAGTTTTAAATGCAGATAGATAGCCAGATTCAGAGAGGTTTACGCCGGCTTATCAGTAGATACGCCGTCGTAACTCTGAATCTGCGCCGTCGTACATTTAAGTGTATTCTCAAATTGAGATACACTTAAATGTAGCTAAGATACGACTGCCTGCGCTGTCGTATCTTAGCTGCCTAGTTCCGCCGGCCACTAGGGGCGTGAACGCTGATTTACGCCTAGAATGCATAAATCAGCGAGATACACCTATTCACGAACGTACGCTTGCCCGTCGCAGTAAAGATACGCTGTTTACGTAAGGCGTTTTCAGGCGTAAAGTTATTCCACCAAAAAGCTGGCCTAGCCAATGTTAAGTATGGACGTTGTTCCCGCGTCAAACTTTGAAAATGTTATGTTGTTTGCGTAAGTCGTCCGTGAATGGGGCTGGACGTAATTTACGTTCACGTCGAAACCAATAAGTCCTTGCAGCGTACTTTGGAGCAATGCACACTGGGATATGTCCACGGACGGCGCATGTGCCGTTCGTTACAAACGTCAATCACGTCGGGTCACGATTCATTAACATAAAACACGCCCCCCTGTTCCTCATTTGAATTAGGCGCGCTTAGGCCGGCACATTTAAGCTACGCCGCCGTAACTTAGGACGCAAGTGCTTTGTGAATACAGCACTTGCCTCTCTAACTTACGGCGGCGTAGCGTATATGCGATACGCTACGCCTGCCTAACGTTGGGCTCTCCGACGTGAATCTGGCTAAATGTAAGTAACTGAATCTGCCTTGATATGAGCCTCATGTAATTCTCTGTACACTAGGCTGGTAGATAGAAGGGTGTTTTGTTACAAACTGCAAAAAATCTTTCCGCCGTTTGGTGATAAAGTAAAATATCTTGATTGCCTGAGCTACAGCAGTAGAAGTCACATGATGCATATAGAGATCTATATGTCTGGTAATAATTACTTTTGTGTGAGCACTGTATGTGCACACGTGGGCATATAAGGTAAAAAAATAGCTTTCCTCACAAATGGATGACCTTATCCGCCTGGTAAAGTGTTTACAAACAGTGGTCCTTCTGAGGCCCCAAACTCGAAATAGTTGAAATAGTCACCATGGATCAAATCCTAATGTGTCTACCTCCAACCTTGCAGAGGTAGACCAGTGTGGTGAAGAATATTGGACAACTTTCTGGTAGTGGAAGATCTGCATGTCTTCCTGTCAACTCCATGTGCTACAGCTCAAAAGATGTAATCTACCATGACAATGTGCAGGGCTATTTCTGTGGAAAATGAAAGAACTAAACTTGAGACAAAAGAGTTTGCAGAAAGCCATTCACTGGCCTCAGCATGCTTGAAAATTCTGCCTGGCAAGCCCTGGCAGAAATCAAGGCAAATACCATGATGTTAGTATAAAAAAAACAAAAAAACACAAAAACACTAGCGCTCAAATTAGTGAATAATATTGGTACTAAAAATAAAAATTATATAAAAAAAGGCTTGTATCTATAGACGCCAGTCGGTGTCGCATGAGAGTGACTTCATCAGCTCACAGGGACGGAGGAGTGTGTGTTTTCCTCGTCTAAGCTGAGTTACTGGTCTGGCCAACATCGTCTATGCTGGAGGGCCCCCCCATTCTCGATTGTTTTGCTGGCTTGTACACTGGAATCAGCTTAAGGTACTGTGAACATACCCCTTTCCACCATATGAGCCTTTGAGCCTTGCATCAGGAACTTTAACCCATTTTTGCTGTATGAAGAGTGGACTTTCACATTGTCTATTGTGAACTGCTAGATACTCATGATTCCTCATGGATAATTCTTATTTTTGTTATATTGAATTGGAAACATCCCATTGCAATATATAATATGAAATTAACTTCCTTTACTTTATTAAACTACTTGTTTGAGTTCATGAGCGCTGGTTTTAGTGTTTAGTTGATGATGTAAGTATAGTAAGTGGACACATACTGCCACTAAATGTCTCATTACCCTGGATGCTGTGGATGTTGTGATATGTGACACTGTTCTTGCCTGCCCATCAATTATTTTATTAAGATACAAATATGATAAGATACAAATATGTCAATCCATGTTGTAGCGCCCGCTCCCAATGACTGGGGCTCTATTATAAATTTAGGGGTGTCTGAGCCAATAGTTGGGTTCAGACTTTACTAATTTCATGGAAATTAGCCTCTGTTCTGGCTATGGTTGTGCTTGATAGAAGTTTTCCCTTGTTGCCTGTAGGTGGTGTTACCCCCTCAGGCCCATGTTGGAACTGGGGCGAACCATGGTGTGTTAAAGCGGTTGTAAACCCAAATTTCACTCTTTCTATTTACACATCTATCTTTATATCCCCAATGCGTCTCTCTGTTTGTTTTGTTTCTTACCTTCTTCCTTCTCGTGATATCGCCGCTATCCTGAGTCGTGACGTCACTCCGCGCAAGCGCCGTCTGATAGCTTGTCCGGCCAGCCGAGACCATGCCGGCCAAAATCTCTGTTCAGCCCCGACATCGCGCAATGGTTTACTGTGTTATTTCCTCCCCCCGCCCGCAGAGGCTCATGGATGTTTACCTTGTGACTCCTTACGTCACAAGGTATGAAGGAGGAAGACGGTGCAAAACAAATCCACCGAGCAGATTGCAGAGCGGGAAGCCTGGATTACTGATGCAGCTAGGGCTGCATACAGATGTAAAAGTAAATTAACAGAGAACAGCGAAGTGTATAGTGCACACGCGCGGGATTACAGCCATCGCAATCAACTGTGGGCGGAAGTTTTCACTGTAGCAGACGCGGAAGACCACAAGAACAATGGCGCCGGCATAGTAGAGGAAAGAGACTTCACAAAGGTAAGGATTTAAACAATAAAACGAATAGTGACATTTACTTGATAACGATAGATGGATGCAGCGGGACACTAGCTTTAAGAAGGTGTTACTAGTTAGGAGAGTAGATGGGGGTTTACAACCGCTTTAAGTGACCCTTCTCGGCAGCAGCCGTGATGCCCCTGCTGTGCATGCTGAGAAGGGATACTTAAGGGGCAGACGCCGTTTTTCGGTGTCCTTCGCCTCGTGGCCCTCCTGGCGCGAGGTGCGTGTGTGTGATTTCAGCCCTGGGACCACGTTGGTCCGAGGCTGTATTCCTATCAAGTAGGCCCAGCTATGCTGGCTGGGGCCTATGGTTCTAACAGGGATCCCAAGCTGTCCATCCAAGTTGGGGAAGCTGCTTAACAAAGGAAACCGGGGGAGGACCTGCCCTGGAGGAGACCAAGCAAAGCACTCTGATGTCTCGGGATAGGCCTGGAATACTGGAACTTTAGATACTTTTTGTGCATTCTGTACAGCTTACCTTAACCTTCCCCTTCTTTCCTTCTACCTTCTGCAGTTGAAGGTTTTACATCTGTTGTGGACATTGCAATTTCTACAGACTTTTTTCCCTGGACAACGAAATTAGAGGTAACATGCAAAACCCAATTTAAACCAGCAGCTCCTCCGGGGGTAGTGCTACAATGTGCTTAACGTTTGTAGGAAAATAGTTCAAGTCTTTTTAGACTCTGGGGGCTTTATAACACCAATTCACACTAGCCTGGTGAACCAAGATACATGAGACCAGTGCTAGGTAGGAGTACTCTGTAATCATGGCAACTGAAAAAAGTATCTCACTGTCTCGCGAAACTGCAGTGTCATTTTGGGAATAGCTTTCTCATTTTTTTTTTTTTTTATATTCTTTATTGTTTCTAATGCGATATAGTCGAAAAGCTGGAAAATAGAATGATAAAACAAAAACACAAGGACTACAGATACAGCAGTATAACATACCAGTGAGGCCCAATCCCATGCATAAAGCTAAAGTAATAAAGTAATATATGGAGAACATTATGACACAGGATACACATATGACCCCTTCAGGAGATAAAAGGGGGCCAAATATAGGTAAAGCTAAGATTTGCACAATACAGAGTGTGCCACAAGCACCCTAGAGCTAAAAATCTTGCCATGCTAAGGGGTAAGGATAAGCATTCAAGACTTAACAGTAGAATGGTCTAAGCAATTGAGGGAGAGAAATTGAGGGTCAGAAATAGAGGAGTAAGAAAAAAAAAGGAGGGGAGGAAGGAAGAAAGGGGGTAAAGGAAGAGAGTGAGGGCATACCACCCGCCGGATAGTATAGTTTGGGTTTAACCCAAGGAGGGGGCAGCAGGGCTATTCCATATGAGTCAAAGACTGTGTGGCACACCTTCCAGGTTGCTCCAAATATGGGGTGGTTAAGCAGATCCCCCCTCTGCATTTTTGGCCTACAAAGCATGGATTGTTTCAGTCTTGTGGGTTTATTGCACTATACAAATTTGTTTATAAGCGAATGCAGAAACTTGAGGAATTGCTAGGGTTATTGGATGGGTATCCTTTGAATTAAACAGAGTATAAGGGGAAGAACATTCTGTTTAATAGGATTGCATTTTCCCAACCATGAGAGGTTCCTAGTAGGCCAAGACTGCAACTATGTCCGTAACAATGTGGGTAGGGGGGCAAAGTTGAGAGAGTATAATTTGATAAGGTCATTGGGAAGTTGAATACCCAGGTACTGGAAAAGGGTCATTGACCATTTGAAAGCAAATTCTGACTAAAGCTGCTGGCAGATTAGCTGTGGTATAATGAGGTCCAAGGTGACTGATTTTTGGTAATTCATGTGAAAATTTGGAGTCTTAAATTCACAGATGAGATTCGGCATACTAATCAGATTACCAAAAAAGAAAAAACAGCAAATTGTCCGCATACGCCAAAACTTTATTGAAGTGAGATACAACAGTGATGCCAGTGATATTGGGGTTGGCTTGTATGTAGAATAGGAAAAGTGCTAAGGTTAGGATAAAATCAGCAGGGAGAAAGGGCAAACCTGGCGAATCCCGTTGCTAATGGGGAAGGGCTCTGAAATAATTATGTTGACCCTAACACAAGCTGTCGGGATAGAGTAGAGGGAACTTATCCATTGCTTTACAATTTTCTCATTGTTTTGGGAACTGAATATTAGGAAACTAAATGTTATAACTGAACCCAAAGGTGATGTTAAAGTCCTTGTAAATACACCTACAAACCTCCAAAGTGCTTGAAATATTGAGCTAAAGGTTTTTCAAGGAAAATATTGAAACTGCTTAGTTAAAGCAGAGTTCCACCCAAAAATGGAACTTCCGCTTTTTTTAACCCTCCCCCCTCCGGAGTCACATTTGGCACCTTTCAGGGGAGAAGAGGGAGCAGATACCTGTGTAATACAGGTATTTGCTCCCACTTCCAGGCATAGATCACTTTGGTGATCAAGGTGACCAACGCCACTTCTGGTACCTACTTCGTTCCCCCATTGTCTTCTGGGAGACACACAGGTCCCAGAAGACAGCAGGGACCAGTGGAATTGCGCAGCGTGACTCACGCATGCGCAGTAGGGAACAAGGAAGTGAAGGCGCTGTGCCCCATTACTGCAGATTGTTGCTTTCACTGGTTATGATTGTGGTCCTTTTGGAGCATGTAGCAATGGACCTTGTAGGATTTTTGACCCCCTGCTAGGGGGCATAAAAATATCTACTTGTCTGAGGGGCATCCTTTTTCACTTTTTAATAAACCATAGCTAAACAGTTGCTCCACACGTTAGGCCTCGCAGGGAAATGTTTGGAGTTGCCACGGTACACTATATATTTATACTGTATTTATATATGGCATTGCTACAGGCACCAGTGTCTATCTTAAGCCTTCTCAGATCATTGAAGCCAATTCCTTTGAAAGATGAAAAAGAAAATATAGTGCTTTCTACCTCTCAGGATGAACTTGTAGTACAAGGCTGACTTGCAGGAAAGACATTGTGGCTCCATGAAGCCCATAGGTTTGACATACCATCTGCAAAATGTAAAAGTGGAAACAATCCTATTGCAAAATATATCCTTTCTGGAGTAAAGTTTTTGAAACTACAATCTGAGTACAATCTATTGCCCATAGACAAATAAACATCTCCCATCAAGAAAAAAAAATCATAAGTGATGCTGCGCCTTTCTTCCATGGTTAAAATGAAATGCAAATCACAAGCAGTTTACATAGACCAGACAATGCCTGATCCATCTGTAACTTCAGCTCTTCCCTGATTAAGTTAAAGAGCTCCTTGCTTGGCAGAGTGTTTAAGTTGATAATATATCACAAATTCATTAGAAAACACATCCAGAAAATATAACTTTTAAACAACTAAAGCTGTCGGTTACTAGCAGGGATACCCCAAATCTCATATCTCCCTTGGGCAAAATCTCAGGTCAATACAAAGGCATCCTTCCATCCACAGCATCAGCTAAAGGAACTTTCCCTTACTAGCCACAACGGATTTTTTTCACGAGTACCAGACAAAATGCATGCACATTGAACAATTTAAGCAACAGTCAAAAAATGCAAAGCTTTTTGGTATATATCAGAATAGCTAGAAAAAAAAATGATCTTTGAGCTTTGCCTTGCATTCCCTTGTATCTTACAAGGCAATGTAATACCTCTGCGAAAAAATAAAGCACTACACACCAAGCTGCCCCCTCTGGTCAACTAACCAGAACCTCACCAGAACCTCCTCCATATTCCCAAGACCTGTTACAAATCAAAAGGTGAACGAAGATTCTCAGTCCAAGGACTATGGATTGCTCTACCTGTAGACCTCCGCTTGAAAGAAAACCATCTGGCCTTTAGGAAGAAGCTTAAAGAGGAAGTAAACATGGCATACTAGCTCATTATGAATTACTTACCTGAGATCGAAGCCCCCGAAGCGACTCTCGTTCCTCACCTCCGCCGCTGCCCTTGATACCCAAGTTACTTCCGGTATTGCGGCTCCGGCGATGTGATTGGCAATGACGCATGCGTGTGGGAGCTGTCAGTGACGGCACGATCGCCCTCACAAACGGCATAGTCAATGCGCCTGCGCCGTTGTCTACGGCACACATGGAGGAGTTTTTTTATTTATTTATGTATGCACACGGTCAGTAGTGCAGGCTACAGTGTGACTGGTGTGTGAATGTGGGGGTGACATACCTGCCAGAAAGGTGTGTCACCCTGGGTCGTCGGGGAGAAGTTATCCCCATGATCGTGTGAATGTGGTATGAATGGTCAGCGACACCATTGGGGCCTTGGCGCGACGTTGCTGCTCCCAAGTCCTGCATGGTGGAATTGGGCTAATCCAATGTGAAGTGTATGTGGTGTGTGTGTGAGCTAGGGACCACAGTGGTGTGCATGCGTGCATTCTCCTTGTGCCATGATGAATGTGTGTGTTTAACGTGCAAAGATGCCTACCACGAGGCATCTCCTGACTGCTCTTCCCTCAGCAGACGGGGTAGCCTCGGTTAGGGGGGGACTGTGTGGTTCGGGGGTCAGGTCATCACGTATGTCAATCTCCTGGCCCTTTCTCATGGCGTAGTTGTGGAGCACGCAACATGCACCGATGATCTGGCACACAAAGTTTGGGGAATACAACAGGGCCCCCCCGGACGTATCCAGGCATCGGAAACAGGACTTCAGGAGGCCAAATGTGCACGGGTATGTATGTGTGCATCATTGTATTTTCTCTCTCCTCTGGTTTCGGGATTCCGGAATGGAGTCAGGAGATGGGTCCCAAGTACATATGCAGAGTCACCTGGAAGGGAAAAGACAGGAGGAGGTTAGTCGTGCATGTGCCCCTCGTGATGTCTGCATCATGGGGTCGGACAGTCATGCCTGACTCCCATGCCACTCACCAACCAGCCAGCTGTTCCCGTACACGTTCTGTTCGAAATCCGTTGGGATGTGGCTTTGACGGTATATGTAGCTGTCGTGGCTGGACCCTGGGTGTTTGGCACGGACATGCCATATGAGGCATTGGGCATCGGCTATCACCTGATGCTACGTTGATGGAATTCCACTGCTTCCCATTGCGGAATATGTGCTCTGTGGCACGGGGGGGGGGCATAGTGCCACATGTGGCCCCCAATGGCCCCCACAGTGCGTGGGAATCCTGCAATCATGTAGAAATCCCTCATTGCCTTCTGCCGCAGGTGCTCATGGGTGGGTTTGATGAAGTGGTGCGACATGCGTGTAAGGATTGCGGGGATAACCTGGTGCACGCATCTGCTCATGGTGGATTGTGACATCCCAGCCACGACTCCACTTGTACGCTGAAAAGATCCACTTGCAAGGAAATGCAGTGTTGCCAGTACCTTGACCAGTGGCTCCACTGCACGTGAGCAATGTGTCTTGCTGGTAATGTCATCATGCAGGGTTGTGGCTAATTCCAGGATGGCTTCAGGGCTGAATCTGAAAATGCAAAACACCTCCGAATCACCCATGCCAAAGACGTTCATGCGCATGCGGTATATCCTCTCCCGTGCCCTCCTACGTTGCTGTGAACCCATTAGTAGTGCTAGGACCACGGCTGCCATGTGTTGTCCTGCAAATGTGGTTGCTCAGCTCGTCCGTAACGGTGCTGCTGCAGCTACTCTCCAGCTGACTTGTGCAAGTCTGGTGCAAAGTTACCCTTGCTTTATGAGGGGTAACTTTAGGCCAGGCGTACAACTTACGCGCACCGCGCGTAGCCTGCGCCGGACGTGCGTATGTTCGGGAATCGGCGTATCTCCCTCATTTGCATATTTGCATAGGAAATCAATGGGTGCGCCAGATGCGTTCGGCGTAAATATGCGCCTACGATACGCTGGCGGAGGAAAGTTACGTCGGTCGGGAGAAGCCTATTTTCAGGCGTATCTAGTTCTGTGGGTACAGCGCATAGATACGACGGCGCACATTTATACTTACGCTGCATATCTCGAGATACGTCGGCGTAAGTCCTACCTGAATCTAGCCCTAGGTTTCCACAATTATTTACCAATGCAATAAAATTATTATTATTAATAATAATAATACCTTTTAGAATTAAAAAATAGCATTAACAGTGAAATATTTATTTAATGACATATTATTGAGGCATCTTGAAACTTAAAAATTATTGATTGCAATAATTGTATATATCAATAAAGTTCCAGCATATTTAATTTGAAAATAACTTAATGTCTTATGGCGCTTTTTAATATGTTATCCTTTTTTTTTTTTTTTTTACTAAGAATTAAACAATACAACTTAAATACATTTTGTACCCAACATATCTGTAACAGTTTAATAGTTTTCATATTTTTGGAACTTCCACATTGATTGTTATTTCCAGTAAAACTGCAATTATTTGGCTGTTGAATTCTTGCAAAATCCTATGTTTTCTCAATAAAGAACAATTATGTAAAAGATCAGCAGCTATACAAAAAAAGGACCCTGATGAATGTGCTTTAAAAAATGTGAGTGCTAACTAAATTCCACATTGTTTGTGCATGCAAACCCCAGAGGCACTGCAGATTATTTAACCTCAACATTTTTAACCTCACTGTGTCAGCAATGCTTGGGCCAAAATGAGGTACGTCCAGCAAACGGTGAGGTGATCCAGCTCCAAGAAGCAAGTCACGTATGTTTGCCAAGGGGAACGTTGATTTGTTTCCAAGTGTGAAGACACACATTTCTCCTCCAAATGTCAAGTCTGCAATGTATCTCTCCATGGAGTGCAACAAGATAACAATTACTTTTCTATTTTGTGGAAAAACAGAATGAATTAAATGGGATGTCAACTCTTAAAGTATCTCATTTTGCTTCTAGCACTATGGAAATATTTTTTGTGAAGCTTACCACTAGCAACATACCAAAGTGGATGTAATGAGGCATACTCTGTTTTGTAATTTCAGAGGATAGTAAGCAATATAATCTACCATAAGGCACTGAGACTCACGTAACCCACCTGTTCCTCATGGGAGGAGATGCACTGAGACTCACGTAACCCACCTGTTCCTCATGGGAGGAGATGCACTGAGCCTCGCTCACATAGGCTGTTCCTCATATGAGGAGACAATGGCTATTCATTTGTATGCCTCACAGACCTATCATAATAAGTAAACCACATAGGGAACCTGATTTTATTGAGTCATTAGATCTGTCTTTTTCATTGTTGCCATTGTATAAAACCTATAAAAGCCTATTCCATGTTTTAGATAACCAATAAGGGGAAAAATATGGCTGAGCCCAATATGACCTTCTTCTAATGAAGCTTGTATAATTGTGTGTGTGTGTGTTTTTTTTTTTAATTCAGGTATTTGGCCAACCTTAATTGATAAAATTACATTTTATATCGAAACAAAATAGTCACAGGTACTAATAATTTTATAAACTGAATTTATTCAAAAATAAACAAAATAAAATGTAAAAAAATATATAATTTATAAACATTCCTGTGTAAACAACTAATATATACTTATTGGTTGGAAAAATTTAAACTTATCTCTACGTGTTATTTGAAACTCATTTTATATAAACATATTGCACATACAGGTGCATCTAAAAAAAATGAGTATCATCAAAAAGTTACTTTATTTTAGTATTTAGATTCAAAAAGTGAAACTCATATATTATATAGTTTTACTACACACAGTAAGTGATATATTTAAAACATTTCTTTCTTTTAATTTTGATGATTGTGGCTTACGGCTATTGAAAATCTAAAATTCTGTATCATAGAACATTAACAAAAAGTTCAATATTGTAGACTCATGGGGGTTAATTTACTAAAGGCAAATCCACTTTGCACTACAAGTGCACTTGGAAGTGCAATTGAAATTGCAGCCGCTATAGGGGGGAACATGTAAGGAAAATAAAAGAACAGCATTTTTGCTTGTACTTGTTTGGTTGATAAAATCAGCAGAGCTTCCCCTCACTTCAGATCTTCCCCCCTCAGATCTACAGCGACTGCCCTTCCAAGTGCACTTGTATTGCAGAGTGGTTTTGTCTTTAGTAAATCAACTCCATGGTGTCACACTTTTATCAGCTAATTAACTTAAAACACATGTAAAGGTTTCCTGAGCGTTTAAGTGGTCTCTCAGTCTGATTCAGTAGGTAACACAATCATGGGAAAGACTGCTGACTTGACAGTTGTCCATAAGACAGTCAAAAGGTCATTGCCAAAGAAGCTGGCTGTTCACAGAGTGCTGTATCCAAGCATATTAATGGAAAGTTGAGTGGAAGGAAAAAGTGTGGTATAAAAATGTTCACAAGTGACAGGGATAACTGCAGCCTTAAGAGCATTGTGAAGCAAAGGTCATTCAAGACATTGGGGAAGATTCAAAAGGAGTGCACTATGACTGGTTTCAGTGCTTCAAGAGCCACCACACACAGACATATCCAGGACATGAGCTTCAACTGTCGCACTCCTTATGTCACTCCTGAACCAGAGACAACATCAGAGATGTCTTACCTGGGCTAAGGAGAAAAGGGACTGGACTGCTACTCATTAGTCCAGAGTCCTCTTTTCGGATGAAAGTAAATGATGCATTTCATTTGGAAATCAAGGTCCTATAGTCTGGAGGAAGAGTGCAGAGGCACAGAATCCAAGTTGCATAAGGTCCAATATGAAGTTTCCACATTCAGTAATATTTGGGAAGCCATTTCATCTGCTGGTGTTGGTTCACTTTGTTTTATCAAGTCTAAAGTCAGCACAGCCCTCTACCAGGAAATTCTAGAGCATTTCATGCTTCTCTCTGCTGACCAGTTTTATGGAGATGATTTAATTTTCCAGCAGGACTTGGCACCTGCCTACACTGCCAAAAAGTACCAATACCTGGTTTAATGATCATGGTATTACTGTGCTTGATTAGCCAGCAAACTCGCCTGACCTAAACCCCATAAACAATCTGTGGGGTATTGTCAAGAGGAAGACACCAGACCCAACAAGGCAGACAAGTTGAAGGCCACTTTTAAACCAACCTGGGCTTCTATAACACCTCAGCAGTGCCACAGGCTGATCGTCTCCATACCACGCCACATTAATGCAGTAATTCATGCAAAAGGAGCCCCGACCAAGTATTGAGGGCATACTATACTGTACATTGACATACTTTTCAGTAAGCTATTTCTGTATTAAAAATCCTTTGTTTTTATTGGTCTTATGTAATATTACATTTTCTGAGATACTGGATTTGGGGTTTTCACTAGCTGTAAGCCTTAACCATCAAAATTAAAAGAAAGAAATGCTTGAAATATATTGGGGCTGATTTACTATGAACAATGCGCTGCTGCGGTTCATGCCTTAATTGGTGCACTGGATAAATCATTAATTCTGCGTGTGAACTGGCGCAGCAGACGGGCGCAATGCAATAATAAATGTGTAAACGGTAGAAGACGCTGAACACCCTTTAGAAGTCTATGGGAGAAATCAAAAGTGTTCATTTTAAAGGTTAATATGCACATTTTTGTCATAAAAAGTGTTTGGAGACCTGGGGCCATATTCTCGTAGATCGGCGCATATTTACTCAGGTGTAGCGCATCATAGTTGCGCTACGCTAGCTTAACTTGGAGAGAGCTCTCCCTTATTCCCGTACCACATGCGTCCTACGTTGCGCTCGCGGAGCTGAAATGTGTCGGCGTAAGTAGGCGCAAGTGACCGTAGGAGGGATGTGGGCGTGAAGAATGCTAATGAACCGTGACCCCATGCAAATGATGTCCAGACCGAACGGAGCATGCGCCGAACGTGCCCCGCCCTCTGCGCATGCGCAAAACAACAGTAGTCGTAAATCCCTGCTGAGTTGGGCCGGCCCAGTGCATAAAAGCGTCACCACATGCGCCCAACGAGTGCAAAGTGACTCCATTTATTCTGTTGGTGGTGTCCGTGAGATTTTGCTCTTTAGCTTTGCAATGCCTGGACCCAGGAAGGAAAGGAGAAAAAAAAATTTCAGCCAAGATGAGAGGGCCATCATAGTCTCTGCCATGGAGAGATACGATTCAAGACTCCATGGTGCTGACAGTGGCAGCACAAGTAAAACAAAAAAGGAGGAGATCCTTAGGAAAGTGACTGCCCAGGTCAATGCCTTAGGCCATGAGGCAAGGACCCCCCAGGACATTCTTAAAAAAATGAATGACCTGCGTGGTGTGGTCAGGAACAAGATGGCCATCATTGCAAAGCATGCCAGGGGCACAGGAGGGGGGCCACCCTGTTCTACCCGGCTCACTCAAGAGGAGGAAGTGATTGCCCACTGCCTTCGGAGGGAGCAGGTGGAGGGCCTGGAGGGCCATGACTCAAGTGAGCCACCCATGAGGACAGGTAAGTGTGTTTTATCTTCTATCTGGTGTGTTGCATGTGTGGTGGGGGTGGTGGGTTATGTGACAAATGTGTGGGTCCACCAACATGTGAATGTTTTGTGTCATCCACAGGTGAGCAGGATGAAGCGGGGCCATCCAATGCTGCCAGTGGCCGTCACAGACCATCATCCACTGAGCAGTCTGCTTCTGTGACTGACCTCCTGGGAAGCCAACAGGCCTTGGTGGAGGGGAGTGGTCAGTCCTCCGCGCAGGAGGTTGTTGAGGAGGAGGTCCAGGAAGAGGTGGTCCAGGAAGAGGAGGTCCAGGAAGAGGTGGTCCACAGCGAGCAGGAGGTCTTCCTTTTTTTGGAGGAGTCGCATGTGGTGGCAGGACCATCACAAAGCCCCCGCATCTCCAGCCCCTCAGGGTCCTCCAACACCCTCTCCAGTCCCTCCCGTCCCATCCCCCTCATCTCCAGCCCCTCAGGGTCCTCACTCTATGCACGGGGCCCAGCCACTCCTGTCCCCAGGAGGGCTACCCACAGGACAAGGGGTGCGGCAGAAATGCTGCATGAGAATCTGGCCAGGCAGCAGGACCAGCAAAGCCGTCATATGGGGGAAATCTTGGTGGAGTTGAGGCGCCTGTCCGACAGCTTGGCCTCCTCGGGAGCAGTACCAGATGCTCTCCAAGATGTGGCTGGAAACAGCGCAGCCACAATCACCAGCCTGGGTGAGCTGCAGACTACAACTGCCGAACTTGTGGGGGAGGTCAGGTGCCTGCGAAGGGCTGTTCAGGCCCAGACAGCTACCCAGGAGTCATTGCTCACCCGCATAGCACTAGCTTTGGAGGGCAGACAGGCAGGCAGGGAGGCACCTGGGGATGTTCCTCCACCTGGAGATGTTCCTCCACCTGATGCCCCAGCTCCCCCCAGGCAAGTGAGGGCCAGGAACCTGGGCACCAGGCGTAGCCCGCGCCGGGGCAAGTGATTATTTATTCTTCATTTGCTCTGGTTAAGAGCTTTTTTAATTATTTGCTCTGTTTAAGAGCTTATTTTATTATTTGCTGTGTTTAAGAGCTTATTTTATTATTTGCTCTGGTTAAGAGCTTATTTTATTATTTGCTCTGGTTAAGAGCTTATTTTATTATTTGCTTTGGTTAAGAGCTTTTTTTTTAATTTTGGGTGCTGCACACAGGCAGTGTTGCAGAGTACAGTGTGAATGGTGTGTGAATGTGGGGTGGTGACATTCCTGCCAGTAAGGGGGGTCACCCTCGGGCGCTGGTAATAAGTTCTCCCCAGGTCCGTATGAATGACGTATGAATGGACAGCAACATCATTGGGGCCTTGACGCGGCGTTGCTGCTCCTTAGTACCGTGCGGTGTACTTCGGTCTAATCCAATGTTCTGTGCATGTGGGGTGTGTGTTAGGGACCACAGTGGTGTGCATGCGTGCATTTTCTGTGTGCCATGTTTAATGTTTGTGTTTAACGTTCAAAGATTCGCTCCACGAGACATCTCCTGACTGCTGTACCATCAGCAGACGGGGTAGCCTCGGTTAGGGGGGGACATGGTGGTTGGGGGGTCAGGTCATCACGTAGGTCAATCTGCAGGCCCTTTCTCACTGCAAAGTTGTGCAGCACGCAACATGCAGCGATGATTTGGCACACGAAGTTGGGGGAATACAGCAGGGTACCCCCAGTCTTATCCAGGCATCGAAAGCGTGACTTAAGGAGGCCAAATGTTCGCTCAACCACTGCACGGGTGCGTGCGTGTGCTTCGTTATATCTTCTCTCTCCTGGTGTTTGCGGATTGCGGAATGGAGTCATGAGATGAGGTCCCAGGGCATAGGCAGAGTCACCTGGAAGGGAAAAGACAGGAGGATGTTAGTCATGCATGTGCCCCTCGTGATGTCTGCATCATGGGGGGGGACAGTCATACCTGACACCCATGTCACTCACCAACCAGCCAACTGTCCCCATACACATTCTGCTCAAATTGTCTTGGGATGTCACTTTGCCTGAATATAAAGCTGTCGTGGCTGGATCCGGGGTGTTTTGCACGGACGTGCCATATGAGGCCATGTGCATCCACGATCACTTGGACATTGATAGAATGCCAATGTTTTCTGTTGCGGTATATGTGCTCGGTCTCGTGGGGGGGCTGTATTGCCACATGGGTACAATCAATTGCACCCACAGTGCGTGGGAAACCATCAATTAGGCAGAAATCTGTCATTGCCTTCAGCCGCATGTCCTCCTGGGTGGGTCTGATTATGTGGTGCGACATGCGTCGGAGTATTGCGGGGACAACTTGGTGCACGCATCTACTCATGCTGGTTTGGGATATCCCAACCACGTCTCCACTGGTTCTTTGAAAAGAGCCTGTGGCAAGAAAATGCAATGTTGCCAGGACCTTCACCAGTGGCTGCACTGCATGGGATCGTTGTGTTGGGCTGCTGATGTCATTCTTCAGGGCTCTGGTAATTTCAAGGATGGCATCAGGGCTGAATCTATAACGGTGAAACACATCCACATCAGCCATGCCAAAGAGGCTAATGCGCTGTGGGTAGATCCTCTCACGTGCCCTCCTCCGTGCCCTCCTCCTTCTAAGTGCCTCTTCCTCCTCACACACTAGCAGTGCTAAGACCACGCCTGCCCCTGGCATGTTGGCATACGAATGTGTTGTCCAAAAAATTTGGTTGCTCAGCTCGTCCGGGATGGTGCTGCTGTATTTGCTTTTTTCAAGCTAACTTACTCAGGTCTGGAGCAAAGTTAACCGAGCTTTATAAGGGGTAACTTTCAGCCGGACAATCGTCTTACGCGCACAGCGCGTAGCCTAAGCCGATCGCGCGTAGGTTCGGGAATCAGCGCATCTACATCATTTGCATATTTGAATACTAATTCTATGGCAGCCTAGGATGCCATCAGCTGAAATATATGCCTACGCTGCGTAAACTTAAACTAGTTAAGACGGACAGGAGTAGCCTGATTTCTGGCGGATCTGGTTCTGTGACAAAAATTTAAAAACCTATTGCAGGACAATTTTATGGTGCAGTTTATTGAGGCCCCAACTAGGAATGATGCCCTGTTGGACCTGATAATCTCAAACCATGCAGAGCTTATTACTAATGTTCAGATAAAGGAACACCTGGGTAGCAGTGATCATAACATGATTTCATTTAATATTAACTATAAGCAAGAAATACATACAGGAAATATTAAAACACTAAATTTTAAGAGAGCAAATTTTCCAAGGATGAGGGCTGCTCTCCAGGACTTGGACTGGGAGGGACTATTGGCACAGCTGAACACAGAACAGAAATGGGAATTCTTCAAAATGACTGTGTGGAACCTCACTGCAAAGTATGTTCCCATGGGCAATAAGTTTAAAAGGCTAAAAATAAAACCTATGTGGCTCACGGTCAAAGTTAAAAAAGCTATAAACAAAAAGAAAGCAGCTTTTAAAAAATATAAAAATGAAGGAACACTAGTGTTGTTTAAATGTTACAAAGAATATAACAGGATATGCAAAAAGGAAATCAAGGAAGCAAAAATTCAAAACGAACGACAGATTGCAAAAGATAGTAGGACAAACCCCAAAAAATTCTTTAAATATATTAATAGTAAAAAGGTGAAGTCTGAGCATGTAGGCCCCTTACAAAATAATCTAGAGTGGGTGACTGGGGACAAAGAGAAGGCAAATTTATTAACCACTTCTCTACTTTGGGTGTTTTTCAGATTTGGCATTTACAAGACTAAAACATTTTTTTTTGCTAGAAAATTACTTAAAACCCACAAACATTATATATATATTTTTTTCTAATACCCTAGAGAATAAAATGGCGATCATTGCAATACTTTTTGTCACACCATATTTGCGCAGCGGTCCTACAAGCGCACTTTTTTTGGAAAAAAATCACTTTTTTGAATTAAAAAATAAGACAGCAATAAATTTGGCCCAATTTTTTTATATATTGTGAAAGATAATGTTACGCCGAGTAAAATGGTACCCAACATGCCACGCTTACAAATTGCGCCCGCTCGTGGCATGGCGTCAAACTTTTACCCTTAAAAATCTCGATAGGCGACGTTTAAAAAATTCTATAGGTTGCATTTTTTGAGTTACAGAGTAGGCCTAGGGCTATAATTATTGCTCTCGCTCTAACGATCGCGGCGATACCTCACTTGTGTCGTTTGAACACAGTTTTCATATGCGGGCGCTACTCACGTATGCGTTCGCTTCTGCGCACGAGCTCGTCGGGACGGGGCGCTTTAAAAAACATTTTTTTTTTTTTTCTTATTTATTTTTATTTATTTTATTATTTTTTACACTTGGAAAAAAAAAAAAAAAAAATGATCACTTTTATTCCTATTACAAGGAATGTAAACATCCCTTGTAATAGAAAAAAGCATGACAGGTCCTCTTAAATATGAGATCTGGGGTCAAAAAGACCTCAGATCTTATATTTAGACTAAAATGAGAAAAAAAAAAAAAAAATTGGAAAATGTCATTTTTTCAAATGACAAAAAAAAAAAATGTTTCTTTAAGAGGCTGGGCGGGACTGACGTTTTGACGTCACTTCCGCCCAGCCGAGCTATGGGGACGGGCGAAGGAGATTTTTCCTTCAGTCTCGTCCCCGCTCAGCTCCCGAATGGTCGCGATCTCCTCCGCCGCTACCGACGGCTCCGGTAAGCGGCGGAGGGCGCGGGAGAGCGGCGGGAGGGGGGGGGGCCCCTCTCCCGCCACCGATAACGGCGATCTCGCGGCGCATCCGCCGCGGAGACCGCCGTTATCGTTACCAGAACCGCTGACAGTAAAGATACATACCTCGGTTGTGGCAGCAGCTGCTGCCGTTACCGAGATATGTATCTTTAAAGTTAGGCCGTATATAGTCGTACAGCGGTCTGGAAGTGGTTAAATGTTTTCTTCAGCTCTGTGTATACAATGGAGCATGGGGGAGCTCATGTCCAAAATGGGGGTGGGAGTGACACAGCCTCAAATCCACAATGGCTCAAAAGTGATATGGTCCAGAAATATTTAGACAGAATAAAGGTGGATAAAGCACCTGGACCTGATGGCATCCATCCACGGATCCTAGGTGAGTTGAGCTCTGTCATTTCAAAGCCACTGTATCTAATATTTAGGGACTCATTAATGACAGGAATAGTACCACTGGATTGGCGCAGGGCCAATGTGGTGCCCATATTTAAAAAGGGAACAAAGTCTTTACCAAGTAACTATAGACCTGTTAGTCTAACTTCTATAGTTGGGAAGATACTGGAACGTTTAATAAAAGACCACATGGATGAGTTCTTGCAGGAAAAAAACTATTTAAGCAGCAGACAACATGGATTCATGAAAGACAGAAGTTGTCAGACAAACCTGATTTCCTTTTATGAAGAGGTAAGTAAAACCCTGGACAGAGGCGTGGCTGTGGACATGATATATTTGGATTTTGCAAAAGCGTTCGATACAGTTCCGCACACACGGCTCATGTGTAAGGTAAGGTCTACAGGATTGGATATATCAGTTTGTAAATGGATAGAAAATTGGCTGAAAGACAGAATTCAGAGAGTCGTGGTTAATGATTCTTACTCTGAATGGTCCAATGTTATCAGTGGTGTACCCCAAGGTTCAGTGCTGGGACCCTTACTTTTCAATATATTTATAAATGATATTGGGTCTGAGATCAAAAGTAACATTTCTGTCTTTGCAGATGACACCAAGCTATGCAGTGGAATAACGTCCTTGCAGGATGTCTCCAATTTACAAGCCGACCTCAATGCTCTGTCTAATTGGGCGACTAAGTGGCAGATGAGGTTTAATGTAGATAAATGTAAAGTTATGCACTTGGGGGCTAAGAATATGCATGCATCATACATACTAGGGGGAGTACAACTGGGGGGATCTGTAGTGGAGAAGGATCTGGGGGTTTTAGTTGATCATAAGCTCAATAATGGCATGCAATGCCAAGCTGCGGTTTCCAAAGCGAGCAAAGTCCTTTCTTGTATTAAGAGAGGTATGGACTCCAGAGACAAAGATATAATTTTGCCCCTGTACAAATCATTAGTAAGACCTCATCTGGAATATGCAGTTCAGTTTTGGGCACCAGTTCTCAAAAAGGATATGGGGGAACTGGAGAAAGTGCAGAGAAGGGCAACCAAACTGATAAGAGGCATGGAGGAGCTCAGCTATGAGGAAAGATTAGAGGAACTGAATTTATTCACTCTTGAGAAGAGGAGAATAAGGGGGGATATGATCAACATGTACAAATATATAAGAGGTCCATACAGTGAACTTGGTGTTGAGTTATTCACTTTACGGTCAACACTGAGGACAAGGGGGCACTCTTTACGTCTAGAGGAAAAGAGATTTCACCTCCAAATACGGAAAGGTTTCTTCACAGTAAGAGCTGTGAAAATGTGGAACAGACTCCCTCCAGAGGTGGTTCTGGCCAGCTCAGTAGATTGCTTTAAGAAAGGCCTGGATTCTTTCCTAAATGTACAGAATATAACTTGAGTATTAAGATTTGTAGGTAAAGTTGATCCAGGGTAAATCCGATTGCCTCTCGGGGGATCAGGAAGGAATTTTTTCCCCTGCTGTAGCAAATTGGATCATGCTCTGCTGGGGTTTTTTGCCTTCCTCTGGATCAACTGTGGGAATGGAGTTGGGTGTATAGGATTTTACTGTGTTTTTTATTTTTGTTTTTTTATTTTTTGTGGTTGAACTGGATGGACTTGTGTCTTTTTTCAACCTGACTAACTATGTAACTATGTAACTATGTAACTATGTGACTACGGCGCATAGATAGGACGGAGCATCTTTACACTTACGCCGCGCATCTCCATATACGCCGGTGTAACTTGTTTGAGAATATGGCCCCTGTTGTTTTTCAGGAGCAGTGACTTTAGTAATGCTTAAAGTGAAACAATAAAAGTGAAATATTCCTTTAAATATCGTACCTTGGGGGGGAGGGTGTATAGTATGCCTGTAAATTAGCACTTGTTTCCCGTGCTTAGAACTGTCCCTGCACAAAATGACATTCTGAAGGAACAAAAGTCATTTAAAATCACTTGCGGCTATAATGAATTGTTGGCTCCCGGCAATACAGAGAACAGTCATTGCTAAAAAAAAAAAGAAAAAGCATGGGGGTCCCCCCAAATTCAATTACCAGGCCCTTCAGGTCTGGTATGGATATTAAGGAGAACCCTGCGTCAAATGTAAAAAAAAAAATGACGTGGGGTTACCCCTAAATATCCATACCAGGCCCTTCAGGTCTGGTATGGATTTTAAGGGGAACTCCACTCCAAATGTAAAAAAAAAATGGTGTGGAGTTCCCTCCAAAAATCCACACCAAACCCCTTATCCAAGCACGCAACCTGGCAGGCCGCAGGTAAAGAGGGGGGGACGAGAGAGTGCCCCCCCTCTTGAACTGTACCAGGCCACATGCCCTCAACATGGGTAGGATGCTTTGGAAGTCTGTGACCCCTCAAAGCACCATGTCCCCATGTTGATGGGGACAAGGGCCTCATCCCCACAACCCTTGCCTGGTGGTTGTGGGGGTCTGCGGGTGGGGGGCTTATCGGAATCTGGAAGACGCCTTTAACAAAGGGGTCCCCCAGAACCCGGCCCCCGTGTGAAATGGTACTAGAAGGCGCAGCGGCTGGTTCATACAAAAGTCACTTTCACTTTCTATTCAGGCTGTATATGTTACACGAACACTACACTTCCCCACATCATCCCCATAATAAACTCACTCCCGGCCTCTTTTAGTTTACATTTGTAGATGCCGTGCGCCAGGTCCATAGTGGCGCACCATGCGCCCCCTCCTGGGCGCATTCGAAATTCGGCATAATAGTAAATAGGGAATAGAGCTGCATTGCCGGCTCATTCATTTTGTAAATACCAAAGCGGCCGCTGCGCACGCCGATGAGCCGCAAAACAAGGCACAATCGCAGGTGGGGACAAGGGAATAGTGGCTGAGGCTAACCCTATGGCGTCTCTACTCAGGAGGTTTTTCCTGGACTATCTCGGTACTGATAATAACAGAATACAACATAATAAAAAAGAAATTGTTTCATTATAAAACCAGATATACAATAACATTCTAAAAAATAAACAAAAAACATACACTCAGGGGTCACCCAAGAGACATCTGTAGTTGTCGATTGATAGATTGGTCAGAGTCTCGACTAGTTTCGCGGTATCCCGCATACTGCTAAAGATGTTTTTACAAGCACAAGGAAGGTTCGGCTGTGTCATTGTGAACAGAATTGCAGTAACACTCACAGTGGTAGGTCAATAAGCTTTGTGCATTCAACAACATCCCAAGCAAAGGAGGTAGGACATAAAGGTGAGCTAGTCATTGTCTTAATAGAAAAGTCCTAATTGGAAAGGTTGGGGCCCTAAAGTGTAATACAGGAATTAAAATCAATGTCCTTATATATAAACCCTGAATGTTCAATGCAGTTATGAAGAACCAATTTGAGGTACTGTATAAATACAAAAAGTGAGAACCAGCACTGAAAGCAGGACTAGAAGAAAAAGAAAGGACATACAATCAGAAAAGGAGACAAAGCCAAACAAACATCAGAACCAAAAGAAACATCCAAACTCCACACATACAGTAGAAGTATTCCCAAATGGGATAAATAGGATCATATCAGAGACCTGAAATCATCGGTATCCATGTAAAGGAACCATGGAGTCCATTTTAATCAGAATTACTCATATGTATCATATACTGCTAACGATAAAAAAAAAAAAAAGGGGGGTGGCCTTATCAGTGTGTTGCTGCACCTTCATTGTTAAACAGTAGGCTCTTGGTTCTCGACCAAGCTGTGTTGCTATGATCATTTTATTGACTTCTATAGCAAATTTGGAAAATCATTTTTAGCTGCCACCTCAAAGTTAAAGCGGAGATTCACCCTAAAACAATTATATACCGTTACATCCAGCATACTGCTGACATCTCTTCGCTGTACATACCTTCTTATAGTTCTTTTCACCCGGCTTCCGGGTTCTCATTGCCCCAGGGAGTAGGCGTTCCTATGAAGATGCATAGATGATTGACGCGCGGGTAAGGCGCGTCACGCGTTCCGAAAATAGACGAACTGGGACTCGGCTTTATACGGCGCCTGCGCATTCAGCTCTACACAGCAGGCGCCGTATAGCGCCGTAGAGAACCGAGTCCTAGTTCGTCAATTTTCGGAACGCGTGACGCGCCTTACCCGCACGTCAATCAACTACGCCTCTTCATAGGAACGACTAATTCCCGTGCGGGAGTGAGAACTTGGAGCCGGGTGAAAAGAACTATAAGACGGTAAGTACAGCGGAAAAAAAATAAATACCAGCATACTGTAGATGTCAGCAGTATGCTGGATGTAATGGTATATAGATGATTTTTAGGGTGAACCTTCGCTTTAACCTCTTGACCACTGGGCACTTAAACCCCCTTCCTAACCAGACCAATTTTCAGCTTTCCGTGCTCTCACAATTTGAATGACAATAACTCAGTCATACAACATTGTACCCGTCTGAAATTGTTGTCCTTTTTTTCACACAAATAGAGCTTTCTTTTGGTGGTATTTGATCACCTCTGCGGTTTTTATTTTTTGCACTATAAAAGAAAAAAGACCGAAAATTCTGTAAAAATTGCAGAGTGTGGGGTGGTATTGCAGAGTGTGGGGGGGTATTTCAGAGTGTGGGGGAGTATTGCAGAGTGTGGGGGGGTATTGCAGAGTGTGGGGGGGTATTGCAGAGTGTGGGGGGGTATTGCAGTGTGTGGGGGGGTATTGCAGAGTGTGGGGGGGTATTGCAGAGTGTGGGGGGGTATTGCAGAGTGTAGGGGGTATTGCAGAGTGTAGGGGGTATTGCAGAGTGTGGGGGGGTATTGCAGAGTGTAGGGGGGTATTGCAGAGTGTGGGGGGGTATTGCAGAGTGTTTGGGGGTATTGCAGAGTGTGGGGGGGTATTGCAGAGTGTGGGGGGTATTGCAGAGTGTGGGGGGGTATTGCAGAGTATGGGGGGTATTGCACATAGTAGGGGTGATATTGCAGAGTATTGCGCAGGGAGGGATGGCTGGATCTGTGACTGCAATAGTCACAGATCCAGCCCACAGCAGCTGCTGCTGCTGACACCCGCTCCCCCCCTCTCCTCTCACACTGTACCGATCGGTACAGAGAGGAGAGGGAGGAACCGGCATCATTACATGACGCCGGTTTGTTTATAAGTGATTGCTCCGTCATTTGACGGAGCGATCACGTGGTAAACCGCCGCTATCAGCGGCGATTTACTGCGATCTGTGAAGCGCCGGGTCTTCTAGACCCGGCGCTCACAGATGATTCCGGGAGCGCGCCCCAGGGGGCGCGCGAGTGAAGCATTCTGGGAGGACGTCCCAGGGACGTCGTCCCGGAATAACTCAACCGCGCTGTAGCAGTAAAATCGCTATGGCGCGGTGGGAAAAAAGGTTAAGAACGTTACTGTATTTCTAGTAAGTTGGACTTCTTCTATTTAAATGTAAATTAACATTTCAAAAGGGCTAGTTAAACAGGAAGTGATGTTTGTAGGAAATTAGGGGTGGCAGAAAGGGAGATCACACAGCCACGTATTTGGGAAGAACAAACAGTGCTGTATAATAAAAGGAAGAGTGATCTGTCGGGCCTGTGCTTTTTGAAAAAATCCATCTTAAAGGGGTTGTAAAGGTTCATGTTTTTTCACCTTAATGCATCCTATGCATTAAGGTGAAAAAACATCTGATGATTACCGGCCCCCCAGCCTGCCAGTTTACTTACCTGAGTCTTTGAAAGTCCTGCGTCAAGAACGCGCTTGATCTTGGCCCGATCTTCTTGGCTCTTCATTGGATAGATTGATAGCAGCGCAGCCATTGGCTCGCGCTGCTGTCAATCAACTTCAATGACGCGAGGGCCGGGGGGAGGGGCCGAGTCATGTAGTCGGCGGCTATGAATGCAGACTGCAAGACTCGGGAGCACGCCCGCAAGGTAACCCCCTTGGGAAAGCGCTTCTCAGAGGGCGTTATTAGAAGCGGGGAGGAGCCGAGAGAGCCGCCAAGGGACCCCAGAAGACGAGGATCGGAGGCCACTCTGTGCAAAACAAGCTGCACAGTGGAGGTAAGTATGACACTAGTCCTCCCACTGATGCCAACAATGTGGTACAATTCTTCCCCCTGACATCAATTATGGGGACTATTCCTCCCACTAATACCAACAATGGTGCATTGTTTACTCCCACTGATGTCAGTACAATTTTGACTCCCAAATGGCCATAGTCCAGCCCTCCTAAAGTTTCTTAGAAACTTTTGGAGACCCCTGGTTTAGGGTATGCATTTGCATGGCTGGATCCACTGGTTTCCTCTTTTTTCTCTTTGCCTTTTAATCTACTAAACTTTCTGTATACATTCTTTTACAGCTTTAATTCAGTAAAGATATCCCTTCTTACACCAAATTTTGTGTAACTGATGCTGTACAACCCAAGACAAGACACAGCAGAACTTGCTTACTTCTATGGAGGTCAGAGCCCTGGCTATGCTGTTTGCCAGGAGTTCCTGGATCACAAAGCTAGCTGACTTTTCAACTATGTAATTAGTAATATGCCTGCAGTTAAGCTTTAATGACATTACTCAATAGTGAATTCAGTATATTCAAAGTATACAAATAAACCATGATATCCTGCGTATGACATTTTTTGTTAGTGTTGTAATGAATTCCTATTGTGTTTGACAAGGCCCTCTAGCTATATTTCATTCCATGGCATATAACTACAATTAATACATTTGCTCTGAATCACATGAAACATAATCTGCACCATTGTATTGTTAGAAAAGGTGTGTTCAAATGAAACAAATTTAAAGAAAATTATATTTAAATGTTATTAGTAAACAGAATTGGATGGGTACCAGAGTATCACTTGCCCCGTACACACAATCGGAATTTGTCAGGATAAACTCTGGCAGATTTTTCTGACGGAATTCCGTTCAAGCTGTCTTGCATACACACTGTCACACCAAATTCCGACCGTCCAAAACGCGGTGGCGTACAACACCACGACGAGCCGAGAAAAATGAAGTTCAATGCTTCCGAGCATGCGTCGACTTGATTCTGAGCATGCATGTTTTTTTCTCCGTCAGAGTTTCATACAGACGAACGGAATTTCTTCTCATCGAAAGTCCGTTGGAATTTCTGATGAAAAAACTCTGATGGGGTACACACACGGTCGGAATATCCGATGAAAAAATTCCATCTGACTTTTTCCATCGGAAATTCCGATCGTGTGTACAAGGCATAAGTTTCTTTAACCCTCCTGGCGGTATTCCCGAGCGTGACTCGGGGTGGATTTTTTGTGCTGAAATCGGTATCCCCGAGTCACACTCGGGGTAGCTATGCAGAGCCTGCAGCGTGCGCTGGCTTACCTTGTTCCTGGATCCAGCGATGCCACCGCGCTGTGTGAGCAAGCGGGTCCTCGCTCGATTCACACAGTGCCTCTGTGTGCCGCCGATCTCCGTTCCCTGCGACGTTACGACGCACGGGAGCGGAGATCGGCGCCAAATTCAAAAAGGTAAACAAACACTATACATACAGTATACTGTAATCTTATAGATTACAGTACTGTATGTAAAAAATACACACACCCCGTGTCCCTAGTGGTCTGCCCAGTGTCCTACATGTACTTTTATATAATAAAAACTATTCTTTCTCCCTGCAAACTGTAGATTGTCCATAGCAACCAAAAGTGTCCCTTTATGTCAAAAATGGTTTTAGAGCAGCTAGAAAACAGAGATAATAATTTATAATCACTTGCAGAATTGTGCGATAGCGATTTGTGGGGAAATTCGTCATAAAAAAATAAAAATAATGACAGCGACAATTCTGCAACTGAGCAAATTTCAGTGATTTTGAGTTGATTACATTATTGAATAATTTTTATTAGAATTATATTATTATTTGTTATAATTATTTATTATATTATAATTTATAATTTAGTTTTTAAAAAAATGTCATATCCGGGATGCCTATTAGACTCTTGTTTGGTCAGATTTAAGTGAGTTATTCCTAAAATTACAGGTCTACAGTATAAAACGCCAAATTTCCTTGCAAATAATGGTACCGCTTTTAGCACCTTTTTTTTAAAATAATCATACCGCCAGGGAGGTTAAATACATTTTGATGGAATTTCCTTTTTTTTTAACCGATACCATCTGAGCAAACGTACCAGGTGAAATACTCATAATATTTAATCAAGACACGTTTATTTTTTTTACAATATCATCATATACTGTATATGCACATGTGCTTGGTGAAAAACACAATAAGGCTGGCCAATGGCAATACATTATACAGTTTTCTTTACCAAAACCATATAACATGAGGTCAAACCTAAACACTTCCATTTTGTATGCAACATAGTTGAAGGCTAATCTAAAGAAAATGTTATAAGAAAATTGTATAATGTATGGCCAGCCCAATTCATAGCAACAAATTATAATTTATTTTTGTCAGGTCAGCAAAAGATGCACCCCAATGGAAATGATAAGCGAACACACAAACTTCTGCTCCAGTGAATATTTACCTTTTGTCTTACCTGGCTTAAGCTTCATACATACGATCGGACTTCCAACTGACTTTTCCGTGGATTTTGCTCTCAAGGGCGTTGTCCGTGAACTTGGTATGCATACACGCGGTAGGACTTTTTCAGCCAACAAACGCAAACGTAGTGACGTAATAGACGTACTACGTGGTTTTTCTGCTCTTTACCGCCACCCTCTGGGCAACTTCTGCTATTGTTGTCTGATCTTTAGCATTGTACTTTGGACTTTAGTCCGGTGGACTTGTGTACACGATCGGATTAGCCGAAGTAGGACATTTGTTGCCGGAAAGTTTGTCTGTTCACACAGCGAACATTTGTCCAATGAAAAAGCAAAAAAGTCTGCAAAAACAGGTCCGTCTGAGGTTTGTTTTTAAAAAGTCAGATCGTGTACGGGCCTTAAGGCTCCATTCACACTTGTACGACTCCCAAGATGCGCCGACTTTGGAGTGCAACTTTAATACACCTTTGACGCAACTTGGATACGACTTTGGCTTTGACCAGTGATAATGGACATCTGTTGTATACAAGTTGCATTTTATAACATTCAGGTATGACTTTCATGCAACTTCTGAGGATTAACATTGAAGTCTATTAGAAATGGAAAATGGCCCTCAAGTTGCATGAAAGTTGGACCAAAGTAGTGCATAAACTACTTTGAAGTTGCTGCAACTTTAACCACTTGCCGACCGCCTAAAGACAATATACGTTGGCAGAATGGCACGGCTGCACAAAGCAATGTAACTGTACGTTGCTTTGAATTTGCCACCGTGTTGGCGCACCCACCGTGTGCTTTGCGATCATATCACGGAGCTGCAGAACAGGTATATGCTTATTTAAACAAGGCATTTCCCTGTTCTGCCTAGTGACAAGACAGTGATCTATTGTCATTAGAAGCAGTGATCACTGTTGTGTCACTTGTAGCCCAGCCCCCCCACAGTTAGAATCACTCCCTAGGACACACTTAACCCCTTCATCGCCCCCTAGTGTTTAACCCCTTCCCTGCCAGTGTCATTTACACAATAATCAGTGAATTTTTATAGCACTGTTCGCTGTATAAATGACAATGGTCCCAAAATATTGTCAAAAGTGTCCGATGTGTCCTCCATAATGTCGCAGTCACATGAAAAATCGCTGATTACCGCCATTACTAATAAACAAAAAATTTATAATAAAAATGCCATAAAACTATCCCCTATTTTGTAGACGCTAGAACTTTTGCGAAAACCAATCAACATACACTTATTGTGATTTTTTTTTACCAAAAATATTTAGAAGAATACGTATCGGCTTAAACTGATAAAGACATTTTATTTTTTATATATTTTTTGGTGATATTTATCATAGCAAAAAGTAAAAAATATTGCTTTTTTTCAAAATTGATGCTCTTTTTTTGTTTATAGCGCAAAAAATAAAAACCGCAGAGGTGATCAAATACTACCAAAAGAAAGCTCCATTTGTGGGAAAAAAACAACGTCAATTTTGTTTGAGTGCAACGTCGCCCGACCGCGTAATTGTCAATTAAAGCGAGGCAGTACAGAATCACAAAACGTGCTCTGGTCAGGAAGGGGGTAAATTCTTCAGGGGCTGAGGTGGTTAGTTCTCACATATATGAATGGTTATCATCGGAAAACATGGGAAATGACTTGTCATGCAACTTTGATGTCCAAAGTTGCATAACAAGTCGCACAAGTGTGAATGGGGCCTTAACTACTTGCCGACCAGCCGCCGCAGTTCTACAGTGGCAGGTCGGCTCCCCTACGCGAGAGCCCGTAGCTCTACGGCGCCTCGCGAAGCGGCCACTAGGGGCCCGCTCATCCCTGATCCCGACGCGCGTGCCAGGCGGGTGCGATCATCCCCGGGCACCCGCGATTGCTCGTTACAGAGCGAGGACCGGGAGCTGTGTGTGTAAACACACAGCTCCCGGTCCTGTCAGGGGAGAAATGCCTGACCGTCTGTTCATACAATGTATGAACAGCGATCAGTCATTTCCCCTAGTGAGTCCACCCCCCTTACAGTTAGAACACACCCAGGGAACATACTTAACCCCTTCCCTGCCCCCTAGTGTTAACTCCTTCCCTGCCAGTGGCATTTTTATAGTAATCAATGCATTTTTATAGCACTGATCACTATAAAAATGCCAATGGTCCCAAAAATGTGTCAAAAGTGTCCGAAGTGTCCGCCATAATGTCGCAGTACCGGAAAAAAATCGCTGATCGCCGCCATTACTAGTAAAAAAAAAAATATTAATAAAAATGCCATAAAACTACCCCCTATTTTGTAGACGCTATAACTTTTGCGCAAACCAATCAATAAACGCTTATTGTGATTTTTTTTACGGAAAATATGTAGAAGAATACGTAGCGGCAAAAATTTTGGAAAAAAATCGTTTTTTTATATATTTTTGGGGAATATTTTTTTATAGTAAAAAGTAAAAAATATAATTTTTTTTTCAAAATTGTCGCTCTATTTTTGTTTATAGTGCAACAACTAAAAAACGTAGAGGTGATCAAATACCACCAAAAGAAAGCTCTATTTGTGGGAAAAAAAGGACACCAACTTTGTTTAGGAGCCACATTACACGACCGTGCAATTGTCAGTTAAAGCGACACAGTGCCGAATCGCAAAAAGTGCTCTGGTCTTTGACCAGCAATATGGTCCGGGGCTTAAGTGGTTAAACAGACCTCAGAAAACTTCTCACAACTGACAAATCAATCCATCAGCAAAGTCACACCCTCTTGCCCTTAATTTCATGAGAGCTCAGCAAGCTAGTTAAGTCTTGCATGGAAGAAATATTTTAATGGAGTTGGGAAGCAGACTAAACACAATTAAATCGCAATTAAATAGAAAAGTTCCAAAACTACCATTCAGTAATGTAAATGCTATAAGGAGATAAAAATGTACTACAAGCCAGATTTTCATGTCATATCTGCAGCACTGAATTCCCCCACTCCATGCCTCATCTTTAGAAATTGTAATGAAAACATTTAGAGTTTTTAGTTATTATTGCAGCATTTACCCTGAAGACATTATTGACATGACTCTCACTTATTTCATATTCTACTGCTCATGGTCCATTTCTGAAGCTCACTTGCCCATTGTAGGCGCGAATTTTAGCGGGACTGCGACATTGCGGCGGACAGATCGAACACTTTTGACACTTTTTTAAGATCATTGGGGTAGATTCAGAGAGCAATTGCATCTGCGTAACCATAGTTACGCAGCGCAATTGCTTACTTGCCCTGGCGTATCGAATGCTCCTGATTCAGGCACCTCGATACGCCGACTGCAGCCTAAGATATGACTGGCATAAGGCTCCTTATGCCGTCATATCTTAGGCTGCATTCTTACGCAGGCCGATAGGTGGCGTTCCTGTTGTGGTCAGCGTATAGTATGCAAATTGCATACTAACGCCGATTTACAACCCTACGCGAGCCCTGCGTACACAGTTTACGTACGTTGGTTTTTGCGTAAGGCAGCCCCTGCTATTAGCTATGCTACGTATACCCGTCGTTCCCGCGTCGCGTTTTTGAAAAATTACGTTGTTTGCATAAGTGAATCGTGAATGGCGCTGGACGCCATTCACGTTCACTTTGAAGCAAATGACGTCCTTGCGACGTCATTTACCGCAATGCACGTCGGGAAAGTTTCCCGACGGAGCATGCGCACTATGCTCGGCGCGGGAACGCAAGTAATTTAAATGATCCACGCCCCCTACGGGATCATTTAAATTACGCGCCCTTACGCCGGGCAGTTTTCCGGAGCGCACACGCAATTTACAGAGCTACTGCTCCGTGAATCAAGCGTAGCGCAGGAAATTTACAGAGGCGCAGCGGCAAAACGGTGCGCTGAGCCTCCGTAATAAATGGGCAAATGTACCTGAATCTACCCAGTGACATCTATACAGTGCTATTAAAAATGCACTGATTACTGTGTAAATGTCACTGGCAGGGAAGGGGTTAACACTAGGGGGCGATCACGGGGTTAAATGTGTTCCCTCATGTGTGTTTTATAACTATGAGGGGGTGTGACTGATTGGGGGAGGAGCCAGGATGCTGTTCCTACTTAGTAGGAATAGGCAATCTGCTTCTCCTCCCTGACAGAACAGGGATTTGTGTGTTTAGACACACTAAGCCCCGTTCTGGCTCTTGTGCCCATGATCGCGGGGGGCCGGTGGCTATGGTTTTTAAAGGAGCTGCCGTACATATGCGGCAAATCATGCAGGAGAGCCATCCTGCCACCGTATATGTACAGGAGCTGGTGGGGAAGTGGTTAAATGTTATACTGTTTTAAACATTTGAAGACATTCGATATATAGGTTATAATGTACACCCAATAAACGCTTTCTGGAAAACAAAACTTTGTGCCTTTGGAATCCCACAGACCAACATAGACCAACACAAAGTGGCACATAATTGTGACATGGAAGGAAAATGATAAATGGTTTTCAGAATTTTTTACAAATAAATATCTGAAAAGTGTGGCGTGAATTTGTATTCAGCCCCCCTTTACTCTGATACCCCTAACTAAAATCTAGTGGAACCAATTGCCTCCAGGATTCACCCAATTAGTAAATAGAGTCCATCTGTGTTTAATTTGATTTCAGCATAAATACAGCTGTTCTGTGAAGCCCTCAAAGGTTTGTTAGAGAACCTTAGTAAACAAACAGCTTCATGAAGGCCAAGGAACACACAAGACAGGTCAGGGATAATGTAGAGAAGGGCCTAGAAAATAAAAAATACTATTTGTGGTACCTTTGTCCCATCAAGATATAGACAGAAAGAGGGAGAGGCTATGTTTGGACTTTGAGGCTTTATTTCCACTGGCGTTTTTACAGCCACTTTTCTGAGCGTTTTTTACAGCTTAAAAACGCCCGTCAATGTTATTCTATGGCATCATGCCCACATAGGTGTTTTTGAGCTGCAAATGGCATAGGCGTTTTTGAGCTGTAAAAAAAACGCGGGACCAGGGCGTTCTGTGGCTCCAGCAATAGAGCCAGACATTAAAAAACGCTCAAAAACGTGCAAAAACACTAGAATAACAACATTTTTTTTTGGGCTTTTGCAAGACTATATTGTCAGAAGAAACTCTTGTTCATTCCAAAAGCAAAATCTATATCTTTTTTGGTACTAAAAGTAATGACAAATGTCACCAAGGGCCTACCTGGTTGGTTTGGTCGAAGAGCTGCCAATGGGAGTTCTTCTTATGCCCCGTACACACGGTCAGAAATTTCTGACAAGAAAAGTCCGATGTGAGCTTTTGGTCGGAAATTACGACCGTGTGTAGGCTCCATCGGACTTTTCCTGTCGGAATTTCCGCCAACAAAAATTTGAGAGCTGGTTCTCAAATTTTCCGACGGAAAAAAATCCAATCGGAAATTCCGATTGTCTGTAGCAATTCCGAAGCGCAAAATTCCGATGCATGCTCAGAAAAAAATTGGCGCATGCTCTGAAGCATTGAACCTAATTCTCTCGGCTCGTCGTAGTGTTGTACGTCACTGCGTTCTTGACAGTCGAAAGTTCAGGGAACTTTTGTGTGACTGTGTGTATGCAAGCCAAGCTTGAGCGGAAAAATCCGATCGTGTGTACGCAGCATAAGCCTTCTCCTATTTTATGCTAGGAAAGCGATCATCCTTCATTGGAAAAAGCCTTCTCCCCCGTCGGACAAATTCTGGATGAAGCTGGTTAATTCCATTCTATCGCTATAACGGGACACATATCAACACAGAGGGGCAGATCCTCAAAGATCTGCGCAGCGTATCTGAGATACGCTACGCCGCCGTAACTTACCTGGCTTTGGTTTGAATCCAGAAAGAATTTGCGCGGAATTCAAATGCGGCGAGTAGGGGGTGTGTTTCATTTAAATGAAGCGCGTCCCCGCGCCGAACGAACTGCGCATGCCCCGTCCATCAAAACTCCCAGGGTGCATTGCTCCAAATGACGTCGCAAGGATGTCATTGTTTTCACCGTGAACGTAAATGGCGTCCAGCCCCACGCAAACGACGTAAAATTTTCAAAATTATACGCGGGAACGACGGCCATACTTAACATTGAGTACGCCACCAGATGGTAGCTTTAACTATACGCCAGAAAAAGCAGAACGGAAACAACGTAAAAGAATGCGACGGACGCTCGTATGTTCGTGGATCGTCGGAAAAAGCTAATTTGCATACTCAACGCGGATTACGACGTGAACGCCACCCAGCGGCCGCCGGAAAATTGCATCTTAGATCCGACGGCGTACTAAGGCGTACGCCTGTCGGATCTAACACAGATGCCGCCGTATCTTGTTTGGTGGATACCAAAACAAATATACGACGCGCAAAATTTGAAATTACGCGGCGTATCAACAGATACACCGGCGTAATTTCTTTGAGGATCTGCCCCAGAGGGTGGCCGACTAAGTTTAACAAAGTATAGTCTTGCTGGGTGGATAGTCCTTTTATGTATCTGCTTTCCTGCTTGAGCTTTGCACCTTCTTTATTTTTTATTTTTTTATTTACTGTTCTGTTCTACTATCTATTCTTATACTACCTGTACCGCTTGTTGGAGTTTTGGTTTTGTCTTGGGCACTACCCCCTACTATGTACTAAGGGCCAGATTCACAGCCGAGATACGACGGAGTATCTCAGATACTTCGTCGTATCTCTCAGAGTATCTATGCGACTGATTCATAGAATCAGTTACGCATAGATATTCCTTAGATCCGACAGGTGTAATTGTTTTACACTGTCGGATCTTAGGATGCAATACCGCGGCCGCCGCTGGGGGGAGTTCGCGTCGTAAACCAGCGTCGGGTATGCAAATTAGTAGTTACGGCGATCCACAACGGTTTTTCGCGTTCGCTACGTCGCTGCTAGTCTAGTTTCCTGTCGCAAAAATAGTTTTAGGTGCCCTAACTTTACACAGCACACGTATGTGCTGTATAGAGTATGGCCGTCGTTCCCGCGTCGAAATTTAAAATTTTTTCCTTCTTGCGTAAGACGTCCGGGAATATGGAAGTACGCTACGCACGTCGCCGTTCGAAAAAATTACGTCACTTCGCGCAAAGCACGGCGGGAAATTCAAAAGGGAGCATGCGCAGTAGGTCCGGCGCGGGAGCGCGCCTAATTTAAATGGCACACGCCCCTTTGAATTACGAGGGCTTACGCCGGCGGAAGTTTTCTCACAAGTTCTTTGTGAATCAGGCACTTGCGATTAAAAACTTGCGGTGGTGTAACGTATCTATGAAACGTTACGCCGCCGCGATTCTACGTGAATCTGGCCCTTATTTACTATCTGGAAAACCAATAAAACAGATAAAAAAATATTGAGAAAATTATTGCTAAATGAATAGATCCATATCAAAAATCTAAAAATTGCTTTAGTCCAAAAGAATTATACAGGTAGGGAACTCTAGTGGTTAAAGTTGACTTTTAAAAACTTGCCTGGAAAAATTCAATAAACAAATTTGACAAGAGAGAAAAAATAAAAATAAAAAATTGCCTGGAAATCACTTTAAATAAGACTGAAAACAATTTGAAAAAAAGAAAAATAAAAAATCTGCAGCCGAGCAGATCAGCAGCATAAACAGCAATTTAAACCTTGAAGAATTGTGTGTTTTATACATATATCAGTTGTGTGGGCTTAAAAGGTGATTTAAACATATCCATGTTGTCTTGTGGTGTTGGTATATAGTGGGACTGAAGAATGAAATTTAAATCGGCTCACTTAGTTTGTACACTCCCACAAACTCGGCTAGACGCCCAAGCAAAAAAAAAAAAAAAAGAGGTAAAAAAAAAAAAATTGCAGTGGGTAACTTTATTTCTGCAATTCAATGTCTGACCACAACTTTCAACCCATAGAGCTGAGCTCACCTCATAAAACTTCCCAGTGCAAGGACATGGAAAAACTAACAGTAAATGTTATGTAAAGAATCTCATGTAATGCCTTTTAATACCAACTAACAAGATAAATAATTGGATGTGTCAAAGTTGCTTTTTAGCATTGCTGAAATATAACACTCAGGGTATTTGTTATGTTCATTAAGAGAAAAATGACAGCCATTCCAGCTTAACATATTGTTTGCCTTTCCAGATTGTATTAATATAGAATTAAGTCATGGAACAACACGAGATGTAGTCCTCAGCTTATTCCTGAAAGTACACATGGAATGCGTCCAATCGTAAACCAAATCCATAATCACATACTCTGTCTACACAGGCAGGCACTTTCTAAGAGGACACTGTAGGAACTTAAAGTGGAAGTCCATGCAAAATCTAAAATCCCTGCATCTATTGACACCAGAATTCTAAGGTCTCGTACACACGACCGTTTTCCTCGACAAAATCCATCAAGAAACTTGGTGGCAAAGCTTTTTTTGCCGAGGAAAACGGTCGTGTGTATGTTTTTCGTTGAGAATACTGTTGTGGTTCTCGACGAGAAAAAAGTTCTCTTTTTTCTCGTCGGGAGTCTCAATTTCCTCGTCGTGTTTCTCGTCGGGCTGGTTTACAACGAGAAACACGTTCGTGTTTATGCTTAGAATAAGGTGACCAGATTTTTCAAATTAAATCAGGGGACATATTTTTTTTTACTAGTAATGGCGGCAATCAGCGACTCTCTGCCCCCCGCCTAACATCCTATCAAGTCTAAGGGCCCTTTCACATGTGCTAACCATATGTCCGCTTTTTCATTCATCCGTTTGCGGATGAAAAAGGGACATACATTGGTTCCTATGTGATTGCGGGTGTCAGCGGATAAGCATCCGCTCACACCCATAATCACCCGCCTCCGCAAAGATCCGATTTTGCAGACGGAAGAAAACTCTATTTTTCTTCCGTCTGCGGATCGAATCAGATGAACACGGACACACGGTCCGTGTTCATCCGATCCCCCATTGGGGAGAGCGGAGAAAAGACAGGGCGGTCCCTGCACTGTGTGCGGGGGCCGCCCTGTCAGCTGCCGGCTCAGCAGGGATATATACGGAGAGATTCCCGCTGAGTTGACGGACACACGGACACAGGGAGGCGGATCATTACTGATCCGCCCCGTGTGAAAGGGAAGGCAAGGGGATAAGCAGGCTGGCTGGAACTTGAGCCAAGGTAGAAGAACATGAGAGCGGAGCTGGATGGGCATGCACCCGTAACTGAAGAAATATTCCCTCTGCTTCCGACCAGCACATGATCATCAGAAATGGGCACAGATAATAGGAAAAAATACACCTCCCTTAAGCTAGTAGGTGCGGTGGAGCGGGGGTGTGTAATTCAGATATTTTGTTTTTTAATCCTGCTCTAACTGTCTTTGAAATTGCCTCAGCCCCTGTTCAAATTCAATCCGGGGACAAAACTGGGGACAGGCTTGGTCCGGGGACAGTGTCCTCAATCCGGGGATGTCCCCGGAAAAAGGGGATGTCTGGTAACCCTAGCTTAGAAACCCATGCATGCTCAGAATAAAGTATGAGTTGGTAACACACCTTCGGTAAAAGTAGCGTTCATAATGGAGATAGCACATTCGTCACGCTGTAACGGACTGAAAATCGTGAATCGTCTTTACTAACACGAAATCAGCAAAAGCAGCCCCAAATGTTGTGCCAGTGGAATCAAACTTCCCCTTTATAGTGCCGTTGTATGTGTTGTACGTCACTGCGTTTGAGAACGAAGAGATTTCGTCTTGACAGTGTGTACGCAAAGAAAGCTTGACAAGATTCTCGACAAGCCTGACAAGGAACTCGTAGAAGAAAACAATGTTTCTTTTACGACAAGTTTCTCGGTCGTGTGTATGAGGCCTGCCGCTAACCTCTCTAGCCCTGAAAATTACTTAAAAAAAAAAAACCTCTCTAGCCCTTTAAAGAAAAAAAGAGTATACACAACTTTTTTTGAATCCGCTCTGACCCGATCCCACGCTGATGTGTCAGCCGCGGTTTCACTGTGGAAGTGGGTGCAGAGGACACGGATGACAACGAAAGCCCCATAGTAACTCCATGGGTGACATCACTTCCCCTTCATTTCACAGCTGTTGTCGGCCATGTCCTCTGAAAAGCTTCCGCCGCTGGAGATCGGGTCAGATCAGGTTCAAAAAAGGTATGTATACAGATTTTTTCTTTACAGGGATAGATAGGTTAGTGTTAGATCAGTAGTGTCTATAGATGCAGGGATTTTAGTTTTTGCATGGACTTCCACTTTATGTTTTCCTTAAGCCGTGTATACACGACCATTTTTAATGTCCTAGAAAAAACAATGTTTTTCTCAACGTGATTCTTGTCAAGCCTGCCTTGCATACACACGATCGTGAAAAAAAAAATGCTCAAACAAAGCGCGGTGATGTACAACGCGTACGACGGCACTATAAAGTGGAAGTTCCATTCAGATGGCGCCACCCTTGGGGCTGCTTTTGCTGATTTCGTGTTAGTAAAAGTTTGGTGAGAGACGATTTGCGCTTTTCAGTCTGTTACAGCGTGACGAATGTGCTATCTCCATCTCCAGAATGAGTGCTCCCGTCTCATAACTTGCTTCTGAGCATGCACGTTTTTTTCCCGTTGTTAAAGCCTACACACGACCGTTTTTCACGACGTGAAAAGCAAAGAGAATAATAAGAGCATGTTCTAAATTTTAATGTCCATTTTTCACGTCAAGAAAAATGCTCTGGAGCCTACACACGATCGTTTTTAACCACTTAAGACCCGGACCAAAATGCAGCTAAAGGACCTTGCCCCTTTTTGCGATTCGGCACTGCTTCGCTTTAACTGACAATTGCGTGGTCGTGCGACGTGGCTCCCAAACAAAATCGACGTCCTTTTTTTCCCACAAATAGAGCTTTCTTTTGGTGGTATTTGATTACCTCTGCGGTTTTTATTTTTTGCGCTATAAACAAAAATAGAGCGACAATTTTGAAAAAAATTCAATATTTATTACTTTTTGCTATAATAAATATCCCCCAAAAATATATATATATAAAAAAAAATTTTTCCTCAGTTTAGGCCGATACCTATTCTTCTACCTATTTTTGGTAAAAAAAATAAATCGCAATAAGCGTTTATCGATTGGTTTGCGCAAAATTTATAGTGTTTACAAAATAGGGGATAGTTTTATTGCATTTTTATAAAAAAATATTTTTTTACTACTAATGTCGTCGATCAGCAATTTTTTTCGTGACTGCGACATTATGGCGGACACTTCGGACAATTTTGACACATTTTTGGTACCATTGTCATTTTCACAGCAAAAATTCATTTAAAATGCATTGTTTATTGTGAAAATGACAATTGCAGTTTGGGAGTTAACCACAGGGGGCGCTGATGGGGTTATGTGTGACCTCAAGTGTGTTTAAAACTGTAGGGGGGTGTGTCTGTAGGTGTGACGTCATCGATTGTGTCCCCCTATAAAAGGGATCACACGATCGATGACGCCGCCACAGTGAAGAACGGGGAAGCTGTGTTTACACACAGCTGTCCCCGTTCCTCAGCTCCGGGGACCGATCATGGGACTCCAGCGGCGATCGGGTCCCGCGGTCACGGAGCTTCGAAACGGATCGCTGGAGCGCGCAGCGGGCGCGCGCCCACGACCCCATGACTGGGCTTAAAGGGCAACGTACATATACGTTGATGTGCCCAGCCGTGCCATTCTGCCGACGTATATCGGCGTGAAGGGGTCCTTAAGTGGTTAACGACCATTTAAAAAAATAGAATTTTTCACGTCATGAAAAGCGGTTGTGTGTACGTGGCATTAGGGTTGTCCCGATACCAATACTAGTATCGGTATTGGTACTCAGCATTTGCACAAGTACTTGTACTCAAGCAAATGCTCCAATGGTTGACCTGATACTGGGGCAGTCAGGGATGACTAGTGCAGTGGTTGGGGGGGGGGGAGTTACAAGCACCGATCCTCCTGTATAGATTTCAATATAGCAGCTGACAGCCTCTTCTCCTTCTCCCCCCCCCCGTGGCTGTCAGCTGCTATATTCAAATCTATACAGGAGGATCCGTGCTTGAAACACCCCCTGCCACATCAATTATTCCTGACTGTCCCCTGTATTCTCCTCCAGTCTCCATCTGTGTCCCCCTCCGTGCTCCGTTTCCCCTCCGTGCTCTGCTCCACCTCTGTGCTTCTGTCCCTCCTCCGTGCTCTGCTCTCTCCTCTGTGCTTCTGTCTCCCTCCATGCTCTGCTCCCCTCTCCATGCTCCGCTCCACTTCTGTGCTTCTGTCCCTCCTCTGTGCTCTGCTCTCCCCTCCGTGCTTCTGTCTCCCTCCGTGCTCCGCTCCCCCCTCCGTCCTCTGCTCTAGCTCTGTGCTTCTGTCCCTTCTACATGCTCCGCTACCCCCTCCGTGCTTATGTCTCCCTCCTGCTCTGCTCCCCCCTTGCTCCAGTCCACCTCTGTGCTTCTGTCCCTCCTACGTGCTCCGCTACCCCCTCTGTACTCATGTCTCCCTCCGTGCTCCGCTCCCTTCACCGTTCTCCGGTCCACCTCTGTACTTCTGTCCCTCTCCGTGCTCTGCTCCCACCTCTGTGCTTCTGTCTCCCTCTGTACTTCGCTCCACCTCTGTGCTTCTGTCCCCCTATGTGCTCCTATTCCCCTTCCATGCTCCTCTGACCCCTTTGTCCTGGATCTGTCAGGAGGGAGAGCGGAGGAAGGATCCGGCAAATCTGTCATTTATAATCACTGGCCCAGATTCAGGTAGATTTGCCCATTACTTACACATGAGCTGCTCAGCTGAATTTCTCTGCGCTGGGGCAATTTAGCCAAATTGCCACCTGATTCAGGAATCGTTTGTTCAGTTAATTTGCTCCTGTTTAAGGCAAAGCTGAGGGCGCAAGGCCGCGCAAGTGAAAGTGGGTGTGCCCCTATGTAAATGAGCATTTTTCGGGCTCAGCAGAGGTTTGCGCCGGGCGCGCGCATGCGCAGTTATGGCGCTTCCGTCTGCGCATGCGTCAAACTGCGCCTATCATACTTTCAGGGCAAATCCTGCTCAGCTGCTTGCACTGAGCAAATAAATAGGAGCAGACTTGCGCAGGTTATTTGCTGAATTTCATCCTGCTTTTTCCAACCCCCCCTGAGCAAGGAAATTTAGCCCATTTTGAAGAGATGGCACCTCCCAAAGGAACTAAAAAAAGAAAGGCCAACTTCGTGGCTGCGGAGATGGACATCCTAATTGCTGCACTCCAGCGCCATAAAGAAGTCCTATATGGAGCCCAGCGGCCAAACACCACCGTTGCCCAAAGGAGGGCTATCTATGAAGCCATAACCCTGGACATCAATGCCCTGGGTAATCAAGAGCGTTCCTGGGATGACATCCAGAAAAAACTAAATGACATGAGGCGCAGGGTCCGGGAGAAACTGGCTCTTATCCGCAAACATACCGGTGGCACGGGAGGTGGACCACGATGTAAGATCCGACTAAATCAGGAGGAGGAGATTATTGCCCAAACTCTAGTGCAGGAGCAGGTGGAGGGACTTGCAGGGTACGACTCCACTGTTGGGAACTTGGGGACTGGTAAGTTATTTTGTTTCATATCTGCTGTGCATCATGGGAGGGGGTAGAAGTGAACATATTTGTGGGTAGAAGTGAACATGGAACTATTATTTTTGTTTCATATCTGCTGTGCATCATGGGAGGGGGTAGAAGTGAACATATTTGTGGGTAGAAGTGAACATGGAACTATTATTTTTGTTTCATATCTGCTGTGCATCATGGGAGGGGGTAGAAGTGAACATATTTGTGGGTAGAAGTGAACATGGAACTATTATTTTTGTTTCATATCTGCTGTGCATCATGGGAGGGGGTAGAAGTGAACATGTGAGCAGTGTGTTGCACCAGCAAAATTTTTAGTTTTGGTGTCATCCACAGGTGGTGATGAGGATGATGAAGCTGGGCCGTCTTCGGCTGCGGGGCGACCCACGCCATCCATACCTGAGCCAGGGGTCCAGTCAGGCCCCATGGACATTATGGCAATGCTGGTACAGGAGGAGATCCTACCGGGGACAAGTATGGTGGAGGAAGTGGTTTTGGAGGAGGAGTCCTTTTTCATCATCCAGGAGGACTCTGGCTCCCTCCAGGAGGATACCACCATCCCTGATCAACCCACCACCCCCCCCGGCCAGCACGTCATCCCCCTCCAGGGCAAGCCCCTCCAGGGCAAGCCCCTCCATTGTGGACCCCTCCCCTTCTCCCTCTGTCCGTGCCCGAGCCTCTCCTCCCAGGAAGGCTCTGTTCAAAACCAGGGATATACCCTCCAGCCTCCGTCAGGGTCTGCTGGAGGAGCAGGCCCTGCAGAGCCGCCATATAGGGGCCATGGTGGGAGATGTCAAACGTATGGCGGACAGCATGGCATCCACCTCCATCTCTGTGCAGCATGCCCTCACCCTGCATGCAGACCGGGACAAACATGTCTCACGGAGCCTGGATGAACTAAGTGGCAACTCCAAGGCCATAGTCACCTGCTTGGTGGCTCAGCAGAATGCCCCCGCTTTATTAACCGCTGAGGTCAGCAGGATGGCAGCTGCGGTGGAGGCCAACACCGCTGCTGTGCAGGCCAACACCGCTGCAGTGCGGGAGGAGGGGAGAGTTACCCGCCGTCATCAGCGGAACACCACCACCCGCCAAATGCGGATGTTGGCCCAGACCAACACCATCCGCGCCCGCCTGGCCAACGCCATGGAGGGCATGCAGCCACCACCTGCGAGGAGTCTGGAAGTAGGGGTTGATGCTCCTCCCCCCCCTCCATCCCCACCCCATGCCTCCTCCGCACCACGGAGATTGAGGAGCCGGAGCCGGGGCACCCTTGGCCCAAAGAAGAAATAAAAAAATTAATATAATTTGAACAATTATTATATGCTCAGAATATGAGCTATTTTATTTTATTATATGCTCAGAATATGAGCTATTTTATTTTATTATATGCTCAGAATATGAGCTTTTATATTTTATTATATGCTTAGAATATGAGCTTTTATATTTATTTGTAGTCCCTACACACGGTGAGGAGTGTATACTACAGTGTGACTGGTGTGTGAATGGGGGGGGGGTGGCACTCCTGCTGGAAAAGGGGTGTCACCCTCTGCCATGTGAAAGGTGTATGAATGGACAGCAACATAATTGGAGCCTTGACGCGGCGTTGCTGCTCCCTAATACCATGTGGTATTGTTGGGTCTAATCCAATTTGGGGTGCATGTGTCGTGTGTGTGCTAGGGACCACAGTGGTGTGCATACATGCATTATACTTGTGACAAGATCAGGGTGTGTTTAATGTGCATAGAGACGTTCCACAAGACCATTCCGGATTGCTCTTCCCTCAGAAGATCCGGTAGTGTTTATTGGGGGGGGGGATTGCGTGGTTCGGGGGTAAGGTCATTGCGTAGCTCAATGTGCATGCCCCTTCTCTCAGCAAAATTGTGGAGAATACAACATGCCCCGATGATTTGGCACACAAAGTTGGGTGAATACAACAGGGTCCCCCCTGATTTATCCAGACATCTGAATCGAGATTTAAGGATGCCAAATGTGCGCTCCACCACCGCACGGGTACGTGCATGGGCTTCGTTAAATCTTTCCTCTCCTGGTGTTTGAGGGTTACGAAATGGGGTCATCATGTGAGGTCCCAGGGCATATGCTGCGTCACCTGGAAGGGAAAAGACAGGAGGATGTTAGTCGTGCATGTGCCCCTTGTGATGTCTGCATCATGGGGGGGGGCAGTCATACCTGACACCCATGTCACTCACCAATCAGCCAGCTATCTCCATACATGTTCTGGTCAAACTCGGTTGGGATGGGGCTGTGTCGGTAAATAAAACTGTCATGGCTTGACCCTGGGTGTTTGGCACGGACATGCCATATGAGGCCATGTGCATCCACAATCACCTGCACATTTATCGAATGCCAATGCTTCCTGTTGCAGTAGATATTCTCGAGGTGCCGGGGGGGGCGTAGTGCCACATGGGTACAATCTATTGCACCCACAGTGCGTGGGAATCTGGCTATTTCATAAAAATCACTGATTGCCTTCTGCCGCAGGTCAGCCGTGGTTGGTTTGATAAATTGTGTGCCCATGCGTCTGAGTATTGCAGGGATCACTTGGTGCACACACCTGCTCATGCTGGATTGGGACATCCCCGCCACCATTCCACCTGTGCGCTGAAATGAGCCACTTGCCAAAAAATGAAGGGTTGCCACTACCTTCACCAGTGGCTGCACTGCCTGTCCCCGATGGGTCGGGCTGCTGATGTCATCCTGCAGGATTGTTACCAACTCAAGGATGACTTCAGGGCTGAAGCGAAACATGCGATACACCTCATTATCACTCATATCAAAAAGGTTGTAGCGCCCTCTGTAAATCCTCTCCCGTGCCCTCCTACGAGTCGGCTCAGTCAATAGAATATCAAGAACCATAGCTGCCCCTGGCATGTTGGTGCACAGATGTGAGGTCCCGAAAATGTGGGTGCTCTGCTTGTTCAGCTCGTCTGTCTAGGTGCTGCTGAAGTTGCGCGCTCCTGCAGCTGACATGTGGCCATCTGTTGCTAACTTGCCCCTGCTTTTAGAAGGAGCAAGTTTGCGCGGGGAAAAAAGCTTGCACGCTTCCAGCGCAAGATGCGCATCACACGCGCATGTTTCAGAATCATCGGCAGTACCTAATTTGCATATTAGCTGAGGGAATAACATGAATGCGCAAGTTACACCCCGCGCAAAATTGCGCAATAATTGCGCCGGAGCAGCGAGACTGCGTGCGCGGGAAAAAGGCAGAATTTCAGGCTTAGCTGGTTTACAGAATCAGCCGCAAATTTGCCTGGGAGCAAATCAGTACTTGCGCGGCGCAAATCACACTTGCTCCCGCGCAAGTGCTTCTTGAATCTGGGCCACTGACTCTGTTCATTCATAACTGAGCATCGTAAACTGTGTTTATAATGTTTCAGTTTATGAATGAACAGGAGCCACTGTCTCCTGTTCATTCATCTCCAGTGCAGCTAAGGCTGAAGAGAGAGAGAGAGAGAGAAAGAGACTGGAGAATCTCTGTCCTCAGTTCCTTTCCCTGTCTCAAATGGGAGATGTCAGGGGTCTGTTATCTCACCAAAGCATATAAAAACTACTGACACAGTCTACGCATCATCAGTGCTGCATATTATAAAGTATCGGTAATCGGTATCGGCGAGTACTTGAAAAAAAGTTTCGGAACTTAAATCAGTATTAAAAAAGTGGTATTGGGCCAACCCTAGTAATTATGTTCTATAAAATCAAGGCTCAATTCACCAAGCTATGTGTTATTTGCCATAGCGATCATTATCTGATTTGTGATTATTTTTTCACCTTTCATTAGGTTAAATTCATTAAGATTGATGAGTTATTTTATCCATTTGTTATTTAATATAATGAGAATGTTCTCCTAAAACGTTCAGTTCCCATTTATAGTAACACTTAGGCCGCGTACACACGGTCGTTCCAAACCGATGAGAATGGTCCGACGGGCCATTTCCATCAGTTCATCGCTGAAGTGGCCTGATGGTCTGATGTGCGTACACACCATCGTTCCAAAAACCGATCAGGTCAGAACGCGGTCAAACGTCAAACACACGACGTGCTGAATAAAACTAAGTTCAATGCTTCCAAGCATGCGTCGACTTGATTCTGAGCATACGGGGCCTTAGATGTGGAATCTTTTTATTTCACGAGAAATGGGCATTTAGCGGTAGAAAGCTTTATTTTATCATGAATTGTTATTTTATGTTGAGATATTTTATTACCACACCAAGGGGCTAAATTTTTAGATCTTTTCAATGGAACCTCATTGAAACAATAGCCATATTTTACTACTTAAACTCCAGAAGATGTACCTCCTTTCCGTTGATATACGGCACTGCGTTACTTTAACTGACAATTGCGCGGTCGTGCGACACTCTACCCAAATAAAATGTATGTAATTTATTCCTCACAAATAAAGATTTATTTTGGTGGTATTTGATTATCACTGCAGTTTTTATTTTTTTACAATGTAAAAAAATCGAATTTCATCATAAATACAGCTCATGTAATAGATGTTTTTTTTAAATATCATATACAGTGAAAATTTGTGAAATATCAATAAAACAATATGTATGTGGCAATGCCTTTTATGTATTTTTTATTTATTTAGTTATTTATTTCCGGTACTTGTATAGTGCTGGAAAAAATTGGGAGCAACTGCGCTAATAAATTAAATAGGTAAATGAATGCTCCTAAGTAATGCTCGTATAAATACAGTATAAAGCTGCACCTTACTGTAAATGGTGAAACAGTGATAACATAGGGAAAAAAACAAGATGCGCTAAGCAATTAAATACAATAAATTTGCCCAAAAAATCATATCACAAATAAATGCCCATGAATAGGGAAAAAAAACAGGAAAAACAGGAAGACCAAAGTCCTTAGAGGGACATCGAAGCTCCTATTCACCAGTGCAGTAAAAAAGAGAAGGAAAACCCAAAAGAGTCCACAGATAGCAATCCGAAACTTGAAGTGATAATCCAATAAACAGTGATCCTCCACCAAAAGCAATTGAATCTGCTTACCAGATTTCCGGCGGTCTCTTAATTAAAAGAAGACCCCAGAAAGCATGTAGTTATTGGCTGTTGAGGTTGGAGTGTAGCTGGATGCCAATCCCCGTCTCATTCCAATGTATAATGGGCTCGATAACCAGGTACCATGGAAACACATAAAGGACCGCAAAAGTGTAAAACCATATATAAATTTATTTTAAAAAGTCAAAAACACACTTACATCATGGCAGTGTATACAGGCATGTCTGTTTGGAGCTCCAGCCGGAAGCAAACCAAAAAAGACCCGTCCAAAAGGTATGGAAGTAGTGCAGGTAAACGGGGGGTGATCCGATGCAGCACACGTTTCGCCCGACCGGTTTCGCGAAATATCGCTTCCTCTGGGGCACGGGTGACACACCGAATCAACCCCCCTTAAATAGTGAACACTATGTGAGGGTAAACAGCGCCGCGGGTGCGCATGCGCACAGGCAGTTCAAACCAAGCCTCTGTCTGAATCTGCCATGGTATTAAGTGCGCATGTGCCAGTTATATGTAGCACCGAAAAACTCCCCAAAATAGTATTTGAGCTGCCATGTATGGCAGACAACATGCGGACCAACCAAACGGTACAGCGGGGTGTGTATAAAGAACACCCCGCGACCGACAAAGCAATCCGGTGTAAGGCGAGCCGCCCTGGAACGCAGAGACGGACTTCCGCGTGACGTAATCACGCGAGCCGACGTCACACGTCGGTGCGGGGACACACCAACACAGAGCCGTCCCACATGACAGCGCGCTCCTATCTATCCACGCCTCCCAAACGCGTCGGCGTGCGGGTCAAGCCTCCATATGAAATGGAGGAAGAAGCCACACGTCAGACACTTTGATTGGTCAGTGGCGCCGGACACATGTCAGGCGCAATAGACCGGCGTGGAATGTAAACAAGACACCTCTAAAAAACTAAGATTGGTTAACACTTAGAAACAGTGAACACACACACCTCCCAAGCTTGGTTGGAGGGTTCGTGTGTTGGCCTATGTGGGGGAGTGATCCCTAGCCCACCCCATACCACCCCAGCCAAAATGAGACAATTAACATAAGTCTATTAAACAGCAAGGAGAAACATTAACTGCAGCCCAATATGCATTGTGACATTTTACAAGGGTAGGGGCCAGTGATGTCTGCATCTCGCCCCCAGCCTGCCAACCCCCCAAAAAAACAGGGGGGCCTGGTTGACCGAAGGCAAGAGGCCGACACTGCTAAGCCCTCATCCCCTCACCCACCCCCACAGGTGTGATGGCCTCTTCCCACATATCACTAAATAATCCAGTGACGAGTGCTTTACAGTGGGTGGCTAGGTGGTTAAGCACTCCTCTCTTGATTACGATAGGGATGGGATCTATCAAGTATTAGGCGTCCAGCAGAAATATGTACCACGGAGATCTCAGGTATGAGAGGTACGGTACAATATAGGCTTCTCTTTAACCGCGCCTTGAGCCGCAGTATTGATCTGTGTAACGAGACCCTTGCTCGCTCGATTCCACTCTCCCGACACTGCTCTGCTACTATTGGATCAGATTTCAGATCGCAACGTCTGATGGTTTGGCCATCCGATGCTCCGGGATTCGAACTACAGCTATGTGCCGTTCGAATACATTTGTGTTAGCTCAGAACAAACACCAGGCAGGCTGTATGTAAGTTCAAACAGGAACTCTTTTATTGGATGCACACACACTTTTATACAGCAGTTTGAACACCCTGCCCTCAACAACCACTTTTCTATTGGTCAATTGTAAAGTACATTGTAATTCTCAATAAGGTCCTCTTGGCCATGCAAATGAGGACTTAAAACAGGATCAGCAGGGATTGGTCCGATAGCTTGAATAGGAGGACTGATATGTGTAATGAGACAGAAGCCCCAGGGGGCAATCAAAGTACACAAACAGCCAAACACAGAACAATGCTTTTCCTCCAAACCATGGAGCCGTCTGGAGGGGGGGTTAGCTTTAAGACAGGGCAGAAGACTGCCCACTGTGTAACAGATTTCAAGGAAAACACTTCAGCATTCCAAGGTCCATAACAATCTGTATCATGAGAAGGAGAGATGGGGCTCCATATTGAAAAAACCTATGTAGCGCCTGTGTACTTTCGTACAGGTGCTATGCTTAAATTTAGTGGGAGAATGAGAGAGTTATGTTACTCTCATTCTTTGATTTAACAAATTTGGCTGTCGCCAAATCTGGATCTGTCCTGTGGGTCAGTCTGTGCCCCAGAGATGCAATCTAATTTCTGGGCGGCAGGTGGCATCAGAGGGGTCCAGGCGGAGCCGCTTCTTCCCAGCAGCCAATTGGAGGAGTTTTCCCTTTGCGGGGCATGCTGGGAGGGGTATTTCTGTGGTGGAGTCTGTTGTTCGAGGTTCTTCGTGGGTTCCTGGTTCCAGGTGCAGCACCCACCTTTAGGGAGTGCGCACGTCACGGGCCCCACCACTATAGGCTACCTGGCCGGGGCCGTGTGCTACGCGGAGTTCCTGACTCTGGACTCTCATAGCCCGGAGCAACGTATGCTGCAAAGGGGCCCCAGTGATTTACTGGGTCTCCACTTCTATTGAGAAGATCCCAAGCTGGGTGCTGTTCAGTGGGGGATCGGTCTGAGGAGAACCCGGAGGCAGGTGATCCAACAGGGCTTGAACAGACCACCAGGGATCTGGGCACGGCACATTGACAGGTCACATTCAAGCTGTCAGTCGGTGACCCCAAAGACATACTGGGAGGATTTGCTCTACCGTCCTAACTTCCAAGCACTAGGCCTGTGGCAGAGGTCTCATCTGGACATCCAGATCTAATTTAGAGCCAAGTCTGTGGCAGAGACTTGTTTCCTTTCCCAGAAGCTTTAAGTGGCGCTCTGGCTGCCAGGCCTGTGAGAGAGGTCTGTCCAGGGGCACTTCACCCACTCCGTCTGGGGTGGCGACGCATATAAATACCATTGCTAAAGGGCAGGACTGCCTTTACTATCCATGGCCTGATACTGTGAAGTTGCTCTTCCTTCACCAACCTATCCTGTCTACCTCAAGTTACATGTTGGTCGTGTTTGACCGGGAAAATAAAAAAAGCATTTGAAAACACAACCAACGGTCCTGGACATTCTATCATTTCTCTCAACATCACCATCACCCCTAGACACAGTATAGGGGAAACTTAAACACGGCGATCCCAAATCTAATCAGCGGCTCCTCCAGGGGTAGCGCTACACCTACATCAATGGAACTGCTGTGTATCCCAGCGGCCCGATGGTTGGATAGTTCATCCCACCTCTCCGGTAATCACCATGCAAGGGATATATGTCCTCCCTAGTCCCAGGTGTAACAATGAAGTCCTCCCTCCCCCCGATGGTAAGAGAAGAGCCAGGTAGCCAGTCAGCAGCTTCCAGTTGCAGCAGTTCCAATGGGTCCTTCATTTGGATTTAGGGAGATAAAGAACATACCTATCTAGGGAGGGAGGCAACATGAGGGAGACCCATCGCTGTGGGACATGGCCAGGGGGCTCAGACGGCACCGTCTAAGGAAGTACATTTGGGCGCCACACATATGTCCGTGGGACACAACTCCGCAGAACCACGAAAGGGCAAAGTGACTGCTAGGCATGGGGAGGGGAAGTAATGTAAGCTAGAAGGAAGATTTGTGGTAAAAAGCAGTGGTAAGCACTTTAGGACTCATGTGGGCCCATCAGGGACTGCCTTCTGGATCTCTGCCTGGTTCTTTGTGGCCGAGGCTGGGTGCCCCTCCAGGGTGCCTTCGAACCTGAGCGACCCGTCGGTTGCGGTAGGAACTGTAGCCAGTTCGGTACTAGGATGGGCTCCGAGCTGGCGGGCTATGTCTAGGACTGGGCGCAGCAGTGCTTGTCTGTGGAGAGTGGCCTTGGAGAGGTCAGGCACAATCTTCACCTTCACTCCATCGAAGTCCACAGCGCCCGTTTCCCAGGCTCTACAGATGATGGTCTCCTTCTGGGTGTAGTGGTGTATTCTACAGATGACGTCCCGCTTGCGGTTAGGATCTGTCTGCCGAGGGCCCAGGGCCCTATGGATCTGATCCAGCTCCAGGTCAGCGGGGAGAGTTTCATCATATAGTCTCCGGAAGATTGCCACTGCTGTCTCCGGCAAGTCTTCAGGTCCCGTGGCCTCCGACAGGCCCCGAAGCCGCAGGTTGTTGCGAAGGCTTCTGTCCTCACCTGAAGCCACCGTCGCTCATGTATGGGTATCCTGGAGAGATTCAAGAGTGGTCACTCGTTGTTGCAGAGTCTCCAAGAATGTTTCTCTGGTGGTTTAATCGCCCAGAAGCGATTCAGTTCGCATGCGCCGCGCTTTATAAGTTTTTCATTCATTCATTCATTCGTTAGCCAAGATGAAAGGGTTTGGATGTTCTGTTTAATCCCGAGAAAATCCTTGCAGTGCTGCTCCTCCAGGCGGCCGATAAGGGCCTTTATATCTGCTTTAGTTGTTAGTGCATGGAACAGTGCATGAAGATCCGAGTCCACACACAGGGTTAGCGGTTGGGAGGAGGGACCTGGGACCGAACGGAAATCCGGGGAGTCTGAGTAGGAGTCCGAATTTACAGAGGCAGCTGAAGAGGCTGGGTAAATACTAGGGTCCAGTGATTCCCGCGACAGGCAGCATGGCTCCACCATCTTGGGAGCAGGAGAGAATGCCTATGAGTTTGGGAAAAAATAAACTATTTCCCCGCTGCCTTTTGCAATTTTCGCTGTCTGGTTACTCCCCATCACCTTCTTCTTTCTGGTAGAGGGCATGCCACAGGGTATAGTGAAATAGGCCGGGGTAATCGGGCGAGGATCGGGAGCTCAGGCAATTCACGTCCTCATTCAGCCATGTCCAGGCCACACCCCCAAGTGTCAAATTTTAACAAATATATACGGCATCACATTAAAATAAGTCCAATATTCAGTGATCCACAGTCCAGTGTCTCTCTAATGATTATATCAGTGCAGTAAACAAACACCCCGTGTCTTCAATCTATATTCATGCTTCTGTGCTCATCCTTTACTGAGTGAAAAACCTGTTCACCTCAAGGAACAAGGAATACACATGTAATGGCCCGGATTCAGGAAGGACTTACGCCGACGTATCTATTGATACACCACGTAAGTCCACGGATGCGCCGTCGTATCTATGCGCCTAATTCACAATACAAGATACGCATGAATTTTGGCTTAATACGACCGACTTAAGTCTCCTACGCCGTCGTATCTTGGGCGCATATTTACGCTGCCCGCTAGGGGCGCTTCCATTGATTTACGCGTTGAATATGTAAATGACCTAGATACGCCGATTCACGAACGTACTTGCGCCCGTCGCAGTAAGCTACGCCGTTTACGTAAGGCGTACGTCTGGCGTAAAGTTAAGCCTCATAAAGCAGGGGTAAGTCATGTTAGGGTATGGACGTCGGAACAGCCGTCGGATTTTACGTCGTTTGCGTAAGTCGTACGTGAATGGGGCTGGGCGTAGGTTACAATCACGTCTGAGGCATTGAGCCGTCGTATCTTAGGGAGTATATGCAATGTGATTCTGAGCATGCACGCGCATGTGCCGTTCGGCCCTTCATTAACATGGGGTCACGCTTCATTTTAATACAACACGCCCACTACCTTCCTAATTTGAATTAGGCGGGCTTACGCCGGCCCATTTACGCTACGCCGCCGTAACTTAGGGAGCAAGTGCTTTGTGAATACTGGTCTTGCCTCTCTATGTTAGGTTGGCGTAGCTCATATGAGATGCGCTACGCCCGCTCAAACATACGCCGCTGTACGTGAATCCGGGCCTATGTGTCTAACCCAGGGTTGCAATAACCAGAAATCAGCTCTTCAGTACCCCCCCCCCCGCTCCGGATTTCCTTTTTTTTATCACTCCACCGCACAGCTCACCCATAGCAGAGTTATAAAACGAAGAGGGATATAAACATAGGGCCTAATCCACAAAAACCCGGCGCAACTTATTTTTTCCCATTTAAGTTACACCGCCGCAAAATCTCTACCTAAGTGCCCGATCCACAAAGCACTTACCTAGAAATTTTGAGCGAGTCACATTTAAATTAGGCGCGCTCCCGTGCCGGACGTACTGCGCATGCTCCCGACGTGCTTTGCGCGGTTTTACGTTGCGCCGGGTTTTGAGAATCGCGATGGGCGTAAAAAAAAAACGAGTTGCGGCGGGAAAAATAAAATAAAAAAAAAAAAATGACAGCGACGCGGGATAGAAGGGTCTACTTTTACAAGGTGTAAACAGTTTAGGCCAGTTTAGGCCTTGTAAAAGCAGCCCTAATATTGCGACAGCAAACTAATACTTACGAAGAAAAAACGAAGCTTAAAAGCTTTGTGGATCTCCGTAAGTGCTAATTTGCATACCCGAAGCGGCATTTCGACGAGAAATGCCCCCAGCGGCGGATGCGGTACTGCATCCTAAGATCCGACAGTGTAAGTCCCTTACACATCTTCTGCCTATCTATGTGAAACTGATTCTGTGGATCAGTTCCATAGATAGAAACAGGGATACGACGGCGTATCAGTAGATACGCCGGCGTATCCCTTTTGTGGATTACCCCCATAGTGTACACAGCTAAACACATTTATTCCCCACACAGCATACACTTACTTTAACAATAATTTCCACAGGGCTTCAATAACACACATCAGCCGACTCTGCTCCCGAGCACAAGAACGGACTGTTATTGGGTTTCTTCAGTAGGCACCATCATAGCCCCCCATTGGCTCAATCCCCACCGACTGCGCAACTTCATCTCATCCACGCCCACCCTAGACATGTCACTCCTGGCCCCAGAGCTGTGTGGGAGATGTACTATGTGAGGGGATGTTGTGTGGATGAGATACACCCTGTACCGGATTTTCTCTCATGCCCACAGAGAGGGCTCGGTGTGCCAGCTGTGGCATGCGTGCCATAGGTTCACCATCACTGATCTAGCTTCTCCTAATCCTCCACACTCTGGTCTCATTTTATCAGGGTTTTGGGATTTTCTATAAAAATTTAAAAGGAGGATTTGTGGTCCTTAGGTACCTTTCTCCTCTGCATTGGGGGCTCTCTGTTTTGGAAAGCCACTCACCTAGTACTCGGTGGTCAGGTTTGGCTAATTATGAAGAGAGAAGTCTGCTGATCTTTTTGGCTAGGTGGACCTGCGTGTGCCTAGGGTCATGAGGAGTCAGGGAAGGGCCCTTCCCTTTTGCGAGGGGTCCATGTTACACACCCTAATAGACATTCATTGTGTGTGTTTACATGCACTTTTTTGGTTCACTTTAATGTTTTGTTTTTGCACATAGCATCCCTGGCTCAGATTTTTTTTTTACAAAGCTGGGGAGACAGGATCTGGCCAGAACCCATCTTAAATTTACGCATGACCCCAAGTTTAATGAGCACTATATAGAGCTGGAACTAGAAAACACTGTATTAATCTAGGGTAGGTAGGGCATTGAATATGTACAATGATTCACTGTTCTGTTTAAGTTTTTTGCTGCAGGGGTTGGGGGCGGGGTGGTCAATAATGATTTTTCAGCTTAAAGTGCATTTATCCTTTAAACAGGATATTTCCTAAAGGGCTAGTAAACATAACTTAAACCAGGCAAGTCAGACTCTTACTTGTATGGAATGACTATAAAAGGGGCCAAATAAGACTAACATATTACCTATAAAATATATTTAAAAATGTATTTTAAATATTTAGTCATTTATCTTGTGTATTACTGTAATGCAATTTTAACAGAATCATGTACAAACGCATAGCCTTAATGATCTATAAAACATAGCCTTAATGACCTATAAAACATTCTTGGGCTTCATTCAATTTAAATTCTTAAACTGACTAGGGGCCTCAAGCTGAGCGTAAGAAGGCCACAAGCAGTCCAAAATACACCAGTCTGACTTTTCTTTCCTTTGCATTATAAAGGTTTATGTAAAAGCTGTAAAAGCTTTCAATAGTTTATCACAAGTGAAAATATAAGAGCAGTAAATATTTTTTTATCTGATTCTCTTTCACTTTTTTGACAGCCACTGCAAATTTTGAGGAGTGTTAAGGTGTAGAGAAAAGGGAACAAGGATGAGCAAATCAATTTTCTGAGTTCAGAACACATGGCAAGTTCACCCGATTCACTTTACACCAATGTTTATGTTCACCAATAATGAGTCATCTCATCTCCAGTGCTGCAACTCACAGCATTTTTTAAGAACATGTTCATTTGTTGTTTTATTGACTGGTTTCTTGTAGTCTTAAGTAACCCTTCTTATTTTAAAAAAGAAAGAAAAAGCTTCCTTGCTACATACGGTAGCAGATCTGTACTGGTGGCTTGCATCGCCATATAAAAACCCAACACAAAGGTTGCTTTTTATGTGCTGTGTAGAATCAAAAGTTACAAGCACGTACTCTTACAGGTGAAACTCAAAAAATTAGAATATCGTGCAAAAGTTTATTTACTTCACTGATGCAACTTAAGAGGTGAAACTAATGTAGCACTACCCCGAAAGAGCTGCTGGTTTGATTTGGGTGGCACGTTACCTCTGTTTCTCCGCCGTCTAGGGTACTGGATGAGAGCTGTAATAAAGTCAATGTCCACACTGTAGGTATCTTTTTTTGTGCTTTATTACCCAACAGAGTAAAAATTATAAATGTAGTAGTAGGTAAGAAGATAGAAGAAGTGGTAGGTAATGGATTCAGGCACATAACAGGGTTTCGGAAGCAGTCCTGCTTCCAACGACAACTTGCGTCGCCACTCTAGCCAGAGTGAGTATAGTGCATCTGGATAGGCCGCTCTCACCGGTCTAGCAGCCAGAGTGTCACTCGGAAATTTTAGCAAAGTCTCTGCCACAGACCTTCCCAAAGAGCCAAAGAGCGGAGATGTTCTCGGTCCAAAATCCTTCTTAACACTGGATTAAGCACCCGGATCTCCTTTGAACAGCTTGTTTAATTTCAGATACTGATAGGCGACCTTCATCCAGCCTCTCAGAAACAAGTGTCCTTTGATGAAGCAGTAGGCCTCTATCAAGATACCAGCCACGTGCTTGGTATTTCCCAGACAGGTTCTCCATCCTTCGGCTTCCTCCCTCGGGACGGACAGCACGGAACAACTCTGCAGCCACAAACTCAGTCTACACACTGAGCCTGCAAAGCAGAACATTTGCTCCGGACCAACGTGGTCCCGGAGCCAGGAACGCTGCAACACTGCAACACACACACCCCGGCCAGGAGGGCCACACATGGGGGCGGTGGGACAACTGCCCAGGCGGAATGGCGGTGACCCCGAACCAATGGCCCCTAAATACCCCTCCCCAGCATGCACAGTGAGGCGATCAACCCTCCTGATTGGCTGTCGAGGAGAAGTATCCACACTACCCTGACTCCACTGCTGCCACCTGTCGGTCCGGGGTGTGAGGCCCCCCCAGAAAATGACAGTGGACACACAGTACAGCCAAAGCTGGTACAGAGGCCCTAAAATGTAGTCAAATAAACACGGTCAGAAGCAACTAACTCTCTGGCCACGCTCTAATTTTACAGCAGCACCTGCTATGAAAGTAGCCAGGCACTACACTAATATATGAGATAGACTCAATACATGCAAAGCAAGATAGTTCAAGCCGTGATTTGTCATAATTGTGATAATTATGGTTTACAGCTCATGAAAACCCCAAATCCACAATCTAAGAAAACTAGAATATTACATGTAATCAATAAAACAAGGATTGTACATAGAACAATATCGGACCTCTGAAAAGTATAAGCATGCAAATGTACCCAGTAGCAAAAGAGCCTTCAGCTCTTTTGCATTGTTCGGTCTCATGTCTCTAATCTTTCTCTTGGCAATGTCCTATAGATTCTCTGTGGATTTTAGGTCAGGCGAGTTTGCTGGCCAATCAAGCACAGTAATCCCACGGTCCTGCTGGAAAATAAAGTCAGCATCCCCATAGAGCTTGTTTGCAGAAGGAAGCATGAAGTGCTCCAAAATCTCCTGGTAGACGGCTGCAGTGACCCCGGACTTAATGAAGCACAGTGGACCAACACCAGCAGATGACATGGCTTCCCAAATCAACACAGACTGTGGAAACTTCACACTGGACTTCAAGAATCTTGCAGTGTGTGTATCTCCATTCTTCCTCCATACTCTGGGTCCTTGGTTTCCAAATGAGATGCAAAATTTGCTCTCATCAGAAAAGAGGACTTTGGACCACTGAGCAACAGACCAGGTGTGTTTTTCTTTAGCCCAGGTAAGATGCTTCTGATGTTGTTTGTTGTTCAGGAGTGTCTTGACAAGAGGAATACGACATTTGAAGCCCATGTCCAGGATCCGTCTGTGTGTGGTGGCTCTTGATGCACTGACTCCAGCCTCAGTCCACTCCTTGTTAAAGTCCCCTACACATTTGATTGGCATTTTCCTGACAATCCTTTACAGGCTGCGGTCATCCCTGCTGCATGTGCACCTTTTTCTTCCACACTTTTCCCTTCCACATAACTTTCTATCAATGTGCTTTTATAAAGCACTTTGGGAACATCCAACTTCTTTTGCAATTACCTTTTGAGGCTTTCCCACCTTATGGAGGGTGTCAATGATGGTTTTCTGCACAACTGTCAAGTCAGCCGTCTTTCTCATGATTGTGATTCCTACTGAACCAGACTGAGAGACCATTTAAAGGCTCGGGAACCCTTTGCAGGTGTTATGGCTTAATTAGCTGATTAGAGTGGGACACTTTGAGCCTAGAATATTGCACCTTTTCACAAAATTGAAATATTCTGAGATTGTGGATTTGGGGTTTTCATGAGCTGTAAGCCATAATCATCACAATAATGACAAATCACGGCTTGAACTATCTTGCTTTTCATGTAATGAGTCTATCTCATATATAAGTTTCACCTTTTTAAGTTGCATTAGTGAAATAAATGAACTTTTGCACAATATTCAAATTTTTCGAGTTTCGCCTGTATATTCTCTCTACTGGAGTTGGGCTGAACACCCCCTGTTCGGTTTGCACCAGAACTCCCGAACATGGAGAAAGTTTGTCCCCGAGCTGCAAATGCTATTAAAGTCTATGGGACCTAAGCATGAAAAATGTAAAGCCCCCATTTTGAAGGCTTATATGCAAGTTATTGGCCATAAAAAAATTGTTTTTAAAGGAGCAGTGATGATGCTTTAAGCGAATCAATATAGTGCCTGGGGGTCTCGTTAGTCTTTCTGTAAAATGGCACATATGTACCATGTATAGAACCTACTGCAGCAAAACTGTAATTTCTAAAGGAAAAACATGCATTTAAATGTACTTACGGCTGCAAACTATTGCCGGCATCCGGGAATAACATTTATTATTATTATTATTATTATTATTTTTTTAAAAGCGTAGGGTCCCTCCCAGTACATACCAGACCCTTTGGGTCTGGTATTGATTTTAAGGGGAACCCTATGCCAAAATAAAAAAAACCAATGTGGGGTCCCCCCCAAAATTTATACCAGACCCTTATCCCAGCATGCAGCCCGGCAGGTCAGAAAAGCCCTCCTGAACCATACCAGGCCACATGCCCTCAACATGGGTGGGTGCTTTGGGGTAGGAGTGGAGGCTCTGCCCTTTCCTGGTCTGCCAGGCTGTGTGCTTGAATAAGGACCTGGTATGTAAACAGGAGGGGCACGCTGTTTTTTTTTCTATTGCAGACAACGCTTTTTTTTTTCATTTAGCTATCAACGAGAAAGCCTATTGACAGCTGATGACTCATTCATTGTTGAGGACGCAGCGGACGGATTTCCGGCCACGCTCCTCAACAACAGATATTCATTTAGGCTTAGAATTCACTGTGCAGCGCACAGTGCATTGTAGGGTGCTTGGCCGGTGAACATCACGCCGAGTGCCCTGCATATTCGGGGGTGTTCGCGAAACAGGCAAACAGGCAATGTTCGGGCCAAACTTTTGCTTGGCTCGAACAGTTCACCCATCTCTACTCTCTACTGTTTGTAAAGAACAAAGCCCAGCAATATATTCACATGGTTATTGGTAACATTTGTGTGTTCCATCACTTGAACACCTAAAAAGTTAGGTTCATTAAATATTGTTTGAAAAAAGTTTTTTCTTAATACTGTTGTTTTACTAACAAGAGATATAAAAACATTCAGAAATGTTTTATTACAGTAGAGTTTAGATCTCCTTAGTCCCAGGAGCTTACAATCTATTTGCAAACTGAGTCTAAAAGCTGCACTTATTTAGGAAAAAAATACTTTGTGTTTGTACAGTACAATATAAATTCCATGGCATGGTGTGTTAGAAACGTCACTTACTTTGAGGAAAAGAGGCCCATTTTGATTAAAGTCATTACTTATTTTGTTCTAGGCAGAGCTGGATTCATGCTCTCTGTCCTTGTAGGCCAAATGTTTTCTTTTCCTATCCTAACCCAATCAACAAGCAAGCTTTAGTATTACAAGATCAAACACAAAACACTCTGAAAATATACAAGAGTAAGGCAAACTACCACTCTATGCTGCTAGCAGTTTGATTCTACTACCAACAAAAAAGAACTAACTGCATTGACAGCACAATTAAAGTGTCACTAAACCCACATCATAAAAACCATCAATAGATGCTGTATTACTTACTCTCTCAGTCACTATGAGATTTGTTTTCTGTATTCTGAAAAAAAAAAAAAAAAAAAATGTTTGATTCTGCTGCTCTCTGTCCCCCCGCTCCTGTATTTAAAATACAGAACCCATACAGAAATAGAAGGGAGAATGTAAATAAACAGTGTGTGTTTAGTATCACTTTAAGGACCCGGCCAGATTGCACTGGCAGGCACAGTCAAGAATCTTTACATATATCCGATAGGTCATGTGGATGAGGTGCGCATAGAAATAAATAACAGAGCCATCCTTTAACAACATCTACTGTATGGAAAGAAAGATCTCATATATATTTACGCAGATGACCGAGGTGGAACATGAGATGAGGGACTTTAAATGTGCCAAAAACAGTAGAGATCAACAAATTAAAACATATTCCCTTTATTTAGCAGCATTGTAAAATTATGTAGATTAAAAGTATGCATCAATAGATAGTCTGGTATATCACAAGCTTGATACATTGAACAGATGATCATTAATAAAATGACTTTGGTCACTGTTCACAAAGGATGAACAGGCAGAATTAATCAGAATCCATGTCGACAGTTGGAACAGCATAACTGTATATATTAAAAATGAAAAGATATTACACTCATATACAAAAACAAATATATCAAATAATTAAAAAACAAAATATATATCATATTATAAGATAGCATACCCATATGAAATATGTAAAGGGAATAAAAAAAAAAGGGGGATGTATATTTGGATGGGGTCATGGAGGGACAAAATGAATAAGGGACTGGGAGCTTGTGGCAGAGAAGAAAAGATACACAAGTTAATATATAAGCCAAAAATATCCCAAAATATTTTAGTGCATAATACCCAAAGGATACACAAAAATAACCAAATCATAAGTGGCAACTGTGCTCATCCAATTCATGTATCAAAAGCTAAAGAGTGGGCGGAAGTGCAAACTCAAGGGAGCCTCAAACAGCATGGACTTAGGAGAATGGCAAAAAAACATAAGCAAGATTTGCTATGAAAAAGAACATTTATTAAGTGAAAGATGAACTAAGTGTGCACAGTCAGAAAGTAATAAGTAGCACTAAACAAAGCAGGGAATAATTTTTATTATGGAAAAATTTCATGGCTGACTTCGTTCCCTCTGGCTTTGATTGTGTGACAAACCACCAGGCAAACTGTCAAGATACAGCTTCCTCCATGTGCTTCCATTGTTGGAGACTCACAGAAATTAGAATATAGGTCCATAGAAAATTGGGAGCCTTGCCAGAGCTCTGTAGCTCATGCATGTATTTTCAAATGTGTGCAACTAAAGCCCTATTTTTAACACATTCTGCTGGATAGGTCAATTTGGTTGGTCGCAGGCTGGTCAGTAAGTTGAGCTTGGAAATGTCTTCTTTTTTTTATATGCATTGCCTTTCTAATGCTCCTTGCTGCAGTGACCAGTTATAGGCGGGGGCAGTAACCACTCGTTTGTCCTGCACTCTGGAATGAGGAACCAGGTATTATAGCTGAATATTGCACCCAAGAACTAGATGACACTAGCTTAGGTGCAAACTGGAACTGACTCTATTGTAAACCTGAACAGAATATATACCAAACAAAATCAGGTAAGAGCTTGATCACATTATCCATACAATGCACACTGTAAACAGTAATATTAGTACATCTAATGAACAGCTACCATAAACATAAACAGTAATCTAAATAACAAACATATAAACATCCCACAATAGTTTGGTAACAAGGTGAAGTGGGCACAATGCTAGTCACATCTCCAAGAGGAATAGCAGATAGACAGAAACAAGAGATGACTTAATAAACAATGGGAATTCACACTTAGGAGGCACACAATGGGGAAATTATACCATGAGAGAAGGACACATTGGTAAACAGATCATAGCAGGAGACCCCAGCACCAGGTTGTTTTGAGCTGATTATATTAACATCTGCTCTGAGTCTGGGGGGGGGGGGGGGTTGGGCATTACGTAAGCATTAAGATATTTTAAGAAATTTGGTCAGTTAGCTAATCAGCGTGCATCCATCACTGAATTTTTTTACCTGTCATAAATGGAATATGTAGGCTGTTGTTGCTGAAGAGAAGGTTTAAAGTCAGGGAGCTAGCATTTTCATAAAGAGATCAGAAAATAAGACGTTATTTAATAGTTTATGCCTTCAGTCATTAAGGCAATGCACCAAGGCAATATCACATAACAGCGAATAAGAAAACACTGTTTAGTGGATGTAGCTGCAATAAAATGTAATCTTATTGGGTACTCTGGATTATGGTACATTACAATCGCCCTATCAGTGTTGTGTTAAATTTACCTATTTGTGAGTAAATCTATATTTTACTTTGATTTGTACTTTCCTGACTTTGCAAACACTTTTAACACCCTACTTGTCCTCCTCCCGAGGTCACAGACTATTTGTGTTCCTATATACAGCCTGGTTGTGGTATAAACACATGACCAGTAATGCATATTGTCAGACCACAGAGTAACCCAAACTTAGCCTGTGCTTGGTGCTGAACAGCTCCCATCATTACACAGAGGAAACAACATTTGAGAACAGTTGCATACCACTCCAATATTCAGCCGCATTATTTATATATCACTCTTTCCAGACAGTAAATGGATTAAACTGAGGTATAAATACATATATGGCCAGTCTTTTAATGATATATGTATATTTTTAATAAAATGAAAAAAGTATAATATAAATGTTATAGGATGAATAAAAGAGAGTAGTACCTTGGAAAAAGCCAGTGTAAACTGAAACTATGATATGTCTTTTGGATATTCTGTTTGGTAAGCTTCTATAAAAGAAAATTGCGAGATAGTATTAAACTGCCCTTCCCTGGATGGCAAACTTGCATCACTTTCTCTAGACCGTCTAGAGGTTGACCAATTGGAAAAGCAGTGTCGAAGATATGATGCCTTGTGGCCACAAGCTGTTTATAGTCACTACAGTTCAAAGTACTGTATTTATTGGCGTATAACACTCACTTTTTTACCCTGAAAATAGAGGGTAAACTGTGCCTGCGTGTTGTACGCAGGGGGCGGTGGAAAGTTTTTTTCCTGAAACTTCCCTCTTAAAGTTAGGGTGCGTGTTATACACCGATAAATACTGTAATTCAGGAAGTGCGTTAGTTCTTAGCACGTTATGTGCATTAGTGTGCTGCAGTGCCATTAAATTTGAACACACATACATTGTAGCACACTACAACGCATGGTAATTGTGCTGTGTTGTGTTGAAAAAAAAAATGTGTGTATTTTTTGTCCATTCTGAATGGGCCAAAATTAACGCTACACACAAGTAGCTGGATTCAGGTAGGGGCGCGCATCTTTGCGGCAGCGTATTTACACTATGCCGCCGTAAGTCAGAGAGGCAAGTACTGTATTCACAAAGTACTTGCCTCCTAAGTTACGGCGGCGTAGCGTGAATAGGCCGGCGTAAGTGCGCCTAATTCAAATGAGGATGTGGGGGGCGTGTTTTATGCATATTAACTGTGACCCGACGTGATTGACGTCCGTGTACATATCCCAGTGTGCATTGCGGCAAAGCACGCCGCAAGGACGTATTGGTTTCGACGTGGACGTAAATTACGTCCAGCCCTATTCACGGACGACTTACGCAAACGACGTAACATTTTCAAATTTTGACGCGGGAACGACAGCCATACTTAACATTGGCTACGCCACCTAGGGGGCATCTTTATCTTTAGGTGGCGTATCTCTTACGGAAACGGCGTATCTTTACTGCGACGGGCACACGTACGTTCATGAATAGGCGTATCTAGCCATTTACATATTCTACGCCAAACTCAATGGAAGCGCCACCTAGCGGCCAGCCTAAATATTGCACCCTAAGATACGACGGCGCAGATTGTCATATCTTAGCTAGGTTTAAGTGTATCTCAGTTTGAGAATACACTTAGGCCCCGTACACACGATAGAATCTATCCGCAGATAAATCCCATCGAATGGGTTTCTGTGGATAGATTCTATGGTGTGTACACTCCGGCGGATATTTATCCACGGATATTTCCGAATTCCAGCAGATAAATATTTGTCGACATGCACAGAATATCTATCTGCTGGAATCGGATCCCACGGATGGATCCGCTCGTCTGTACAGACTCACCGGATCCATCCGTCCAAAGGGATTCCCCGCACGCGTCGTAATGATTTGACGCATGCGTGGAATTCCTTATATGACAGCGTCGCGCCCGTCGCCGCGTCATAATCGCGGCGACGGCGCGACACGTCATCGCCAGAGGATTTCGGCGCGGATTTCAATGCGATGGTGTGTACACGCCATCGCATAGAAATCTGCTGAAATCCTCGAGAGGATTTATCCGCGGATACGGTCCGCTGGACCGTATCCGCGGATAAATCCTCTCGTGTGTATGGGGCCTTAAACTTGGGACGGTGCAGATTCCGAGTTAGGTCTAACTCTCTATGAATCCACCTAAAGATCAGCAAAATGTGATTGGGCCCTAAAAGGTAAAGTATATCTTAAGCCCAACTTTTTTTTTAAGTTTTCAAATAGTTTGCACCCAATCAGGTTCACTTTAAAGTTGAACTACATCTCTGGTTTGTGATTAAGCTCTCACTATTCTCATGTACAATGCAGAATTGCTGTTCTTTCATTGTACATGATTACATCAGAGACATAGAATGCCTATTGTATTGGAGTGAGGAATACGATAAATATAGCAGCTTGCTCCTTAACCTCTACACAAAATGAGCATTTAATCCTTATGATATGAGGGAAAGGGTGGGGGGGGGGTGCTTTAAAGTAGTGGTCCTGCATGAAGGTCTTTATTCATGAACTTCCTGCTATTGGGGGACAACTTTCTAGCAATTGTGCTCATGTGTTGTCACCCTGCTGTTCCATGTGCCCCTGGTGTAGACTATGAGAGGCCACACCAACATACACTATATTACCAAAAGCATTGGGATGCCTGCCTTTTCAGCGCACCTTAAAACACATGCATTTTATCACACCACAACACTCAGATATGAACCACCTGTGCATTGTGGTGCATTAAAAAATGAAAGGGTCATGTGCATATTTTAGGAAAGTGGAAAAATAGTGCTGAACCATTGAGGTTATCTTATTGGTGTTGCTATCTTAAAGTATTTATGTTGATGAATGTAACATGGTTCCCGGGCAGGTAATTTCTACACCCCAGAGGATCCCATGGTCTCCTTGGCTTGTAGTACATTGCAACGAAAATGTAAAAGTGCTACACCACTACTAAGTGGTACAGATATAAATGTATTCCAATAAACGTCAGGGGGTCAATCTAGCTGCTGACAAGGCCTGTACATGTAATAACACTGGAAAAATACCATTAAAGATCCAGTTTTCTAGCAGGCATATGCAAATACAAACTTTCACAAAGTTGGTTTGGAATTTTCAAGGTTCATTTGGGTAGCAGAGCAGCAAGGTTAAAGAGACTCATTTAGGGCAAAGTGACAGATTCTCTTTAAAGTGGCCCAGTCACCCGCTATAAATACAGGTGAAAGTCGAAAAATTAGAATATCGTACAACAGTTAATTTATTTCACTAATGCAACTGAAAAGGTGAAACTAATATATGAGATAGACTCATTACATGCAAAGCAAGATAGTTCAAGCCGTGATTTGTCATAATTGTGATGATTATGGCTTACAGCTCATGAAAACCCAATATCCACAATCTCAGAAAAAAAGAATTTTGTGAAAAGGTGCAATATTCTAGGCTCAAAGTGTCCCACTCTAATCAAATAATTAAGCCATAATACCTGCAAAGGGTTCTTGAGCCTTTAAATGGTCTCTCAGTGTGGTTCAGTAGGAATCACAATCATGGGAAAGACTGCTGACCTGACAGTTGTGCAGAAAACCATCATTGACACCCTCCATAAGGAGGGAAAGCCTTAAAAAGGTAATTGCAAAAGAAGTTGTATGCTCCCAAAGTACTGTATCAAAGCACATTAATAGACAGTTATGTGGAAGGGAAAAGTGTGGAAGAAAAAGGTGCACAAGCAGCAGGGATGACCGCAGCCTGGAGAGGATTGTTAGGAAAAGGCCAATCAAAAGTGTTGGGGACTTTAACAAGGAGTGGACTGAGTCTGGAGTCAGTGCATCAAGAGCCACCACACACAGACGGATCCTGGACATGGGCTTCAAATGTCGTATTCCTCTTGTTAAGCCACTCCTGAACAACAAACAACGTCAGAAGCGCCTTACCTGGGCTAAAGAAAAACACACCTGGTCTGTTGCTCAGTGGCCCAAAGTCCTCTTTTCTGATGAAAGGAAATTTTGCATCTCATTTGGAAACCAAGGACCCAGAGTATGGAGGAAGTATGTAGAGGCGCACACTGCAAGATGCTTGAAGTCCAGTGTAAAGTTTCCACAGTCTATGTTGATTTGGGGAGCCGTGTCATCTGCTGGTGTTGGTCCACTGTGCTTCATTAAGTCCAGGGTCACCGCAGCCGTCTACCAGGAGATTTTGGAGCACTTCATGCTTCCTTCCACAGACAAGCTCTTTGGGGATGCTGACTTCATTTTCCAGCAGGACTTGGTGCCTGCCCACATTGCCAAAAGCACCAAAACCTGGTTCAATGACCGAGGGATTACTGTGCTTGATTGGCCAGCAAACTCGCCTGACCTAAACCCCATAGAGAATCTATGGGGCATTGCCAAGAGAAAGACGAGAGACATGAGACCGAACAATGCATAAGAGCTGAAGGCCACTATTGAAGCATCCCGGTCTTCCATAACACCTCAGCAGTGCCACAGGCTGATCGTTTCCATGCCACGCCGCATTGAGGCAGTAATTGCTGCAAAAGGGGCCCAAACCAAGTACTGAGTACATATGCATGCTTATACTTTTCAGAGGTCCGATATTGTTCTATGTACAATCCTTGTTTTATTGATTGCATGTAATTTTCACATTTTGGGAGATTGTGGATTTGGGGTTTTCATGAGCTGCAAGCCATAATCATCACAATTATGACAAATCACGGCTTGAACTATCTTGCTTTGCATGTAATGAGTCTATCTCATATATTAGTTTCACCATTTAAGTTGCATTAGTGAAATAAATGAACTTTTGCACGATATTTAAATTCTTCAACTTTCACCTGTAAATTGCTGAAATCCCTGAAAGTCACCCCTACTACTACCATTGTTACAGGGTGTGATAAAACTGAATGATCGCTGTATCAACAAACAGATTGAATTGGACATTGTGCAAGTGAGACAAAAATGGCTGTCACATACCTGGTGGAAAAGCCTGACGTGCTGAGAAAGGTCTCCCCTTGCACCTATGGCTCGGTGCCACTGATAGAGCAGACAGGTGGCACAGCGTGACACCACTAACTCTGTCTTATCTGGACATGTTTTGGAGACAATACAAGAAGGGGAGGATCTGTGCATACAGGATCAAACAGACGTTTTTCATAATGCGGAGGATTAACCCCTTAGGTTCCACAGTGAGTATAATAATCATGCTTTACTGCATATACACACTGATTTTACTGTTGTGGGTTTAGTAACTTTAGTAAATGGATTTACATGCCGTTTTGACAGTTGCACAGCTATGCAAATTTTTTTATCAATACACCTCTTAAACTCCTGAGATGAGCCTTTAATTCTCAATCCCCCCACCACCAATACATAAGCTCATTAAGAATAACGTTGAATAAACCCCCAACTCCTTGAATCTAAGAGCCGGTTCACACAGGGGCAACACGACTTCCAGCACGACTTTGGGAGGCAACTTGAACACGACTTGAGTATGAATCACAACGCGACCCACAACACGACTTGAAGTCGCCTCCAGGAAAGGGAAATCTATGCCAAATTTTAAATAAAAAAACGGCATGGGTTCCCCCTCTAGGAGCATACCAGGCCCTTAGGTCTGATATGGATTTAAAGGGGAACCCCTACGTCGAAAAACGGCATGGGGGTACCCCCAAATCTATACCAGACCCTTATCCAAGCACGCAGACTGGCCGGTCAGGAAAGAGGGTGGGGATGGGCGAGCACCCCCCCTTCTGAGCCATACCTGGCGGCATGCCCTCAACATGGGGGGGTGCTTTGGGTAAGGGGGACCCCCCCAAAGTACCTTGTCCCCATGTTGATGGGGACAAGGGCCTCTTCCTGACAACCCTGGCCGTTGGTTGTCGGGGTCTTCTTTCAGCTCTTTTACCAGCGGCGGCCCGGTCTACTCCCTTCTTCCAACTTTGGGGGGTCTTCTTCCGACTTCAGGGGGTCTTTCGACTTCTCCGTCCTCTTCTCCCGCTCTCCGGTTCTTTTTCTCTTCTGCCGAGCACCACCACAGTCTTCTTTTAGCTCTTTCACCAATGGGGGCCCAGTCTTCTGCATCGCCTTCTTCTCTTCTTCTCCTCTTCGATGTTGACTCAACGCTCCCTCCCGCTGTAATGCCAGGTGTGTGGCGATTTATATAGGCCTCTTATGACGTCACAGTCCCAGCATGCTCTGGGTGCTGCCTAATAAACTATTTAAAAACCTGTGCAGTGTTTTTTATTGACATTTTTCTACCACCAGGTGAATGGGTAGGCGTATGATGTACCCCATACTCATTCACATAGGGTGGGGGGCCGGGATCTGGGGGCCCCCTTATTAAAGATCCCAGATTCCGATAAGCCCCCAGCCCGCAGACCCCAATAACCAACGGCCAGGGATAGATTCCCTGACCTCCAGGATGGGGCAGTATATCGATTATTTTATACAACCAGCTGTCCAAAAAACACAAGCATTTTTGAAAGACACAAAATATATTCTGCAACTTCTAGACACAGTCCCAGTACTTGAAGGAAGAACACTACTAGCAACAGCAGATGTTACATCACTTTACACTATTGTGAAACATCATGATGCCTGCTTTGCTAAAAAGGTGGTTATTAAGAAATCACAGCAACTTAGTATGTAAACAGAGGAAGTATTTAATTAAATGTTTAGATTTTGTCCTAAAGTATAACTACTTTTGGTATGATCAATCATATTTTAAACAGGCCATTGGAATAGCAATGGGGGCCAAATTTGCTCCGAGTGTAGCAAATGCCTTTAAGGCACAGTGGGATGAGACATCTGTTTATGATGGTACCCCTGCAGAACTTACCCTATATAAGAGGTACATTGATGACTTGATCATCGTTTGGAATGGCAGTAGGGATACTCTAGAGAATTTTTTAGAAACATTAAATAACAATGACAAGAATATTCATTTGGTTTGGAAAATAGACGAGAAGGCTGTGGATATCCTTGATCTTAATATTAGTCTGGAGGGTAATAAGGTGGTCACTAAGACATACTTTAAAAAATGTAGATACTAACAGTTATCTGTCTATAGACAGCTGTCACTTTAAACCGTGGTTGCTCAACATTCCGAGGGGACAACTGGTTAGAATAAAAAGGAATTGTACAAAAGAAGATGACTTCAGATCCCAAGCGGAAATAATTGGATCGAGGTTCAAGGAAAAAGGTTATGAGGGATCATGGATAAAGAACCAAATAGAGCATGTCAGTAGAATTGACAGGACAACGATGTTACAGAATAAAGAAAAAACTGTCTACCAACAAGAAGCACCCTGTCTAATTTTAGACTACAATTCTCAATATAAGGATGTGGCCAAGGTCATCAAACGACATTGGCACATCTTAAGAAATGATAAGGACCTACGGAAAATTCTCCCAGATATACCACGGTTCACATACAAGAGAGCGCCAACATTAAGAGATCTGATGGTAAAAGCAGTGGTGGAGCCCCCCCGAAGGCGAGTTTCTCGTTCTTCACAGGGAAGGGTTTCTTTCCGTGTAAACACTGTTTTGCAATCACATAGATTTCAGAAAAAAAAGAACAGTATTTCTGGCTACAAATACAGGAGAGTCCCATGAGTTTAGGGACTTTATTTGCTGCCATACGGAAGGGGTTGTATACGTACTTCAATGTAGTTGTAACCTACAGTATGTAGGAAGGACTAAAAGGGCCCCCAAGGTCAGGATAAAAGAGCATGTCCAGAATATTATTAAGGGCTTTCCGAAACACAATGTATCTAGACACATTTATCGTGTACATAATAGGGATCCGACCCGACTACAATTTTGGGGGATTGAAAAGTACAATCAATCATAGAGAGGTAGTCATAAAATTAGAACTATTAGCCAAAAAGAGTCTAGATGGATACATACTATGAGAACACTTGTACCAGGGGGAATGATCGTTGAATTTGATCTCAACTGTTTTCTAAGCAATTTTTGAGATATTTCCTTTTTGTTTAGTGTACTTATGTGTGATGTAGATTTGATGTACTGGTCCTTATAGTTTAGTGCATTATCTCCATACGACAATCCAGATGTGCAATCACCACAAGTTTTAAATTAATTTTGCACTTTTTATATCTATCTAAATAACCCATTTTTCATGTAGTATTTATCCTTTAAGAATTTTAATGGCCATTATATATATATATATTTTTATTTTTATATTTATTTTTATCCACTTTTGGATGCTGATGTTTTTATTAAATATATTATATTTATTTTAACTTATGTCAGCGAATGTGTTCCCCTATAGGAGGTATACCTGGACTTTACCTGCCTATACCTAATTGGCATTCGTGGGGTTACTGGCTCAAGTACATATTGCAGTGACCTATATTTATTTTTATTTTTATCTATTTTCGGATGCTGATTGTTATTAAAAATATTCTATTTATTTTAATTTCTGTCAGCGAATGCGTTCCCTTATAGGAGGTATACCTGGACTTTACCTTCCTATGCCTAACTAGCATTCGTGGGGTTACTGGCTCAATTACATATTGTAGTGACCTTCACAGATTGATAAGGTTAGAGACGTCCATTAGGTTTAAAGCAGCTTTCGTAGGCTGAACCTCAAGATAATGGCCACGATATATGAGATTTGCTTGATAACCTATAAAATAGCCGCGCTATTAGTGATGCGGTGGACTCCAAAATGGCCGCGAGTACACTTCCGCTTTTCAGTATATATAAAGCTAAACGGCAGTACCAATCAGGTTCCCCAGGTGAAGACACGTGACCGTGTAGTAACGCACAGGGATTGGCTGTGGACAGACGTGCACCTGGAGTGACGTAAGAAGGCGCAGAGGACACCGCTGTTCAAGTTTTAATATTGACCCGTTTTTTATTGTTGAGGTAAGAGTATACACACCCAAATAAACATCCCCTTATCTTTGATACTAGAATACAAAAAAACATCAACAAGGAAGACCTTTGTGTGTTACCAACACCCCTGTATTGAACAGGAAAAAGAGAGATCCCCCAGGGTGGGGCTTTAACGGTAAAAGTACATAAAGTCAGGGGGCGTAATGATAATAGTAAAAGTTTATTTATACAATAAATACAAAATATAAATATTAAAATCAAAATTCATAGGTAGGTAGGTATCTGACTTATCCACAGGGATTCATTCAAGCCATGGGCTTGAATGAATCCCTGTGGATAATTTAGACACCTACCTACCTATGAATTTTGATTTTAATATTTATATTTTGTATTTATTGTATAAATAAACTTTTACTATTATCATTACGCCCCCTGACTTTATGTACTGTTACCGTTAAAGCCCCACCCTGGGGGATCTCTCTTTTTCTTATTCAATACAGGGGTGTTTGTGCCCGGCCCCTCAGCTTTGACCGTATATTTCTCCATCCAAATCAGAAGGCTTCCACCTCCACGCCAGCAGGTTTAGCATCTGCCAACCGCCATCCTTTTCCACCTCGCCGTGTACTAGGGACGGTTAGCATAGCACCACCTACTGGCAACTGATAAGAACAGATACTACACTTGATCTTAGCCAAAAGGCCTCACTGTGAACGGGTATCCGACTTGGAGGCGACCAACATTGAAATCAATGGGTACAGGTCACCTAGAAGTCGGATTGAAGTAGTACAGGAACCTTTTTTGAAGTCGGAGCGACTTTTGTAGTGTACATTAAGATGGCTCCCATTCACTTCCATTCAGTTTCTCGACCGCGCGACTTGGGGCAACTTGGGGCGTCTTGAAGTTGGATCCTGGGTCGCCCCAGTGTGAACCGGCTCTAACAATAACCCAAGGATAATGTCTAACAATGAAGTAGACCCTTATGCATTATAGGTATCTTATTCTGTCTGAGGAACCAAATCCATGGTCCTACTAATAGCAGTACTAATCCTGTGGCTGGTGCAACTGACTGGTAAAAGTGCAGTTATTTGACAGGTGTACTTTAAACCTAAAAACATAAAGGTGTCAATGAAGACAATCAGGATGGGGAGAAAAAAGCAGGTGATGGAGAAGTTATGAGAAGTCAAGCATCATATGAATAATTAAAAACTCATCAAGAGAGTGACATTTTGTTGATAAGAAATGAAAGCAGGATTACAGAATTTATATTATTTTCCTGCATCCCTATTTTTAGAGTGGAGTTTCAGAGCTGAAGTGACCCATTTTCAAAAACCTCACATTTTTTCAACATAACTTTAAACTTTCTTGTAAACTCTTATGGAAAGTATAGAAGGTATACTAAACAAGATCTGCTCGGGATCTGCTTACATTGTGCATGTCAGTTATGACAAATCTATACCCACTGCTCCCGTCACAAAACTCCAAATGAACGTTTCCATAAATAGCTGTATTGTATAATGATATGAGGCCATGTATACATTTCTGCAGCAAATAATATATGACATTGTGTCATGAACGCTCCCTCCATAAACGTCACAGGGCCCGGTGCAGTCCTAGATGTTGAGAGCTGGTTTAGCTGGAATATAAATATTATGGATACGGTTTTGCCGTACTGGACATTTGTGATCTTGTAGTAAGCCAGCCATTGTATCTTTTTTTATGATAATGGCTAAGATAGAGATATGGCTCGTGTTAACAGAATGCAGCGCAAATTACCGTCTCGTGTAACACAGTACAGGTGATGACCATGTACACCATGGTGACAAGCAGACAAGATCTATGACTGTGAGCTTAAGTAAATATTAAGAGTGTGACATTTTTGTGCCATACTGATGCTTCTGTGTCATGTATATGCTGGAGACACATAGCACTGCGCCACGCCATAGGAAGAAACCTCCCATATTTTGGTTTGTGAGCTTAAAATAGAATGAGACCTTAACGGGATAGCATTTAGTTTGCTAGCACTGTGGATCATTAACAACTGTCATGTCATTTTATTTTCCCCTAAAATACAGTTTTTACCTTTTTTTCATCCTTGTTTTGAATCTCAGTACTGCTTATCTCCTCCAGCCTTCTCCAGCCATGCTCTTACTCCAACGATACCTGCAAATCATTGCTCAGGACCACTTTCCTGATTGTAACAATGGTCACCCATGCTTGTATAATGTACACTATATTACCAAAAGTATTAGTACGCCTGCCTTTACACGCACATAGACTTTAGTGACATCCCAGTCTTAGTCCGTAGGGTTCAATATTGAGTTGGCCCACCTTTGCAGCTATAACAGCTTCAACTCTTCTGGGAAGGCTTTCCACGAGGTTTAGAAGTGTGTCTATGGGAATGTTTGACCATTCTTTCATTTGTGAGGTCAGATATTGATGTGGACAAGAAGGCTTGGTTCGCAATCTCCGATCTAATTCATCCCAAAGGTATTCTATGGTGTTGAGGTCAGGACTTTGTGAAGACCAGTCAAGTTCATCCACCCCAAACTCGCTCATCCATGTCTTTAATTTGGTGGAGGGGGGATTATGGTTTGGGCTTGTTTATGAGGGGTTGGGCTTGGCCCCAATAGTTCCAGTGAAGGGAACACTTAAGGTGTCAGCATACCAAAACATTTTGGACAATTTCATGTTCCCAACTTTGTGGGAACAGTTTGGGGATGGCCCCTTCCTGTTCCAACATGAATGTGCACCAGTGCACAAAGCAAAGTCCATAAAGACATGAATGAGCGAGTTTGGGGTGGAGGAACTTGACTGGCCTGCACAGAGGCCTGACCTCAACCCGATAGAACACTTTTGGAAGGAATTAGAGCAGAGACTGCAAGCCAGGCCTTCTCATCCACACCAGTGCATGACCTCACAAATGCACTTCTGGAAGAATGGTCAAACATTCCCATAGACACACTGCTAAACATTGTGGAAAGCCTTCCCAGAAGAGTTGAAGCTGCTATAGTTGCAAAGGGAGGGCCAACTCAATATTGAACGCTACAGACTATGGGGGGTTATTTACGAAAGGCAAATCCACATTGCACTATAAGTGCAAACTACAAATGCAAAGTGCACTTGGAAGTGCAGTCTCTGTAGATCCGAGGGGGACATGCAAGGATAATAAAAAACAGCAATTTAGCTTGCACATGATTGGATGATAAAATCAGCAGAGTTTCCCCTCATTTCTGATCTACCCTTCAGATTTACAGCGACTGCACTTACAAGTGCACATTCAATGTAATTTCAAGTGTACTTTGCACTTGTAGTGCAAAGTGAATTTGCCTTTTGTAATAAACCCCCTGGGGCAGATCCACGTACCTGCGCGTAAGAATCCGCCGGGCGCAGCGTATCTAAGATACACTAAGCCGCCGCAACTTTTTTTTTTTCCGAATCCTCAACGAATTCGTGCCGTAAGTTGCGGCGGCGTAGTGTATCTTGGCGGTGTAAGGGCGCGGGATTCAAGTGGATGTAATGGGGGCGTGTTTTATGTTAATACGTCGTGACCCAACGTAAACTACGTTTTTTTTAACTGCGCATGCGCCGTCCGTGGGGGTATCCCAGTGTGCATGCTCGAAATTAACCCGGAAAAGGCCAATGCTTCCAACGGTGACGTCATTCTATGCAAATCCCTATTCGCGAACAACTTACGCAAACGACGTAAAAAAAACAAAATTGGACGTGGGAACGACGGCCATACTTAACATTGAGTACTCCACCATATAGCAGCGCCGGCCGGACGTACGTTCGTGGATCGTCGTAAATAGCTAATTTGCATACTCGACGGTAACGCCACCTAGCGACCGCTGAAATATTGCACCTTAAGATCTGACGGCGTACTAAGACGTACGCCTGTCGGATCCCTCCGAGATGCCGTCGTATCTTGTTTTGTAGATACGACGCGGGAATTTTAAAAGTAATCCTTTTGTGGATCTGCCCCATTGTGTCTGGGATGCCATTAAAGTTCATGGGCCAGATTCACGTAGCTCAGCGGATCTATAGATCCGCTCGATCTACGTGAATTAAGATCCGCTCCCGCAAGTTTAGGAGGCAAGTGGCTAATTCACAAACCACTTACCTCCAAACTTGCGACGGCGGATCCTAAATCCCCCGGCGGAATTCAAATTCCGCGGCTAGGGGAGTGTACTATTTAAATCAGGCGCGTTCCCGCGCCGATTTAAATGCGCAGGCGCCGTCCGCGAAATTTCCCGGCGTGCATTGCTCCCACTGACGTCGCTAGGACGGCAGTGGTTTCGACGCTTACGTAAACGACGTCCGTCCGTATTCAAGAACGACTTACGCAAACGACGTTAAAATTCGACGCGGGAACGCCGGCTATACTTAACATTGGCTGCGCCTGATAAAAGAAGGGGTAAGTATACGCCGGGAAAGCCGCTACTGAAACGTCATAAGAAGACTGCGTCGGGTCCGCGTAGGTTCGTGAATTTGCGTATCTCGCTGATTTACATATTATTTATTGTAAATCAGCGGGAACGCCCCCGGCGCCATTTTTAAATTGAAAAAAAGATCCGACAGTGTAACACAGTGTAACACTGTCAGATCTTAGTCCTATCTATGCGTATCTGATTCTATGAATAGATAGGACCAGTGTAAGTCAGAGATATGATGGTGTATCTGTAGATACACTGTCATATCTCTTTGTGAATCTGGCCCTATGTACGTGTAAAGGCAGGCGTCCTAATACTTTTGGCAATATGGTGTATATAAGTAGCATGCCAGATTTACCTGCTTTCAGATCAGTCACAAATATTTCACTTTTTGGACATCATATAGGAATGTACAAATATTTATTCTAAATATATTTATTTATAACAGGTTAATAATGTATGAAAATAGGAAACATTTATCTGCATTTTAACATGTTGTTATGAAACGTGTCTAACCCTAAGTGATTTATAACAAATGCAATAGACTAAAATTGCATAAAAAATGATTTAATTCCTTATTTAAAAAACCTGCTATTGTAAGGAAGATGTTTGCTTGGAAATAAGTAGTTCTAACTATGAAAACGCAGGCTTTATGAAAAGAGTTTTGGTTCAGTCAGGGGAGGTAAAGGAAGTTTTTTGTTTATTATATGGGGCTTGTGCATCACATAGAAACTTTATTCAGGACTTGTTTACACTGTGAAATGGGAGGAGGGTTCAATTTTCAGACGGTTCGTTAAATACGGTTTGAGATTCAGTAACATTGACACTTATTGGAGGTGAATCTTGTTAGTAATTTCTGAACATTTATATGGCTAATAGACAAACTACTGTACTGTCAAAAAAAGTCATGGAAAGCTGTGCACTGCCACAAAGGAAAAGTACCAATGCAATAAAAAGAAAACATGTAATAAAACCTGGATAGGAGTCTGTTAAATCATACACTTATTACTATTATTATTATTATTATTATTATTAAACAGGATTTATATAACATCAACAGTTTGCGCAGTCCTTTACCAAAAGCTTACACCCAGGGCTTTTTTTTTCAGCGGGAATTTGGGGGAACGCTGTTCCGGCGCCTGTAGCACTGAATATATGTAAAGGCAATGGGTAATGGGGTATTCTGGCAGGAATCTATTTTTTGTAAGGCTCTATTGTTTCTGGTTGGCAATTTGTGTTAGGAAAGGTCTATTGTTGCTGGCTGCTGGAGAGTCTATTGATGCTGGCTGCTGGGAAATCTGTTGTTGTTGGGGGTCTATTGTTGCTGGGGGTCCATTGTTGCAGGGGTGGATCTATTGTTGCTGGGTGGTATTTTGTAACAGGTGGTCTATTGTTTCTGTGGTGGGTCTAGTGTTGCTTGGGGGAGTCATTGTTGCTTGGGGGATCTATTATTGCTTGGGGGATCTATTGTTGCTTGGGGGATCTATTGTCGCTGGGGTCGGTCTATTGTCCCTGGGGTGGGTCTATTGTCACTGGGGTGGGTCTAATGTGGCTGGGGTAAGTCTAATGTTGCTGGGGGGGTCTAATGTTTGCTTGGGTAAGTCTAATGTTTCCTGGGGTATCTGTTATTGCTGGGGGATCTATTGTTACTGTAGTAATTTATATTGCTGGCGTGGATCTATTATTGCTGAGGTGGGGTCTATTTTCGCTGGCTGCAGAGGATTTATTTTATTGCTTTTCTTGTTATCAACAAATGCCATACAAAAGCACCACAAAATAACATTTGTTTCTGTATTCTCTCAAAGGGCCGGTATTGGGAGGTGGGTAGGGGGTGGAACCAAGGGACAATGCTTGGGGATGGGTAGGGGGCTGTGGCAAGTAGTGACTCAGAAGGGGGAGTTCCTGCACCTATTCTCTTAGAAATAAAGCCCTGCTTACACCTAATATGGAGGGGCAAGTGGAACAAAAAGTAATAACTGTGAGGGGAGAGCTGATAGGAGAAATAAAAGATTCAGTTGTTAGCTGAAGGCAGGATAGGCTTCCCTGAAGAGATGAGTTTTCAGGGATCGCCTAAAAGGTACAGAGTTGGAGAAAGCCTGACAGATTGGTATATGGCGTTCCAGAGGATGATAGATGAACTGGAGAAGTCCTGGAGATGAGCATGGGAGGAGGAGAGATAGAGAGCTGGTGGTCTTGGGAGGAGCAGAGAAGATGATTTGGGTTGGTATGTTGAGACAAGATTGGTGATGTAGCGTGGGGCTGAGTTGTATGTTGTTGTTAGTATTTTGAATTTTATTCATTGGGCAATCAGAAGCCAGTGGAGGGATTTGCACAGAGGGTTGGAGGACACTAATCAGGTGGTAAGGTGGATGAGTTTGGCAGCAGCATTCATGATAGACTGAAGGAGGGATAGCCTGCATAGAGGTAAACCATTGAGAAAGGAGTTGCAATAGTCAAAGCAGGAAATAACAATGGAGTGCATGAGTTGCTTAGTAGTTTCAATGGTTAAATAGGAGCATATTTTTTAGATGTTTTGGAGGTGAAGTCTACAAGATTTGGACTGTGATTGGATTTGGGGCTGAAAGGACAGGTCTGAGTCCAGATTACACCTAGGAACCTGGCATGAGACAAGGGATTGATAGTTGTGTTATTGCTCTTGGTGGAGAATTCAGGGGAGAGAGAACAGGCTGGGGGAAATATTATTAGCTCAGTTTTAGAAAGATTGCGTTTGAGGAAGTGGTGTGACATCAATACTGATATGTCAGTTAATAAGTTAGTAATGTGAGAGGAGACTGATCGGGTGAGGTGGGCAATAGAGACATAGGTTTGGATGTGATCAGCATACAGATGGTATTGAAAGCCATGGGAGTTAATCAGGTGACCAAGGGAGGAGGTGTAGATGGAGAAGAGGAGGGGTCAGAGGACAAAACCTTTGGGGACCCCTACAGAAAAAGGAAGTGGGGAGGTGGAGAGAGAGTTGTAGGCAACACTGAAGGAACACTGTGATAGGGAGGAAGAGAACCAGTTAAGAGCAGATTGTCAGAGGCTCAGAGGCCATGAGAGTAGAGTTTTTCAGGAGTAGCGGGTGTGTTCAGCGGTACCAAAGACAGCAGAAAGGTCTAGTAGAAAGAGTATGGAGTAGTGGGCATTGGCTTTAGCAGTTAGTAAATCGTTATTAAGTTTTAGTTGGGCAGAGTATGGAGTAGTGGTCATTGGCATTAGCAGTTAGTAAATCGTTATTGAGTTTTAGTAGGACAGATTCTGTGGAATGTTGCGAGCAAACTCCCGGCTGTAAGGGGTTAATAAGGTTGTTGTCAGTAAGGTAAGAGCTTAGGCGAATGTAGACTAGGCTTTCTCAAAGATTAGAGGTAAATGGGAGCAAGGAGATGGGTCATGAGCATAATGTAAAATGTAAGGAAAAAGGCAAAAAACTGCGCTAATTACAAAAATCGAAATAAAATTACATTTAAAATAAAAGGCAGCAACTAGCGTGCGATACACAAACAAAAATATAAAGGAAAAAACAAAGCTGCATCAATACAATATAAGTAATAGTAATGCTAGGTCTCCTAGGCTCAGTTGTACATAAATAAATAAATGTAGTTCCAAAACATCTGGGGTGCCAAGGTTTGCCATCACTGGGCTAGAGCAAGAGGGTGCCGTAATAGTTGGGAGGGAATAAATGCCATAGGACAGGTTGGATGCCTTAAAGCTGTATGTGGTGTTATGGAATGCGATTTTCACGGACAGTCTCAGTAGCAGCTACATAGTTAGTTACATAGTTAATCAGATTGAAAAAAGACACAAGTCCATCCAGGTCAACCATAAAAAAAAATATAAATAAAAAAAAATATCGCAGAACCCCATATACCCAATTCTATACCAACAGTTGATCCAGAGGAAGGCAAAAAAAAAACAGCAGAGCATGATCCAATTTGCTACAGCAGGGGAAAAAATTCCTTCCTGATCCCCCGAGAGGCAATCGAATTTTCCCTGGATCAACTTTACCTATAAATGTTAGTACTCAGTTATATTATGTACATTTAGGAAAGTATCCAGACCTTTCTTAAAGCAATCTACTGAGCTGGTCAGAACCACCTCTGGAGGGAGTCTGTTCCACATTTTCACAGCTCTTACTGTGAAGAAACCTTTCCGTATTTGGAGATGAAATCTCTTTTCCTCTATACGTAAAGCGTGCCCCCTTGTCTTTTGTGTTGACCGTAAAGTGAATAACTCAGCACCAAGTTTACTATATGGACCCCTTATATATTTGTAAATGTTGATCATATCCCCCCTTATTCTCCTCTTCTCAAGAGTGAATAAATTCAGTTCCTCTAATCTTTTCTCAGGCCTCGTACACACGACAGAGTTTCTCGACAGAATTCGGCGAGAAACTCGGTCAGAGCCTGATTCTGCCGAGAAACTCTGTCGTCTGTACACTTTCGGCCCGATGGAGCCGCCGAGGAACTCGTCGAGAAAATAGAGAACATGTTCTCTATTTTCTCGTTGTTCTATGGGAGCTCTCGGCCCGCCGAGCTCCTCGGCGGCTTCAGGGCTGAACTCGCCGAGGAACTCGACGTGTTTGGCACGTCGAGTTCCTCGGCCGTGTGTACGAGGCCTCATAGCTGAGCTCCTCCATGCCTCTTATCAGTTTGGTTGCCCTTCTCTGCACTTTCTCCAGTTCCCCGGTATCCTTTTTGAGAACTGGTGCCCAAAACTGAACTGCATATTCCAGATGAGGTCTTACTAATGATTTGTACAGGGGCAACATTATATCTCTCTCTCTCTCTCTGGAGTCCATACCTCTCTTAATACAAGAAAGGACTTTGCTCACTTTGGAAACCGCAGCTTGGCATTGCATGCCATTATTGAGCTTATAATCTAACAAAACCCCCAGATCCTTCTCCACTACAGATCCCCCCAGTTGTACTCCCCCTAGTATATATGATGCATGCATATTCTTAGCCCCTAAGTGCATAACTTTACATTTATCAACATTAAACCTCATCTGCTACATCTGCAGCATACATTGGTAGTGGATATTTGGCTGTGGATTAGATTTTTTCCTTTTGTAATTGGTTTGGCCTACATACAACAGCAGCACCACAATCTGATTCATTGCAGTTTGAAAAGAGGCTTTATTTTAGGTTTTAGCAGCTACCCATGCTTTTTCATCAAGCAGTAATAGGACCACTTTGACTGGCAGATATAAATTGTTCACTGCCCCTTTTATGTTGGTGCCCCATAAAAAAACTTGTTGAACGAATTCTATCAAACACTCAATACGAATTATGAGGCCAACAGCAGAAAAATGTTAAAGAGCAAGGCTAGGTCCATATTTACCAGAGACAAAGAATACATATTGGAAATTTACTACAAAAATTAGGACACTTTAGAAGATACAGCAGTGTGAAAGTGGCCAGTAGTAGGCAGTTTCATTTGGGGATAATAGCTCTAAGCAATGTATGTCTAACTTTTTTTTTTTTGCATGGGTACGGGGGGTGGTTAATGTAAGTATAATGTGAGGTGGTTTAGGGGCATACTGTTCTTGCACTTATTATTGTTATTGTTTTGTTCTGTAGACAAAAAGAAGCTCCAAGAATAGATTGATCAATAACAAGTGAATGCTATACTGTGAGCACCCCAAATGTATACAAATTCCAAAACAACATTAAATAAAAAAGAAAAAATAAGGAAATTCCCAAATTACCACCACTGAATCAAAAGCCCACATTTTAAAGGGAAGTCTTGGAACAAGAAAAAAGCAGTATAACCAAAAATTGTCCTATCAACGTAAGGCCTCATTCACACGATGGACCGTTCGGGTCTGCCTGTCAGTTTTGATGGCGGACCTGAACGGCCGCTCAATGCAATCCTATGGAGCGCCGGATGTCAGCGGAGACATGTCCGCTGACATCCAACCCTATCTGATCCGCTAAAAACAGACGTATGGGGGGCACGTCCCCATTTGTCCATGCAGATCGGATCGGGTAAGATCTGATGAAAACGGACATGCTGTCCGTTTTCATCAGATCGCTCCATAGGAGACAGCGGTGCCCGACAAGCCCCTCCCCGCTCAGTGAGAAGAGAGGATCTTGTCTTCCGTCGGCTCAGCGGAGATCTGCGGACTGATCTCCCGCTGAGCTGGCGGGAGCAGGCGGACTCCGTAGGAACGGAGTCCGCCTCGTGTGAATGGGGCCTTAAGGCAAAAATACAAATAAAAGCCCATTTTTTAAAAGGGAAGTCGTACAGAAAAAAAATTATTTTCTATGGACAGGACTGCAACTTAAAGTGACCAGGACAGGATAGCAGCTTAATGGCAATAAAGCTCCCAGTAATAAGAACTAAAATAGGCAGAAAAGAGGTTGATTACCCTTAAGAGCTAGTAATCATAATTGAAGTACAGCTTCATAACTGAGTCTAATCTTACACTATACAGTTTGTCTGCTTTACCTGACCTTTCACTACAGCAGTTTCCAATACACTAACACAATGGCTGCTCTGCACTGGGTTAAACAAAAGACCCCTTACTGGACCTTTTAAGGCCATAAAGTGCTTTAGGATTAAAAAAAAATCTTCTAGGCTAATCTGCACACAAATTCACTTGGACCTTGAATCTAGAATTCACAGGATTCACCTCAAACCCATGGTAGGGGTAAATCTGAACTTTCCCTATCTGGATACTTCCAGTCTGCGTATATCAGATTGTCCAATAAAGGATGAACCGGAAAGGAACATGCAGCCTGTGGGGATTTCAATGAACCTAGAGAGGAGACAGGTGAGTCAGTTAACTGACGAAGGTAATTTAAATGCAGAGTGTACTGTTTCCGTATAATATTGCACCTGCATTTTTAGAACCTGGGAAGCAGAAAAAAGTTCTCCTGAAATCCCAGATCCTTCTGACTCTTCATCCTTATCCTCTGATGGCGCTATGTCCTCCGCATCCTTATCATCTTCAGACCTTTCTGAAGGGAGATCTGAAGTAACAGAAGGAGCTCTGCTTCGCTTTTTGTCCTTTTGCGATGTCTTTGCGATTAACAAAGCGATTCTCCCTTCTAAACTGTTAAGGGCTACTGCCAAAGAGTCCTCAGTGACATATGCAGGCCCAGGCACTACAGGAGAGGCTGTTGCTCCTGAAGGAGTCAATGGCTCATCCTGCACAGGTGCGTCATATACGTATTACTGGAGAGGAAAGTACCAAGCGGGCCCGGCTAGAGGCTCTCATCTCAGATGGCGATGCTTTTTTGTCTTTTTTAGCCCCTGTATTTTTTTCTTTGGGAAGACATATTACCAAGCAACAAAGCCAAGGTACTAACAGCATATACTTCTGTGCTAGTTAAGCCTTTTACATACAGTATGCAACTAAACACACAGTTTTATGCCCAGTGGGTGTCCTCTCTTGGGGATGCCCAGATAACCAACCACATAGAGACCTTAGATGTCCTTTGCAAGTTGCTGTGTCCCTGATCAGGGAAGAGCTGTAGGTTTGAGAAGCTTTTACATGCTTCTGCCTGCTTTCAAATTTCCATGGATGACGTGCCCGCGCATGAGCGCGTGGCTGTGTACGCTCATGATCCTCCCCTTCCTCCCATAAAGCGCACCCCCGTGCGCGCTGGCGCGCGACTCAGGGGGGTCTGGCATCTCTGAGGTCGCGTACACACGTTCAGTCAAAACCGATGAAAATGGACTGAAGGACCGTTTCATCGGTCCAAACCGATTGTGTGTGGGCCCCATCGGTCAGTTATCCTTCGGTCAAAAAAAAGAGAACTTGCTTTAAAATTAAAACCGATCGTTAGTATGCAAAAGCATCGGTCAAAAGGCCGCGCATACTCAGAATCAAGTCGACGCATGCTTGCAAGCATTGAACTTCGTTTTTTTAGCACATCGTGTGTTTTACGTCACCGCGTTCTGACATGATCGTTTTTTTAACCAATGGTGTGTAGGCACATCAGACCATCAGTCAGTTTCATCGGTTAACCGATGAAACGGTCCTTCAGTCCGTTTTCATCTGTTTTGACTGATCGTGTATAGGTGGCCTTAGAGGAAACAGGATTCTCCTGTATCATGGCAGTGAGGAAAAAGGACCTGATCGCTCCATGGGAGAGCTCTGCAGCGGAGAGTGTGCTGTCTGAACCAACCTGAAATTGTCTGGAGCTTGGTGAGTAAAACTTGACTCTTTACTCCCTCTAGTGGCAGAAATAGAGAAGACACCCACTTACAAGGAAAACATTTTTAAGGTAAATGCTTAATACTTTTTTTCTTGCTTACCTCATCCACACCACAGGTTTGCTGAAAATCAGACAAAAAACAATCTTCACCCATCACGGCGGGTATTGTATGCCAACCATCAGGGATATGGATTCCTACTTAGAGGGTGCCTCTTCCTTGGGCCTTGTAATAGACTCTGCCATCACTTTTAGCATTTGTAAAAAAAGGGAAAGTAATGGACCCAAGAGCCCAGTCCTCCAAATAGAGACATTACATGCGACACCTCGTGCGCGTGACCCGGATACCATCTAATTGTGGCGTAATAATTTAAGCGTCTTGGATGGACCCGAAGTATAGCTCTTTTGCCCCAGGGGCCTCTATGGCAGTGTTTCCTTTAGCACTATCCTCATTGCGTCCAATCTTCTTAGATTTGTATGACCTCTGGTGACCATACAACCCACTATGTAATGACTAAGCTCTGTGTCCCGTGGTGTACGATAAAGAAAAAAATGTTTTTCATTTGTTTCTGTTATAAAATTTTGTAAATAAGTACGTTTTTTCCTTAACTCATGGTCACTGATAAGGCGGCACTGATAGGCAGCACTGTTGGGCATTGATAGGCGGCTCTCATGGGTGACACTGATTAGCACTGATTGGCGACACTGATGGGCACTGAAAGGCTGCACTGATGGGTACTTATGAGTGGCACTGATAGGCGGCACTGCTGGACACTGATGGGCACTGATAGGTGGCACTGCTGTGCACTTATACGTGGCACTGATGGGCACTGATATGCAGCACTGGTAGATTTCACTGATAGGCATCCCTGGTGGCACTGGCACTGGTTGGCATTGTGGGTGGGCACTGATTGGCAGCTGCCTGGGAATTAATTGGCAGCTGCCTGGGCACAGATTGGCATTCCCTGGTGGTCTAGGGGACATACCTGGTGGTCCAGTGGGGTGGCCATCCTGGTGGTCCTGGGCGGCATCCTGGTGGTGCTGGGCGTGGTCCTGGGGGGCTGCACTGAAAACTATCAGCACAGACCCCCCCTGTCAGGAGAGCAGCCGATCGGCTCTCATCTACTCACGTCTGTCAGACACGAGAGAGGAAAAGCCGATCCACGGCTGTTCCTGTTTACATCCTGATCAGCCATGATTGGACACAGCTGATCACGTAGTAAAGAATCTCCATCAGAGACTCTTTACCTAGATCGAAGTTGCGGTGTGTTAAACTGACACACCGCACCACTGATCGCCGCGAAGCGTGTATCGGCTTGTTATCCTGCAGACATCATATGACGTCTGGTCAGGATAACAGAACCACTTTGCCGACGTCATTTTGCTTTATGGCAGGTGGCAAGTAGTTAAGTAGGTGCCAATTGATTCTGATATTTGTTTATGCTATTCTTGTGATTCAGGGACCTCTGGTTGACAGCAAAACTAGGTCTTGCGCTCCCTAAGAACTCTTTGTAGACTACAGTCCACATGTGGTCTAAGACTGGTCCCAGCCTGTAACTGAACAATGAATCAGCAGCAGCTAAACGATAAAATCACCAATCTGCTTTACCTACCTGACTTAGAATACCGCTCCTTCCTCTCTTAGCGCTTCTTTACAGGGGACTACAGAGGACTGATTTCAAGCTTAAAGAGGAGTTCCAGCCCCCATCCCCCATGTTTGTAGTTGCTCACTTTCACTATTAGGGCACTTACCTGTCCAGGCATCCAGCGGTGTCTTCACCAAGCCGATTCCTGAATCGGCTCTCGGGTGCTGGTGCTTCCATCTCAGTTAATGGAAACCGGCAGTGAAGCCTTGAGGCTTCACACCCAGTTTCCTACTGCTCATGCATGAATCATGCTGCGCTTTGAGAATGAGCGGGCTGCAGGGGGAAGCAAGGGGGAGGCGAACTTTTAGTTCACTTTCTTGCAGCGAACGGAGCCAGTGAGAGCGGGTACCTGTCAAAACCAGGTACCCGCTCCCCCCAAAAGGTGCCAAATGTGGCAGCAGAGAAGTGGAGGAGGCAGACAAGTGGAGCTTCCTCTTTTGGGTAGAACACTGCTTTAAAGCGGGAGTTCATCCGAATTTTTTTTTTATTTATTTATTTTATTTATTTATTAAAATTCTTAAAAGTACAAAAAAGTACAAAACGCAGTCAGTTACCCGTAGGCCTCGATGCGCCGAGAACAACAATACAGCAACAACCAAAAAAAACACACACAGGCAGCGGAACAGATCAAATTTAAAATAGTAGCAGATCAAAGAACTATAAAACCTATGTAATTCCATAGGCTAGACTGAAAAGCTCAGTTTTTAAAAGCTTCCTGAACTTAAAAAGATCATTCTCAAGCCTTAATTTTAGAGGCAGGGAGTTCCAAAACTGTGCTCCCTGGACCGCACTCGTCCTCCCTCCGCATTTTTTCTTACGAAATTTAGGAATCACCAAAGTTTCCAAATTAGCCGACCTTAAGGTACGGTTGGGCACATACTTGGTGAATTTTTCCTGCAGGTACACTGGCCCCTTGCCATGGGTAGCCCTGTGCACCATGCATCCAGTCTTAAACAGAACCCGTTCCTTCACGGGTAGCCAATGCAGGGCTCTCAGCGATGGCGTGATGTGGTCACGACGACCAACACCCGTGAGTAGCCTCGCAGCGGCATTCTGAATAAGCTGTAGTTTGTGCATGATGTTATTAGGTAAACCCAGGTACAAAGCATTACAATAATCTAATCGACTTCCAATAATGGCATTGACCATGGAGATCTTATGCGATTCTTCAATGAAGCGAAAAGTCGACCTCAGGAGTTTCAAGTGGAAGTGACAAGAACTCACCACCTGGTTTACCTGTGGTCGTAGCGTCAATCTCTCGTCCAAGATGATTCCCAAATCCCTGACCTGGGTGACTGGCACTGGGACCGATGAAAACGAGTCCGGCCAGGTAGGGAAACCGCCCGACCATGGCTGATTGCATAAAACCATGCACTCAGTCTTGGAGCCATTGAGCATAAGATAATTGGCCCCCATCCAGGCTTGAATTTCCTCCAGGCAGGTGGCCAGAGTTATCTGTGCCCCCCCATCCCTGGGCAGAGGAATGTAGAACTGGGTGTCGTCAGCGTAGACATGAAAAGATAGGTTGTGGCGGCGGATGATATATAGCAGAGGCCTCAGATAGATGTTGAACAGGAGCGGCGATAACGCCGACCCTTGAGGGACTCCACAGAACAGGGGACTATCAACATTAGATTGATGCTCATTTTGTCAAGGGGAATCGGGTGTTTTTTTTTAAATCAAAGCAGTACTTACTGTTTTAGAGATAGATCTTCTCCGCCGCTTCCGGGTATGGTCTTCGGGACTGGGCGTTCCTATTTGATTGACAGGCTTCCGACAGGCTTCCGAGTAGCCGAAAGAAGCCGAACGTCGGTGCGGCTCTATACGGCGCCTGCGCACCAACGTTCGGCTACTTTCAGAAAATCGTGACGCGATGTATGCGACCGTCGGAAGCCTGTTGGAAGCCTGTCAATCAAATAGGAACGCCCAGTCTCGCAGCCCATACCCAGAAGCGGCGGAGAAGATCTCTCTCTAAAACGGTAAGTACTGCTTCGATTTAAAAAAAAACACCCAATTCCCCTTGACAAAACGAGCCTCAATCTAATGTTAAAAATTAACTTTTTGGGTGAACCTCCAATTTAAGGTAGGCGAGATAAGGGTACTTTTGCCTGTTGTGTGTAAAAACATCCGAAAGTCCAAACAACATTTCCCAGGGTTTTTTTTAAGACATATCAGTCTGCTCATATTTTTGTAAAATATTTTGAACAAACACACAACATGGTTCATATTTGTCAGTCAATAACAGCATAGTACATAGATATATATATATATATTATTTTTCTGAATGTGCATTGTCTTATTAGAGAAGAAACCCACACACTCAAGTACTACATGCACTGTAGAAACATAAGCCTTTTTACAACCGCCAACAACAAAATTAGTAGACATACTCATGAATTTGCTTCCTTATTTTGGTGTGAAATCTATGGAAAATACAGGGACATTGTGGTTATAAATTGTAAATCTATAGCAGCAGTAAAATGTGACTGGCCATCCTAATGAAACTAGCAGGTTTCTTTCAGCAGTTGGCAGGTCCCAGAGATTAGTTACTACTTGACGCTGAGCCCAGGTTGACACAAGGCGATGCGGGAACCAGCGTGATCCCAGTGCCCGTTTCCCTGGTTCTCATCTCAATACAAAGTTACTGACACCCCCTGAGTGGTTTGCAGATCGCAGTGTGAACAGTTAATTAGGATGGGAATCAGATCACATAGGTGTGAACACCAAATCCAGTGTGGGAAAAAAAAGGTTCCTGTAGCATTTTTGTGTGAATCCAATGCAAGTTCAGCCATAGAAACTGTATGGCTAAATTTGCATTGCACAGACATCGCATGTGATCTGCCCAGCAAATCACATGCGGTGTCTGTGTTCACAATAGTGTGAACCCAGGCTGACTGCTGGAAGGGTATTTAGCCACACTTTAAGAGTAAGGATTGGTTTTGGTGGTCCATACTAAGTCAGTGGGTGAGATTTACTAAAACTGGTGCACAAAGAATCTGGTGTAGCTGTGCATGGTAACCATACCTACCAACTTTTTGAGATAAGAACGGGGCACATCTATTAGCAAAAGTGTCTCATTATGCTTTTCTCTTGCAGGATTAGGTTTAGGTTTTTCCCCGTTTTTCACGGGCAGTTTACTTCCTTTTTAAAGAGATGGTAAAGCTTTGTGTTTTTTCACCTTAATGCATCATATGCATTAAGGTAAAAAAACACCTTGCACTCTCGTGCCCCCCAGCCCCCCCCCCCCGTTTTACTTACCCGAGCCACAAAACCGTCATGGTTTCCCCCAGCTTGAGGCAGCTCTTCATTGGAGATTGATAGCAGCGCAGCCATTGGCTCCCGCTGCTGTCAATCAAAGCAATGACACTGTGCTCCAGGGGGTGGGCCGAGTGATACAGTCGGCAGCAATGGTTGCCGACTGTATCACAAAAGCACGCCCGCAAGCTAACCCCCTTGGGAGAGCGCTTCCCAGAACGGGGGTTAGCTGTTGCGGGGAGGAGCCGAGACAGCGGCCGAGGGACCCCAGAAGACGAGGATTGGGGCAAAACGAAAAACGGTAAGAGCCCATTCATATAGGGGCAACGCGACTTCCAGCGCGACTGTGGGAGGCAACTTGGACACGACTTGTGTTTGAATCACAGCACGACATGAGGCAACTTACAAGGCAATTTCAAGTTGCCTCCAGGACAGGAGGCTTTCAAGTGGCCAATCAAACAAGAATCAGCTCTGTGGGAGGGAGAGGGGTGGGAGGGGTTTGCCTGAGAAATGTATGTTCTCTTCCTGTATTGTTGCTTATGTTAAGACAGTGATCCGACTTCTGAGGCGACTTCCATTGAAATCTATGGGTACAAGTTGCCTACAAGTCGCCTAAAAGTCGGATTGAATTAGTACAGGAACCTTTTGTGAAGTCGGAGCGACTGCAGTAGTGGCTCCATTCACTTACATTGATTTTCTCATGCAGCAAGACTTGAGGCGACTAGGGGCGATTTGGGGCGAATTGAAGTCGGATCCAAAGTCGTCCCTGTGTGAATGGGCTCTAAGTATGGTATGTTTGTTATTTAGAAAGATAAAAAAAATACCTTTACAACCCCTTTAAGGCCTCTTGCAAATGGTACTTATGTCTGAATATCTGCTTTTCTTGGACGTAAATTTCAGGTGTTTATGTAGGACGTGTTTGTATGTATTTGTGCGCATTCGAATGCGTGTATTTGCATGCATTTTCGTGCATTTGTGCATAATGGAATACTCGAGTTCTAGCTCCCAGAATGTTATTGTATTCATGCCCATACTTACGTATACATGTACAGCTATTTGCATAAAATACTGACAGAGTAGGTGTGTGCATATTGCAGAGACTCACACAGGACTCCATAGATCCCAGCAGCCAGTGCAGAGGGCACAGAGAGAACAGGAATGTAGTAATGCATCCAGAGCCAATTACTAAAAGCTCCAAGGAACAAATAAAAAAAATATTTTTTTTTTTTAATTTTATCTGATTTAGGAAAAAAAATATTTTGACTTCAATACCACTTTAAGATTTTGCAATGTTTTTATATGAGGGTTGTGAAAACGATGAAGAAGCTTGGCAACTGACACAGGAACTGAAAATGGCATTAAATATTTTGAATGCGACTCGCCAAACGTAGCTATTCACAGCGGAGGAATTGGTGCAATCCTGGTTGCGTTCAGCTTGCTATGAATGTATTTCATGAATTTCATCATCTTTATACGTAACGTTCCAGTTCTGAAACATCTGTTTTGGAATTTATACATTTTTATTTGAAAAATGAGCACAGTGTTGCATCAGTGTTTATTCTTGATTTTTAAAAGAGTGAATCACATGTCCGCCTTTAATAATATATTTCTTCTGAAATTCCTATAAAACATTTTTTGCTTCAGTTCTCTTCCTGTAGGTGTTCTTGGATGACTAGACAGCAAATTATTTTCACAGAATGTGATGACATTAAAAAAGACAAAAAAAAAAAACAATTAAGAAATGTTTTTCAGTTAACCTATAAAATTTGACACCATGAAAATAAAATAAAATGGTAACATTCTTAGGAATAGGATTTGATTGTTATATCTGATTCATTCATGCAACTTCATGTCCCCTTTCCAATATGTGCACCAATCCTGTATATAAAGAAATGTGAAAAACAACCAGTTTCTATTTTGACAAAACTGACCATAAAAGATAACTGTATTTTTAACCACTTGCCAACCCCTTCCTGCCCAGGCCAATTTTCAGCTTTCAGCACGGTCACACTTTGAATGACAATTGGTCATGCTACACTGTACTCATATGAAGTTTTTATAATTTTTTTCACACAAATAGTTTTCTTTTGATAGTATTTAACCACCACTTTTTTTTTTATTTTTAACCTCCCTGGCGGTATGATTCTGTCTGGAATTACGTACCAAAAGCGGTACAATTATTTTGCAAGGAAATTTGGCGTTTTATACTGTAGGCCTGTAATTTTTAGGAATAACTCATTTAAATCTGACCAAACAAGAGTGTAGTAGGCATCCCGGGTATGATTTTTTTTTAAAAACAAAATTATAAATTATAATATAATAAATAATTATAAATAATTATAACAAATAATAATATAATTATAATAAAAATTATTCAATAATGTAATCAACTCAAAATCACTGAAATTTGCTCAGTTGCAGAATTGTCGCTGTCATTACTTTTACTTTTTTATGACAAATTTCCCCACAAATCGCTATGGCACAATTCTGCAAGTGATTATAATTTATTATCGCTGTTTTCTAGCTGCTCTAAAACCATTTTTGACATAAAGGGACACTTTTGGACAATCTACAGTTTTCAGGCAGAAAGAACAGTTTTTATTATATAAAAGAACATGTAGGGCACTAGGCAGACCACTAGGGACAAGGGGGGTGTGTATTTTTTACATACAGTACTGTAATCTATAAGATTACAGTATACTGTATGTACAGTGTTTGTTTACTTTTTTTAATTTGGCGCCGTTCTCCGCCCCCGTGCGTCGTAACGTCGCAGGGAACGGAGATCGGCGGCACACGGGGACACTGTGAATCGAGCGAGCACCCGCTCGCTCACACAGCGGGGATGCATCGCTGGATCCAGGGACAAGGTAAGTAACTTGCCTGTGGATTCAGCGAGCAGGTAAGCCGCGCCGCTGCACACTCTGCACATCTACCCCGAGCGTGACTCGGGGATACCGATCCTAGCATCGAAAATCCACCCCGAGTCACGCTTGGGGATAGCGCCAGGGAGGTTAAGAAAAACGTTTTTCATTGTGTGTTCTAAAATTTTGCAAACATGTAACTTTTCTCCTTCACTGATGTGCGATGATGAGGCTGCACTTATGGGCACTGATAAGCTGCACTGATGGACACTGATAGGTGGCACTGAAGGGCACTGATAGGTGAAACTGATGAGGAGGTATGGGTGGGCACCGATTGGCACTGATTGGCAGCACTGGTGGGCACTGATAGGCACCCTGGTGGGTACTGTTGGGACTACATTGATAATCAGTGCCCTGATTATTAGTGTAGATGTCCCTTTTACCAGCTCTCCTCTCCTCACACTGTCAGGAATGCAGATAACCGGCTCGTGTTTACATCGTGATCACCTGTCATAGGACATAGGACAGAATTTTTTTGTCATAATTTTGGTGAAAATTACGATTTTTTTTTCACAAAGTTGCCCTTTTAATTTTATTTCTCACTTGCAGCATAGGCATACTTAGATTTCCAACCCAAAACATATTCTGCTATGCCTCGCGAGTATAGGGATACCTCATGTTTGAGGCTTTTTCACAGCCTGGATGCATAGAGCAGACCCAAATCCGAGGAGCACCTTTGGACCTTTAAGGGGCATTAATTACACATCAAATTTCTTAACCACCTATGACATTTTTGGATGCATTTTTTTGGAAACATTCACAAAATTACCCCATTTTGTAAAGCAAACACTCCAAAGTTGTTTCTGAAAGGCATAATGAGTCTTTTGAAATGTAATTTTTTGCCACAAGTCTTTGGAAAATGCAGAAAAAAATTTAAATGTATTTTTCACACAAAATTGACAATTAATAAGATATTTCTAACACACATCATAGGCATATTTAGAATTACACCCCAAAACACATTCTACTTCTCTTTCAGAGTATGGCGATACCACATGTATGAGACTTTTTCACATCCTAGCCACACACAGTGGCCACAAATCCAAGAAACACTTCCAGACTTTCTAGGAGCAAAAATTGTGCATCTAATTTCCTAACTACCTATCACATTTTTGGAAGCCCAGGAACACCGGGACAGTGGAAACACTCTTTGAGGACCTTATATTTTGCTACGAGTTTTTGGAAAATGCAGAATCAAATGAAAATTATTATTTTTACACAAAGTTATTGATTATTACCACATATGTTAGACTTTCTCACTCTCTGGACTGATTATATACCAGACACTGTATCTTGTGTATAACACAAATCAACCAGTTGTATAAAAACCAGTGTACAGTAATGGTCATCTTTATAAGCGTGATCAAGGAATATAGCTTAGTGTAGTGCCACCTATAGCAGTCCCAGTCCATATAAATTATTTAAGCCTATCCAACTGGCACATGGCTGCCCCCAGGAATGCCATGTTCACTGACCAGGAAGTACAGGAAAATAAATAAAGGAAGAACAAAAGAGTTCCTATGGTTCCAGGAGTGCAGTTGTCGGCAGGGGATGACTGGGACTGGTGTCTTACAGGAACATAGTCAGTTGGACATGCAGATGGGTTAGTTCAGGAGCAGACAGAGACATGGTTGGCAAAGGATTAGACCAGGCAACAGCCAGAAATGTTGTTAATAAACAGTGTTAGTACAGGTAACAATCAGGAACACTAACTTTGACTGGCTGCACTATTTGGGTTCGTTTACATGTGAGGTTGTGGGTGGTAAAACCTTGTAGTTGAGCCATGGTTTTACTGCTCCTCAACCGCTACCCCCTTTAGTAACAGAGGCAGTGGCTGGGGGTGTATACATGCCACATATGTAATGCTTTGCTTCACAGCTCTGGCAGGAAGCTCTATGCCTCCTGACTGCGATCAATTCAAGTGACTGAGATTACTTGTGAGGGATCCAAGGGGTTAAAGCAGGCGGTGAGGAGGTGATACGATGCCTCTCTCCTGCCTGTCCCAGTTCTTTAAGGCCTCGTACACAAGAACCTTGCTGGGAGATATTTTTTTGCCAAGGAAACCGGTCGTGTGTACATTTTCGTCAAGGAAACTGTCAAGAACCTCGACGAGCCAAAAAGAGAGCAAGTTCTCTATTTTCTTGACGGGAGTCTGATTTGGCTCGTCAAGGATCTCGAGGGGTTGGTTTTCAACGAGAAACTCGGACGTCTGTATGCTAAGAAACCCGCGCATGCTCAGATTAAAGTATGAGACGGGAGTAAAAGTAGCATTTGTAATGGAGATAACACATTTTAAAGCTGTAACAGACTGAAAAGTGCAAATCGTCTCTTACCAAACTTTTATTTAACACGCAAACACATGAAATTAGCAAAAGAAGCCCCAAGAGTTGTGCCAGTGGAATCGAACTTCCCCTGCCGTTGTATGTGTTGTATGTCACCACGTTTGAGAACGAGGAGATTTTGGCTTGACTGTGTGTACGCAAAGCAAGCTTGTCGAGTTCCCTCGACAAGCCTAACAAGGAACTTGACGAGGAAAACGATGTGTTTCGCCCGTCGAGTTTCTCGGTCGTGTGTATGAGGCCTCGAGAAGCAATCCGAACATGGATGGCTTTTCAGAGAGAGCATTGCTCATGTGAACGAGTCCTTATGGTGACACTTTGACTGGTGTGGTGGTGATCAGGGATACCGGAACTGGTGTGGTGGTTATAATGGACAATATGACTGGTGTAGCAGTGTTTAGGGACATTGGTACTAGTGTGGTGGTAATCAGGGGCACTGTAACTGATGTGGCAGTGATTAGGAACAATATGACTAGTGCGGCAGTGATCAGAGATACTGTTACTGGTTTGGCAATTATCAGGGACATAATGATTGGGGCAGAGGCTATCAGGAACAATATAACGGGTGTGGTGGTGATCGGGGACAAATTGACTGGTGCGGCAGTGATCAGGGGCACTGTAACTGGTGTGGAGGTATTTAAGGACAATATGACTGGTATGGCAGTGATCAGGGATACTGTAACTGGTGGGGTGGTGATCAAGGACTGTAATTGGTGTGGCAGTGATCAGGGATACTGTAACTAGCAGGGTGGTGATTAGGGACAATATGACTGGTGTGGCGGTGACAGTATGGAAAAAATAAAAAAATGTAAAAAAAAACTTTGTATCACTGTAATAAGCAATGTTGGAAAATGGGCTGAAGCTGCTGATTAATGTATTCTGACAGCTGAAAGTCCCTGCTGTCAGAATACAATGTCTCATGCAGGGAGTATTCCTCCCTCCATCTTACTTGTGTGGATGGAGGAATCTATTTTTTTGCTGGCTGATCGAAATAAAACAAGTAATCTATGTGTAGCGCCCCCCCCTTTTTTGTTAGTGGGGCGTTACGCTAAAGTTAGTGGGCAATGGGAGATTTCACTTGCTCCCATTCACTAATTGTTAGTTTGTGCTGGTGTCAGTTTAGAACTGCCTCTTGGGTCAGTCTGTGTATCCAGGGGTACGCTCCCACCCCTGGGCGACAGTTGGCGCTATAGGGGTTCTGACGGAACCATCCTTCCCCAGCAGCCAATCGGAGGAGTTCCCCTCTTTGGGCATGCTGGCGGAGGGTATATCTGGAGCACCGGCCATTTTTTCGTGTAGTCTGCGGGGCCCGAGTTCCAGGTGCGGCATCCACCTTTAGGGCCAGTCGGGTCAAGGCTGTGCACCTCGCGGAGCCTTTCGTTGATGAAGAAAGGCACCCCAGTGGCTTGCTGGGTTCCAGATCCTAGGCTGGAGGCTGAACGGTGGGGGATTGGCTCGGGAGAACCTAAGTGCAGAGGTTGTCTGTGAGGCCTGGACGAACCACCAGGGATCCGATCACCGGGCTACGTGACAGGTATTTTTCTTTTGCTATCAGTGGGTGATCCTGTAGAACAAAACTTACTGGGAGGATTCGCTAGCCTTACGATTCAATTATACCAAGAAAATGTACTATGCCTGTGGCAGAGGCATTGTTTCCTCCCAGTGATCTGATTATTGCGAGCGACCTTTTGGCTGCCAGGCCCAAGTTAATTGCCTGTCCAAGGGGCACTTACCCACCCTGGCGAGGGTGGCAACGTTTAAATTATCTGAGCTGAGAGCAGGCTTGCTCTCTATGTTTTTGATATCCAAGGCCTGACACTACAAGTCCTTCCTACTCATCAACCTTTTTCTTATACTGTGTGTCATGTTGATGTTGGTCTTGTTGGCTCTGGAATAAAGCATTAAAAAAACCTCACGCTACCTGCTGGATACTTGTTCTTTTATCCACACTCACAAGCATCGCCATTAGACAGAAGAATTTGGTAACTTAATACGCCGATCCCAAATTAACCAGCGGCTCCTTCGGGGGTAGCGCTACATATGGCAAGTTTTAGCAACACCCCTGATAGTTAACATGGGTTTGGTTTCCTTTGGCAATAGTCTTCAGTGACCACTTTGCATTAAATAGTTGATTACCAACTTTGTATAAAAACGATAAAAATATGACACAGACAAGACCATTTACATTAATCAGTGATCTCTTTCAAAAGTATTGCTAAAAAAACAAAAAAGTTAGAGATCCTATAGTCCATGTCATACGGATCTCTCTGTTGTTCTGTGCTAGCTCTTATTTTCCCTGCCTCCCATGTTTTCAGCAGATCTTCCGTTTGTGACACTTGATATAAAACACTCAAGTCAGTAAGCGAACCCGTCATCAGTCACCATCAAGGCGCCGTGTTCTAGATTATGACATTTCCACATCTCCCGACACCATTTTACCAGGTAACATACAGTTTTTCTAATAAAAACATGCTGCTTGCAATGTTATATTAAAGCCCGAACAAAATGAAAGTAGTTGTGAAACGTAAACAGCCCACATCTGTACTTATTTATAATGAATATTGCAGGAAACGATTGCCAAGAAAACTCAAAACACAACTCCAAATAATAAAAAGGCATGTCAGGAGAAATGTATATATTATATATAGTTCACATCTCAGTGCTCAATTTATCATTTCACACAAAAGAATGAAAACCAACTGGCACAATGGGTAGTAATCCACTTGCAAAGCATGTCCTTGGGGACTCTAGCTCATTGCCATTGTTTAGTCTAGTCTATAAAGAGAAAATGATCTGTTTTTGCTTATTGGATTTTTTTTTCTCTTTTGTAGAATGTTATTAAGTCACTTTTTTATATTTGATATCCTGATAATTTCATGGTACTTTAATATTAGTGATATTATTAAAATGGATATAATTTCTTTCAAATAACTTGGTATAAGTTTTTTCATACATTGCCTCCAACCCGACCTAAAATGTCAACAAATTTATATAGGGGTAACACTGGAGGAAAGGATAACTGTTGGGCTGGGTTCACATATGTGTGAATTGGATGCGGATTACCCAGCATTCAATTTGCAGGAAATGTGAGTGTGGCAGCTATCAATGGAGCCGGTTCACACAGGTTCAGGACGGCCACGGAGCCGATTGCAAAAGGGCCTTGTGCGTGTTTGGGTCCGATTCAGGTACACATTTATAAAAAAATTCGGACCTGAATCACACCTGAACTAATGAACAGACACTCACCGGACCCCAGGCATGAACCCCTGACAGCACATATTTGAACCCGGCCTTAAGCCCTGTACACACGACCCAGAATCTCGTCAGGAAAAAAACGTTGTTTTTCCTGACGAGATTCTTGGCAAGATTCTCTTGCGGCCTAGTGTACACACACTCCATTCAAAAGAACTGCAGTTCTTTTGAATGGCACAAACAGGGTGACATCATCGAGTACGACGAGCATGCGCTCGTCACTATCGATGACGTCTCCGCCATCTTGCTTCACCCTACCTATTCCTTGAAAGCTACCGCGCATGCGTCAAAGTCATTTCCAGAATGCGCGGGTTTCCATGGAGAGGTAGGTATACACACACTCGGGTTTCTTGGCAGAAAAAAACTGCCGAGAATCTCACAACGAGAAAATATAGAACAGGTTCTCTATGTTTCTCGTCAAGATTCTGGGCAGTTTTCTTGACGAGAAACCTCAAAGCCTCGTAAACACCCACGGTTTACTCGGCAAGAAAGCTCTGCCAGCAGCTTTCTTACCAAGAAAACCGTGCGTGTGTACAAGGCTTGAATGTTGATAACCGTAGCAACCAGGTTTATTTTGGTGATGGTTAGCATCAGTGGCGGCCCGTCCATAGGGACGCACGGGCGCCGCCCCCCCTCCCACAGTCACAAAAAAAAACAAAAAAAAAAACGGGCCCTTTAAGAACTTTTATTCGGCTAAAATGTCATTTTGACATTTTAGCCGCAGTTCTGGCGGCCGTCTATAGAGGGCGCTGCAGCGCCACCCCCTCTCGCAAACAAATAACACACATTCGTGCATAAATGCACAAATGTATGTTATTGTTGGTTGCCAGCGCTGCCTGGTCTATTCAGATAACCGGATGCGGGACGCCGGTTACCCGAATAGCGGCAGCTGGTTGGCTGAGGGTAACTGCCTATCAAAGCCAGAGGTTCTGATAGGCTTTTCTCTGGCTCTCAGCTGTCTATACTCTGAGCGCAGGCAATCTGCGCTCATTGTATAAGACAAACGTCCGTTTCAGCCAATCAGGTTCCCGGATTCTGGTTATCAGGAACCTGATTGGCTGAAGCTTCACCACAGCGGCAGAAGACATCGAGGGAGCACATGGAATCCTCAGGTAAGTGCTTTTTACAGGGAAAGGGGCACAGTGACATCATGGGGCACAGTGGTGACAAAGGGCACAGAGGTGACAATTGGCACAGTGGCATTATGGGGCACAGTGGTGACAAAGGGCACAGAGGTGACAATGGGCACAGTGGCATCATGGGGCACAGTGGTGACAATGGGCACAGTGGCATCATGGGGCACAGTGGTGACAATGGGCACAGTGGCATCATGGGGCACAGTGGTGACAATTAAAGGGCACAGTGGTGACAATTGGCACAGTGGCAACAGTTGAGGGGCACAGTGGCTGCGTTTGATGGCATGGCACAGTGGTGACAATTGATGGCACAGTGACTGCGTTTGATGGTATGGCACAGTGGTGACAATTGATGGCACAGTGGCTGCGTTTGATGGCATGGCACAGTGGTGACAATTGATGGCACAGTTGCTGTGTTGCATGGCACAGTGGTGACAATTGATGGCACAGTGGCTGCGTTTGATGGCATGGCACAGTGGTGACAATTGATGGCACAGTGGTTGCGTTTGATGGCATGGCACAGTGGTGACAATTGATGGCACAGTGGCTGCGTTTAATGGCATGGCACAGTGGTGACAATTGATGGCACAGTGGCTGCGTTTGATGGCATGGCACAGTGGTGACAATTGATGGCACAGTTGCTGTTTGATGGCATGGCACAGTGGTGACAATTGATGGCACAGTGGCTGCATTTGGTGGCATGGCACAGTGGCTGCGTTTGATGGCACAGTGGCTGCATGTGATGGGCACAGTGAGGCTGCAATTTTTTTTTTTTTCGTTTGCGCCCCCCCAAAAATGTTGAGCACCAGCCGCCACTGGTTAGCATGGAAAAACATGCAAGGGATTAAAATAAATTATATTTAAAAGCCCCCGGTGATTAAAGGAGCCACCCAGGTGCATAAATATTTTTATCATAATGTAGAATTGAACTCTTGAAGATGTGCTCAAAAAGCCAGTCAGAGGAAAAAGATCTAACCACCAGTATTACCTGTGGTCTCCCTGTGGCTAGTAGTTTTGCTTTCTCAAGTCAGAGCCTCCAGCAAGGAGAACAGTGATCACTACAGTGGTGACATCCCCAAATCTTACTTCAAATCTCTTGAGCTAAGCAGTTAGAAACAGCAGTGCCATAGATCTCACACTGCAAATATACATCTATGAGGTTGTAGACTCAAAGGTGCCTAGGAACAGATATTTTTCAGGAGGAAATTTCGAATAAATGGTAATTTTTTTAGGGCATTGCTAAGTAGGAAAGCCCGGTTTGAAAAAAAATAAATTAAAAATTGCAGAGGGCTGGGCATGACAGGGTTAACAGGGTACAGACAGGAATGAAAGGTCTTAACTGATTAGAGGGAGCCTGGGGAAGGAGGGGACAGGTGAGAAAAAAGGAGCTGGCCCCTCCCCCCAGCATCAGTGCAGCGTGGAGGAACAAGCTTCCCACCCACCCTCCCTGTTTGTTTTCTTTTTTCAATTTATCTTTTTTCACAGATCGGTGTCATCAGGATGTCGTGGCAGTTGGCGGGTGTTGGTCTTTGCGGGTGAATAAAGAAACCTTGGATAAGGAGAGTTAGGGACCCATCGTTGGTATGGGTCCCAATGGTGGTATTCTAGCTAATGGTGGTTTAGCTGAAATCTGTTTAACGGGTGCACTTCGGTCAGTTGGTTGTCTCCGAGCCAGTATGATGGTTAGAAACCTATTATCATACAGGGAGTGCAGAATTATTAGGCAAGTTGTATTTTTGAGGATTAATTTTATTATTGAACAACAACCATGTTCTCAATGAACCCAAAAAACTCATTAATATCAAAGCTGAATATTTTTGGAAGTCGTTTTTAGTTTTTTTTTAGTTTTAGCTATTTTAGGGGGATATCTGTGTGTGCAGGTGACTATTACTGTGCATAATTATTAGGCAACTTAACAAAAATAAAATATACCCATTTCAATTATTTATTTTTACCAGTGAAACCAATATAACATCTCAACATTCACAAATATACATTTCTGACATTCAAAAACAAAACAAAAAGAAATCCGTGACCAATATAGCCACCTTTCTTTGCAAGGACACTCAAAAGCCTGCCATCCATGGATTCTGTCAGTGTTTTGATCTGTTCACCATCAACATTGCGTGCAGCAGCAACCACAGCCTCCCAGACACTGTTCAGAGAGGTGTACTGTTTTCCCTCCTTGTAAATCTCACATTTGATGATGGACCACAGGTTCTCAATGGGGTTCAGATGAGGTGAACAAGGAGGCCATGTCATTAGTTTTTCTTCTTTTATACCCTTTCTTGCCAGCCACGCTGTGGAGTACTTGGACGCGTGTGCTGGAGCATTGTCCTGCATGAAAATCATGTTTTTCTTGAAGGATGCAGACTTCTTCCTGTACCACTGCTTGAAGAAGGTGTCTTCCAGAAACTGGCAGTAGGACTGGGAGTTGAGCTTGACTCCATCCTCAACCCGAAAAGGACCCTCAAGCTCATCTTTGATGATACCAGCCCAAACCAGTACTCCACCTCCACCTTGCTGGCGTCTGAGTCGGACTGGAGCTCTCTGCCCTTTACCAATCCAGCCACCGGCCCATCCATCTGGCCCATCAAGACTCACTCTCATTTCATCAGTCCATAAAACCTTAGAAAAATCATTCTTGAGATATTTCTTGGCCCAGTCTTGACGTTTCAGCTTGTGTGTCTTGTTCAGCGGTGGTCGTCTTTCAGCCTTTCTTACCTTGGCCATGTCTCTGAGTATTGCACACCTTGTGCTTTTGGGCACCCCAGTGATGTTGCAGCTCTGAAATATGGCCAAACTGGTGGCAAGTGGCATCTTGGCAGCTGCATGCTTGACTTTTCTCAGTTCATGGGCAGTTATTTTGCGCCTTGGTTTTTCCACACGCTTCTTGCGACCCTGTTGACTATTTTGAATGAAACACTTGATTGTTCGATGATCACGCTTCAGAAGCTTTGCAATTTTAAGAGTGCTGCATCCCTCTGCAAGATATCTCACTATTTTTGACTTTTCTGAGCCTGTCAAGTCCTTCTTTTGACCCATTTTGCCAAAGGAAAGGAAGTTGCCTAATAATTATGCACACCTGATATGGGGTGTTGATGTCATTAGACCACACCCCTTCTCATTACAGAGATGCACATCACCTAATATGCTTAATTGGTAGTAGGCTTTCGAGCCTATACAGCTTGGAGTAAGACAACATGCATAAAGAGGATGATGTGGTCAAAATACTCATTTGCCTAATAATTCTGCACTCCCTGTATATAAAAAGGTACCGCAGTGCATTTACTAAGCATATGGTATGTGGAGTGCCTGTAAAGACCAACGCTAATATCAGATGTTTTATGGTTCATTTAGATTTATTGGTTAATAAAGAGGCTATTTCTACGGCCAACATTTACTCCAGCTTGGTGTGGTCTCTATTAATTGGAAATGGTATGGGGGTTGGAGTAGGGGTGGGTCAGACAGTATGGGAAGTATAGTACATCTGTTATACAATGGTCAAGCAAATAACGTTTATACATGTTCACTATGACACTGCAGATATGTGGTGGTGCATATCTTGGATTAGAGCAGGGGTCTTGAATTAAAATTCAAGGAGGTCCGGTCACTAAATTTTCTTTGGGCTGAGGTCCGAATCTCAAGTCCCCATTTGTCCCCATCTTCTTTACATCATGTGTTCCCATCACAGCGCTCCTTTAAATCAGGTGTCCCCATAACAGCGCCCCTTTAAATCAGGTGTCCCCATCACAGCGCTCCTTTACATCAGGTGTTCCCATCACAGCGCTCCTTTAAATCAGGTGTCCCCATAACAGCGCCCCTTTAAATCAGGTGTCCCCATCACAGCGCTCCTTTACATCATGTGTTCCCATCACAGCGCTCCTTTAAATCAGGTGTCCCCATCACAGCGCCCCTTTACATCAGGTGTCCCCATCACAGCGCTCCTTTACATCAGGTGTTCCCATCACAACGCCCCTTTACATCAGGTGTCCCCATCACAGCGCCCCTTTACATCAGGTGTCCCCATCACAACGCCCCTTTACATCAGGTGTCCCCATCACAGCGCCCCTTTACATCAGGTGTCCCCATCACAGCGCCCCTTTACATCAGGTGTCCCCATCACAGTGCTCCTTTACATCAGGTGTCCCCATCACAGCGCCCCTTTGCATCAGGTGTCCCCATCACAGTGCTCTTTTAAATCAGGTGTTCCCATCACAGCGGTCCTTTACATCAGGTGTTCCCATCACAGCGCTCCTTTACATAAGGTGTCCCCATCACAGCGCTCCTTTAAATCAGGTGTCCCCATCACAGTGCCCCTTTAAATCAGGTGTCCCCATCAGAGAGCCTCTTTAAATCAGGTTTCCCCATCACAGCGCTCCTTTACATCAGGTGTCCCCATCACAGAGCGCCTTTAAATCAGGTGTCCTCATCACAGAGCGCCTTTAAATCAGGTGTCCCCATCACTGCGCCCCTTTAAATCAGGTGTCCCCATCACAGCGCCCCTTTAAATCAGGTGTCCCTATAACAGTGCCCTTTAACATAAAATAAGGGTCACGCTGATGGGCACATTTTATGTTAAGGGGCACCCTGATGGGCACATTTTAAATTAAGGGGCACTCTGATGGGCACAACAAAACGTGTTTCTTAACATAAAATTTGCCCATCAGTGTCCCCCTTAACATAAAATTTGCCCATCAGAGTGCCCCTTAACATAAAATATGTCCAACAACGTGCCCCTTAACATAAAATATGTCCAACAGCGTGCCCCTTAACATAAAATGTGCCCATGGGGGCGGGTGAAGGAATGTGACGTCACGCTCCTACTCGCAAGGAGAGCCAGGAGTGGACCCGGCAACCAGGAGCAGCAGGGGGCGGGGCACGCAAGTGACATTAGAGCCAGGAGTGGACAGCGAGCTGCAGGGGGCGGGGGAAGGAACGTGACGTCATGCCCCTACTCGCGACCATACGTGCTGGTAAACTTTCGAGACCTTTTAAGCAAACTATTCACTTTATTTAGCATAATATCATTAACATGGAGAAAAGTACTCACTGAGATGTTTTGTACCATTGCGTGCAGCATAGTAAACATGAACAAGAGAAAGCAAAGAGTTGCCTGAGAAGAAAAGGAAGAAATAAATAGGTAAGTATTAAAGGTAAAGGCTACAAGAAACTTTCTGAAGAGCTTAATGTTTCTCTGGCCATAGTTGCTAATATTATTAGAAGCTTTAAAATGTACGGGACTGTGGACAAACTTTCTGATGGTAATATTGGAAGATGGGTTCAAGAAGTATAATCAATAGTGTAGAAGGGACAAACAAAAACTTGATGAAATATGATTGAAAATTTCTTCAGTGGTAAAAGACTGAAGGGAAGACCCTACACCTGAAAGGCAGACGCAAAAAGCCAGACCTGGAAATGGATGATGACTTCTTGGAGAATGTCCTTTGGACAAGTAAAACAACATTATAGCTTTTTGGTAAGTCACGCCAGCTCTATGTTCACAGAAGAAAGAATTTATGGTTTTGAAGAAAATTTCCTTGAATCCATATAGGGGGCAATGAAATCAGAAGATCATTAAAGCATTCTGGAGTGAAACATATTGAGGTTGATTTACTAAAACTGGAGAGTGCAGAATCTGATGCCGCTCTGCATAGAAACCAATTAGCTTCCATTTTTTTTGTCAAAGCTTGATTGACCAAGCTGAAGTTAGAAGCTGATTGACTACCATGCACAGTGGCATCAGATTTTGCACTCTCAGGTTTTAGTAAATCAACTCCATTGCCTAGTGTTAGAAGGCACTGTCCCTGTCACAGTTCATGGGTCCCCCATCAGGGTAATAACACAAAACACACATCAAAGACAACCCAATAATGAGCTGAAAAGAAACATTGAATTGTACTAAAGTGGCCTGCTATACATCCTTACCTGAATCCAATAGTACACTCATGGAAGGAGCTGAAACAGTTGGAAGACGGAGCCCATCAAAGCCTAAGATAATTGTGACAGTTCGTTTTACTGTTGTGTTACTGCTGAGCAGTGCCGATCCTGACCTTCCTGGGGCCCTAAGCAAAATTACATGTCACATTAAAGTTGAGAAGCCGAATATGATATGTCACACTAACGTGTCACATTAAAGATTAAGGTTGAGAAGCGGAGGGAGGGGGTGTTCTGCTGTCGGAAATGGCATCTTACATTAAAGTGAGAAGCGGGGGGTGCTGACTTCTTACCTCTTCTCCCATGCACCCAGCGAGTTGAGAAGCAGGGTGAGGGGCCGAAAATGACTTCTCACCAGGCGGGACCTCTAGTAATTTGGGGGGCTTTGTGGGGCCCTAAGTGGCTTGCATAGTGAGCCTATAGGGTGGATTAGCCCTGCTGCTCAGTAACACATTGTCAGCAGGGCAGGAAGTGAAGGGAAAATCTCTCTGAGATTCCCAGATAACAGTAAAAACCTTACCAGGTTTCCAATCCTTCCCCACACTATCCAAAAACTAAGAAACTGGAAACTGGCTGGACATTTTAAGTCAACAGGCAAAAGCAAAATGTCTGCTTTATGGATTATGGATTAAAGAACTCTTTCTGTGCCTGGCCCTGTGCAGCTTGAGTCAGTAGGTTAGTTTAAAAACAGGCCTCATGTGATCACTATGACCAGGGCTGGAACTTGGTGGAACTCAGTTCTACTACCTCTGGCCTCCTGCTCCTTGCTCACCACTATCACTGGTCAACACAGAAGTCCAGCTTCTGTGTTGACCAGTGATAGCTTGTCTCCAACAGATCTGCAGAGTGCAGGATGGGATCAAGGGAGATGCAAGTGCACAGGGTCCTTTGTGGATGCTGACACTCCCACCAGATGATCTCCAAGCGAGGGATGAGGTGCCACCTACAATGTGCGGGGAGGTACTAGAGCAGGCAGGGTGCTTCAGTTTAATACAGCAAGAAAAATAAGACATGTGGAAGATGGTGGAGCTTTTAAGAATGAAGGGAGGTTGCATGCAGAGGTCAGAGCTGAAGAGGGGTGAAAGTGAGATGTGGATGGGAGATGCAGAGGTGAGCGGTTGTGGAAAAAGGCTGAACTCTGCACTCTATGTGTAGCACACCCCTGAACTCGGCACTCTATATGCAGCAAACTCCTGAACTCTGCACTCTGTACATAAAGCACCCCCAAACTCTGCAAGTAGTACACTCCTGGTGTTTAATGTTCCTTTAAGGCCATCTCAAAGTTTGTGGTGAAATTTCTTTCAAATCGTTTTTATTGATATTTCAACATATACAGTAGCATAGCAATGCAATGATATGAACAGTATAAACATAACAAGTGGTGGAACCTATCATTATGAGATGCATAGCTAGCTGGGGATGCGTGTTCCGGAGAGAGAGAAATATAACATATCATTCGATAAATGACACAAGTCGAGTAACAATAAACATCAAACAAACCAGTTGGTATGAGTATGCATATACCTTAGGGGTGGAGATGGGGGGGGCGGGATAGGTGGAGAGAAAGAAAGAAAGAAAGAGAGAGGGAGAGAAGGAAGGGGGATGGGAGAGGAAGAAGAGAAGAAGGAGGGGGGGGAGAGGAGGAGGGGGAGGGAGGGAGGGGGGGGGGGAGGGGGGGGATGGGAGAGCATCATCCATGGAGTATCGGAATATAGTCAAGAGGTGATTAATGGGTGTGAATATTTGTGTACCAAAAGTGCCAGGGGTTCCAGAGGGTTAACAGGTTAGTATAGGTGGGTTTTCCACGTGAGAGAACAGTCTCATAGGTATAGTGAGTGTGTACCAATGCAATTACTTCCGTAAGAGTAGGGGGTTCCGTCATTTTCCACTTTCTAGCTATCAACAATCTTGTTGCCAGGAGAATGTGAGTCGTCACCAGTCGGAGATTGGGCGGTATATCATCAATAGTCAGGTTGAGAATTGCCAGTTGGGGGGTCAGTGTTACAGGGATGCAGAGTACTTCCCGTAGTAGTGACTCAACGTCAGACCAGAGACGTCGTATGTGTGTGCAGGACCAAAGGATATGTATTAGGGTGCCTGATGAATTGCATTGTCTCCAGCAGTCACTCGAGGAGTGGCTGTAGAATTTGGCTAATTTTTGTGGTGTCAAATACCAGCGCATCAGTAGTTTCTGAGCAAGTTCCCATAAGGAAGTGCAGGATGTGTATTGGTAGGTAGATTTAATTGCCCTCTGCCATTGCAGATCTGAGAATGTAGTGTGGAGATCAGTTTCCCAGTCAGTGAGGGGTTTTGTTTTTTGAAAAGTGTTCTTGTCATGCAGGGTGGAGTATATGACTGAAGTGCCTTTGGTGGTCTGCCTATCTGAAAAGAAATAATTCCAGAGACGTATGGGTAGAGAGCCTTCCAGGGAAGGGTTAGCTAGTAAGCATCTTTGTAGCCTATAGTAGGTAAAGAAGTCAGTGGCCGCAGCCTGGAATCGTTCCTGGACTCGTAAGAACGAGTAGTTAGTCGCCACACTGCGGAGATCGGATGTAAAGGACATATGGTCAGTCATCCAAGTCGGTATGCGCAAGTCAGGTGACATTAGTTGTAGCGTCCCAAGGGGGACGGGTATGGGTTTGGTCAGGGGGTCAGTCCATCTAGAGTGATGGATTGTTTTCCAAGCCTTGACAGTGGCCTGAATGGTAGGGGAGTAGATGTGGAGCAGAGTAGGTTTGGCGGTCATATGGAACAACCAGTTAGAGAGGTTCGGTCCGGGTGTCATAGCGTTTTCAATATCGCTCCATAGCGTGTGAAGTGGCGTGGTGAACCAGTCTTTCGTTTGTGCTAGAATAGTCGCTAGGTAGTAGTCCCTGACATCAACTTGGCCCATTCCACCCACTAGTCTTGATAAGTCTTGTATGACTGCATCTAGCCTTTTTGCCCTGCCATATAAACCTTGTGACTATGGATTGCAAAGAGGCAAGGTATGAGTGAGAGAGGGGTATAGGTAGCGTCCGAAACAGATAGAGCATTCTGGGCAGTAACATCATTTTAAAAGCTGCCAAACGACCCACCCAGGAGAATTCGTGTTTGGAAATGTTTGTAGTTTCACGTATCAGCATTTGCTTAAGATTCAGGTAGTTATGCGAGAAGAGACCTTTTGGGGATTTAGTAAGTGTGATGCCTAGGTACGATATTCCAGTTTCAGCCCATGAGTATTGGTGCGCATTCCTGAGGAGATTACTCGTGATTGCATCTAGACCCAGATCCAGAATATGGGACTTATGACTATTCGCCTTGTAGTAGGACACAGCGCTAAATCGTTGCAGTAGGAGTCGTACCGAAGCCAGGGAGGAGATTGGGTTTGTGATCATCAATATCACGTCATCCGCGAATAGATTGATTTTGTGGTGTGTAGCACCCACCTGGAAACCTGTAATTGAGGGGTCTGACCTAACATGTTCGGCTAGTGGTTCCATGACTAAATTGAATATGAGCGGGGATAGCGGGCAACCCTGTCGGGTACCATTGGAAATAGAGAATGGTTTAGAGAGTATTTCAGATGTGTACACTTGTGCTGAGGGGGAGGAGTATAAGGCCAATATGGCGGACAGAATATGTCCCCGGAAGCCAAATTTAAGGAGAGTGGCCCTCATATAGTCCCAGTGGACTCTATCGAACGCCTTCTCTGCATCCAGGGAAAGAAGCAGAGAAGGCGTTCGGGTGGACTCGGCAGTATGTATAATATTTAGAATCCTACGGGAAGCATCATACGTTTGTCTCCCCTTCGTGAAGCCAGATTGGTCTCTATGAATGAGAAGGGGCATCAAGTCCACTAGCCGATTGGCAATAAGTTTGGCATAGATTTTGGTGTCCAGGTTGAGGAGAGATATTGGTCGGAAATTTTGCGGGCACGTGGGTTCCTTGCCTGGCTTCGGCAATGTGACAATTAGGGCAGACAACATTTCTGGAGGGAGAGAGGAGGACGAGGCAGCATCATTACACACCCTAGTCAGGAAAGGGGAGAGGATCGTACTGAATTTCTTATAATACTCACTAGTGAGTCCGTCCGGACCCGGTGATTTGTTGGGAGGCAATGTAGAGATAGTGGCCATAATTTCTTGGGAGGTGAAAGGGGCATTTAGCGTCTCAAGTTGATCTGCAGATAAGGAGGGGAGGTGAATCTCCTCAAGGAACGCAGCTATATCAGGTAGGGATGGTTGCGGGATGGAAGCGTCATCCTTCAGGTTGTATAGATTGTTATAGTAATGTCGGAAGGCATCTGCAATGGCTGACGGGTCAATACGTTTTTGATTTGAGGCGGGATGGTAAAGGTGGGAGATCTTAGTTTTAGCGTGATGTCCCTTAATTCTATTGGCCATGGCTCTCCCTGCCTTATTGCCAGTGGAGTATAGTTTGGCTTTGAAATGAGTATGGGCTTTTTCAAAAGAGTCCAACAAGTGGGATCTCAGTTCTTGCCTAAGGAGGCCTAGCTGGGCTTTGGTATCAGGGTTAGGGATGGATTGGTTTTGTCCCTCAAGGGTTTTAATCTCGGACGTGAGGGCATCTAGGCGCTGTGATCTCCTCCTCCTCTCTCTGGCTCCCAATTGAACAAAAATACCCCGTATGAATGCCTTATGGGCATTCCAAAGAACAGAGTTATCCCCCACAGAACCGTCATTAAGGGAGAAAAATTCCTCCAAGCGATCTTTGATGTAGTCCGAGTAAATCGGGGAGTGGATGATATTGGCATTAGCACGCCAAATCCGCGAAGCGGAGGTGGATAGAGAGTCGTTGATAGTCAGTGCGACTGGAGCATGGTCCGACCATGTAATGGTAGAGATTTCGGAGGCTGATACTTTGGGCAGAGTCCATTTGTCCACTAGAAAGTAGTCAATGCGGGTATATGAATTATGTCGTGGTGAAAAGTAGGAATAGTCTCTCTCGGTGGTGTGGTGGCAGCGCCATACATCATATAGGTCATTGGTTTGTATAAAAGAGCCCATGGGTGACCGAGGTCTACTGGATCTGGACGAAGTATCCATGGAGTTGTCGGGGACTATATTGAAGTCACCGCAGATGACAAGGTGACCGTGTTTGAAGCGTGTGATCTTCTTCATGAGCTTGTTTAGGAAACCGATTTGCTTCTTGTTAGGAGCATATATCGTTACAATGGTATACCTGGTATTGTTTAGAGAGCAGTCCAGAGCTAGGTAACGGCCGTCAGCATCGACCATGCTATTATGAAGCGTGAAAGACAGTGTGTTTTTGACTGCTATCAAAACCCCGTTCTTCTTGTCAGGGCCTGATGCCTTGAAAATGCTGGGAAAGGTCCTATTGGTGCAGGAGGGCTCTGCAGAGAGCTTGAAATGGGTCTCTTGTACACAGAGAACGTCGCAAAGGGAGGTTTGCGCTGTCTTCCATAAAGAGGCTCTTTTCACAGGGTGGTTGAGGCCCTTTACGTTTAAGGAGAGGAATTTCGGCATTGTATCTTGTGTGGTGTGGTAGAATAAGGAGTGGTACTACTTACAGTTCGTGGGTGGTAGGTTGTGTTTCAGCAAGGGAGTCTGTGGTACCTCTGGAAGTCCAAGAGCAGGTGGAGCTTTGTTACTCGAGGGTGTTCGGATCTCAGCAGACTGGAGCTCTCCGTGACACGGACAAGAGGGGAGACAAGATGGAGGGTGACAGTTAATAAAGGAAAACAAGAATAAAAAGTAAAAGGGAAGTAGGCAGGGTAAGCGTAAGGGATGAGGATCAGTAGCGTGGTAAACTAACTACTGATATCGTGCGGAGGTATTAGTCCGTGGGCAATCTGCAACGAGCAGGCACTGACCGGAGTGCTTTGTAGAACTGTAGAACGATAAAGCCACTGGCCGCATATTCATCTGGCGGTGTTGGTACAGGGTCCAACGTTGGACGGCTGACCCTCATCGGCGTGGGATACCTGCATTGGAGTGGTTCCATCTGGAAGAATTTTCCATTTCTTGAGCAGTTGTATGCCTTCCTCTACGGTATGAATACTGTGTTTCACTCCATTTCTAGTAACCAGAAGTTTGGTCGGGAAGCCCCATTGGTATGGGATCTTGTGGTTGTTCAACGGTTTGGTAATGGTTTGAAGCTGGCGCCGCTGTTGGCGGGTGTATTGGGAGATGTCAGCAAACAGTTGCAGCTTTGTATACGGTGCTGGTAGGTGATCCATGCGCCTTGATTTTGCCAGGAGCATGTCCTTGGCATGGAAAAAATGGATTCTCATGAGTGTATCTCGAGGGATCTCAGCCGGGAGATGCGGGGGTTTCGGTAAGCGGTGGATGCGGTCGATGATAGTCTCCATCGGGGAGAGATCAGGCAGGAGAGTGGAGATCAGCTTCCTGGCGTAGGAATTCAGGTCCACTGGCAAGACCGATTCCGGAATGCCGCGGACTTTGACGTTATTGCGTCTCGAGCGGTCCTCGAGGTCCGCCATCTTGGCGCGCACCCACTGTTGTTCGTCCCTAGTATGGTCATGAGCATCTACGAGATCATTGACTGTAACTGTCATGGCGCCCATCTGTTTTTCAACATGGCTCAGTTTAGACCCCATATGCATCATTTCTGATCTGAATGCAGAAAACATTGAGGAGATGTCATTATGCAGTGAGCTGTGAAGGGAGATCAGCATCTCCTTTAACATTGTGTCCACGACTGGCTGGTTAGTGGTGTGGAAAGCTGCAATGGGGGATGATGCAGGGGCTTGCGTGAGGAGAATGTCCAGAGCAGGCCTTACCTCTGAGGCCTTGTCCTCCGTGTCCAGGCGCATCCGCGCTTTCGCTGGTCTGTTCTGGGAGGAAGAGGGATCCGATCCGTGAGAGGGGTTTAGCCCGGTGACATGAGGCAGGATGGATGGGATTTCAGCATCCGACGGAGCTGTGCAGGGCCTGTCACCTCGCGGTGAGCGGTCGCGGGCGCCATCTTGGATGTATCCGCCCGGGGCCTGAGAGAAGAAGTCTGTCAGTTTTCGCGGCACCCGGTATTCTTTTCGTTTCCGGGAGGACCCGGACTGGTTCCCCAGCGTGTGAGGGTCAGGTTGGTGCATTTTGGCTGCGTGGGTCAGCGATGTTAGGTCTGGTATCTCCGGTCAGTGCGGGAGCTGAGGATTCAGGCTTCCATTCAGCTCGGCGGTTAGCCACGCCCCCAAAGTTTGTGGTGAAATTTGACCACACCCACTATTTGATGCGGTTTAGAGGGGGGGGGGCTTGGGTGGTCGTGGTTGAGTTCCTGTACCTATTTTCTGAGGAAAAAAAGCCCTGACTATGACTGATTGTCATGGTAATTACATGTCTGGGAACCAGTGTGTTAGACCAGTGAAGTCTTAGAACTAGGAAATTTGCTGGTTTCTGTTTCCAAAACAGAACTTAGATAAACCTCCTCAAACAAATCTAAAGACTGCAGCGAAAAACAGGTTAAAAAAAATTAAAGCCATCCCTAATCAAAAATAACCCTTTTCCCTTACCTCCCTATGGCTCCCTCTAACCCATACTGAAGTTTTTTTTTTAATTATCTTGTGGAAAGTTTAATACTCACCTAATTTCACGATTCAGAGAGGCCCGGAGCAAAAACAGCAGGACATAGGCGCAGGGCCGGCCATGACGGGGTTAAAGAAAAACCCTGCCATGGTTCGGAGGGAGGGGTCAGTAAGGAAGGAGAGCGGTGGGAGGGAGGTTATATATTTCCCCTCCCACGCTTCCCGGGTAACACATGTGGGGCGAAGTTTATCACCCACCCTCCCTTTGTTGGGTATTTTAAAGGGGGCTATTGGTATATTGGGATGTAGTGGTATGTGATAGGGTGTTGGCGGTTTGGGTGCTTTCCTGGTTTTTGTTTTTCCACACAGGTACGAACTTATGATGTCGTGGCGGCGGCGGGTGTTTTGGACTTTGCAGGAGAAGAAATTACCCTGAAGTGGATGCCATTACCCAGAGGTGGTATGGGTTCTGAAGGGGCTGTTAGTCCAGTCTACCAAGGTGTAGCTGACAAGTGGTTAATGGGGGTACTGCGGTCAGTTGGTCGTCTTTGATTCAGTTTGTTGGCTTGAGGCCTAAGACCAGAGTTAGGTACTGCAGTGCTCATAAAACGTTTTAGAATGGTTACAAGTGTGTTAATGTGCCTGCAAAGTCCAGCACCAGCAGGGTTAAAAATATTGTATCTCAGGTCTAATAAAGGTTATGTGTGAAAATGTTATTTAATGTTATTTAATATTTAAAAGGTTATTTAAAATAAATGGAGGCTGCTACGGCCAGTTTTTTTACTCCAAAGATTACAGTAGTGGTGTCAGTTATTTATTAAGGTAAAGGTTGAGTAAAAAATGTGGAGCTTAGCAGATAAGGGGTTAATGTATTTATACCATAGTCAAGGAGCTGTGCTGATTCTGCTGGTTAGTCCCCTTGTCTGGTGTCATCACCTGTAGACACGTTCCTGGATCTTAGGAGGTCCCTGGTGCTGTACAACCTATAGGAAGTGCCTATGTCACAGAGATATAGACACCCAAAAAAAGGACCCTGCCTCCTGTGCAAGAAAAAAGAGTGACTCCTTATGCTACATGACATTAAATAAGTAAAAGAGGCATTTAGGTAGTTTTATTTTCTGCCAGTGAATAGTTAGAGAGGGGGAAGTACATGGTGAAGGGGGAGTTCAGCATTAAATTACAATCAAACAAAAACATTATAGTTTCTCTTAATAGGGATATTTCTTATTCAGAAGAACATGTTCATAAGAATATATGCAATACAATTAGAAATATGTTATATTTAAAGATATAGTACACTGTTTAGGTGACTTTTTTGGATAAACAAAAAAGCTGCTGCAGGTATAATGTACAGGCAGAAGCTTCAAAATGCCTCCCGTGAAAATTCGGTATTCGTAAAACACTTTTGGTTTGCTTGCTGCTACCTTCTGCCCCTATAATACATTATCCTACTAGTTCACCACTATGATGGCTGACTCTGAGGCCTCGTACACATGACCGAGGAACTGGACGGACGAAACACATCGTTTTGCTCGTCAAGTTCCTCGACAAGCCAATTTTCTCCATTCCCGTCAAGGAAATAGAGAACATGCTCTCTTTTTGGCTCGTCGAGTTTCTCGACAGTTTCCTCAACGAAAATGTACACACGACCGGTTTCCTCTGCAAAAAAAAATCTCCCAGCAAGTTTCTTGCTGGTTTTTGTCGAGAAACTCAGTCGTGTGTACGAGGCCTGAGAGATGATACCGCTCTAAAAACTGCTGATCCCTTGGCTTTGCTTCCGTCCCACTAAACCAAAAAGGTGCTGGCTGTATAGAAGAAGATCCTGGACTGCCGCACTCCTTAAAACGATGTCTTTAATGTACAAATAAAATCCAAAAAACAACCAAAGCGATGCAGTCAAAATGAAGTAAACAGGAAAAAGGTGGCTGACATGTTTCACATCATGTGATGCTTACTCGTAGCCTTCTGCCCCTATAATACATTATCCTACCAGTTCACCACTATGATGGCTGACTCTCTGGCTAACAAAAGTGTGCAGGAGATAGGAAGGAGCTAAAAATCTACTGCATTTACTGCATCGGCCTGACATTTAGTCATAATGGCAGGATTCTGTGGACTGATGCAGGTGTGTTCAGGTAACTCTAGTTGCCTGCACTGTATACCTGCAGTCCCCTCCCCATCAATGGATTCTCTCTATAGTAACCCTTTTACAGGCTGTTTGAAACATGACCAGTGTGTCTAATGTGATGATAAAGGAGAAAGATTTGAAGTTGCAATTACAGTGCCAATTACCAGTTGGGGCTGGGTCCCATAGACAGTATGTAGTCCTGAGGCAATGATGTGGGCTAAAGACCTGTGTAGATCACATTTAGACTTCAACCTAGTGCAGGTATCAGCATGCCTATAGCAAAGACCAAAGAGAATTATTATAATTTTTTTAAAAGCAACAGCTATTAAACCATTAACTTCCCCGCAAGGCTCCATAGTAATTTATTGTAGAACTACTAGTTCAGGTTATTTTTGAGTCTATATTGGCATTTGACATGATGTAGGATTATGTGGACTATGGGGAATGTTCCTGTTTGTCTGGCCTAGCTATCCTACAATCACTTAACTACAATTTCAAAATTCACATATGAGTTAAAATAAAAAAATAATAGATAAAAAAAAAAAATCAAACATCTTACCATCGGCCAAAGTCTGAACAGGCTAAAAACAAAGCAAAGCATTGAGCCAACTATGTAGGGAGGCCTCAGAGGTCCTTCTAGACAAGCTGCAAATATAGTTATTCTACAGAAGTGCTAGCTGTAAAGTTTATGTAATTGATGTACTTAGCAGAACCAGTAAACAGAAAAGCAGCCTAAGTAAAAACATCAGTTTCTTTCACGCACCAAAACATACAAAACATAAAATTAGCATATGCAAGAGGCTTATTGCTTTAGCATGTGTGATAATAGACAAGAACAATACATACAAATTCAGTGATGAAATGCAGCTGTAGATACAACACTGCCAATACACAGAATATAGAAATAACAAATAAAAACGAAGAGGTAATATAAAGAATGCATTATTTTCACAGCTAAAGCTGGTAAATAACAAGAAATAGAACATAACACTGATAGAACTGAAGAACACGGAATAAAAAAAAAAAAAAAACAGAAAAAACGAATGGAAATAATAATTGAACATTGTTCTTTTACCAAAGTTTTGCTGTGAGTTACACAATTGTCATATTGTTAACATTGGGGCAAATCACAGGCCTATATTTTTTTAGGTGACTCTGAGCAAAACACAATGCTCAGCAATAAGTAGACATGTGCAATTAGTTCCCGTCCGAATGTTATTTCAGATAAATTGTTGGTTATTCGAAGATTTGGATGTATCCGAATCACAGAATAAAATAGTAATTAATTTAGTTGAAATTTGTTTAATTTTGTTTCGTATATTAATTTTCTAACAAAATCCAAATTTTCAGAACTATTCGAACTCGGATCGGTCAAAAAATGATCGACCAATTTGAATTTTGTGTAAAGAATAGCTTGTTCTTAAAGGGGAGGTTCACCCTAAAAACGACTTTCTCTTATTACACTGGCCCCCCACATTACAATACGATTATGCCTATTAGTTTTTTTTTGATGCTGTACATACCTTGGTACAGCTAATTCACCCGTGGCTTCCGGGTTTCGAGTCCCGCGGGAGTGGGCGTTCCTAACATGCTGGTGATTGACGTTTTGACAAAAAACGAGCTCCGCCCGTCGCGTAAGCTGCGTCACGATTGGCGAAAGGAGCCGAACGGCGAGTCGGCGCTATAATGCGCCTGCGCATCGCCGTTCGGCTCCTTTCGGCAATCGTGGCGCGTCTTACGCGACGGGGGGAGCTCGTTTTTTGTCAAAACGTCAATCACCAGCATGTTAGGAACGCCCACTCCCGCGGGACTCGCAACCCGGAAGCCAGGGGTGATTTAGCTGTACCAAGGTATGTACAGCATCAAAAAAAAACCTAATAGGCATAATCATATTGTAATGTGGGGGGCCAGTGTAATAAGAGAAAGTGGTTTTTAGGGTGAACCTCCCCTTTAAGGGATTGGGTCTGGTATGGATTTTAAGGGGAATCCTACACAAAATAAAACAATATAAAAAAAATTTCATAGGTCCCCCCCAGAATCCATACCAGACTCTTATACGAACATGCAGCCCAGCAGGACAGGAAAGGGGGGGGCGGGGGAGCCCCTCTTTGAATCATACCAGGCCACGTGCCCTAAACCTGGGGGAGTGCTTTGGAGCAGGGGGCTGATAGGGACAAGGGCCCCTTCCCTACAACCATGTGTGGTGGTCTGCGGGCAGGGAGCTGATCAGAATCTGGAAACTCCCTTTAACAAGGGGGCCCCCCAAATCCTGCCCCTAATGTGAATGAGTATGGGGTAAAAAATTCTCTGGTCTTGTTGAAGGCTCCCGCTGTCTGCCTACTCTGCCGTCTGACATTTTTTAAATAGCTAAGGGGCGGAGTCATCAGGTGACGTCATCGGCGGGGCATGCTGGGGATGATGTCACAATAGGACATGGTCACCCGCTGATGTCAAAAGGTGACTCCACCCCTTAACTATTTAAAAAATGTGAGATAGCGGAGCAGGCAGACAGCGGAAGCCTTTGACAAGACCACAGTTTTTTATTTTTTTTCAGGTTGGTGGTGAGGAGGGTGTCATGATTGACAATGGATCTACACTGGGGGGACATTTTTTTAATAAAGGACTTGTCAAAAACTTGTGTTGTGTTTTTACTCACTTTTTAAAAATTGTTGGTAAATGGGTAGGGGTACTAATTACCCCAATCTCATTCACATATGGGGGGCCGGGATCTGGGGCCATCAATATGGGGACAAGGTGTTTTGGGGTAGGGGGCAGAGCCCCCCCCCTGCTCCAAAGCAACACATTTTGGCATGAAGGGCCTGGTTTGGATAAAGGGGGGGACCCTACGCTGTTTTTCTTTCTGAATTGCCGAAATTCTTTTGTTTACATTGCAGCTCTCAGCAGGGAAGCCCGCTGACAGCTGAAGAGTCATCGGTTGTTAAAGACATGGCGGCTGGCTTAATGAATTTGGAATTTATTAGAAGATTAATAAACAAAACTAAATTTAATTAAACTAAACAAAACAAAATGAATACGGAAACAAATGAAAGAAACAGAATTAGTAACAAAACAAATTTATCCAAAACAAAACACATTTTTCAGTTCTGCTCATTACTAGTGATAAGCATGCAACATGCATACCGAAATGTGTCCATAGATGACACATTTTTTTCATCCGTCAGCCAGCTGATAAAAAAAATAAACCGATTCCTCCTTCCACACAAGCGAGGTAGATGGAGGAATCCTCCCCTCTGTGCCATTATATTCTGACAATGGGAATTCTACACTGTAAGAATACAGTGATCTGTTGAACAAAAATTTCCCATCATTCCCATTCAACAGATTTGACTTTTGTCAAACGGGTACAGCCTTACATGAATTGAAATTCAGGGTACGGGTTGAACTGGCCTAATTTCAATCCATCTATAGCCAGCCTAATTCTGTGCCTGCTTTTTATTTTTGTATTGAACATTTAAAAGATGTAATAATTTGCCATGAACGCTGTTGGGTCTGTAGAAGGAAGTTACAGCTCAACTCAAGGCTAATTTTTTAAATATCCCCCAGCAGATTAAAAAAATGAAGCTCAGGCTGTGTTACTCATCTCCTCTCTGCTGCTTTCCTCTGCAGTTCAGCTACAGTGTTGAAAACAACTATTTGATCCTCTGCAGATTTTGTAAGTTTGCCCTCTTAAGCCCCTTTCACACGGTACCACACCACACCATGCATGCCTATGGAACGTCGGATGTCAGCGGAGACATGTCCGCTGACATCCGACCCAATCCGCCAAAATCAGAAGGATGGCGATACGTCCCCATCTGTCCCCATGCTGTCCATTTTCATGAGATCTCTCCATAGGCTGCACAAGCCCCTCCCCGCTCATTGAGCAGAGAGGGACTTTTCATCTGCCGGCTCAGTGGAGATCAGCGGAGAGATGTCCCACTGAGCCGGCGGGAGCTGGCGGACTCCATAGTGGCAGAGTCCGCCTCGTGTGGAAGAAGCCTTACAAAGAACTGAAGGGTTTGTAATTGTTATCATAGGTGTATTTTAAATGAATCAACCAAAAATACAGAAAAAGCACATGATATTAATGTTATAAATTGAGTTGCAGTTCAGTGAGTAAAATAAGTATTTTCTCCACTATCAACCAACAATAATTCTGGCTCCCACATACTGGCTACAGTATGTGCTCATGTGGTACACAGATTAGTCCTGTCAGTTTAAGAAGGTGCGACAACTTGTTATGTGTACAAAGGACACTTGTCCACAGAAAGTCTTTCTTCCATTCAAACCTCATCATCATGGACAAGAACAAAGAGCTGTCAAAGGACATCAGTGACAAGATTGTAGACCTATACAAGGCTGGAATGGGCTACAAGACAACTTTTGGAGCGATTATTCACAAATGGAAGAAATACAAAATAACCATCAATCGCCCTCGGTCTGGAGCTCTATGCAAGATTTTCCCTCATGGGGTAAGGATGATCATAAGAAAAGTGAGGGATCAGCCCAGAACTTCATGGGAGGAGCTGGTGAAAGATCTCAAGGCAGTTAGGACCACAGTCACCAAACCAATGATTGACAACAAAATAAGCCTCCATGGATTGAAATCCTGCACCGCAGTCCCCCTCCTCAAGAAGGCACATGTACAGGCCTGTCTGAAGTTTGCCAATGAACATCTAAATGATTCAGAGAAGGATTGGGAGAAAGTGCTGTGGTCAGACGAGACAAAAATTTAGCTCTTTGGCATTGACTTGACTTGCCGTGTTTGGAGGAAGAAAAATGCTGACTATGACCCTAAGAACATGATTCAACCCATATATCTCTTCTATACTGCATGCTTCCATATTCCTACACAACGGGCCCACATCCCTATAGTCAAGCACAGAGGTAAAAACATTATAATTTGGGGCTGTTTCTCTGCTAAAGTTACAGGCGACTTTGCCTCATTGAGGGGCCAATGGACGAAACCATGTATTGTAAAATCTTGGATGAGTACCTTCTTCCCTCAGCCAGAACACTCAAGATGGGTCGTGGATGGGTTTTCCAGCATGACAATGACACAAAAGGAGTGTCTCAAGAAGAAGCACATTAACCACTTAAGGACCGGACCAATATGCTGCTAAATGACCCAAGGGGTTTTTACAATTCGGCACTGCGTCGCTTTAACAGACAATTGCGCGGTCGTGCGACATGGCTCCCAAACAAAATTGGCGTCCTTTTTTCCCCACAAATAGAGCTTTCTTTTGGTGGTATTTGATCACCTCTGCAGTTTTTATTTTTTGCGCTATAACCAAAAATAGAGCGACAATTTTTAAAAAAATGCAATATTTTTTACTTTTTGCTATAATAAATATCCCCAAAAACATATATAAAAACATTTTTTTTCCTCAGTTTAGGCCGATACGTATTCTTCTACCTATTTTTGGTAAACAAATTGCAATAAGCGTTTATCGATTGGTTTGCGCAAAATTTATAGCGTTTACAAAATAGGGGATAGTTTTATTTTTTTTATTTTTTTTACTACTAATGGCGGCGATCAGTGATTTTTTTCGTGACTGCGACATTATGGTGGACACTTCGGACAATTTTGACACATTTTTGGGACCATTGTAATTTTCACAGCAAAAAATGCATTTAAATTGCATTGTTTATTGTGAAAATGACAGTTGCAGTTTGGGAGTTGATATTCTGTCTCTATCATTTAAAATTCACCTATGATAAACATTATAGACCCTTCATTTCTTTGTAAGTGGGCAAACTTATAAAATCTGCAGGGCATCCAATAATTATTTTCCCCACTATATAAGATGTTCTCAGACTGAAGACATACAAGACTCCATGGACCTGCCCTGTGAGGGAGTGTCATGAAGTGATTTCGTCTTTTTAAGGCCTGCATGTCAAATGTACCTGTCAATGAATAATAATTATCTCAGAAGCATCAAAAATGTATCTAAAATGCATAATGAAGGCACATGAAAGAAACCTGAATCAACACAAGCCCTGATAAAGTTTGATTTCCCCCTTTTTTTCCCATAATGTTCCATTTAAGAGGTTGGTAGTAGATGCACTTGTGTGCGGGGCTGTGGGGCAAAATCACTATAATTTTACTATAAAGACTTGTAATGCATTTTAAATAACAACTTCTGTATATACCATATTTGAAAGATTTATGTCTGTTCTTTTTACAATACAGACACATAATTTCATCATAATAATGGCTTTTGCTTCATAGATGGAAGTGTTTTGATAATACTTTGGTCAAGGTTGTGTAATAAAGCACCCAGATTATTTTTTATCAAACAGTACTGAGCTAATATGGTACAGTATTTACAATCAAGGATGTAAAAATGTTACTTACTGTTTTTTTATGTTTTTTATTTAATGCTTCTTCCGGGAATTGGCAACACTATCTTAGGTTTTGTTTGATGAGTCCCCTGTGGACATCATTTCCGCCCTTCCTTGGGTTCCCTTGCCGAAACCTGAAGCATATGTGATCTTGCGCGTACCAAGCCTCTTTCTCAATCGTCGTTACTACGGCAACCATGCTCCACCGCTCAGAGTTGCCATACCACCAAACAGAACAAAAATATAATGAACAAATTTGCTGCTTCATCATTTAAACCACACAGATCAGCTTATAATTGTCACATATATATTTAAAACGAAATGTTAATGTTCAAATGGTGCCAAATTTTAAAATAAAAACATAAAAAATGAATAAATAAATAATTGTATAAATAAAAATATAAAATTAAAATGTTCTAATTTTTTTTTTTTTACATGTAAAGCATTATATTAATAAATAATGTATTTTACATATATCATACTATTTGTTTTTTTGTATATATATATATATGTTTAGAATTTTTTTTGTGATTTGTGATAAATTTGTGTAACCAAGTTATTAATAGGGTAGTAATACCTTTTGTCTACAAGGAAAATATGACTCTTGAATGTGCATTATTATCTTATTTGATCAAATTTGTTAATAAATATAAATTTTTAATAATATTTTAAATATTTAAAACAATTATTTAATTTAAAAAGTCAATTATTACATTTTAAACATTTATTAATGTTAAAATAATAACATAATAACATAATAATATATTAAATTCATTAATGATACTTGAGTTGTCAAATTAAATATAATTAATTAAAAATGTTGTTAATAATATTTTTGTAGGCTGCAAGTTATAGCCGCTATAGGATGCCATGGTTTACTCTCCGTGTGACATCACAGTCACAAGGGGAGAAAAAGGAAGCTGAGAATGACTGGCAAGTCTTGTGTGTCTTCTCAGCTGTGCCGCAGAGAGTAAAACTCTTGGCCATGGCATTATGTTGAAGGGGAAATGGCACACAGAGAGTTCCATGACAGACGAGAAGCACATGCGCCGATGACATCATGAAACTTTGCGGGACGGAATATAAAGAAGAAAAAAGGAGGAGAATTACATAGGCAGCGATCAGAATGCATGAAGATTAAAAACCGTGTGCCTTTACAACCACTTTAACAAAGAATTTGCTGTACTTAGAATGCAGTAGTCAGGAGTAAAAAATTTAAAACACAGTGAGGGGAATTTATTAAAACTAGTGAAGTCAGAATCTGAAACAGCTGCGCATCGCAACCAATCAGCTTCTACATTCCTTGAGCTTGTTCAGCTTTAAAAATGAAAGTTATGAGCTGTTTGGATGCCATGCACAGCTATTCTAAATTCTGTCTGCTCTAGTTTTGATAAATTCAGACAGGCGCTGAGACAGGTCCTGTAGGCTGAGACACTTTTTGCTGCATCTGCATCCACCAGAGAGCTTCACCTATAGAAGTGTTTGCACAGATCTGAATGCAGACACTGTGCGTTTGGATACATGTATGCAGCTGCTGCATCCAAATTTACTTTGACTGGACTGCTTGCACAGGGATGCACAGAACACCATGTATCCTCATGCAGTGCACGGCCATCACACTGGGCATGGATGCATATACTCCATGTAAAAGAGGCCTAATTGTCATTTGGGTCAGATAGCAGCTAAGAGGAGAAGTTGGGTAATTAAAAGACAAGTATGGGAATTTTATTTATGAATCATACTTACCTTGGTAGATGCTGCATCTGTCCCCCGCCGGCTCTAAGGCTGAGAACCGAGTAATGAAACAGCCGATCACACAGTTCTCCCTGAGCAGAGAGCTGGTGGCTGTCAGTCTCTGGCTCTGCTCCCCCCGGTGCTCACTGAAACACTGGGCTGTGGAGGGGGCGGAAGTGGCCGGCTCAGGCTCTCTGCAGCTCGCTGATAGGCTAAGCTGGGTGACTGTCCAGGCTTAAGCCCGCTCTTAGCTGAACATGGGTTACAGGAGTACAAAACAATCTGCACTGATGTGATCAACAGGAGAAGTACAACCAAACAGGCTTTGGCTGTATTTCACCTTTATTAAATCTATCACATGACCTGTCTTTCTGCTCCTGTTTAGCTTTTACTTGCGACAATTGATAAATGTCCCAATTTATGTTGTGAAATCACCCCCCAGGGTGGCTCTTTCTTAGCCCAGGCTTTAAATCCATGCTCTTTCTCCCTGAAGCTGGAAGGTCTTTCAGGCACCCTCGTTCCTACTCCAGAGGAACTCCACAATCCCTATCTTATAGTCCTGGGCCTCCAGACACCCTCTCTCCTAATCTGGGACCTCCAGGCACCCCCTCACCTGGTCCAGTATCTCCCTTGTACACCCCTTATCCAGGAGCCTTTGCCACACCAAACACCATTTCCTAATCTTTGGCCTCCTCTGCACCCACCCCCCTAGTCCAGGGCCTCCTCTGCGCTCCTCTCCAAGTCCAAGGCCTCCTTTACAGCCCATCCCAAGTTAAGAGCCACCTCTGCACCCTGCTCCCTGAATTCAGGTCAACCATTGAATCCATTTATCAATCCCCACTTTTCAAGTCCAGGGCCTCCTGTACACTCCCCAGTCCAGGTCCTCCGGTGTACTCCCCTCCTAGTCCAGGGCCTCCTCTTCATCCCCCAGTCCAGGGCCTCCTGTGTACTCCCCTCCTAGTCCAGTGCCTTCTCTGCATCTCCCAGTCCAGGGCCTCTGGTGTACTCCCTTCCTAGTCCAGTGTTTTCTCTGCATCCCCCAGTCCAGGGCCTCTGGTGTACTCCTCTCCTAGTCCAGGGCCTCCTCTGCATCCCCCAGTCCAGGGCCTCCTGTGTACTCCCCTCCTAGTCAAGGGCCTCTTTTGCACCCCCCAATCTAAGGCCTTATCTGCACCCCCCCAGCCCAGTACCTCCTCTGCATCCCCCAAGTCAAGGGTCTCCTCTGCACCCCCTTATCCCAGGACCTGCTCTGCATTCCCCAAGTCTAGGGTCTCCTCTGCATCCCCAGTCCATTACACTTGATCAGGCAGCAGTGACACCCTTAGAGCAGCGGTTCCCAGTGTGGGTAGGGGCAGCACCCCTGGTGGCACCCCCCTAAATGTATTTACCGGGGCAAGCCCCCACCCCCCCCTAGTTTCGGCCTTGAGCTGAAGTTAGGATAGAGAGTTTACAACCACTTTATCTGCTTCTACAATACTTTATTGTGATAAATGATAGTGAAAATACACAAAGGGGTTGGTTTACTAAGGACAAATCGACTGTGCACTCTGCAAGTGCCATTGCTCCAGAGCCTAGTAAATGAAGTGAAGCTTCACTTTACAAAGAATATCTCATGCAATAAGAAAAAAACAAACAAGCAAACCAAAACAGCATTGGATGATTGAAGTAATTAGATCTTTACCACTTTTACTAAGCTCTGGAGCAACTGCACCTGCAAAATGCACAATCTTTTTCCATCTTTCAGTTCACCCAGTCGACAACACCCTCCCAGCAGGCTGACTGAGGGATTATATAGGAGGCCCACCCCCTGCCAATCCTAGTTGGGGATTGGTCAGAGCTCCTACATACACCCCATGCCACTCCAAATTAACTGGCCCAGCTCACAGCATAGACCTGCTTAAATGTACCTGCACTGGCAGCTAACACCAAAAACCTTGAATATAGCACCTACCTATGGTAGAGGGTGCTACACTAACATGTGCAAACATGTGCACATTTTAATGTGATACATCATATTGTATTTTTTATAATATCTTAAATATTTCTTTATAGAGTGGCAAGCATTTCCCTGATAAAGATTTGTAGAGTAACTAAACTGAAACGCATTAAAACCTGGGCAGGGACACATTTCCTTGTATGGGATGTACTGTGAAAATCCCCACCAATTGTATATGATATTTACCTTTTTCTTTACGTGACTCTGCCAAAGAGATGTGAATTTTATGGTATTTGCTTTATTGTTGTATAATAAAATTTGTAATTTTCAATACACATTTGGTCACATTTGGTCGTTATGCCACATAGATTCTAAGTGGTACAGGATGTAGAATATGGATGTTGGCAACTTATGTGTAAAAATAAAAATACAAAAAAGAATACTTTTTTTTTAAAGCGCCCCCATCCTCAACATGCTCGCGCACAGAAGTGAACGCATATGTAAGTCGTGTCCACATATGTAAATTGCATTCAAATAATGCATGTGATGTATCACCACATGCAATAGAGTGAGAGCAACAATTCTAGCCCAAGTCTAAACTGGTAACCTGCAAAAACGTTAAAGCGTCACCTATGGAGATTTTTATGTACCAAAGTTTGGCGCCATTCCACGAGTGTGCGCAATTTTAAAGCATGACATGTTAGGTATCTATTTACTTAGCGTAACATAAAAGTTTGGCGCCATTCCACGAGTGTGCGCAATTTTAAAGCATGACATGTTAGGTATCTATTTACTCAGCGTAACAAGCATTTCCCTGATAAAGATTTGTAGAGTAACTAAACTGAAACGCATTAAAACCTGGGCAGGGACACATTTCCTTGTATGGGATGTACTGTGAAAATCCCCACCAATTGTATATGATATTTACCTTTTTCTTTACGTGACTCTGCCAAAGAGATGTGAATTTTATGGTATTTGCTTTATTGTTGTATAATAAAATTTGTAATTTTCAATACACATTTGGTCACATTTGGTCGTTATGCCACATAGATTCCAAGTGGTACAGGATGTAGAATATGGATGTTGGCAACTTATGTGTAAAAATAAAAATACAAAAAAGAATACTTTTTTTTTAAAGCGCCCCCATCCTCAACATGCTCGCGCACAGAAGTGAACGCATATGTAAGTCGTGTCCACATATGTAAATTGCATTCAAATAATGCATGTGGTGATACATCACATGCATTGACGGAATTTTTTCATCGGATATTCCGACCGTGTGTGTGCCCCATCTGAGTTTTTCCTTCAAAAATTCCAATGGAATAACATGTTCTCTTTTTTTCAGATGGAAAAATTTCTATCAGAAATTCTGTTCGTCTGTATGGAACTCCGACTGAGAAAAAAACAGGCATTCTCAGGATCAAGTTGAAGCATGCTCAGAAGCATTGAACTTAATTTTTCTTGGCTCGTCTTAGTGTTGTAAGTGACCGCGTTCTTGGCGATCGGAATTTGGTGTGACAGTGTGTATGTAAGACAGCTTGAACGGAATTCCGTCTGAAAAATCTGTCAGAGTTTATCCCGACGGAAAATCCGTTCGTGTGTATGGGGCATTTTCTTCCAGAATATTATTGTGAATTCCATGCATATTTTATTATGTGGATCAGCGTTTGGCAGCTATTATCATAATGGGGCAAAGCTATAAACTTATACCTCTAGCCTACCATGCATTGGCCAAGACTTTTGTACATGGTGTCTTTCATGAGGACCCTTCATAACTACCTGTAAGGCCGCGTACACACGACCGGTTTCCTCGACAGAATCCATCAAGAAACTTGGTGGGAGAGCTTTTTTGCCAAGGAAACCGGTCATGTGTACATTTTTCATCGAGGAAACTGTCGAGGAACTCGACGAGCAAAAAAGAGAGCAAGTTCTCTTTTTCCTCAACGGGAGTCTAAATTTGCTTGTCGTGTTCCTTGTCGGGCTAGTTTTCGACGAGAAACTCGAGCGTGTGTATGCTAAGAAACCCGCGCTTGCTCAGAATAAAGTATGAGACGGGAGTAAAAGTAGCATTTGTAATGGAGATAACACATTTTTCTTTTTTTTTTTTACTTTCAAAATTTTTGTTTATTTGCAAAATAGTGAAAAATACAGAGGGTTACATTGCGTCTAGAACAAAGCACTACCCATATTTGTACATAAAATAGTGCATGGCATACAGATTCAGTAAACAACAATTGACCAAATCGGGCCTGAGACATGTAAAACCATCAACAAGAAAGGAAAAAAAATAATATAAAACAAATCCAATACCATGCAGTGGGACAAGCTTGTAAGACTATCCGAATCCATGTAAGCAAATAATTTGGGAGGAGAATTGCAATGCAAACCCAAAGAGCAGAATATACAGGTTAAAAAGTAAAGACAAGAAAGAGAGGAACAGAAAAGAGAGAATCAAGGAGACACAGTCTATCAAGCTGTGACAGCAGGAAAAAGTACAAAATAATTATAATACTAAGACAAAAAAAAAAGAAAAGTTGTCATGCATTGTTATTACAAATCAAAGCTGGTCATCTGCAACTTGGGATTGAATACGAAACAACCACCATGGGTTCCACTTAGCTTAAAAAATAGGCATTGAGTCATGTAATTTATGAAATATCCGTTCAGAAAGCATAATCTGATTCATCCTGGACAAAACCTGAGAAAGGGGGACAGCAGGGGACTTCCAGTTGAGAGCCACCACCCAAAGGACTGCCGTGCAGAAGGTGTATATCAGGCGTCTAAAAGGTCTAGGAGTGTCTGGGATTTTTTCAAAGAGTAGGCAATGTCTATATGACAAGACTATGGGACCGCTTCCCAACTTGTCTATGAGATCAAAGACCCCCTTCCAGACCTGGGAGACCTGCCCGCACTCCCAAAAAATATGAAAAAAAGAGCCAAGGGTAGGGCAACCCCTGAAACAATTTGGGGAAGTCTGGGGGAAAATCTGGTGTAAGCGTTGGGGTGTATAATACCAGCGAGTGTAGAATTTAAGCGCTGTCTCCCTGAATGACAGTGAAACTGTACTTTTACGAATATTCAGCCAGTTCCTCTCCCAATCCTCCAGCTCATACTCCAAGCCCAAATCAGACTCCCACTTGGTCATATATTTCAATTTGTCCCGGTTCCGATCACCGGATAAAACATTATATAGTAGGGAGATCAGGCCCCTCTGTCTAGGACCAGACCTGCAAATCGACTCAAAGGATGAGCAAGTGGGAGAGAGGGTCAGCGAGTAGTGGGTCAAAAAGAAGTGTCTAAGCTGCATAAACCTATAGAACTCACTAACTGGGGCCCCCTTAGTAGTTTGCAGGTGAGTAAAAGAGATGAATGCATCATTATGCTGAAAGTCCTCCAGAGTTGTCAGGCCGGAGGAAGTCCACCAATCAAATGATTCAGGGTTCAAAAAGGCAGAAGGCAGTCTGGGGTCCCCCAGAAAGGAAGATCCCGGGGGAGCAGCTGAGGCCAAAGAAAGAGAGGAGCAATACCTTCTCCAAAGGTTCAAACCCTGAGCCACCAAAAGATTGCGATCCGCCAACTCCGGAGGACGAGGGCCCGAAAACCACAAAAGGCCTGGTAAGTATAAAGGATGAATAGAGTCATGTTCGAACCTGACCCAAGGGACTCTAGGTCTTCTAATGGACTATTGTGCTTGCTGGGAGAACCTACTTGCCAAATAGTAAAGCCATAGCTGTGGGACCCCCAAACCCCCGAGTTTACCAGATCTATAAAGAACCTCCCTCGAGAACCTAGCCGGTTTGTCACTCCAAATAAATCTGTTGATACAGGATTGAAACTTAAGGATACATTTTTTAGGGACCGGAGAGGGAAGGGCACGGAATAGGTATAATATTTTGGGGAGGATGGTCATTTTGACAGCTGTAATTTTACCCATAAAGGAGATATTATAAAGGGACCAGGATTTCAACAATTTTTTGAGGGAAGTAATCAGAGGGGGATAGTTAAGGTTGAACATTTCACTATAATCTCCAGAGAGCTTTATTCCGAGGTAGGGGAGGGCAGGCCCGGCCCAGGAGAAAGGGAATGATTGTTTGATAGGAGTCAATTCTGCCTGGGAGAAACCCACTGGGAGGGCCAATGACTTAGAAACGTTGACTGTAAGACCTGAGATGCCCGCAAAAATAGAGAGGGTCTCCAGAAGGTTCGGCAGTGTTACTTCAGGGTTGGTCAAAAAAAGCAACACATCATCTGCGTACATACAGAGCTTATAGTCCGAACCTGCCTTGGTGTATCCAGAAATCAAAGGGTGACTCAATATTGCAACAGCTAATGGCTCAATTGCCAGGGCAAAGATTAAAGGGGAGAGTGGGCAACCCTGTCTTGTACCTCTACCAAGCTGGAAAAATTCGGAATTGCACCCGGGAATCCTAATTCTAGTGCAGGGGTTGGAATATAGGGCTCTAAACACATTAAGAAATTCCCCTTTGAAGCCGAAACGCTGTAGCAAAAGAGAGACATAATTCCAAGAAACACAGTCAAAGGCCTTATTTATATCTAAACTTAGCATGAATAATTTCCTAGAATTGAGGTTGGCATCTTGTAAAATATTTGTGGTTAAACGAATGTTATCAGTGATAAATCTATGAGGAATGAAACCTGCCTGATAGGGGGAAATCAAGGAAGAAATAATGGAGCCTAATCTGTCCGCCATAATTCTACTGAAAATTTTCATATCATTATTCATAACCGAGATAGGTCTGTAGTTTTGGGGCATGGTATGGTCTCTATTGGGCTTGGGAATCAGGGACATATTTGCCAAAAGCATTTCGTCAGGAAAGGAGCCACCCTTTAAGATTGAATTAAAGAGGCGTGCCAGTTTGGGGGAGAGGAGGGCTGAAAATTTCTTATAATATGGGGCAGAGAATCCATCGGGGCCCGGAGAGGAAGAATTTTTGAGGGAACTAATCACAGTGAGGACCTCAGTGATCGATATTGGGTCGTTAAGCTTCTGTAATTGTGCAGGGGAAAGAGAGGGTAACGGGAGATTTCTGAACCAAGAGAGGGAGGGTTCTGGAGGAGGAGAGTGTTGAGGGCCCAGAAGAGAGGAATAAAAGTCTTGAAAAATAGCCAAGACCTCTTGAGGATGGGAAACCATCCCACCGGAGGGGGAAGATAATTTATAACTATGGGGGGGCCTATATGATTGGTTCAACTTTCTTGCAAACATAGTGGACGCCGCATTACTATGGAGCAAAAACGTGGCTTTAGACCACCGTAAGGCCTTTTCAGTTCTGGCAGAAAGCAGAGCATCCAACTCCAACCTCTTCTGTTCAATTAGGGCCCTTGTAGAATCTGATAGTAAGGAGGTGGGGTCTTTATATAATTTATCAAGTTCGGAAGAAAGTTGCACAATCTGGAGCTTGTTCATATTGTTACGAGCAGTGGCTAATTTAATTAGGACTCCCCTGAGCACTGCCTTATGCGCTACCCAGAGAGTGGGAATTGGAGTCTCGGGAATATCATTGATGGAAAAGTAGGACTCAATGGCCTTGGTGACCTCACATTCGACCACTGGATCGGTGAGAAGGGCTTCGTTCAACCGCCATGTGAATGCAGAGGGAGGGAGTCTAATAAATTCTGTAGAGAAGGAGGTGATGTGATGATCTGACCATACACAATTATGTATACTGGCAGAGCTAGAATTGGCAAGAATAACTGGGGTAGAAAAGATATAATCCAGCCTAGCATAACTTCGGTGTGGATGAGAAAAAAATGTAAATTCCCTAGCCCCTACATTAAGGGCACGCCAGGTATCAATAAGTTGTAAATCTGTCAGTTTGCGGGCTAGAGTTTTGGGAAAGGCCCTAGAAAAAGGGGAGACATGGCTCCTATCCAGGGAGGGGGTAGAGACTAAGTTAAAGTCCCCCCCAACAATCATATGGGGGGACAGAAACTTTTCCAGGACTGTAAAAAATGAAGAAAAGAAAGAGGCTGGAGCCTCATTAGGGGCATAAACGCTAGCAATTGTGCATTCCCTATTGTGGAGAAGGCCTTTAATAATAACAAATCTACTGTCTTTATCTCTGTACGTGTGTTGAACATCAAAATGGAGAGAGGAATGTAAGAATATAGCCGCACCCCTGCATTTAGTAGTGTGAAGGGAGTAATAAGCCTGGGGGAAATGTCTGTTAAAAAACTTTGGATGGGATGCCTGCGAGAAGTGGGTCTCCTGCAATAGAATAATTTTCGCTCCGAGTTGTTTGTATTGGGAGAACGCCTTCTTGCGTTTCAGAGGGGAGTTGAATCCCTTAACATTATGTGATATACATTTAATCGCCATAGCAATTAGTGGTTAAAAAATATAACAAAAAAAATAAATAATAAAAAAAAAAGGGGAACCAGATAGATCTGGAGGTCAACCAGACCCGGAAGCCCAAAACTAGAACCCCTCCAGGCAAGCACCCCATCCCAATCAAACCAATCTCCTCGCATCGAAAGCTGAAGGCCAAGCCCAGTATGTTGCATTTGGGGTACAAAGTAAGGGCCAAGGATCGTGGTGATCAATATAGAGACACCAAGATGTTGGCATGAGAGCAAATCAACCTGACTTTGACAATGACATATGACTAAAATAAAAGAAGCATAATAATATAAAATAAATGACAACCAGAGGTTATACAGTCGTGGAAGCAAAAATGCACAAAAAAAATGTAAAGAAAAGAAAAATTGGAGAAAAGAAAACAGAATCATCAAAAAGTGGATCAGGAAAAGAATAACTCCTGACAAAAGAAAACCAAACTCCTGAGACATTCACGTCTCACCTCCAGGAAATCGCAGCCTGTAGTCCAAAAAAAACAGGGAGCTGCAACCACAGATCTAGATGCAGTCACTGGGATCACCGGAGGGGGGGGGGGGGGAAACATGCCTTGGCGTCATGGAGCGGAACAATATAGAGAAACCAAATCCCGAGTCCGGGTGCCATAGGCTAGGAAGAAAAGCAGAACACAGTAAATCACTTTTACCAGGGAGCCCATTTTAGCAAAGTCAGAGCGAAGGGTAAAAACTTCAGCGACCGTGAGGGATTCCAGTAGTAAAGCAGGGAGATTCAGAGACGAGAGCCGGAGCAAGGGCTAATCAGTTCCTAGGAGAACCTTGACCATACCGAATCCTCCTCCTGTCACGTCTAGAGGGAGGCGTCTGCCAGATCTGAGAAGGGCGAGGTGTCAAGGGAGGGCGGCGAATCTCTTCAGCATCCAGCAGGCCCAGCTTGACTAGGATCTCTTTTCCCTCGAATACCGTGGTGGCAACATACGTAGTTCCATTATGGGGGATGGATAATTTAAATGGGAACCCCCAACGGTAGCGAATCCGCGCAGCTTGCAGGACAGCCGTGACTTCTTTCATCCCCCGTCGTCTATCCAGAGTGGCGGGGGACAGGTCGGGGAAGATTTGCACTGTGAACTCATCCAGGGTAATCCTCTGAGTGTTCCTGGCAGCTCTTAGGATTTCTTCTTTAACCAGAAAGTCTTTAAGGCACAGGACTATGTCCCTAGGAGGCTTGTCATCAGGGGGTTTAGGTCTCAGGGCTCTATGGATCCTATCGCACGTAAAAGCTGCGGCCTCCCTATCAGGGAGTAGGGATTTAAAGAGTCTGATGACCGCCGGGATCAGTTCCACAACCGTCTCAGGGATCCCCCTCAGACGCAAATTATGGCGGCGATTCCGATTGTCGAGATCCTCGACTTGGGATTGTAATTGATTAAATGCCGCAGCCAGGCTTTCATGTTCCCTGCTTAGGTCGCTGTATGCTAGGGCGAGCTCATCGTGCTTCGTCTCTAGCAGGTCCGTACGGGAGCCCAAGGAAGAGATCTCCTGAGAAAGAGTGTGTGAGGTCTTGTTCAGTTCCGATTGGAACTTCGAGGCTAGTCTAGTGTACATGGCCTCAAGGCTGGCATCCAGATCGGCCTTAGAGAGTGTACCAGGGTACTCACAGTTGGTGGGATGTGGAGAGGAGCTCAGCTCAGGAGGCAGGGCCGGAGCCGCAGCGCCATTTTGGGACATGTTGCACTGCTCCCGCGTACGGAGAAGATAATGGGTGAGAGAGGATTGGGTCGCTCCCTTGTTCTTTTTCTTCTTCGCCGACATGCACCGTGGTAACCGGGGTCGGAGGGTGGTAGTCTGGAGGATCAGCAGAAAGATTATAGCCCCCGAAAGGAAGAATTAGTTCCGCCGCGCCAGGAGCTGGTCTAACAGGCGTCCATCTCCATTCGCGCCGCGCATGCGCCCCCGATAACACATTTTTCAAGCTGTAACAGACTGAAAAGTGCAAATCGTCTCTTACCAAACTTTTACTTAACACGCAAACACATGAGATTAGCAAAAGCAGCCCCAAGAGTTGTGCTAGTGGAATCAAACTCCCCTGCCGTTGTGTGTGTTGTATGTCACCGCGTTTGAGAACACAGAGATTTTGTCTTGACTGTGTGTACGCAAAGCAAGCTTGTCGAGTTCGTTGACAAGCCTAACAAGGAACTCGTCGAGGAAAACGATGTGTCTTTTCCGATGAGTTCCCTCGGTCGTGTGTACGAGGCCTGACTCTGTGGGATTTAAATTTGGTTCTGTCAGAATTTCAAAGACTACCGTTTTAGCCCATTAAGAATATTTTTACTTACGGTACCTATTATCTCCATTGTTTTGACCATTATAGTTTGCTATTTTAGATTGCTGGAGGGTTTTTCTTCTGGTTTATCCCTAGTTTTTTTAGCACACACCTTTGTACTGAACTGAACTCATTGGACTCAAGGCAAATTGCCCTGACTATACATTAGGACTGGGTTGGGAGAGGGCACCCATTGCAGCCCAATGTATATGGTGTGAATGAACCCTGCTGGATACATACCTTGCCTGCATGATAACACATTTTGTCTACCATTAGTAGTATCTTTGGTATCACTTTCGACATTTGACACAGCTGTTACAAGCAATATTTGTATACTTGTACTCAGCACTGTGTAATCAAAGTGGGGGCTGGCCATTTTTACGTTACTCAACCTCATGACTCATACGAGTCCGCAAGACTTGTCCTTACAGCAAAATGTTTAATACGAATTATACAACCATTTCAACTGTTATTATTTTTCTGCTCACTAAATAATAACACCCGGTGGGATGTAAATGCCAGAACTGAAGAGCAGATGAGTATAAGTCGGAAATGAAAGTAACAGACACATTATGCTGTAGGAGTTCAAGTTTATACTTACTCAACTCAGATGATGTCACAATAACAAAGTCTGAGTGAGCCCACAATAATACCATACCAGCATGAATCATAGTGGAAATCATCATGACCATTATAACTTTACAAGCAATGCTAGCGATACTTTGCGTTATAATCTGCAAAAAGTTTGTTTTTTCTTTCCTTTTTATCAGTATTATTTATTCAGAGCACATATGTCAGTACACAGTTATAAAATGACTAATGGGCTTATTATTTAAAGGAAATAGAGGTGCTGTCAGGCTAGATTCATACCAAGTCATAGAATTTAGCTCATGTTGTTGATGCATACCAGGCATTTGTGCTGATGTGTGTCTTTTTGAACCCATGGCATTACTGTGCATTGTTGCTTTTTTCCACACCAGGAGCCAAAATACTTTGGGGCAGATTCACAGAGCAAGTACGCCGCCGTATCTACTGATACGCCGGCGTACTTTCAAATTTCCCACATCGTATCTTTAGTTTGAATCCTCAAACCAAGATACGACGGCATCTGGGTAAGATCCGACAGGCGTACGGCTTTGTACGCCTTCGGATCGTAGATGCAATACTTCGGCGCCCGCTGGGTGGAGTTTGCATCGTTTTCCGCGTCGGGTATGCAAATGAGCTTTTTCCGACGATCCACGAACGTATGCGCGGTCGTCGCATTCTCTTACATTGTCTGTAATCGGCTTTTTCCGGTGTATAGTTAAAGCTGCTATTTTGTGGCGTATAGATAGACTTGCCATGTTAAAGTATGGCCGTTGTTCCCGCGTCAAAATTAGAATTTTTTTTTTTTGCGTAAGTCGTCCGTGAATAGGGATGGACGTAAGTCACGTCTAAGTTAAAAAAATGACGTCGTTGCGACGTCATTTAGCGCAATGCACGGCGGGAAATTTAGGAACGACGCATGCGCATTTCATTCAGCGCGGGGACGCGCTTCATTTAAATGAAACCCGCCCCCAACCCGCCCAATTTCAAATACGCCGCCAAAAGAACACTACGCAGCCGTAACTTACGCCGCAAATTCTTCCTGGATTCGAATTTACGCCAGGTAAGATACGGCGGCATAGCGTATCTCTGATACGCTGCGCCTGTCCAATTGTCTGTGAATCTGCCCCTTTATTTTATATTTGCGTTGCAGCTCGCTGTGCCACATTTAAATGCAGCATGTCTTATTTTTGTTCAGCGCACACCATTGCCATGCATTTGTGTGAACTGGGCATATTGAAATTGATATGTTTTCATGTTATTGTGTTGTGGCTGTGTTGGACCTGCTGTGAATAATGCTGCCCAATGCAGCCCAAGGCACATCTGTTCCCTTCAGGGTGCTCTAAAATTAAATAGGAAATTAAGTTTCATTTCAAAATGAAAAATAATATTTTTTTAAAACATTTTATGAGTTTCATGGAATACAAGACATTCATAAGGGTTCTTGCACATAGGTGGAAGAGCCCGTTCAATGTAAGTGCCGGTGTCTTTCCCAGCTTTTGAGGCCTAGGGGTGCAGTGTACAGCCTCACATAGACATAAATGGATTTGTGCTGCTGTACTCGGGTATGCTCACGGAAGCTGTTGTAAAAACAATAAAGAAAAAGTTATATATTTTGTATATATACTTGTGTATAGGATAGTACTGACATATACCTGAGTACAGCAGCGCACGGCCATTCATGTCAATGGGAGGCTGCACGCTGCAGCTGGTGTTTCCTGGCGGGGGAAAAGATGTCGGCATTTATGTTAAACAGGCTCAGCCACCCTTGTGCAAGAGGTCTGAAAGAGTGTTAGGTTCTATATAGATATAAATATATCTATATAGCAAACCCCCAAGGGAGCTGTTTGTGTTTGTTCAGTCCGTTACTCTGCCTTTCAACCCCAATGAACTGTCCCAGCCCCTCTGGCACACCTAGCATTGTTACTAATGGAATAACTCCACAGGAATACACAACACAGCTCTGTTTACTTGGAGAAAAGTAAAGTTCAGGTTAACATTAGTCAGCCAGAACCTGTGTAAGTACCCAGGACTTGGTTGAAATAGTTTAAAGAAAACAGTCAGGAACACTATGGAAACAACTAAAAGCAATAGGTAACAATATGTACAGATTAAATAGACTCCCCAATAACTTTTGGTGTGTGTGGGATGCTGTGGCTAAAGGGGGACCCCAGGCCGGCCTACGATGCCTCTAGTACACTCCCAGTGAATTAAACTCAATACCCGTGTTGTGTCCCCTTTAAGAGCAACCGCGGCAATGTCCTGGAGGCAAAGCTTTGCGTTTTATTATCTTCAATGGCAATGTAGGAGCTCTGTGGACAATATTTGGATGTGGTTTTCTATGAAAGGCAATATAGGTTCCTGGGCAAAGCCCCCTCACCAAATCATGTACACAGTCAGCGGTCCTCCCCTGAACAATCGATCGATCTTAGATGCAGGTGTGTCGCAGTGGCATTCAGTCATTGAGCTGTTGCAGGGTGTCCTTCTTTAGCATGGACAGTCTGTTCCTCTGGGCTGGAGTTCCATAACGATCTGTTCCTCTGAGCTGGAGCTGCATGAAAAATCTGTTCCTCTGGGCTGGAGTTGCAGGCTGTGTGCCCCTTGGTAGGCCGCAATTCCACACACACACATAGAGTGCAGGAGATGCTCTCCTGATGGGGTACAAGCACAAAGAGGCTCCAGCCTAGTTTCTCTGTCTTTTTATCTCCTCCCCCACAGTAGGGAGTTTACAGACAACTTCCAATAGGGAATTTACAAACAAGCTGAGTGTCTGTGTGAAGAGAGAAAGGGGGTATGAAAAAGCCCACGCTGCTGCAGCTGACAGCTCTCCCATCTAGGGTTGCCACCTGTCCAGGATTCACCCAGACAGTTCGGGTTTGGAATCATGCGTCCGGGTTTCAGACTGCCTGAATCGCGGACACATGATTCAGACCGGACTATGGCTTCCCAGCAGGGTTGCTGGCTGTTGTTATCTAAGCTGAGAGTGCCTGTTACACTCTCTTTTACACTGCCCAAAGCCAGCACTAACAATCCCCTCCACATACACACAGAGACCGCAGAGGAGAGAGGGCTCAATGTGCACCTCTTCCTCCTGCCCCTACCCCCTCTGTGTCTGCCCACACTTCAATCCCCAGGGCTGTGCCTAAGAAAAGGAAAGTGGGGCCCGGAAATTTAAAGTCCATCAGCCTCAGATATATTTGGATGAGTGGTGCTGACTGCCAAGGGGTGAGTGAGCTCACCATCCATTCCTGTCTGTGACTGAAGTCTCCCTCCTTCTCTCTCCTGCCTCTCAGAGTCCTCTCCGTACATCAGAGTTCGCAGTGTTCCCCCTTAAATCAGGGTTCCCAGAGCATCCCTTATGTTAGAGGCCCCAGAGTTCTCCCTTACATCAGAATCTGCAGAGTCCCCCCTTACAGTGAAAGGGAACTCTGCAAGTTCAGATGTAAAAGGGGAACTCTGTGGACTCTGATGTAAAGGGGGTCCTTGTTATTAACTTCATATGATTAGAAATGTTATTTAATAGCAAAATATATGTATAATTTATACTACAAAAAATTGCTGTGCGCCGCTAAAGTGTTCGGGTTTGACTTGAAGAAAAGGTGGCAACCCTATTCCCATCATAGATTAGATCAGTCTGGAGAAGTACCTGATACACACACACACACACACACACACACACACACACACACACATACATATATAAAAACAGGAAAACAAGGAAACAGACCACATTAAAGTGGTGTAGTGCTTACCCCCGCAGGAGCTGCTGGCGATGACAGGTCCTCTGTTCTGCCATGATTCTTAGGCTCCATGCACACTGAAGCTCATAAACAGAAGTTTTGGGGAGTTTTTTTTAACAGGCCATAAACTCCCCTCTATGTTATCCTATGGGGGTTATTTACGAATGGCAAATCCACTTTGCACTGCAAGTGCATTGCAAGTGCACTTAAAAGTGCACTGCTAGTGCACTTGGAAGTGCAGTCGCTGTACATCTGAGGATTAGATCTGAAATGAGGGGAAGCTCTGCTGATTTTATCATCCAATCATGTGCAAGCTAAAATGCTGTTTATTTTCCCTGCATGTCCCCCTCAGATCTACAGCGACTACACTTTCTGTGCAATTTCAAGTGTAGTTTGCACTTGTAGTGCAAATTGGATTTGCCTTTCATAAATAACCCCCATTGTGTACATGGACGGATTAGGACGTTTATCAGCAGTGGAGTTTATGGGCTGTTCTATAAAAGCCCTAAAATCATGTTTAGGAGCTGTTTTTCTGACCACAAAAAAAAACACTTTAAAAAGTTAAACGCCCATAAATGCTGATAAATGTCAATAAACGCTCAAAAAGTTTTTGATCTATTAAAAAAAACGCTTACGTGGAAAAACCCTAGAAACCGCTAATAAACGCTATTGCAAAAACATTAAAAAACATTGAAAGACTCATTGCAAAGCTACAGACGTTTTTATAAAGCTATTTTAATGTCCAGTGTGCATGGAGCCTTATAATTGCTTGGTCCCCACTCACACACTTGGTCATATACTAAAGCCTTTTACACCTGTGTAATGCAAGAATTAGTAGACCACCACTTTGTAATAGTGCACCAGAATTAGGGGTCACCCGTCCATGTCATTGGGTAACCCCCGGCTTCAAGCCAGGGGCTACCCAATGGGCTACCCAATGTCGCCCCCTCTTACGCATCATGGGGGTTTCTTTCCGTGTTGGAGACTGAGTGGAGACTGGAGCATCGCTGGAGAATAGATCATCGTTGGACATGGAGAGACGGGATTACATCGCACTGCGATTCTTTAACTGGTAATTGCACGATCATTCAATTTTGTACCCAAACAAAATTTGCGTCCTTTTTTTCCCACAAATATAGCTTTCTTTTGATGGTACAGTATTTGATTGCCTCTGCGATTTTTTTTTTTTCAATATAAATGGAAAAATTCACAAAATTTGGAAAAAAATTAATATAATTTAGTTTTGGTGATTGGTTTTTGGGGTCCCGTACGCAGCTAGGCTCCCAAAATGTCTCACACATGTGGTATCCCCGTACTCAGGAGAAGTAACAGAATGTATTTTGGGGTGAAATTCCACATATGCCCATGGCATGTTTGAGCAATTTGTCATTTAGTGACAACTTTGTGCAAAAAATTAATTGTCTTTTTCCTTTTTCTTTTTTTGTGTCAAAATATAAAATATTCCATGGACTCGACATGCCTCTCAGCAAATAGCTTGAGGTGTCTACTTTCCAAAATAGGGTCATTTGGGGGGGGGGGGGGGTGTTTGAACTGTCCTGGCATTTTATGCACCACATTTAGAAGCTTATGTCACATATCACCCACTCTTCTAACCACTTGAAGCCCTTTCTGACACTTTTTGTTTACGTGAAAACATTTTTATTTATTTTTTGCAAGAAAATTACGTTGAACCCCCAAACATTATATATTATTTTAAAGCAAAGACCCTACAGACTTAAATGGAGGGTGTTCCTTTTTTTTTCCACACAGTATTTGCGTAGCCATTTTTCAAACGCATTTTTTTGGGGAAAAAATACACTTTTTTTATTTTAATGCACTAAAACACACTATATTGCCCAAATATTTGATGATATAAAAAAGATGATCTTAGGCCGAGTACATGGATACCAAAAACGACATGCTTTAAAATTGCGCACAAACACGCAGTGGCAACAAACTACAAACATTTTTAAAAGCCTTTAAAAGCCTTTACAGGTTACCACATTAGATTTACAGAGGTCTACTGCTAAAATTACTGCCCTCGATCTGACCTTTGCGGTGATACCTCACATGCAGGGTGCAATTGCTGTTTACATATTACGCCATTATTTATTTTGCTTTTTTTTTATTTTTAAACTGTTCCTTACATTTTTTTTGTCATTTTTATTGTTATCTTATGGAATGTTAATATCCCCTATGATAGCAATAGGTAGTGACAGGTACTCTTTTTTGAAAAAAATGGGGTCTATTAGACCCTAGATCTCTCCTCTGCCCTCAAAGCATCTGACCACACCAAGGTCGGTGTGATAAAATGCTTTCCCAATTTCCTAATGGCGCTGTTTATATCTGGGGGGGACATTCCCTCCGCCCCTGCTGCCCCCATGCTTCGGCATATATGCTCTTTTTTTTAACTGTGGTGGTGAAATCACCTCCTACAGCGTTGGAGTCGCGGCTTTATGTATCGTGGGAGCAAACACTGTTGCTGTCAAGATAAATAAATCCGCGCTGCAGCTGAATGGCATACATGAAAACAAAAAAAAAATGGTTAACAATAAAACACAGTGTAGCGCCTGTGTACTTTCTGTACAGGTGCTATTCTAAATTTAAAGGGGGATAAGAGAGTTAATTAACTCTCATCCAGTTGATTTGTCTAAATTGGGTCTCTGTTTCAGCTGGGCTGTACTGTGGCCTCATTCTGTTGTTGCTGGGGTGCTATACCACCCCGGGGCGACAGGTGGTGCCAGTGGTGCCTCTTGCCAGCAGCCAATCAGGAGGGTTTTCCCTCGCGGGGCATGCTGGGGGAGGGTACTTCTGGAGCAGACGCCGTTTTGGCGGGGTTCTTCTTCTTGTTCCGGTTGTGGCACCCACCTTTAGGGTGACCACACATCACGGCTCCCCGGCGAGATGGCCTATCAGGCCGGGGTGCGCGTGCCACGCGGTGTTCCTGGTTCCGGGACCATGTTGGCCCGGAACCGTGGCGGGGCTCCAGTGGTCGACTGGGCCCCAACACTGAGGAGATCCCAAGCGAGATAGCTGTTCGGTGGGGAGTCCGTCTGAGGAGCGCCAATGAGAGGGTGGCGGTCCAACAGGGCCTAGACAAGCCACCGGGGATCGAGGTAACCGAATGCTGAGGGGGTGGATGTTAGCCACCTGTCAGTCGGTAACCTAATTGAACCTACCTGAGTGAGATCCAGGCCAGAAGAAGTTTACTGAGGAGAATAGTCTCCATGAACCTAAGTTCTGAGGACAGGTCTGTGGCAGAGACCTGTTTCTCTCAAAATCCTTGAGTGATATCCTGGCTGCCAGGTCGGTGTGAGAGGCCTGTCCAGATACACTATACCCACTCCGGCTGGAGTGGCGACGAAAGTGAAGTGTCGTTGGAAGCAGGACTGCTTCCGTTCTGTTGGGCCTGAATCTGCTAATCCTCCTCCTCACCCATCTTTGATCTATCTACCTCAAGTTTTATTGTTTGCCGTGTTGGGCAGAAATAAAAGCACAAGAAAGACACCTGCTGTTTGGACATTCCATCATTGCTGCTCTCATCATCATCTACCCCTAGACGCTTACAGAGGTAACACACCATCCCTATTCTATCCAGCGGCTTCTTCGGGGGTGAGCGCTACAACAGTAAACAGTAATGTATAAAGAAATTACATACCTGAAAAGCAAGCATGATAAAACATAATAACAATAAAACATTGCAGAATAGAATACAGTAAAAAAGAGCAGAACAATAGAGAGAAAATAGAGAGAGAGAGAGAGAGAGAGAACAATAAAACAACAACTATTTTTGTTTTTTTATTTTATATTTTGTTGGTGTTTTTTTTTACACTTTTTTTTGTAACTGTAACACCTGTAACGGTTCCAGGTTCGGGTCTCTCAAAATGCAATGGCATCTTGGGAGACCCTGTTTAAGTGTGTCCTAGTCTGTGAAATGCTGTAGCCTACACTAAAACTTCACTAGTGTGTGGTAGCGTTCAAAACATTCACCATCACCAATGCAAAGACCAGGATTATCAGAACAGCATGGACAATAATAACGGGTGTCACGCCTATATCCGCGCTTGCTACAGACACGACATCTTCTTTGGGGGGCTCGTTGGGTAGGGGTATTCTCGAGGACATACGGAAAATACCTCTCATGCAGCCAGCTTTCTGCATTTGGTTGGAAATGGTGAGGTGCAGCACCGCCTGAATACAGAAGGGCTGTGACGATCTCTTCCTGGAATTCAAGGAAGGATAAAGTCTGTCCTGAATCTCTGATAGCACATGAGAGTTCAGCAAAGCCAATTGAAAGAAGTAAACAGACACTTTTTGTACCAGCGTCTGGCCTTACGGGCTAATAGGTACGGCGCCAACAACTGGTCGTTGAGGTCCACCCCTCCCATATTTTGGTTATATTCGTGGACACAGAGGGGTTTCTCCACAACACCAGTCGCCGTCGTACTGTCGTGTCTGCGTGAAGGGAGGAAAGAACGAAAACGTTCCTTTTATCCCTCCACTTCACAGCGAGGAAATTATTACACTTCAAGCAGGCTCTTTCCCCCAGACTAAGACGGGAATCTACAAGCCACTGTGGAAAGCCCCGGCGATTAGATCGCACGGTGCCACATGCGCCAATCTGATGATCAAACAAGTGACTAAAAAGTGGCACGCTCGTGTAATAATTGTCCACATACAAGTGGTACCCCTTTCCGAATAAGGGCGACACCAAGTCCCAGACAATCTTGCCAGCGCTCCCTATGTAATCTGGGCAGTTCTCCGGCTCTACGTGACCCCTACAATGTACCCCTTACCAATTCACATAGGGGGGGTGGGATCTGGGGGTCCCCTTTGTTAAAAGGGGCTTCCAGATTCCGATAAGCCCCCCGCCCGCAGACCACCACAACCACTGGGCAAGGGTTGTGGGGATAAGGCCCTTGTCCCCAATAACATGGGGACATCCTCCCTATGTTGAGGGCATGTGGCCTGGTATGGTTCAGGAGGGGGGGCGCTCTCTCGTCCCCCTCTCTTTTCCTGCGGCCTGCCAGGTTTGCATGCTCGGATAAGGGCCTGATATGGAATTTGGGGGGACCCCCAGGTTTTTTTTTTTTTGGTTTTGGGGTGCCGTTTTTTTCAATGACTTTGATCTGTATTGCCGGGACCAACAATTCATGAATAGCGAGTAGTTTTAAATTACTTTTTTCCTTTAGAAATTACATTTTGTGCAGGGACAGTTCTAAACAAGGGGAAACATGCGCTACTCTACAGGCATACTATAGACAGTCCCAGGTACGAAATTTAAAGGAATATTTCACTTTATTGTTTCACTTTAAGCATTATTAAAATCATTGCTCCCGAAAAAACAGCCATTTTAAAACTTTTTTTTTTGCATTGATACATGTCCCCAGGGTTGCCAACTTTCAGTAAATTTACAAACAGTTTGTAAAATCTGTAATTTTTGCATCTGTCCATAAAGGTCCATTATGGATGTGTAGTCTGTATGTTCGTAATGGACATTTATGGACAGATGCAAAAATTACAGATTTTAGAAACTGTTTGTAAATTTACTGACGGTTGGAAACCCTGCATGTCCTCTGGGACTTGCATATTATCCTTTAAAATTAACACTTTTGATTTTTCATGTTCGTGTCCCATAGACTTTAACGGTGTTCGCGTGTTCGAACAAATTTTTTGCCTGTTCGCATGTTCTGGTGCGAACCGAACTGGGGGGTGTTCGGCTCATCCCTACTAGGGGCATTTGTGTCCAATCCACCAGAGATAGTGCCAAACCAGGAGTACCTTACTATTGAATTAGCCTACTGTGGAGATGGAGTGTGTGCTTGTTTATGATCAATTTAATTAGAGATCCATGCTGTCTGGTAAGAATCCACTCTTTCAATATAAGGAGCACATTTGAGCACTGGAGCACTTTAAAGCAGATTTTTTCCATAAGCATTAAACACTTTATCGCCTTGTAATTCATATTGACTTTTTCTAGAACAGATACAATGTTTGATGGACTTTAGTTTATATATTGGTGCACATGAACAAATATTACACATTGTTTTATTTGCAGATGCACGTTATTTTTTTCTATATGCATATTTATTTATTATATGGTCTATTTTTATTCATCAGTTTCACCCAATGGGTGATAGGAGGTATCATATCAATATAAGCATCATTTTTATGTGGGGGTATAGATAACTCATGTTATCTAAAGGAACAATGCACCATTTATTTTCAATAAGGTTTTTTTTCTGCCTGTGCCTCTGCTGTGGCAATTCACCCACATTTGTCCTGGTGACCATTGTCACTGAGACAGTAAATGATGGGAAATTCTAAATTTTACAAATGTCACCAGGAGGTGAGGGGAAATCTCCAAATGGGGTCATGTCCCAATGACAGCTGTCAGAGGAGAGGAGATGTTCCCTAACTTTAGAGAAATTTATGTTCTTCTTCTATAGCTTCAAGAACAGAAGGCACAGGAAAATTTACCAACGGAAAAAAAAACTCTATCCAAAACCAAAAGAGCAGAACAGAGAAAGGCTCTGAATTAAAGGTTAATGTTGCCACCTAAGTTGCTTTTTAAAGCGGAGGTTCACCCAAAAGTGAATATCCACTTTTCGGAACCCTCCCCCCCTCCGGTGTCACATTTGACACCTTTCAGGGGGGAGGGGGTGGAGATACCTGTATAAAACAGGTATTTGCACCTCTTCCTGGTATAGACTCCCGCGGGAGTCCGGCCCCTCCGCATCACATCCCCCCCCGTTGTGTTCTGGGAACACAATGGGAACCAGTGGGAACGGTGCAGCGCGAATCGTGCATCCGCAGTAGGAAACCGGGCAGTGAAGCCGCAGCGATTCACTTCCTGAATTCCCTCACCGAGGCTTCGGCTGCCGACCTGGACAGGTAAGTGTCCATGTTTTAAAAGCCAGCAGCTGCTGTATTTGTAGCTGCTGGTTTTTAAAAAAAAACAATATTTGCAGGTGAACCCCCGCTTTAAGGAAAAAAAACTTTCTAGGAGTCTTCTAAAAAAAAGGACATTTGCCCAGGGTTTGGTTTTAAAGTAACAAAAATAACATTATTTAAGACAAGCAGTTTCTGGTAAATATCTAAAGAAAATTAAATAAAAAAATGCAATTGTAGAACCCCTTTAAACATTTGTTACTAAATGCTACATACCATATAATCATCTTCCCCGAAAAGAACCTTGTTTCAGCGCAGTAAGCAGTAAACTATGCTAGGGTGTGTTCCTCTTCCAGGGGAATCGATTCAGTGCACCTTAGACACTGGAGAACCCACTTCCAAAGATTTTGGCTGCAGAAAACACAGTTCATATGAATCATTGTGATCTCCCACCTGTTATGTCAAGTTGCATCATATTTATCTCGGAGACCATCTGCATCCAACTACACAACAGGAAACACAGCTTCTTGGCTCTGATCCATTGGATTAGTTTGGAAGAAAATTGTGCTTCTTTTGTCATTACACAAGTTTACGTGAAAAAATAGGATCTATAAAATAAATACTTTGGTTTAGGCTATCAGCTAAATTGTATGGCTACAGATGTCTGTTCTATAAGTATCCATCAAACCAAGGCCAGACAGGTAACCCTAGAAGTTAGGAAGATTCATCATTGTGTATAGATCACTGTAAAGACACGTAGACTTGTTTCATGCTTAAAGGGGTTGTAAAGGTTTGTTTTTTATTTTCTAAATAGGTTCCTTTAAGCTAGTGCATTGTTGGTTCACTTACATTTTCCTTCGATTTCCCTTCTAAATTTTTTTTTTCTTTATCTGAATTTCTCACTTCCTGTCTCTCCTCAGTAAACTTGACACCATCATCCGAGCGGCGTTTAGTCAGCCAGAACAACTTACTGTACAGCTTACTGAGGAGGAACAGGAAGTGAAGCCTCGTACACACGACCGAGGAACTCGACGAGCGAAACACATCGTTTTCCTCGTCGAGTTCCTTGTTAGGCTGTCGAGGAACTCGACAAGGCAAGTTTCTCCATTCCCGTCGAGGAAAAAGAAGACATGCTCTCTTTTTGGCTCGACGGGATCCTCGACAGTTTCCTCGTCGAAAAATTAACACACGACCGGTTTCCTCGGCTAAAAAAAATCCCAGCAAGTTTCTTGCTGGTTTTTGCAGAGAAACTCGGTTGTGTGTACGAGGCCTGAGAAATTCAGACAAAGAAAACAAAGAAAAAAAAAGAGTTAGAAGGGAAATCGAGGGAAAAGGTAAGTGAACCAACAATGCACTAGCTTAAAGGAACATATTTAGAAAATAAAAAAACAAATCTTTACAACCCCTTTAAATATGTATACAATGTTGACTCCACAAACAATGGTAGACATGTTTATGCAGACAATCAGAATCATATACAGACTCATGCAGTAAAAATTAATTTGAAAAAAAGTAATTGGAAAACCAATTTTTATGTTCATTTCATGTTATCTTATCCCTATCAACTTATGGCACCCCACCAATTTAAAAAAATTCTAAAGATTCTTATCATTCTTATAGAATTTTTGTATTATTAGTAAAAAATCTTATACATACCTGCTTTGTGCAATGGTTTTGCACAGATTAGCCCAATCCTACTCTTATGGGGTTCTCTGCTTCTGGTTTATCCCCCCTGAGTGCCTCCATAGCAAGCCGCTTGCTATTGGGACACTCATGTGGACACGCTCCATTGACACACACAGCATGGCTAGACGCCCCCTCCTCACTGACTGTCATTGACAGCAGCAGGAACCAATTGCTCTTGCTGCTGTGTCAATCTCCAGTTAGGAGAGAGGGAACAGAGAGAACCATGGCATAGAACTGGATTGAGATTGGGCTCAGGTAAGTAAAGGGGGGAGGGGGGTTGAGGGGGTGCTACACACAGTTTTTTTTTTACTGTACCTGTACCGTTTTTTTTTAAATGCAGAGAATGCATTAACCAGTTGCATACCCCTATCAGAGAAGTATGCATTAGCTATGCTAGAAACAGATGGACCAGAAATGAGTTAAGATGGTGAAAATAACAGATCTGGGGATGGGGGTGGGAAGGGTTAAACAAATACAGAACGTATGTAAGATTTTAAAATGTATATGTATTTTGTACTGTATATGGAAACATTCCCAAATGAAACAAAGTTTAAATAAAAAAAAAACAGTTGCATACCTTTGGTATGTTACACACATCCATAATCCTCTGTACATAAGGTGTCTCCTGAACATCCACGTACGCCTTACGTAAACGGCGTAGCTTACTGCGACGGGCGCAAGTACGTTCGTGAATTGGCATATCTAGGTCATTTACATATTCGACGCGTAAATCAATGGAAGCGCCCCCTAGCGGCCAGCGTAAATATGCGCCCAAGATACGACGGCGTAGGAGACTTACGTCGGACGGATGGAGCCGAAATTCAGGCGTATCTCCTTTGCAGAATCAAGCGCATAGCTACGATGGCGCATCGTAGATACGTCGGTGTAAGTCTTTGTGAATCCGGGCCATAGTGTCTACAAAATAGGGGATAGATTTATGGCATTTTTTTTTAGTAGTAATGGTGGCGATCTGCCATTTTTATCGGGCCTTCGACATTATGGCAGACGCATCGGACACTTTTGACACTATTTTGGGATCATTGCCATTTATACAGCGATCAGAGCTACAAATAGCCACTGATTACTGTATTAATGACACTGGCAGGGAAGGGAGTAAACACTAGGGGGCGATCAAGGGGTTAAGTGTGTCCTAGGGAGTGATTCTAACTGTAGAGGGGATGGTCTCATTATAATATGACAAGGATCACTGCTCCCGATGACAGGGAGCAGTAGATCCCTATCACGTTGCTAGGCAGAACAGGGAAATGTCTTTTTTACATTGGCATCTCCCCATTCTGCTGCTCCGTGACACGATCGTGGGCCACCGGCAAACATCGAGTTTGCGGGACCCATGGGCACTCTCCTTTGACGGGTGCACGCACACTAGGCGGCAAATTTAAAGGGATGTACAGGTACGCCCATTTGCCTGCCCCTGCCATTCTGCCAACGTAAATCGCTGTTTAAACACAAGCAGTGTACGTACCTGAACTGACCTGGTATCAGCCTCCTGCAGTCCCTGTACAGAAGGGTTAGAGTGAGAGGAAGAAGTAGCTGACAAGAAATATTTTGATAGGAAGAGAGAGCAGAGTGAGAGATGAGCACATTACTGTGCTGCTTTTCCTTTCACTGTTCAGTCACAGGGTCCAGGACCATCTAGGCGCAGAGGAAGTGGCTTGCACAATGCTGGCAGAAAAAAAAGTACTGCAGGGGAAATCTTTGAAGTAAAGGTGAATATTGCAGCAATGGCTGGATTTGTTCTGTACGTATGTTTTTAATGGGGTTTTCATTTTAGCTTGTTACATTTAGCTGAAGATCTGCTTTAAATCTTACTGTGGGATCTTTATTTGCTCTGTGTGTGTTCAACATCCAAATAATGCTGCTTTTGTGCCTTCTGTTCCTATAAGTTAAGCTAAGGAATGTGCATGTCAACATTTTAAAGAAAAATTAAGTGAAATAAAAAACAAATGTGATCAGTTTGCTAAGCAATGAGATGTGTATGTGACAACTAAACAGCATGTCAAAGTAACTATACACTATGCTATCATAGATATAGTACATAGTATAGATATTTATCACATGATTCTCCACTTCAGGCACCAACATATGGGACTTTGTGTTCTGGCACATGCTTGAACTTATACTTATCTGCACAAAGATACGCACATGTGGTGAACAATAACCCCCATGCATAACTTACTGAGGCTTTTTACAAATAAGAGTTTTCTACAGTCTCCTTTTATTATAGCTGTGTGTGCTTGATGCAATATTATTCCTGCATGACATGTGCATATAAAAATGATAACAGTGGATAAAAAGACCCCAATTTTTTTTTGAGGAATTCACAGTTTAATTTTCGGCAGGCTGAACTGAAGTGTACATAGAAAACTATACATTTTAGCAGAATCACTGAACATTCTATTTGGATATGATTTGCTTATCAACACACAATTAATGTGCCAGTGTACCTTTATTTCCTTTTATAAATCAGGCCTATAGTCTCCATTTGGTTCAGCAAGAAAATGTGTAGATTGTAGGTTACAGAACCCTAAAATGCAGCTATATACTCTATAGTCTCTATAGAGAGCATTAAAGGGGTTGTAAAGGTACAATTTGTTTTTCCTAGATAGCTTCCTTTACCCTAGTGCAGTCCTCCTTCACTTATCTCATCCTTCGATTTTGCTTTTAAATGTCCTTATTTGTTCTAAGAAATCCTCACTTCCTGTTCTTCTGTCTGTAACTCCACACAGAATGCGAGACTTTCTCCCTGGTGTGGAGTGTCGTGCTCGCCCCCCTCCCTTGGACTACAGAAAAATACCCCACAAGGATACAGCACCTCAAAGGCTACTGTTTGTAGCATATACATTTTTTTATTGGACATTAAATCCCATTACAAATATCACAGCATGTGTCGGCTAACCCCACAAGGGACAATCTCCCAAACACTGCCCACTCGCCTCCCCCCATTCACCCTAGACACCCACCCCAAGGGCCTTCCATCCACTTCAGCACCCCGGAGTATGCCCTGTAACCTACAATCTTACAAGCTCCAAACCCTCTCCTCCACTGATCAAAGATAAACCTTAAAATCCGGGGGGGGGGAGTACAAAAAGGAACAGTCTGTGTGAAATTCTATGCATGCATAGAAGCAGATCCTGTTGTACAAAAGTCCCATGTACCTGGATCTATTAGCTGAATTCCATCTGCTGAAGGCTGGTGGATGTCTTGCCGTGATATTGGCTCCTTGCTGGATCATGGAACAAGATAATATGAAATTAAACCCATGTCAATGGTGAGCATACATACATGCCACCCCTGTTCCCTCTTTACTCCAAGTCCTCAATTCCTTACTGCTAGATCCAGCCTGACAATTTAAGAGGAAGAAAAAGGGCGTCTTATGAAGCATTGAAGACATCTGAATGTAGAATATGTGTGGTTCAATTTATAAGAATATAAGTGCCAAAGGGAATGCAGGGCTCAGAATAGGGGGACGAAAGACTAAATGGGGGGGGGGGGGTTGGATGTTGGGATTGGGCTTTAGGTGGAGCAACTGATGATATAGCAACCTATCATCTTTCAACAATTACACATGGCAGTTAATCTGTATAGATGATCAAGATGACATCTCTATCATTGTTCTCCAAGAGGAAGAAACATTAGACATAGATGTTATGGATAACATTTCCATAATTTGTTATCAAGATAAATAAATATTAAACATCAGACTTAAATAAACATGCAGCCCATGAAACTGCTATGGGACCATGAAGCACAGAGGTCCCAGACCTGTCTGGCTACACAGGTATTTAGGCTATCAGTAGAAGCATTTCTATAAAGTTAAGGATTTTGTGTCAAAAGAACTGCTTTGCTTCCTTATATTGAAAATGGGAACTCAAAGCTCTGATTGAACTCAAAAGCACCTCAAACACATCTCAAATGTAAACTTCAAGCATGCTAAACTTATCCATCTACACAAGTCCCAAAGCATGTTTTTTTTATTTTTTACTTTTCTCAGTTTAGTAAACAGTTCTTAACCTGTTAATGTTGACATATTATCAATATAACTTATTTTAATTGTTATACATGTATTGGTTGATCAATAATGGTTAAGTTTTATCAATTCAACTTAAAAAAACTGGTGGAGTGTCTGGTGATCTGTACCCTAGGGCACAAACTCATGTCTATCAGTTGCCTCAGTAACATCTGCCATCAATTGTCTCACTATTATGAAATCAATTTACTGGTTAAATTAGCAATTTGACTACACTTGGCTTCTCCAAGGTCATGCATGTGTGTCTTCTTTATCTGTCTGAATTGGTGTCTATTCTTCTTTTGTCTACATGGCTGAAAACCATCCAAACATTATTCAGAGGTGTGGACTTGCTCTCCCACTTGCACTACAATTCTGAGATAATTGTCGAGCTGTTTGTGTTTTCCCAAAGACCTTACATGGATAATCAGTGCATTGTCAGTCCTTCTTTTTCTGCTGTCATAATATCAATGAACTTTATTTGATGCATGGGTGAGTGCCCTTCTTTTTGGATTTCAAGGCCAAATTTTATTGGTTTTCTATTTGCCTAGTTAATTTGCATGGGAACAATGGGCAGCTTTTGTGACATCTGAGTGCTATATCATCATCATCTATCATTGTACCCTTAAGCTACATAGACATCTCTGTATTACATGCTTGACGGGGATTGCAGAACCTCCTATAGATCCCAGGAAGATGACCTTATTTAGAACTTGAAAACCTTCAAATGACCCCAGCCTTTCTAAAGCGCTCTAGCAAACATTGACAATCTCCATTATCTGGTAACAGTCTGAGCATAGTCTCTTCAAGCTGGGTATACTTAATGGCATGTAATATGTTGGCTTTACAGTGGCCAATCTGGCAACATTTTTAGGCTCATTTATACATCTTTAAACATATTTTTTTGTACATCCTTACAGTAAACTGAGTTGAATATTCCCATTCCACACGTTCTTAGAGTGGTTTAAAGCAAGTGAATGCTGTAGCAAGTACAAGCTGGGAAGCAATGCCAACACAAGTCAAAGCATATATCACCAGCATGTCAAAAAGCCAGAAACCTCGCTGGCAGAAATGAGAAAGCCGTTGGAAACAGTGTGCAGTGGAACATAAGGAACAATATTTGCAGCGCTAATACAGTTGATACAATTTGTGTTCAAATAGCAAGAAGAAAAAAAATCAAAAAGTCCAATAAAAATGTATGTAGCCATGATAATAGTGAAGCTTCTTTTTCTTTTCTTGAAATCTGTGAGTCACCATGTGATAGAGACCATATTAATGTTAGTGATCCAAATCCACCATGTGATCTACCACCAGAGATAAGATGGACTCTTACCAAAACAGATGGACTCTATTACAGAGTCACATCTGCCTTAAATGACAAATGTGTCCAAATGTGCCAAATCCCAGAGAATCACAAGTAATCCAGGTCCATCTCAGATGGATATGATGGAGCAAGATGTCACCATACAAATAAAATGTAAAAAAGGCCACATAGTGTAAAACTGTAAAATGTATTTAGTGATGCAAAGGGGTTAAAAATACGATATGATATGATAAAAACAGCGCTGTATAAGAGTCAAAATTCACAATCTCTGCATAAAGAAGATCCAACACACATTCCATGTGTACGCCTCCCTGATTATGTCAGTTATGATGAAACACGTTGGGAAGTAGACATGTGCATTCGTTTTCGTCCGAATGCATTTTCGTCCAAATTTCAGGGTATTTTCGTTATCGCTTTAACAAACGAAAACGAACGCGCAGAATCCGAAATCCGAAAGATCCGACATAAAAAATGCTTTTTTTTTGTTTTCGCTACTACAACAGTTCGATATACATAGGAGATTCGACATGACACTGACAATGGCAATCTGTGTCTATCGAACCTGTGGTAGAATGTGCTTAATCTTAACTCTATTAGTCCAAGATTATTCTACATAGAGAGGAAAGAATCGACATAGAGAGAAAAGATTCGACATTATAGAGACAGTGTTGGGGTAGACCATTCGACATGAACGGCGAAGATTCAACGAAGCAGAGAAAAACATACAAACATTGAATCTGTCATTGAAGGCTTATGATTTCTGTTGAAAGTTTTAAGAAGATTCGACAAGCAGCTAAGCTGTACGACGCCACAATCATACATTTTCGGTCAAATGCTCTGCCCATAGGCTATAGAAGAATTTGAATGTTAGTTGACTAGTAATAATAATTCATAAATATAATTATTACTAGTGTCATACAACATAAGAATTCTTCTATAGCTTGTAGGCGGAACATTCGACCGGAAATGTACGATTGCGGCATCGTACAGTTTAGCTGCTCCGTCGAATATTCTTAGAACATTCGACAGACACCATAAGCCTTCAATTGACAGATTCGACCTTAATTAATTTGGATTTTGGGACAAATGCATTTTATAATAAAATTAAATAAATAAAAAGGAATTTCGGGAGTAACTAAATAATTTTATTTTTCGGACGAAAACTAAACCTACGTGACTTTTGTTTGCCTTGTATGCAATTGCCTTGTATTTATTATGAATTTTGACTATTATACAGGGCTATGTCTGAGTACTGAGAACTGAGTTTCATCTGAGACCTGAGTTGAGGGAATGGAACTACCCTTATATACACAGTTTCATAGGGAAATATGCATAGCTGAGGTTGTCAATCACCTGTTGTGTGCTGGAGGGTAAGTGGGGCCTTTTTCCGAGAATGTCTGTAGCAGAGGAATTAGAGAGGAGACAGAAATCAAGTGATTTGGATAGAGGCAAGTACACACTACAGAACAACATGCTTTGTTTCTTTTTAAATTTCAGAGGTTTACAACCACTGCTGTCTCAGCAAAGTGGAAGTAAGACTATAAAAACTGAGGTTGTTAGTACGATGCTTATGTATATGCATATTTATTTCTGTGATGTTAGGGTTTAGGACAGTGTTTCTCAACCTTTTTCCAGTCGGGGGGCCCTTGAAAAGTATTTTCAGTCTTGAGGCACCCCTGTCCAAGACTTGGTTCACGTCGCTGTGTGTTGCAGAACACGCGCAAAATCGTGCTCGTTCTTGACACACAGACAAATGCTCTGCTCTTTAGGGGTGCCATTAATTCTTAATGGTGCCCCATCCATTGGCAAACATGGGTTGCTTTTGTTGTGGCACAATTAAAAAAAATTGGATTGAATTGGATTAAACAATAAAATAAATAATCTGAGGAGACCCTCTAATTGGGATCACAATCTGGTCCCCAAATTACAGAAATCAGGAGCAGCAGCAGATGTCATACATGTCCCCAAGCTGTGGTATTCCAACAACAAACTGCGTTTTCTGGCAGAGCAGCTTGAAGCCAGGGAATCACTTTCTGGTCTTCCATGTAGCCTTCACGCTTCCCTGCAGCGTTCCATCCACGGCTCCCTCCATGCCCCCTTGCAGGCTGTGGCTCTGGTGGTGTGAATGTGGCAGGAGGAGGAGAAGGATGGGCCAGGTCACAGATATGTGTGACCTCTGTCAGCTGGCCCATCATTGCTGTGAAGGACACTTGCGAAAAGCTCCTCTGTGAGGGCACGTTTTCCCTCCTCAATTTTTTGCAGCTTATTGGCCATGTAGCAACTGTAGGCCTTTACAGGGTTGAGGGGGGCCCTCATGATGGCAGCTGTGTCCCTGATGATTTTAAGTAACTCCTCCTCCTACCGTGTCATCCGCCTGGGTCTCTTGGCTCTGACGTGGAGGGGAGGCACCTGGGACTGGGTGCTGCCACTTGGCCTGGACACCTGCTGACTGCCACTTGGCCCAGCCTCCTCCTGTCTGACACTCACCCCTTCCTCCTCCTGGCTGCCACGTTCCAGAGCCTCGTCCTCCTAGCTGAGCTCTTCCTGTGTATAAAAAAGGGACATAGTTTTAGTTTTTGCTTCATCAATAACACACATTTTTAGGCGAAGAAATATATTGTAAACTACTATACCTGGCTGAAGATGTGGAGATCTGGCTCTTCAAGCTCAGCTTGCTCCTCGTCACCCTCTGCAGGGGTGAGGGGGAAGGGTGGAAAGAACACTACAGGAAACGGTGGAGGGAAGGGTGGAGGGAAGACTCGAAAGTGATTCCCTCGCTTCAATTTGATCATCCAGAAAATGCAGGTGTTTGAAGTACCACAGCTTGGGCACATGTACTTGGTCTGCTGCTGCTCCTGATCTCTGTGTAGCGCGGACCTCTTTGTACTGCTTCTTATATGCGTTCCTCAGATTATTTATTTTATTGTTAATCATATTATAATCTGCCTCTGGGATCCAGGTCATATATTCTGCAAATTCTACAATTGTTGCCCTTCGTGCCACACTATTGTGATAAAGACTGTTTCTAATTTCCCAAAGGTTGCGTAGTTTGTGATACTTTTCTATGAATTTTAGCAGTAGGTCAGGCTGTCTTAATTTATCCATTGTTGCTACAAGAGAAAACAAAAGACATAAACACTAGGTCATCTTGAATTGTCCTAATCTTATCATAATATAGGCCTTTATACACAGTGTGAAGTTCTGCTACTAATGCTTCCCAGCTCTCCCCTATTGTTGTGTAGTGATGACTCACCTGCAGACCCTGTGTTTACATCTAAATAACCGGCATTCATATGTAAAAGTGATGAGAGTGTTCATCTATAAATCAAAGCATCATTCAAATGTATATAATGCCCCTCTGCAGTGATAAGATGATTTTTAAGTCTCGCTGATATATATTGTATGTCTCAGAGCAGATGAAGAGCAAAATTGCATGGGGGCCCCAAGATTTTTTTGGTCAAGGGTCCAATCAACATAAAAAATACGACCCTGCATTTATATCATGACTCAAGTAAATAGGCCACTGATGGCCCCAGTTTCATTTTTACCTTTGTTTCAGTCGTTCAGGACTTCCGTTCGTCCTTACTCCACACACCCAACGTAGTCACGTCGTTCTCATTATATACCCTGCGCATGCGTGAAACTCCACCCACCCATGGCGGTCTTTTTCCTCTATTCCCCGCCCCTTCTCGTTCAACGCACATTGAGAGACGACAATATGGCGGTGACACGTGTGCATGCTATACCCCGTACCGATGAGGAAAGCCCGTAGGCGGGAATGTCCCGATCCAGGCCCAGACGATACAAGGACACTAATATGTCAATTAATGAGATGGTGGAGATGGTGGACGTACTGCGGAGGAAAGATTAAGATGGCGATCATGGGCCATACAACACGCCTAATCTGAGAAAGGCACAAATAATGGACAAAGTGGCGAAGAGTCTTTGCCATAAATTTGGGGTCAGGAGATCCAAGGAGCAGCTCCGTAAAATTTTGCACTTTGATATTCCACAAGCCAAAATTTGAAGATGCACACTATGGCCCAGATTCACAAAGGACTTACGACGGCGTATCTCCTGATACGGCGTCGTAAGTCCGAATGTGAGGCGTCGCATCTATGCGCCTGATTCATAGAATCAGATACACCTCACTGTTACCAAGATACGACTGACGTAAGTCTCTTATGCCGTCGTATCTTGGGTGCATATTTACGCCGGCTGCAAGGGGCGCTTCCGTAGATTTACACATAGAATATGCAAATGAGGTAGATACGCCGATTCACGAATGTACTTGCGCCCTCTACGCCGTTTACGTTAGGCTTTTGTCTGGCGTAAAGTTACCCCTGCTATATGAGGCGCAGCCAATGCAAAGTATGGACGTCGGAACAGCGCCGTATTTTACGTCGTTTGCGTAATTCGTACGTGAATGGGGATGGGCGTAGGTTACGTTCACGTCGACTAAGCATTGAGCCGGCGTAATTTAGGGAGAAAATTTGACGTGATACTGAGCATGCACGCGCATGCGCCGTTCGTTAGGCGCGTCATTTACGTGGGGTCACGATTCATTTCCATACAACACGTCCCCTACCAGCCTACTTTGAATTACGTGGGCTTACGCCGACCCATTTACGATACGCCGCCGCAACTTACAGAGCAAGTGCTTTGTGAATACTGCACTTGCCTGTCTAAGTTGCGGCGGTGTAGCGTAAATAGGATACGCTACGCCCGCACAAAGATGCGCCCAGATATGTGAATCTGGCCCAGTGTGTCAACATGTACTATCTGCCATCACAGGATATCACAGGATATCTATGTCCGTGTTTTGTGGGTGCAACCCCTTCCTCGCTACTCAAGTAGGTGAGAGAAAGGGTTTGCACCCCCAAAACATGTCCATTGATCCCCCATGATGTCAGATAGCACATGTTGACTATTGGCATGGGATCAGGATATAAAAATACCCATTTTGCCACACAAACTGTGTGCATCTCCAAATTTTGGCTTGTTCAGGGGTGACATCACCCCATCTCATGTGTTTATAAAGGTTGAACTTTGTAAGTTCCATTGTTTTTAGATATTTGCTTGTTTAAACCATGCCTGGTTAGGCAAACCAAATTAAAAAAAGGTTATATTTAAAAAAAAAAAAATTCTAACGCACAAGTTGTGCACAGAGTAAAAAATATTTTATACTCAACAATGTGTGGCTTTTTCTTTCTATGCTCAATACCAGTTTGTACATTTATAAAAGTACTTGTTTACTGTGACAATTGTGTTTTTTTACTAAAATAGAGAAATCCATTTGGCACTACAAGTGCACTAGGAGAACCTGGGAGACAGATAAAAGAAACACAAGCAATAATGACAAAAAAAGTTTTTCAAAGAGCACATTTTGTGTTTATTTTTTGTAAAAAAAATGAAAGATTGTCTGGCATAGCGATGGCCCCCTACCCGTGAAGTACTCCACGTATTTATCTCGTACTTCATGGGCACTTTGGGGGGCCAAGCCAGTACAGCCAGTGTCCAGGCCAGTCATTGTTTGAGAAAGTCCGGCCTCAGGCCCAACATTTGTTAGATACGATGAGGAATGTCTGTGTAGAAAGTTGTGCAGAATGCAGCAGCAGAAGGCAATGTTATTCCATTTGTATTCCGCCATGTGGATGGCTGTCAGGAACAGGCAGAAATGGCTGGCCATTATCCCGAAGGCATTCTCAACAACCCTCTGGGCTCTGGCCAGCCGGTAATTAAAAACCCTTCTCTCCGGGGTGAGGGTCCTCTGGGGGAACGGCCGCATCAGGTGTGGTCCCAGCCCGAAAGCTTCATCCGCAATAAAAACAAACGGAAGTCCCTCTACGTTGTCTTCATCAGGTGGCAGTGCCAGGCCACCAGTCTGGAGACGTTGGGCAAATTCCGTCTGTGCGAATACTCCAGCCATTCTTCCCCACGTCCACATACATGAATTCGTACTGTGCCAACACCACCACCATTAACACAATACTATTGAAACCTTTGTAGTTAAAATAGTACGACCCCGAACGGGGTGGGGGCACTATGCGGACGTGTTTCCCATCGACTGCCCCTCTGCAGTTAGGAAAGTCCCACCGCTCGGCAAAATGGGATGCCACAGTCTGCCATTCCAGTTAAACAAGAAAAAAAAATAGAACTTTTGCACATAAACATTGCAAGCAGATTACAAAAATACAGTCTGGTCCAACATCAGTATAAGACATTTATTTTAATGAGTATTTAAAGCCAAACATATAAAAGGCCCACATATCAGATTCCTCACCCCCTCTGATGGCCCATTGTAAAAAGTTAAGGGGGGGGGATTCTAGATGAGTTTGGGCCCTCCAAAAAAAGCCTCTAGCACTCTGCCTAAATTGAATGAGAAACAATACATTGGGACACATTTTAGGAGGGGGGGGATTCCAGCTGAGTTTGGGCCCTCCAAAAAAAAGCCTCTAGCACTCTGCCTTAATTGAATGAGAAACAATACATTGGGACACATTTTAGGAGGGGGGGGGAGGTTCCAGCTGAGTTTGGGCCCTCCAATAAAAAGCCTCTAGCACTCTGCCTAAATTGAATGAGAAACAATACATTGGGACGCATTTTAGGGGGGGGTCAGAACTACAATGGAGCAGACAAAATATATTGTTAACAGGCTAGGTGTGTTTGGGCCAAGGATAGCTTGCTGGAGAGGTTAGTGAAGGGAAATATGCATGTAGGCCAAAAAAGGAGCATTAAAAGCTTACAGCATGCTGTAACAGCACTGGTGAATAAAGTGAACCACAACTGCGGTTAGCAAGGATTTCAATGCGCTTCTCTATGTGACAACTCAGTATTAGCCCCAGGCGTCACTCATGGCAAACAGGAGTTTGGGGGATCTTTACATCATCTCTCTGTCACATAAAGAAAGGCGTTGAGCTACTAAGGATGGACGCATTACAACATGCGACCAGAGCTTAGCTTTTAAAATTATAGTATATAGTTCAAGGTCAATATTCCAATACACCTCTATATGCAAGTGATTATCAGTATGGGACCCCAGGCGTCACTCCTCACAAACAGGAGTTTGGGGGTTCTCTACATCATATCACCTTGAGCATATAGGGATGTATTAGGCCACTAAGGGAGATGCTATGAAATAGCATCAACCCCGTGTATAGAAAAGTTAGAGCGAACATGTTCAAACAATTAGGACAAGGCCTATAACGGATTTGTACTTATGTTGAGCTCGTAGTAAATATGAGTTGTAGTAACAACTAATAGTTGCGTATGAGAGGCAATATAGCCCAGGTAATGTGAGAGTACATGTAGTAATTTGGAGTTGTAGCAACAACTAATAGTTACATATGAGAGGTGAATATAGCTCAGGGTATTTAAGTGTAGATGTCTCTTTAAGATATTCCTTAGCAAACAGTCCTTCAGCACAACAGTATCCTAAATATGTTGATAGTTCGAAGGCATGATAAACAATAGCAATTGTATAGATGGAACATAAGTAGCAGATCTTACTATAGCACTACAAGTGATACAATAGCTACTTGCAGGCTTCAGTATAGGCAATAAGAATTCTGTGGTGAAGGATGTTCAGCAAGTAGGCCTGAAAGGTTGTCCCCAGCAATGACTCTCAGTTGCAGTAGATGAAAATAGCACTAAAGGAGTAGTTGCGGCTGGAGCAGTGTTGCGGCATGGGGAGCGATGACACCCATCTCTGTAGCTTGGCCAAGCTACGGCTGACAATAATAGAATGGTGTGCAGGAGGCACACCGCTCTGTTTAAAAATAGGGCTCAGGTGCAGTGCATTAGCACTGATTTGAAAAGAAGCGCCGTTTGTTGTGGCGCACTTCCACGTTCCACGGTGGAACGCAGGAGGCGCCACGCGATGACGTCATCGCGTGGTCGCCGTAATGTGTTCCAGCGTGGAACGCATTACAGCCAGAACGGGGGCGAGGAGCGCCCATTACACATGCATGGGGACAAAGGGGACATTCACAGCATATTACAATCATGGTAATTAGGGAAGGATGAAATAAATACAATACATTAGCATACATTCAATACATAGAATGTGATGTTAAAGGAGAAAACTTACCTTAACCACTTCCCGCCCGGTCAATAGCATATTGACGTCCGGGAAGTGGTTGTGTTATCCTGATTGGACGTCTATTGACGTCCTGCAGGATAACAGCCGCCGCGCGCCTGTGGGGGCGCGCATTGCGCCGATCGGTGGTGTGGTGTGTCAGTCAAACACAGCGCAACACCAATCTCAGTAAAGAGCCTCTAGCTCACGGCTGATCACGATGTAAACAGGAAGAGCCGTTGATCACACTGGACCACCAGGTTGCCGCCCAGGACCACCAGGGAAGCACACAACATGTGGAGGGTCAGGTAAGTCCCCATGGCCATCCACATTTACAAATGTATGCATAACATATGCCAATCAGTGCCCACAAATGGGCACTGACTGGCACCAGCATGGCACAAAAAAATTTGTGATGCCCAGCAATGCCACCCACCAGTGTCAACAGTGCCACCTATCAGTGCTCATCCATGCCCATCTGTGCCCACCTATCAGTGCCCGTCCATGCCACCCATAAGTACCCATCAGTGCCAGCTATGAGAGCCCATCAGTGCCGCCTATGAATGCCCATCAGTGCCGCCTATGAATGCCCATCAGTGCCGCCTATGAGTGCCCATCAGTGCCGCCTATGAATCCCCATCAGTGCTGCCTATGAGTGCCCATCAGTGCCACATACCAATGCCACCTATCAGTGCCCATCAGTGCCACTTAATTGGTGCCCGTCAGTGCCGCCTTATCAGTGCCCGTCAGTGGCGTCGTTATTAGTGCCTGTCAGTGCAGCCATATCAGTGCCTATCAGTGCAGCCATATCAGTGCTCGTCATTGAAGAATAAAAGGTACTTATTTATAAAATAAATTAACAGAAACAAAGAAAAACATATTTTTCAAAATGTTCGCTCTTTTTTTATTTGTTGCTTAAAAAAAATATCGCAGAAGTGAGCAAATACCACCAAAAGAAAGCTCTATTTGTGGGAACAAAATGATACAAAATGTGTTTAGGTACAGTGTAGCATGACCGCGCAATTGTCATTCAAATTGCGACAGCGCTGAAAGCTGAAAATTGGCTTGGGCAGGAAGGTGTATAAGTGCCTGGTATGAAAGTGGTTAATATAGTCCTCCATGACTTGTATGATGGCAGAACACGTCTCTGGGATTATGATCCCAAGAGCCTGGTGGGAGATGCCTGTCGAGAACTTGAGGTCCTGCAAGCTTCTCCCAGTCGCCAGGTACCTCAACGTGGCAATGAGCCTCTGCTCGGCAGTGATGGCTTGGCGCATCACAGTGTCCTGCCTCATGATATAGGGGGACAGCAAATCCAACAGACGGTGAAAAACGGGGTCTGTCATACAGAGAAAATTCCTGAAGTCATCAGGTTTATTCTCCTGGATTTCCCGCAGCAGAGGCATATGAGAGAATTGGTCCCGCTGGAGCAACCAATTCTTGGCCCATGAACTCCTCCTCGCCCTATTCACGGACTGAGCGTGGATTACAGTATGAACTGCAGCACCAAGCCCATACGCAGCACGAACTCGACAATGAAAACGTACTTCCAACATGACTTAAAACCGGTCGGCTGGTCAGAACGAACTTTAAACAGAACGCACTGAGGAACAGCAAGGCCTATAAAGAACGACCTGAAAACCAGAAAACGAGCGGACAGGAATGCACTACAAAACAGATACGACCTGTCTGCTCGCCCTGAAAGACAGATACGAACCCACGAGCACCAACTGAACACAAGAAAACGATCTGAAAAGCACGGAGACTGAAAAGCGCGAATCGGCTCTCACCTAACTTTTACTAACACGCGGTAACACAAAATCAGCAAAAGCAGCCCAAAGGGTGGCGCCGTTGGATTTGAACTTCCCCTTTATAGTGCTGTCTTACGTGTTGTACGTCACAGCGTTTGGACACGATCGGATTTTTAACCGATGGTGTGTAGGCAAGACTGATTAAAGTCAGCTTTATCGAGTATCAGATGAAAAAATCCATCGGATTAGAATTCATCAGATAACCGATCGGCTTTAGACGAATTTGTGGTTCCCTCCGCCCAGTCTATGTCTGAATAAATAAAATCCCCCATTATTATAACACTTCCCATCCTTGCTGCTAATCCAAATTGTGATAGGAGATTCGTCTCCCCCTCATCCCTCGGGTTAGGGGCCTATAGCATACTTTCAGTATTATTTTCTCTCTAGCTTTATCCCTTTGGCGCTCTACCCATAAGGATTACACCTCCTCCCTAGCTCCCTTATTGATGTCATCTCTCACATTATTCTTGATAAAGAGCATACCCTTGAATGGTTGCCAGCAAATCATGAGAGCTGTTGGTGTTAAACCAGGTCTCTGAAATTCCCACAAAATCGAAATCCTCCTGGTTCAACAGTATCTCTAGTTCACTCTAGCCTCGGAGTCACTTTTGACTCCGACATGACAATGGATGCTCAGATTGGGTCAGTAGTTAGCGGATCTCACCATCTTCTGGGCCCGCTGCGAAGACTCGTCCCCTTCATCCCGAAAGAAGATTGGTGGGAACAATAATCAATTCCAGGCTCGATTATGCAAACTCCCTTTACCTCGCACTCCCAAAATACCAGATTGCCCGTCTACAAGTCGTCCAAAACACGGCGGCACGACTGGTAACTGGAAAAAAAACCTGGGAATCAATCACTCCCTCCCCGAGGTCCCTCCACTGTCTGGCCGTAAAGGACTGAGTCACATTCAAGGCCCTCTGCCTGACGCACAAATGTGTACAAGGCATCGCCCCCAATATTTATGTGAGAAAATAAAAAAACACAACCCCAATCGCGTTTTCTGATCAACTGACCAAAATCTACTACAAATCCCCAAGTCCCACTACAAGACAAAAGCAGAACGAAGATTTGCAGTCCAAGGACCTCGACTGTAGAACGCATTACCAACTAATATACGAACGGAAGTGAACCACCAAGACCCACCTATTCTGAAGGCTAAATAGGAGGAATTGGACACCAAGCGCCTTGAGGCGATTCAGTTTGCATTTGTAGCACTATAAAAGTTATTCACTCGCTCACTCACTCACTCACTCACTCACCCATCTTGTCTGCCAGGCTCCTGGCATTGGTGAACATGCCACGTAGTTTAGACCGGTCGCATACTGTCCTCTTATTGGGTGTTCGGAGATTGCAAATAGGACTTGTTACTATACTTACCTAGGGTTTATGTGCTTTAGTCAACATTGCCATGACATGTATGTGAAGGATCCCTTAGGGTTAAAGGACATCTATCAAAAAAAATTTAAGTAGCTGGGACAAGTGCATACTTTCCTATAATTTAAATGGCTCTTTCTTGTTCGCTTTCTATTCTCATGCTTGTTATACTTGGGATTTCAGAGCAGCAGAGGCAACCGTACCAGCTCCCCACAGAGAGTTAGGAGCTCACTGGATTTCTAGTGGGATCAACAAGTATTTTTCTGTCATTTCAGTTTTTTAAAACATAGATAAATATGCATGTATTGGAGAAATGCACTTAATTTTTTTTTTATTTTTTTATTTTACCCAGGCACACATTTTATTTTTTTGTTTACAAATGGTTTTTATTATGAAAAAGGTCAAGACAGTGGTAGATTATATACAAGTGTGAGAGTCATTTTGACTATACAGCATATAAGAGAATTGAAAAATCATATGAGAAGGTACATATATTAGATTATAAACCCATATTGTGTTTGTGAGCAAAGATCTATATAAGTGCTTAGATAGGATAACAGTAGTGGACCTTAAACCAGAAGTGAAGATTCCTATAGAATCAATTTTTTGGTATATATGCATGGAATCATATACCGTATATGTGTGGTGTGTCCTTTCTGATAATTTGATATTCGCCATACGATTAAGAACCTGTGGCCATGGTACATTGGACGAGTGCCAGTTAACCACTTAAGCCCCGGACCATTATGCAGCTAAAGGACCTGGCTCCTTTTTGCAATTCGGCACTGCGTCACTTTAACTGACAATTGCACGGTCGTGCGAAGTGGCTCCCAAACAAAATTGGCGTCCTTTTTTCCCCACAAATAGAGCTTTCTTTTGGTGGTTTTTTTTATCACCTGTGCAGTTTTTATTTTTTGCGCTGTAAACAAAAATAGAGCAAACATTTTGAAAAAAAATTCAATATTTTTTACTTTTTGCTATAATAAATATCCTCAAAAAATATATAATTTTTTTCCCCTCAGTTTAGGCCTATACGTATTCTTCTACATATTTTTGGTAAAAAAATCTCAATAAGCATTTATTGATTGGTTTGCGCAACATTTATAGCGTCTACCTAATAGGGGGTAGTTTTATTGCATTTTTATTAATATTTTTTTTTTCTAGTAATGGCTGCAATCAGCGAATTTTATCATGGATGCGACATTATGGCGGACACATCGGACACTTTTGACACTATTTTGAGACCATTGTCATTTTTACAGCGAACAGTGCTATAACAATGCAATGGTTACTGTAAAAATTACACTGGCAGTGAAGGGGTTAACTAGGAGGGGGCGCTGTAGGGGTTAAGTGTGCACTAAGGTAGTGTTCTTTCTGTGGGGGGGCGTGGCTGGGCGTGTGACGTCACTGATTGTCGTTCCCTATGACAGGGAACAGACGATCAGTGACAGGCTCACTAGGAAGCACGGGGAGAGGTTTGTTTACACTTACCTTTACCCGTTCTACCTCTCTGTGACCCGATCGCGGGACACCAACGGTCACCGAGAAGAGGATCTGGTCGCGGGTGCGCCGCCGGCGGCGCGTTTGCCACCCACAGCTGGGATCTTAAAGGGGTCTAACATGTACGCCCTTGTGCCCAGCCGTGCCATTTTGTCGACGTATATCGTCGTGCGGCAGTCCTCAAGGGGTTAAAGGCGATGGCCCAGCGAATTTTATCATGACTGCGACATTATGGCGGACACATCGGACACTTTTGACACTATTTTGGGACCATTGTCATTTTTACAGCGAACAGTGATATAACAATGCAATGGTTACTGTAAAAATTACACTGGCAGTGAAGGGGTTAACTAGGAGGGGGCGCTTTAGGGGTTAAGTGTGCACTAAGGTAGTGTTCTTTCTGTGGGGGGGCGTGGCTGGGCGGGTGACGTCACTGATTGTCGTTCCCTATGACAGGGAACAGACGATCAGTGACAGGCTCACTAGGAAGCACGGGGAGAGGTTTGTTTACACTTACCTCTCCCTGTTCTTCCTCTCTGTGACCCTATCGCGGGACACCAACGGTCACGGAGAAGAGAATCGGGTCGCGGGTGCGCCGCCGGCGGCGCGTTTGCCACCCACAGCTGGGATCTTAAAGGGGTCGTACATGTACGCCCTTGTGCCCAGCCGTGCCATTTTTATCGACGTATATCGTCGTGCGGCGGTCCTCAAGGGGTTAAAGGCGATGGCCCAGTGGATGGAGCTAAATAGGGTGTGGATTAATCTGGCACTACAGTAGCTATTGGTATATCTTGTATGGGAGAGAATAAAATATATATTTGGGGTGCTAATGGAATCTTTCTGCCTGAAATGTGTTCAATTATGAGACTAGCACTGTGTCAGATGTTTTTTATATGGGTGCAATCCAAAAATATATGTAGTAGTGTCCCATGTGTAGGGAAGCCCCTGAGTGGGGATGTTGGCGGGTAAATTGAATTGAGTTTGGCAGGGGTGAGATACCATCTGTAGAGCAGTTTGGTGGCAGATTCTCTGATGGTGGTTCTTTTGGTGCATTTGTGTAGGTTTACGAAAATGGTGTCCCATTGTTCAGGGGAAAGCGATACATTTTGTATCAGACCTGCATGGATGTACACTCTGGGGTGCGCATGGAGCTCCAAGCAGCTGGCACTTGTCACTGATTTCAACAGGCAGCCTGCACACCCCCTGCACAGAACAGCTGTGCATCCCAGGGGGCTAAAGATGACCCTTTACCCAGTTGTATGAATGAGGCCCACTTCATGGTCAGACATCATGCGGGTTGGGTGAACGCTTGTAAAATTTGTCCAGCAAATATTTTTTAAATAGAACCCTATTTGTGCTCTTTGGAGTCCCTACTGTAGACAACCCTTGGCCACATGGCACCATGACAAGATGTACAGTATGCAAATATATAAAACAGTGATAGGCATCAAGGGAGAAGCAAAATCTTCTTTATTTTTTTTTACGGTTCCGTTTTTATTCTTCATAACTGTGTCTGCTGGGATGGCATATTGCATACAAAGTATGATTATTTGATTATTTGTACCCTGTAAAAGAGGGATCCAAGAAAAGAAGAGCACAGAAGTTTGGGAAGGGAAGAAGAAACCACAAAAGACAGAGCAATCTCAAATTATTGACAAATATTACAATCCTTCCAGTTCTTCACAGTGTATATTCATGTTCGTAACATTCAAGAACTAGATTTCCAGGTGCAAATAACTGAGCCTAGAAACTGAAAGGGCCTCAATGACATCTAGTGACATTTGCTGCATACATTACAACTCAGAAAAAAAAAAGAAGAAAATTATGCAAAACCAGGAATGTCACAATCTTGGAAGACAAGGGCAATGAGATTCAGTATTGTAACAGTCGCTTATTTTTCACGCTCCAATAACATACATAATTGAAACCACTCACAGATCATATTCTACGCCCATAGCTTAGAATTCCAGTAGGAATATGAACTTGGGATCATCTGTTTTGCTGGGGTAAAATAATCATCCAGAAGTTCTGGAGGAGAATATGACATTCTTCAAGAGTGTGAGTGTGAGTCTCATAAAATGTTCACAACTGTGATCACTCGCTAGATGAGAGGTCTTGCCTGTACAGGTCATTCTGACAAATCTTGGAAATAGAAATACAAACAAAATGTTATATTATTTATAGTGAGTGGCAGCATTGAAATGTTCATCCTGCAGGTTGTGATACACATATCCTTTAATTAAAAGGGTTGTAAAGGTTTGTTTTTTATTTTCTTGTTGGTTCACTTACCTTTTCCTTCGATTTCTCTTCCAAATGTTTTTTTTTTCTTTGAATTTCTCACTTCCTGTTTCTCCTCAGTAAGCTTGCCCCATCATCTGGCTGGGGGTTAGTCAACCAGAACAGCTTATTTAGGAGGAACAGGAAGTGAGAAATTCAGACAAAAAAATAAAAAAAAAATATTTAGAAGGGAAATCGAAGGAAAAGGTAAGTGAACCAACAATGCACTAGCTTAAAGGAACCTACTGTATTTAGAAAATAAAAAACAAACCTTTATAACCCCTTTAAATAAAGTTATTAACCACTTAAGCCCCGGACCATTTTGTTGCTAAATGCCCAGGCCAGGTTTTGTGATTCGGCACTGCGTCGCTTTAACAGACAATTGCGCGGTCGTGCGACGTGGCTCCCAAACAAAATTGGCGTCCTTTTTTCCCCACAAATAGAGGTTTCTTTTGGTGGTATTTGATCACCTCTGCGGTTTTTATTTTTTGCGCTATAAACTTTAAACTTTTTCTTCAGTTTAGGCCGATACGTATTCTTCTACCTATTTTTGGTAAAAAAAATCGCAATAAGCGTTTATCGATTGGTTTGCGCAAAATTGATAGCGTTTACAAAATAGGGGATAGTTTTATTGCATTTTTATTTTTTTACTACTAATGGCAGCGAACAGCAATTTTTTTCGTGACTGCGACATTATGGCGGACACTTCGGACAATTTTGACACATTTTTGGGACCATTGTCATTTTCACAGCAAAAAATGCATTTAAAGTGCATTGTTTATTGTGAAAATGACAGTTGCAGTTTGGGAGTTAACCACAGGGGGCGCTGTAGGAGTTAGGGTTCACCTAGTGTGTGTTTACAACTGTAGGGGGGTGTGGCTGTAGGACTAACATCATCGATCGATTCTCCCTATAAAAGGGATGACACGATCGATGCAGCCACCACAGTGAAGCACGGAGAAGCCGTGTTTACATACGGCTCTCCCCGTTCTTCAGCTTCGGGAAGCGATCGCGACGGAGCAGCTATAAACGAATAGCCGCGCCATCGTCCCGGATCGCTCCCCGCGGGAATCCGACCGCCGCATGTAGCGGGGGGGGGGCCCGATTGGACCCGCGGAAAGGCGGGGACGTACCTGTACGTCCATATGCCTGTACGTGCCATTCTGTGGACGTACATATACATGCGGCGGTCGGCAAGCGGTTAAGGGGCACATTTCTATAAAGAGTAGCTATACTTTTGTAGCAAACACCCAAAGGAGCTGCTTTTGTTTGTTCAGTCCGTTACTCTGCCTTCCAACCCCAATGAACTGCCCCAGCCCCTCTGGCATACCTAGCATTGTTATTAATGGAATAACTCCACAGCAATACACAACACGGTTCCGTTTGTAGTTTACTTAAAGGGGAGTTCCACCCACAATTTCACTTTTTAAATATAAATACCCCTGTAATACACAAGCTTAATGTATTCTAGTAAAGTTAGTCTGTAAACTAAGGTCCGTTTTGTTAGGTTGTTACAGCATTTAGATAGTTTATAATCTAGAAATAGACCGTGGCCATCTTAAGTGTGGGCATCATGAAGCCAGACTGTATGACTTCCTGGATTTCAGCTTTGCATATCTCGCACATGCTCAGTGCACAAGCAATGTAATAAGTTTCAGTCAGGTTTGCAAGGACTACTGGGAACATGATGCCTATACCAGAAACCCTTGCAAATAGCCTAGGCAAATAAGGAGGAGGAAGTAATGAAGGACTACAAAATAAAGGTATTTACAAGCAACAAATTAAATAAAAATTGTCCATTCTGAACACTATGAGATTAGAGCATGCAGCACAGACAAACATAAAAAAATGGGTGGAACTCCACTTTAAAGAAAAGCAAAGTTCAGGTTAACATTTGTTAGCCAAGACCTGTATAAGTACCAGGACTTGGCTGAAACTGTTTAAAGAAACAATCAGGGACACTATGGGCCTGATTTACTATGCTCTGTGCGCTGCGCTGGTTCATGCGTTAATTAGTACTCCGGGTGGAGGCTTAATTGGGCGCATGAACCAGCGTAGCAGCCGGCGCATTGAAACTAATATGTAAAGCCGCCGCCGAACTCCCTATAGAAGTCTATGGGAGAAATCAAAAGTGTTCATTTTAAAGGCTAATCTGCAAGTTTTGTCCTAAAAAAGTGTTTGGGTACCTCAGTCCTGCCCCAGGGAACATGTATCAATGCTTTTTTTATTTTTTAAAACGGCCGTTTTTTCGGGAGCAGTGAAATTAATAATTCTTAAAGTGAAACAATAAAAGTGAAATATTCCTTTAAATTTCGTACCTAGGGGGGGTGTAATGTCAGCATGTGAAATAGCGCATTTTTCCCGCACTTAGAACTCCCCCTGCACAAAATGACATTCAGAAGGAAAAAAGTCATTTAAAAATTCACACGCGGCTATAATGAATTGTCGGCTCTGACAATTCTAAAGGGATTCATTCATAAAACAAACAAAAAAATGTGTAGGGGTTCCCCCAAATTAAATTACCAGGCCCTTCAGGTCTGGAATGGATATTAAGGGGAACCCCGCCGTAAAAACTAAAAAAAAAAAAGACGAGCGGTTCCCGGCAAATATCCATTCCAGACCCTTCAGGTCTGGTGTGGATTTTAAGGGGAACTCCACCCCAAATTGAAAAAAAAAATGGCGTGGAGTCCCCCTAAAAATCCACACCAGACCCTTATCCGAGCACGTTGACCTGGCCGGCCGCAGAAAAGAGGGGGGGACAGAGTGCGGCCCCCCCTCTCTCCTGAACCGCACCAGGCCACATGCCCTCAACATGGGGAGGATGTCCCCATGTTGATGGGGACAAGGGTCTCATCCCCACAACCCTTGCCCGGTGGTTGTGGGGGTATGCGGGCGGGAGGTTTATCAGAATCTGGAAGACCCCTTTAACAAAGGGGACCCCCAGATCCTGACCCCCCCCTGTGTGAAATGGTAATGGGGTACATTGTACCTCTACCATTTCACCCCAAAAAAAATGTCAAAGTGTTAAAAATGACAGTAGCCGGTTTTTGACAAATCTTTTAATAAAATCTTCTTTTCTTCTTTCCTTCGGGTTTCTTCCGCTGCTTCTTTCTTCTCGTTCACATCTTGCCCGACGTGTTCTTCTATCTTCTCCGTCCGTCCTTCAGCCTTCTGGTCCCGCATCTTGCCCGTTGTCTTGTCCTGTCTTCTTCTCCGTCCGCCTCCTCGTCCGCATCTTGGGTCTTCTGCGGTGTTCTTCTCGTCCCCGGACCCAGCGTTTGAATTTGATTTGGCCGCCGTTTTCCCGCTCCTGGGACCCGCCCCCCTCTGACGCCACAAGTAAACTCCTTAGAAGGTCATGTGCGTCAGAGGGGGGCGGGGTCGCAGAGCGTCACACAGCGGGGGAATTCAATTTCAATCGCGCCGCCCGGAGAAGAAGTTCCCGCCGTGTCACACTCATGTGACCCCGCCCCCCTCTGACGCACATGACCTTCTAAGGAGTTTACTTGTGGCGTCAGAGGGGGGCGGGTCCCAGGAGCGGGAAAACAGCGGCCAAATCAAATTCAAACGCTGGGTCCGGGGACGAGAAGAACACCGCAGAAGACCCAAGATGCGGACGAGGAGGCGGACGGAGAAGAAGACAGGACAAGACAACGGGCAAGATGCGGGACCAGAAGGCTGAAGGACGGACGGAGAAGATAGAAGAACACGTCGGGCAAGATGTGGACGAGAAGAAAGAAGCAGCGGAAGAAACCCGAAGGAAAGAAGAAAAGAAGATTTTATTAAAAGATTTGTCAAAAACCGGCTACTGTCATTTTTAACACTTTGACATTTTTTTTGGGGTGAAATGGTAGAGGTACAATGTACCTCATTACCATTTCACATAGGGGGGGGCCAGGATCTGGGGGTCCCCTTTGTTAAAGGGGTCTTCCAGATTCTGATAAGCCCCCCGCCCGCATACCCCCACAACCACCGGGCAAGGGTTGTGGGGATGAGACCCTTGTCCCCATCAACATGGGGACATCCTCCCCATGTTGAGGGCATGTGGCCTGGTGCGGTTCAGGAGAGGGGGGGGGGCCGCACTCTGTCCCCCCCTCTTTTCTGCGGCCGGCCAGGTCAACGTGCTCAGATAAGGGTCTGGTGTGGATTTTTAGGGGGACTCCACGCCATTTTTTTTTTCAATTTGGGGTGGAGTTCCCCTTAAAATCCACACCAGACCTGAAGGGTCTGGTATGGATATTTGGGGGGACCCCACGCCATTTTTTGGGGGGGTTTTTACGGCGGGGTTCCCCTTAATATCCATTCCAGACCTGAAGGGCCTGGTAATTTAATTTGGAGGGACCCCCTTTTTTTTTTTTTTTTTTTAATGAGCAATGACTCTATTCTTTATAGCCATGAGTACTTTAACCACTTGCCCACCGGGTTAATTCTGGCACTTCTCTCCTTCATGTGAAAATCACAATTTTTTGGCTAGAAAATTAATCAGAACCCCCAAACATTATATATTTTTTTTTAGCAGACATCCTAGGGAATAAAATGGCAGTCATTGCAATACTTTTTGTCACACCGTATTTGCGCAGCGGTCTTACAAGCGCACTTTTTTTGGATAAAAATCACTTTTTTGAATTAAAAAATAAGACAACATTTTGCCCAATTTTTTTATATATTGTGAAAGATAATGTTACGCCGAGTAAAATGATACCCAACATGTCACGCTTAAAAATTGCGCCCGCTCGTGGCATGGCATCAAACTTTTACCCTTTAAAAATCTCGATAGGCGACGTTTAAAAAATTCTACAGGTTGCATTTTTTGAGTTGCAGAGTAGGTCTAGGGCTAGAATTATTGCTCTCACTCTAACGATCGCGGCGATACCTCACTTGTGTGGTTTGAATACCGTTTTCATATGCGGGCGCTACTCGCGTATGCGTTTGCTTCTGTGCGCGAGCTCGTCGGGACGGGGCGCTTTAAAAATTTTTTTTGGGGTTTTCTTATTTATTTTTATTTAGTTTTATAATGTTTTACACTGAAATAAAAAAATAAAAAAAAAAATGATCAGTTTTCTTCCTATTACAAGGAATGTAAACATCCCTTGTAATAGGACTAGTGTGTGACAGGTCCTCTTTATGGAGAGAGGCGGGGTCAATAAGGCTGGAAAGCATGGTATTGAAAAAAAAAATAAAAGTTCTCATGCTTTCAGCTGCAATCATGTTCGTTCACCACAGTGGTGTAGTGTATAGCACTTTGACCTAGCAGCAAAAGAGTCGTTGGTTCGAATCCCGCCCGTGACAGCATCTGCATGGAGTTTGCATGTTCTCCCTGTGCCTGCGTGGGTTTCCTCCCACAATATAAAAACACGCTGTAAATCGGTTCCGGTCTAAATAAGCCCTAATATGCAGTAGTATATTTAGGTTTGGTTCTGCCCTAGGCCTGACTACATATCTGCACCTCCTAATAGAAAAATGACCCACCCCTTCCTGTCAAGGTCACACCCTGTTTTTGTATAACCCCGCCCAGTAATTTTCAGGGGACCCACACACTAGTTCTGGGGGGGCACTGGATTCCCTTAACCACTTCCATACCAGGCACTTACGCACCTTCCCGCCAAGCCAATTTTCAGCTTTCAACACTGTCGCACTTTGAATGGCAATTGCGCGGTCATACAACACTGTACCCAAACAAAATTGGCGTCCTTTTTTCCCCACAAATAGAGCTTTCTTTTGTTGTTATTTGATCACCTCTGCGTTTTTTTTTTTGCGCAACAACTAAAAAAAGACTGCAAATTTTGAAACAAAAAAAAGTTTTTATTTTTTTAGGTTAATTTTTTTGTAAATAAGTTTTTCTCTTTCAATTACGGGCACTGATATGGCGGCACTGATGGGCACCGATAAGATGGCTCTGATGGACATCGATGAGGTAGTACTGACGGCACAGATGAGGTGGCATTGATTGGCGGCGCTGCTATGCGGCACTGATGGGCACTCATAGGCGGCACTGATGGGCACTCATGGGCGGCACAGATGGGCGGCACTTATGGGTGGCACTGATGGATACTTATGGGTGGCACAGGTGGGCACTGATAGGTGGGCACTGTGCATGGATGGGCACTGTGGGGTGGCACTGATGGACACTGTGGGGTGGCACTGATTTTCCCAGTCAGTGCCCATTTGTGGGCACTGATTGGCATCTTTTTTCTTATTTTTTATTGCTTTTTGTTTTTTTGTTCTATATTTTTTTTGTTTTTGCACACCCTGGTACTCCAGGGTGGGCATCCCTGGTGGTCCAGTGTGGTGATCCGAGGGGGGGCTGCGCTGATAAACAATCAGCGCGAACGCCCCCTGTCAGGAGAGCCGCCGATCGGCTCTCCTATACTCGCGTCTGTCAGACGCGAGTGAGGAAGAGCCATCGATGGCTCTTCCTATTTACATCGTGATCAGCCGTGATTGGACACGGCTGATCACGTGGTAAAGAGTCTCCGTCTCCGTGAGAGACTCTTTACTGAGATCAGACTGACACCCCGCATCACCGATCGCCGCACTGCGTGCCCCCACAGGCGCGTGCGGCATGAAATCCTGCAGGACGTCCTGTCAGGATTGTGTAACCACTTCCCGGACGTAAATCGGCCATAGGCTGGGCGGGAAGTGGTTAATTTGCATAGTTTTTCTCTCACTTCCTGTTTGGCTATGGGGCAGGAAGTGAAGGCAAATCTCCCCAATTGGACACAGATAATACAAAATAAACTGACAGGGCCTATAACCCTCCCTCACTCTATCCAAAATTAAAGAAAATAAAACTTGTTGATTATAGTTCTTGTCAGGGGCGGACTGACCATTGAGTCACTCGGGCACTGCCCAAGGGCCCCATGCCACTAGGGGGCCCCATCCGGGTTGCCAGGCTCAGTAAAACCAGGGACAGTATGTAAAAATCTGTGTTTTTTTTAGATCTGTCCCTGATATGTCCGAAAATGACATGCTTTTAATGTGAATATCCCAAGATTTTAGCTGCCCGCCTCTGCACTACCTCCTGGCGTGGTGGTCATCTGTAAGCCAGAGGGGCCCCATAATCTTCTATTGCCCAGGGGCCACATGAGTTGTCAGTCCGCCCCTGGTTCTAGTTTAAGCACAAATTTCATAGAGTTTTATTGAGAGCCCCAAAAAATATAACCATGCCAATAGGCCAGGATAGAGCGTTGCTAATATGTAGGAATGTGTGCGTTAGAGCACCCCACCCAATGTTAACTAAAAAATTATTAATTTGCAAATAAGTATTATCTGCTCATTTTTTGGGGATGTCTGCACCCCTGATAGTGACAACATTTGTGAGGTGTCTTCACCCTTTCTAATTCATTCACTTCCTGTCACATAGCCAAACAGGAAGTGAGGGTAAAACCTTACTAATATCTTTTCTTGGGGACACAGAGATCAAGCTAAATAGTTTCCCATTATGTAAATTGCACTCTAGCATTTTGCTGTGTACACCCCAAATTATTAGGGATCTTGGACTTTGGGGTCCATTGACTAAAGGCAAATCCACTTTGCACTACAAGTGCAAAGCAAGGAAGAAAGAAAACAAAACAACTTTGCTTCTACAGGATTGGATGTTAAAACCATCAGTGCTTCCTCTCTGATTTTCAGCAACTATGCTTGTACTGCAGAGTGGCTTTGCCTTTACTAAACCCCAAACTAAAGAATCATTTGGGGCAGGGATCCTCAAACTACGGCCCTCCAGCCGTTTTAGAACTACACATCCCATGAGGCCTTGTAATGCACTGACATTCACAGACATGACTAGGCATGATGGGAATTGTAGTTCCTGAACAACTGGAGGGCCGTAGTTTGAAGACCCATGATTTGGGGTGTACACAGCAGTGCTGGAGTGCAATTTGCTTAATGGGGACACTAGTTAGATTGACCTGTGTCCCCAAGAAATGACACTGGTAGGGTTTTAACCTCACTTCCTGTTCAGCTGTGTGACAGGAAGTGAAGCCAATTTTAAGAAAAGGGACACAAAGCTCAACACAAAAATAAAAAAACACAAAGCAGGGGTTCTAACACTCACTTGGCTTCCCTCAAACACCCACAATTTGAATAGGATTGCCTTGCGCTAGATTTAAGCACAGTGCTGTAAATCAGCACGTCAAGCCTGTCCACCAATAGCAAACCCCCCCCCACAGGCCATGTTTGCAGGTTTTCCTTCATCTTGCACATGTGCTTTAAAAGACAGTCTGGACAGCAATTCTTGATAAGAGAAATCCCCAAAACATGTCCTGTCGGGGGTACTTGAGGGCTGAGGACCACTGCAGAATAAATAAAATACTTACCAGTTTTTGTCTTTAAAGTCAGGGAGAATAAACATGGCAAACATTTCATGATTACACACCAGGAAAGAAGCTTAGACAAAAATCACACATAATTTGTTAGGCCCAAACCTAGTCCGCTGCAGCTGTCAACATATGTAGCATGAAAAAGTAACAAAAGACAAACTTAACAATTTTAAAGTAATTTTTATTGGTCAACAAAACAAGGAAAGCAAAAAAAGACAAACAAACAAAAATACATTTCAAAATTCTAAATAACCATAGCTTTACACATTTTTCATAAAATAAGGCCACATAGACAAATACATCAAAGTGAACATCATTTAAAAATAAACCAAAACCATTGGCAAAATAAAACAAAACCCATGCAACAAACCACATTTGTGTTTAGCAACAGCATTTCTGCCAGCCTGCCCCTTCTGAGGGCAGCTGAGGACTGATCGATCCAAGCTTTTTATAACAGTGCTAGTAATGAAGCAATTGAAATCACATGAACAAATTGCAGTCTCTAGTTTGGGTGAGCTTGTAATTGGGCACACCTGCAATTAATCCAAACCACGCTCTATGAGCATCCAATGAGTGTTTTTCACCTTTTAAAAAGAAAGGATATTTTTTTTCTAAGTGTTTGAGCATGCTCAGTTCATCACACATGTAGGAACCAAGCTGCAATGGAATGAGAGCTTTTTTTTTTTGGTTTCCCCTGATCTGATGCTTTCCAGCCTGAAGGGGAGGTGTTAAAGACAGAAGTAAACACGCACATTTAATAATCTATTTGTGTGAAAAAAAAGGTTGCCAATTTTGTTTGGGAGCCACGTCGCACGACTGCGCAATTGTCAGTTAAAGCGACGCCGTGCCGAATCACAAAAACTTGCCCGGTCATTGACCAGAAATATGGTCCGGGCTCAAGTGGTTAAAAATTAACAAAACACAAAAGTGAGCCCAATTTTTGGGGATAATGTGAAAGATGATGTTACACTGAGTAAATAGATACCTTACATGTCACGCTTTACTATTGGAAACACTCCTGCAATGGGGCCAAAATGAATTCCGTGAATATCCCCATAGGCAACCTTTTTCTTTTTTTCCAGGTTACCAGTTTATAGTTACAAAGAAGGTCTAGTGGTAAAAGTATTGCTCTCGCTCTAACGCACGCGTCAATACCTCACATGTGTGGTTTGAACGATGTTTATATATGTGGGCGGGACTTGCGTAAGTCCCGCCCACATATGTAAAAATTAGTTTTACTTTTTGCTATAATAAATATCCCCAAAAATATATATTGAAAAAACTAAAAAACCCCTCAGTTTAGGCCGATACGTATTCTACATCTTTTTGGTTCCAAAAAATCGCAAATAGCGTTTAGTGTTTGGTTTTTGCGAAAGTTATAGCGTCTACAAATTTTTTTTTTTTGTTGTTTTAACTAGTTATTGGGGCGATCAGCGATTTTTATCGGTACTGCGACATTATGGCGGACACATCGAACACTTTTTTGGAACCATTGGCATTTTTCTAGCGATCAGTGCTGTAAAAAATGCATTGCTTACTCAAAAAATGCCACTGGCAGGGAAGGGGTTAACACTAGGTGCGAGGGAGGGGTTAAATATGTTCCCTGGGTGTGTTCTAACTGTAGGGGGGGGGGGACTGACATGTGTAAATGACAGATCGCTGTTCATGAAGGGGAACTCCAGACCCCCCCCAAAAAAAATAAGGTGGGTTCCCTCCAGGTGCATACCAGGCTCTTAGGCTTGGTCTGGAACATAAGGGGTTAAACCCGCGCAAAAAAAAATAGCGCGGGGGTCACCCCCAAGATCCAAACCAAGCACTTATCCCAGGCACGCAGTCTGGTCAGACAGGAATGGGGGTGGGGACGAGCGAGCGCCCCCCTCCCTCCTGAGCCATACCAGACCACATGCCCTCAACATGGGGGAGTGTATGCTGTGGGGGAGGGGGGCACTGCCCCCCCACCCCAAAGCACTCTTGCCCCCATGTCGATAGGGACAAGAGCCTCTTCCCGACAACCCTGGCCGTTGGTTGTCGGGATATGCGGGCGGAGAGCTTATCAGAATCTGAGAGACCCCTTTAATAAAGGGGTCCCCAGATTCCGGCCCCCCACCCTATGTGAATGAGTATGGGGTACATCGTACCTCTACCCATTCACATGGGGGAAATGTAAAGTAAAAAAAACACACCACACAGAATAAAATATTTTATTAATCTGCTCCGGAGCCCCCCCTTTCTTCTTTAGCTCTCTTAGAAGGGGGGGTTTCTTCTCTCCCGATCTTCCGCCGGGACCCTGGGCTTCGGTGATTTCTGCCGGGGGAGGGCGCCATCCCTTGGTCCTCTCCGGAGCCTTCCGCCGGATGCCCCCACCCCATTTAAGCTCTTTTTCATTAGGGAGGGGCATCCGGACTTCGGGGTCTTCTGCCGGGGGATGGCGCCTATCCCCCGGTCTTTCCGGTGCCTTCCGCCAGGGTTCCGGTCTTCCTGGTCTTCTGCCGGGGGTGCGCCAACTCCCCGGTCTTTTCTCTTCTGTCTTCTCTGCTCCCTCTTCTGCCTGGCTCCCCCGCGGAGCCAGGGCTTTCTTCCGTCTTCTTTCTTCTCTCTTCCTTCTTCTGCCTGTCTCCTCCGGGAGCACAGGGCTTGTCTCCGCTGTCTTCTTCCTTCTCTTCCATTCGATGTTGACACGACGAGGTTCCGCGCTGACATGCCGTGTCAGCGGCGGGCATGGACTTATATAGGGTAATGCCACCATGTGACCTCAACCCATGTGACATCACATTCCCTGGGCATGATGGGAATGTGATGTCACATGGGTTGAGGTCACATGGTGGCATTGCCCTATATAAGTCCATGCCCACTGCTCAGACGGCATTCCAGCGCCGGACCTCGTCGTGTCAACATCCAATGGAAGAGAAGCAAGAAGACAGCGGAGACAAGCCCTGTGCTCCCGGAGGAGACAGGCAGAAGAAGGAAGAGAGAAGAAAGAAGACGGAAGAAAGCCCTGGCTCCGCGGGGGAGCCAGGCAGAAGAGGGAGCAGAGAAGACAGAAGAGAAAAGACCGGGGAGTTGGCGCACCCCCGGCAGAAGACCAGGAAGACCGGAACCCTGGCGGAAGGCACCGGAAAGACCGGGGGATAGGCGCCATCCCCCGGCAGAAGACCCCGAAGTCCGGATGCCCCTCCCTAATGAAAAAGAGCTTAAATGGGGTGGGGGCATCCGGCGGAAGGCTCCGGAGAGGACCAAGGGATGGCGCCCTCCCCCGGCAGAAATCACCGAAGCCCAGGGTCCCGGCGGAAGATCGGGAGAGAAGAAACCCCCCCTTCTAAGAGAGCTAAAGAAGAAAGGGGGGGCTCCGGAGCAGATTAATAAAATATTTTATTCTGTGTGGTGTTTTTTTTACTTTACATTTCCCCCATGTGAATGGGTAGAGGTACGATGTACCCCATACTCATTCACATAGGGTGGGGGGCCGGCATCTGGGGGCCCCCTTATTAAAGGGAGCTCGCAGATTCCGATTAGCCCCGCCCGCATACCCCGACAACCAATGGCAAGGGTTGTCGGGAAGAGGCTCTTGTCCCTATCGACATGGGGGCAAGAGTGCTGTGGGGTGGGGGGGCAGTGCCCCCCTCCCCCACAGCACACACTCCCCCATGTTGAGGGCATGCGGTCTGGTACGGCTCAGGAGGGGGGGGGCCGCTCGCTCGTCCCCTCCCCCATTCCTGTCCGGGCCAGACTGCATGCTTGGGATGAGGGCTTGGTTTGGATCTGGGGGGGACCCCCGCGCCGAATCGGCGCGGGTTTAACCCCTCACGTTCCGGACCAAGCCTAAGAGCCTAATGTAGCCCTGAAGGGGGACCCGCGCCGATTTCAAGTTTGAAATTTGGCGCCGAGTTCCCCTTCAGGGCTGAAAACAGCTCGGAGATTCCCGTGCGCCGCGTCACGCAGCGCAATCACGGGTACGCCGCTTGGTATTTACCAAGATTTTCACGGCGTACTGACAAGGCGCACGGGAATCCCTGACTTTTCTCTCTGCGCATGCCCAGTATGCAAATGAGCCTCCCGAGGTTCAGGCGCACTGTGCAAGCGTACGGGGATCTGTTTTCAAAAAACACTTTCCCTTTCAATTCGGCCCGCCAAACACTTTAAAACACATGTCACTTCACTTCCCCTGCATCCCCCCACCTCCCCCCCTAATAAACTCCCGCCCAAACCCCCGCAATTTACAGTTTAATGTGCCGTGCGCCAGGTCTGTACTGGTGCACAATGCACCCTCTCCTGGGCGCACGGAGCACATTAGTAACTAGGGAAATACACTGCACTAGCAGCGTATTTCTTTAGTAAATGGCCAAACGGCTGCTACTCCTGCTTTTACTCCATGAGTCATGGAGTAAAGGCTTGGTAAATCAGGCCCTATGCAACCAATGAAAGCAATAAGTAACAATATGCACAGAGTAAACAGACTCCCCAACAACTTTTGGTGTGTGTGGGATGCTGTGGCTAAAGGGGAACCCAGCCTAACAATACAGATTGCTGGTCTTGGCTTAAAACTCCAGACCCTGTATTGGCTGTCCTAGAAAGGTCTAAAGTAATTTTTGCCTATATTTTGGATATCCTGCACCTAACCCTCACTTCTTCGAACTGTGTGTGGGCAGGCTAAATGTACCAAGTTGACAGATTGATCGATCGGTACAACCAGCCTACTGCATTTACTTGCGATTGTAGCTAGCAGCTGTTTTAGCTGCTAGCAAAATTCACTGCCTTGTTCTGATGGGGACAGCTCCCTGTGGTTGCAGGAAAAAAAATTGCACCGTCTTTGGCCTGCCTAAGATGTAACCTACAAAGAATTATATAGGGATGGTTGCAGAGGCTTATCTAGTGAAAATAGCGCCTATGGCAAGCACTGAAACTGCGCCCCTGTCGAAACATTTGAAATCCATATTTTTTATAACCTTAACAAAAAAAACAGCTAGCAAAACTAGCGATATTTATCATCCCTTGTGATACCTTGGGTAGTGACATATCCTCTGTATGGAGAAATCTGGGGTTTATTAGACCCCTGATCCCTCCTCTACCCTCCAAGGCCAGGTAAATGCAGAACCAATACTGGAAGTGATGAAATCTTCATCACTTAAGGTCTCAGTTTTCACAGAGGAGAGGGAGAAACTGATGTTCCTCCTTCTTCTTTGTGCACTGCCAATCCGACCAGATGGAATGGGAGAGCCTGGGAGAACAGGGGAGGGCTGTGGCTGAACGCAGCAGGGATAGCGCTGCCATTGTCCATTAGCAAAGATGCTGAAAAAGAGATCCTGCCTATGCTCGGGAGGAGGGAAGAAGAGACCCTCAGACCCTGGTAAGTGCCTTTCTGCCCAGCCACTCAACAGTGCCCCCTTCATATGGCGCCCATGGCACTTTCCATGGCTGCCATACCCTAGATACACCACTGGATGGTTGGGAAATATCTATCAAAGATGTACATGAAAAATAAATGGCACTTGCTGTAGGAAGAGGCAATTTTCAGGCTCAGTTTACTGATGTTGATAACAGTGGACCATGCCTTTTTCTTCTGTAAACAGTGGGCAGTTCTTACTGTTGCAAGGAATAGTACTCATGTAGTGACATTTGGATGCCGTCCTGTGCATCATTACTGTGGGCCCAGGTCTGCATAAAGATGCAAGCCCTAGGGTGCTTTCATTGATGGCCAAGACTTACAAGAAGTGGGCTGAATTAGACATGTGCACAACAACATTTTTTGTATTTTTTTGTTCTGTTTCGTCTCGTTCCGTAGGTTTGTAAAGATTCGTAATTTCAAGTTTTCCTATTCGGACCCGTTCGTATTTTCGTAACAGTTTTATTTTCGTTTATACTGAATGATTCGTAATTCTGTCTAATTTATTTTAGTTGATTCCAAATTCGTAATTTTGTTAGATAATAATTTTCGTTTAATGGATTCGTAATTTTGTACTTTCGTAAATACATAGCAACACGCGGCTAATCCATATTAAGATATACTTTCTCTTAAGCCCCGTACACACAGTCAGACTTTTTGCCAACAAACGTCAAAATTAGCGTTTTCCCAATAATCCGACCGTGTGTACACTCTATCAGACAAACTTTTTCGGTTTCAAAAGTCTGGCCAACTCCCTTCAGACAAAAATCCACGGAAAAGTTTGTTTGAAGTCCGATCGTGTGTACGAGGCTTTACACTGTACAATGTGACTCAGCACAAAAGAGATAAGCTGATTGGCTAAGATATTAAGTAATCACTCACTAACTACACTGCCCAGTGCCCATTCGAAAGAACGATACAAGTACACAAATTTACGTACAGACAAATAAACGGATTTACAAAACACACAAATGAACTTACGAACATATGCATGAAAATACGAACAGACAAAGGATTTAAAATACTGAATGCAAATCGTTCGTTATATATGTCATTTTCGTTCTTTTGCTTTTTTGGTGTTTCATATTTTTAGTAAGATTGTCCAATCATACATTCGTATTTTCGCTTGTTCGTTATTTTGCTTAGTCGTAATTCCGTAATTTTCGTATTTTGGTTCTTTCAGCTTTTCGGATGTTCGAATTGATCCGAATGTACGAAAACTAACAAATTCGTACGAAAATCCATTCGTTACGAACAGGAACGCACATGTCTAGGCTGAATGTTCTTCCTGAAAGAAGAGTGGCGGCCAGCTGGGAGTGATGAGTCTGCAGAGGACTTCAATAAGGAGGAGAGTAATTCCTGCAGCAAAGCTCCTTTTTTATGTTTTTCACTACTGAGCAATACTTTTATAAAAGTGCATTCTAGAGTTGTGCCTTGGACAGATATTTGAGTTTTGCCCAGAATTGTACTGATAAATTGCAAATTATTTAATAATTCATATCTCAAATAATTCAGATTATATATAGCAATAGGCGCAATGATAAAGTACAAATTTCAGTTGCCTAAAGTAACCAATCAAAGTGCTTTAATCAGGTGGGAACACATTCTAATTGGTTGCTATAGGTTACTACATTATGTGATTGATTTACTAAAACTGGAAAGTTCAAAATCTGGTGCAGCTGTGCATGGCAGCCAATCAGCTTCCAGGTTTTTCATCAAAGCTTAAAGTGGTTGTAAAGCCACTTAAAAAATAAAAAAATAACACCTGCAAGACAAAGGCATAATGAACTAGTATGCATAGCAAGCCTATATTGTAAATATCTCCCAAACCGTGTAGGTATAGAAGATATTTCTAGCACCTACAATTAAGCCTTAATCTAGGCTTACCTGTAGGTAAAAGTGGTTGTACAGAGTGTAGGAGGGGAAGGGGAACTTCAGTCATTTTTTCAACTTTTCATCTATGAAATCTTCTGCCCTTGCTGGTTTAACTTTAGATAGTAAAAAAAAAAGAAAATCTGCCAGTAAATACCTTATACAGCCTGTGACAGACTCACCCGGGACAGAGGATTTTGCAGGGGACTGAATGCTAGCCTCTTGCCTTGCGATCATGGGCCCTGTCATTTGGGGGAACGGTGCTCTTTGTGAGCTGTATGCCTGGGACCCTGTATATGCCATTAGAGTGACTGATTCATACTGTTGGGACATACAGTGTAAGGAGATGCTAATGCCATCCCCTCCAGCCATCTGTCTGTTCTCTGTGCTAATTGACCCTGCCATTGTGTGAAGATGTCCTGTGTTTACACTTAACATGATGTGTATTGAATTGCAGGTGAGCGAGGAGACGGGACGTCTACCCTGAAAGGTCATATATATTAGTCACCTAGTCAGGGTAAATGATTAGTTAATTAGCTCATGTTAATTTATGTTCTGGTTACCTCCTCTTTAAACTGTATATAAGGTTGTATTCTTGGTTCTATTAAACACTCCATGTTCAGCAGACAAACAAGTCTCGTCTTGTTGTGTGCTTGTGAGCAGCTGGAATATCTGATATCTATATCCAGACTGATAGGAAGCAGTATATGACGGAAGCACTCAAGCGGAGTGTGGGACGTTCCGTTACATTTGCCCACTTCCTGTTTCTTGTCTGGTAAAAAGACTAGGCTTATGACATCATGCACAGCTCTCTCTCATTCTCGTGAGAGTTTGCCAGGAAGGGAGGGGGTGAGTCATAAGAGGGCCAATGAGAGCTGCAGAGCTGGAGGTGTGCCTTTGTGTGTCTGTGTAAATCCAGGAAGTGAACAGGCAGCAGCTTTAGTTGCCCACAGTTAAAATGGATGCAGCCAGACTCAGTGGAGGGAGATTACTGCAGCATATTTGGCAAGTACAGAATGACAGTATATATAAAATAATATGCATAATGGTTGGAGGAAGCTTCAGAATGGCAAAGATGTTTTTATTACAAATTATGTGAGAAGACTGCATTTTCTCTTTAAGGCTCTGTCCACACTGGTGCGATGCGGGAAACCCTGCCACCCAGTGTGGGTTCCCTCATCGCACCTGAATAGCTGGCGGTTTACACTGCCCTCTGCGAACTGCTGTGGGTGTCAATACAAAGTTAATGACATCCCCAGATCGGTTTGCAGTAACTTAGCACAGGAATCGGATCGCATGGGTGTGAACATCCATGCGATCCGATTCTGATGACAAGAAAAAGGGTCCTGCGCGAGTTTGGTCCGAATGCGATGCAAATCCAGCCATAAAATCTGTACAGCCGAATTTGCATTGGACACAGCAGTGCGGTGCAAATCACATGCGATGTCTGACATCACACAAGTGTAAACCGGCCATTATTAACCCCCCTGGCGGTATTCCAGAGTCTGACTCGGGGTTACATTTCTGTGCTGCGATCGGTAACCCCGAGTCAGACTCGGGCTCGCCTCGCTGAATCTACAGGCAGTGTTTACTTACCTTTTCCCTGGATCCAGCGATGCCAACGCGCTGTGTGAGCGAGCGGGACCTCGCTCGATTCACACAGTGCCTCTGTGTGCCGCCGGTCTCCTTTCCCTGCGATGTTATGACGCACAGGGGCGGAGAACGGCGCCAAATTCAAAAAGGTAAACAAACACATTACATACAGTATACTGTAATCTTATAGATTAGAGTACTGTATGTAAAAAAGACACATCCCCCTTGTCCCTAGTGGTCTGCCCAGTGTCCTGCATGTTCTTTTATATAATAAAAACTGTTCTTTGTGCCTGCAAACTGTAGATTGTCCATAGAAACCAAAAGTGTCCCTTTATGTCAAAAATAGTCTTAGAGCAGCTAGAAAACAGTGATAATAAATTATAATCACTTCCAGAATTATGCGATAGCGATTTGTGGGGAAATTCGTCATAAAAAAATAAAAGTAATGACAGCGACAATTCTGCAACTGAGCAAACTTCAGTGTTTTTAAATTGATTACATTATTGAATAATTTTTATTATAATTATATTATTATTTGTTATAATTATTTATAATTATTCATTATATTATAATTTATCATTTTGTTTTTAAAAAAATGTCATACCCGGGATGCCTACTAGACTCTTGTTTGGTCAGATTTAAGTGAGTTATTCCTAAGAATTACAGGCCTACAGTATAAAACGCCAAATTTCCTTGCAAATAATGGTACAGCTTTCAGCACCTAAAATCTGAAATAATCATACCGCCAGGGAGGTTAAACAAGTTAGAAGCTGATTGGCTAAAATGCACAGCTGCACCAGATTTTGCACTCTCCCGTTTTCGTAAATCAACCTTCAATGTTTACTGAATGTTTCCTAATTCATTAAGTCGCTTTGTATACTGGGGGTTTACTGGTTTCATCCAAAACGCTTTTTGTTCAGCTGTATTCCTAATAATAACTCACTTGTGCAAATCCCTGAAAAAGTCTGATAAAGCAATGAAAATCTAACATGTCAAAATGAATTACCAAGTAAATAGATATTCCAATGAATTACAACCAGAATTCTGAAAATCCTGGAGCCCACAGACAGTTTGTTTTTCCAATGACCCATTTTATGATAGAAATATATCCCTAGAGTACGTCAAAATATACTGCAGCCTAATGCAAAACATTTATTTAATACTGAGTAGGTTGACCTTCCTTGTTGGACTGCGGAGTATCCTGTTCAGTCATTCTATAGCATTCTTTGCTGAGACAGTAAAAACCACAGCGTACACCAACTTTACATTCCACATGAGTCTCTGCTCATTGAACTCCAGATCATACATTGACAGCTGGAGACACGGGACACTGCATGGTGACAACTTCTTATTAGGTATTTATACACTTATTATTTTTTTATACAAACATATATTTATATAGAGAACACTGAACAGAGTAGTGGCTCTTCTAACCAGTGTTCTCATGCTATGATAAAGATACATTGCCTGATTCACTAAACTGCTAGGCACAAAAGTTGCATCTGGTAAAACTGATCTCCCTGCAAACAGATACATAAAAATATACAAATAAATACATATATGAGAGCTATCCATTTTGAGATTTACCCAGCCCTGTCACAAAACACAACCTTGTCTGACAGGTAGGACCTGATATTTGTCTTCTGCAATTTCACTTTCACTTACAGGTCTTATCCCCAACCCTAGCTGTGGCTGGACAGTGAAAGGAAAAGCAGCGGAACCGGTGAGCTTATTGGCAGGTGAAGTTAGCTTGCCTGCCACTAGATGGCTCTGTTCCCATTATAGCATGAAAAGGGAATGTTGTGATTAGATGTTGGCTCCCCTTTTAGAAAAGTTCCTCTTCTAGTGATGTCAGTGTCCGAATCATACCTCCCAACTTTCTGAAATGACAATGAGGGACACCTATCAGAAAAAGTATGTAAGCATAGGACACAGCACGTGCCCTGCCCTCCTTAACCACTTCAGCCCCGTAGGATTTGGCTACCAAATGACCGGGCCACTTTTTGCGTTTCGGCACTGCGTCGCTTTAACTGACAATTGTGCGGTCGTGGTTCCCAAACAAAATTTATGTTTTTTCCCCCCCCACAAATAGGGCTTTTTTTTGGTGGTATTGGATCACCTCTGCAGTTTTTATTTTTTGCGCTATAAACAAAAAGAAAGCGAAAATTTAGAAAAAAAAGCAATATTATTTACTTTTTGCTAGAATAAATACCCCCAAAAAGATATAAAAAACAACAACATATTTTTTGCTCAGTTTAGGCCGATATGTATTCTTCTACATATGTTTGGCAAAAAAAATCGTAATAAGCGTATATTGATTGGTTTGCGCAAAAGTTATAGCGTCTACAAAATAGGTGATAGTTTTATGGTATTTTTATTGTTATTTTTTTTTTTTATTAGTAATGGCGGCGATCAAAGATTTTTATTGTGACTGCGACATTATGGCGGACACATCGGACACTTTTGACAGATTGACTATTTGGGGACCATTGTCATACAACAATCAATGTAAATGACACTGACAGGGAAGGGGTTAACCACTAGGGGGCAAGGAAGGGGTTGAGCGTGTCCTAGGGAGTGATTCTTACTTTAGGGGGATGGGCTACATGTGTGTGACACGACACTGATCACTGCTACCGATGACAGGGAGCAGAAGATCAGTGTCCTGTCACAAGGCAGAACAGGGAGATGCCTTGTTTACACAGGCATCCCCCTGTTCTGCAGCTCCGGGACACGATCGCGGGTACCCGGCGGACATCGAGTCACACTCATGGAGCTCGCAGCAGGCGGTGCACGTGCCTGCAATGCCGCTTCTTAAAGGTAAATAGTCGTGCAGTGGTCGACAAGCGGTTAAAAGAGAATTGTACAAAAAAAATTGATTGGTTAAACCCACAAGTGCTTTTTTACCAATACTTTTCCTTTATATTTGCCTTTGACAATTACAAATGCAGTAATTTAGAAACTGGATGAAATATTTAGCACTGTGAAACCCTTTTTGGCAGATAAGTAGTGAATGTTATATACAACTAAATAGACCAAAATGAGGTCCACAGTGGTGATCAAATACCACCAAAGAAAGCTCTATTTGTGGGGAAAGAATGATAAAAATTTGTTTGGGTACAGTGTTGCACGACCACGCAATTGTCATTCAAAATGTGACAGCGCTAAGTGCCCTGTATGGAAGTGGTGAAGTACAGCATAGCGCTGAGCCCCCCTGGAAGTCCTACCGCTAGAGAAAACATTGGCTTTGTAAAAAACAAAGGCAAGCAATGGATTGTAAATGACCTGATTTGTCTAGAAGTTCCGTTTTCTAAAAACAACTGGAAAAATGTTATCGCTGTATAATACTTAGGCAATGGTATAGAAGCAGTTAAAAGTAAATATTTATGCAATTGATTTGCGCAGTACAACAAGGCAATTCACGCAATCTACTTTTGTTTGTTAAACCATTTATCATTTATCAGTAAAATGCTCATGTTTCCTCACTGACACATCAAGTAAACACAACAAATCAGCATTGTTAATGAGGCATACTAGTTGTGTAATCTCTTTCCTCTAATTTATAAGAGTGTCAGAGATTTGCTAAAGGTCAACTACATAGAACGTTTTCTCATGTCTGTGATCGATCTGCTGGACAAATGTCTATGTGAGGCCAGATTCTGGCAACGGTACAGTACACATCGCTATCTGCATCTCTAATGTTAAAGGGAGAATGACGGAAGTGTGGAAAATGACATTTCACTGCTTGTTTGCACACATGTATCGTATTTTCTGGCATATAAGACGACTTTCAGGATGCAAAAACATGCATCCAAAGTCGGGGGTCGTCTTATACGCCGGGTACAGTCTCCGTGCTGCGAGCGCGAGCGTCCATGATTTAAAAGACGCTCCTTCTCCTCAGAGTGTTCTGTGATAGGAGGAACACAAATCTTCCCAGCAGCGCCTCTGTTCTGTGTTCCTCCTATCACATATGCCTTCTCATCCTCGGACGAGATGAGAAGACGTCCGTGATAGGCGGAACACAGAACAGAGGCGCTGCTGGGAAAATTTGTGTTCCGCCTATCACAGAACACTCTGAAGAGAAGGTGCGGCTTTCAATTTAATCGACGCTCGCGCTCGCAGCACGGAGACTGTCACCGCCTGCAAAAAAGTGAGTGTTTGCGGTAATTGTACTGGGGGGCAACAAGTTCAGTACAGTGGGGGCAAGTGATGGCACAGTGAGGGGCAAGTGATGACACACTGAGGGGCAAGTGATGGCACAGTGAGGGGCAAGTGATGACACAGTGAGGGGCAAGTGATGGCACAGTGAGGGGCAAGTGATGGTATAGTGAGGGGCAAGTGATGGTACAGTGAGGGGCAAGTGATGGTACAGTGAGGGGCAAGTGATGACACAGTGAGGGGCAAGTGATGGCACAGTGAGGGGCAAGTGATGGTATGAGGGGGCAAGTGATGGTACAGTGAGGGGCAAGTGATGGTACAGTGAGGGGCAAGTGATGGTACAGTGAGGGGCAAGTGATGGTAGAGTGAGGGGCAAGTGATGGCACAGTGGGGGGCAAGTGATGGCACAGTGAGGGGCAAGTGATGGTACAGTGAGGGGCAAGTGATGGTACAGTGAGGGGCAAGTGATGGTACAGTGAGGGGCAAGTGATGGTAGAGTGAGGGGCAAGTGATGGCACAGTGGGGGCATGTAATGTAATGTAATGGCACAGTGAGGAATGTAATGTAATGGCACAGTGAGATTTGAAAAAGCCTGTTTCTGTCAGCGGTTCTGGCTCCCCCTCAGCTTCCAGAAAGACTAGTAAGAAGGGGGTAGTCTTATACAGTGAGTATATCCCAAAACCAAAATTTTTCCTGGAAAATTAGGGGGTCGTCTTATACGCCCAGTCGTCTTATACGCCTGAAAATACGATATGCAATCTTGTTTATTCGGACTCCAATTGTTATACCGCGTACACACAACCGTTTTTCATGACGAGAAAAATTCCATTTTTAAATTGGTCTTGAAAAACGATCGTGTGAAGGCTCCAGAGCATTTTTCTCGACGAGAAAATAGGCATTAAAAATTTAGAACCTGCTCTATTTCTTCTCGTCCTTTTTCACGTCGTTCTATTTCACGCCGTGAAAAACGATCGTGTGTATGCTTTAACGAGGGGGGGGAAACGCGCATGCTCAGAAGCAAGTTATGAGACGGGAGCGCTCGTTCTGGTGAAACTAGCGTTCCTAATGGAGATAGCACATTCGTCACGCTGTAACAGACTAAAAAGCATGAAGACTGAAAAGCGAAAATCGTCTCTTTTTTCAAAAAACGTTTACTAACACACGGTAACGGGAAATTAGCAAAAGCCGCCCAAAGGGTGGCACCATTCGAATGGAACTTCCCCTTTATAGTTCTGTCGCACGTGTTGTTACCGCGCTTTACTAAAGCATTTTTTTTACGATCGTGTGTATGCAAGGCAGGCTTGAGAGAAATCACGTAGAGAAAAACATTGTTTTTTTCAATGACATCAATATCGGTCGTGTGCATTACAATAGTGGCTTATCCTTTTCTGATGCCCCGTACACACGACCGGGTTTTCCGATGGGAAAACTGCGAGGAGAGCTTTTGGCCGGGAATACTGGCCGTGTGTATGCTCCCTCGCAGTTTTTTCCGACGAGAAAACTGCCAAATCGGCAGGGGATCAAATAATTCCCCACTGTGTATATGTAAACCAGGGGTGCCCAACCTTTTGAAGAGCAAGGGCCACATAAGTGACTTGGTAACCGGTCGCGGGCCACAATGAGTGGAGTGGGTGGATGGCACCCCACTCGGCTCTATAGAGCTCACTCTACTCTCAGCACACCAAACTCACAGGTAATAGAAGTTTATGGCTCAGTGCAGGTAACCCACAGGTGCACTTCTCTGCACCTGCGGATCAGTTTGAAAGCAGCCCAGTAACCACTGCAGAACAGGTATGCCCATATAAAATAAACTTACCTTTAATAACAGTATTCTATTCTATTTTATTCCATCCCAGAGCAGGAGGTCGTGGGCCACATCAGAGGGCTCCGCGGGCCACATGTGGCCCCCGGGCCACTGGTTGGGCACACATGATGTAAACAGTCTATCTATCTATCTATCTATCTATCTATCTATCTATCTATCTATCTATATATATATATATATATATATATATATATATATATATATATCTATCTATCTCTCTATTACAAACAAAAAACATTATTTAGTGCAATATGATCTCTAAAAATATCACAGTAAAAAAAAAGTCAAAGGAAAAGGAAAAATGTTCTCAAAGTTTACCTTCATCATATACAATTTTGGGTTTAAAGACTTATGAGTGGATTGTTGATGTTGATGTAGTGTTTCTAGGCTAAACACAGCTTTGAGAGATCACCTAGAGGGCAGCTCTGATAGGCTTTCCGATTACAGCCTGAGGGCTGTAATTGGCTTCCTAATAGTTAACCAGGGGATGCACGGGGGGTGTGTTCCCTGGCTAACACTGAAAGGTGTCTCAGCCAATCTGGTTCACCGGTTCTGGTTACCGGTAACCTGATTGGCTGAAGCGGCATCGAGGGCGGAGAGAAGACATCGAGGGAAGGTGGAAGCAGGATGGCTGACCCCAGAAAGGTAAGTTCCGGGCGGGGGGGCGGGGGGAGGCATTTTACAGGACACAGTGGCAGCATTTAACAGGGCACAGTGGCAGCATTTAACAGGGCACAGTGGCGCTAATTTATGGGCACAGTGGTGACAATTGATGGGCACGGTGGTGACAATTGATGGGCACGGTGGTGACAATTGATGGCACAGTGGTAACAATTGATGGCACAGTGGCTGTGTTTGGAATGGCACAGTGGTGACAATTGATGGGCACAGTGGTGACAATTGATGGGCACAGTGGCGATAAATGATGGCACAGTGGCTGCGTTTGATGGTATGGCACAGTGGCTGCATTTGATGGGACGGCACAGTGGTGACAATTGATGGCACAGTGGCGACAATTGATGGCACAGTGGCGACAATTGATGGGCACAGTAGCTGCGTTTGATGGGCACAGTGAGGCTGCAATTGTTTTGTTTTTTTCGTTTGTTTGCACCCCCACCCCCCCCCCCCCCAAAATGTTGAGCACCAGCCGCCACTGCTGCTAATGTATTCCTTTTGAAAGTTTTGAACAAAGTTTAGATAACATAGAAACACATGACCGATGGCAGATAAAGACTAAGTGGTCCATCATGTCTGCCTTTTTTAAATAATTTTTGTCTGAGGATAAACCTATGTTTATTCCTGGCACTTTTTAATTATCTTTATATCGATTGGCTTACTACCTTTGCTGAAAGTCTGCTCCAAACATCCTTTTCTCTTTCTTTAACTACCTCAATACCAGCGTGTTATATCCCTTTCCTTTTCTGGGCATTTTTCAGCACTGAGATAGTTTGATCAACATCTACTTAGTCATTTGACACTGCACCCAAACGAATTGTATGCAAATGTTTGAGGCAGATAAGGCTTTCTTTTGGTGGTATTTAAAAACCACTGTGTTTTTTTTTTTTTACCATTTTACCATACAAAAAAAAAACATATCAAACATAAACAAAAACATATCCCTAACTTTCTGTCACAGTAAATCCTTCATTTGAGAGTAGTTTGGTTTGAGAGCATTTTGCAAGACAAGCTACATTTTTTAAGAAATTTTGACTTGATATACAATTGATGTCTTGATATACAAGTAGCGTCACGTCACAACTGAGTATAAAGGAGGAGAGAATCACCTCTAAGTGTAGCAATATGGTTGCATTTAATGAAGGTACAACATTTAGCAACTTCATATGGTTGCTGCAAAAATACGAAGGAAACTTGGACAGCCACACTCCAAAAATGTCCTTTTATTAAAATCGATCACAAAATAAACATGCCACAGCAAAAAAATTGGAGGATGGTCTATGTAGACAGCTTTACTCCGAATGCCTGCATACATAGATGTTCTTATTTTAATCATCAACCACGTGAGTTGCTAAATGTTGTACCTTCATTAAATTTAACCATATTGCTACACTTAGAGGCGCCTCTCTTCTTTTTTATACTCTGTTGGATTTTTCTTCTAATCCCCTTGTTGAGGCTTCCATTTGTGGATGGACATTTTATGGTTACAAAACCCATAGCATTGCTATGATCATTTTATATGGACTATAAACTGAAGGACTTATGAATAAATGGTTGTGGAATGAATTATCTGAGTTTACATTATTTCTTATGGGGAAATTTGCTTTGACATACAAGTGCTTTGGATTGCAAGCATGTTTCTGGAACTAATTATGCTCGCAATCCAAGGTTTTACTGTATTATCAAACATATCATACATTTAAGGAAAAATTAATTTGTGTGGTTAAAAAAAAGCCAAAGTTATATATTATTTAGCCAGTGTGGAAATTATAGAGTCTAAAGACTATTAGTAAAATTTTAAAACCCTGGTGTTCTGACTATGTATTGCATTTTATGAGGCCCTAAAATAACAGTATGACCATGACACCTTTTTGAAAACCAGACATCTCAAGGTGTTTGGTAGGAGGCATGCTAAGTATTTGTTAGATTTGTGACACAATTTTTTCTAAAAATGAACAAAGTAAATTAAATTTGTGTTTTTTTCCCCCCACAAAGTCATACATTTTGTAAGTTATTTTTCACACACAGCATGGACATAGTTACAATTACACACCAAACACATTCTGCTACTCCTCCAGAATATGTGTGAGACTTCTTTGCAGCCTACACACATGGAGGGGCCCAAAATCCAAGGAGAACCTTCAAGGGACATAAAATACAGATCTGATTTCCTGACTAGCTGTGACTACCTATCAAATTTGTGTGGGTTGTGAACCCCCCACAAAATTACCCCTTTTTGGAAAGTTGACACTTCAAGGTATTTTGTGAGAGGCAATTATTTGTAGATCAATTTTTTGGCGACTTTTTTGGGGAAATTGAAGAAAGTAAAGTTATTTCATACACTCAGCATGGGTGTAGAATTACACCCCAATACTTTATTTTTTTTCTGCCTATAGGGGCGCAAAATTCATGCAGCAACTTCAAGCTTTCAAGAGGCTTTCAAACTATACATCTGCTTTCCTGACTACCTATCATATTTTCAGAGGCCGTGAAGTGCCAGAACAGTAGAAACACTAAAGCCTCGTACACACGATCGGTCCATCCGATGAAAACGGACTGATGGACCATTGTCATCGGTTAACCGATGAAGCTGACTAATGGTCCGTCGTGCCTACACACCATCAGTTAAAAAAACGATTGTGTCAGAACGCGGTGACGTAAAACACAACGACGTGCTGAAAAAAACGAAGTTCAATGCTTCTAAGCATGCGTCGACTTGATTCTGAGCATGCATGGATTTTTAACCGATGGTTGTGTCTACTAACGATCGTTTTTTTTTCCCATCGGTTAGGAATCCATCGGTTAAATTTAAAGCAAGCTGGCTTTTTTTTAACCGATGGTTATATAACCTATGGGGCCCACACACAATCGGTTTTGACCGATGAAAACGGTCCATCAGACCGTTGTCCTCTGGTTAACCTATCATGTGTACGAGGCCTTAGAAAATTATCCAATTTGGTAGTTGCAGAAAGGCAGGGTTATGCCCCGTACACACGATCACTTTTTGTGATGAAAAAAAATGACATTTTTAAAAACATCATTTAAAATGATCGTGTGTGGGCTAAACATCATTTTTTTGTCTTCTGAAAAACGACAAAAAAAAATTCGAACATGCTTCAATTTTTTTTATGTCATTTTTTAAAATGTAATTTTTTGTGTCATAAAAAATGATCGTGTGTGGGCAAAAACAACGTTTTAAACTCGCACATGCCCAGAAGCAAGTTATGAGACGGGAGGTAAAACTACCATTCATAATGGAGTCAGCACATTCATCACGCTGTAACAGACAAAAAAGCACGAATCGTCTTTTACTAACAAGTAACCAGCTAAAAGCAGACTCAAGACGAACAGAACTTCCCCTTTAGAGTGCCGTCACTTTGTTTATCATTTTTCAAAAACGATGGTGTGTGGGCAACATCATTTTTAATGATGAAGTTGGAAAAATTTCGTTTTTTTTCATGATGAAAAATTACATTTTTTTTCATCACATAAAGTGATCATGTGTACGCAGCATAAGTCTTTTGAAGTTTTTAAGTTTTTCCATATATGTTATATTTTTTTTTCTATATGCCTTCTTTTATTTTGTACGGCGAAGGTGTTATGCTTCATTCTGAAACCTTCCCTCAATCATTCTCCTGTTATATTTTCTTATAAAATAAATAAACATATTTAAAATTAAATAAATTAATTTGGTCTGTCAGAAGAGAAAGCAGTCCCTCTGGTCATTTTACTACAACAGCTGGTAATGATGTCTTAATTTTTCTAGCGAAGTAAGAAAGGGAATAAAACTGTCAAAAGAGAAAGCACCCTCATTAGCCATTTCACTATAACAGCTGGCATTGGGGTAATTAAAATAATACTTCCCACTGTTACCCCTATACCTTCCCACTGGTGATGTACCCCAGAATTTTTGCCTTCCACACTGCCTGCCCACTTAGGGATGTACTCATTTTTGTTGCCAGTGGTTTAGACATTATTCGCTGTGTGTTGAGTTGTTTTGAGGGGACAGCACATTTACACTGTTATACAAGCTGTACACTCACTACTTTACATTGCAGCAAAGTGTCATTTCTTCAGTGTTGTCACATGAAAAGATATAATAAAATATTTTCAAAAATGTGAGGGGTGTACTTACTTTTGTGAGATACTGTATGTTGCTAGCGAAGAAGGAAAGGGAATATAACCGTCAGATATTTCAGGACCAAACTAGAAAGCAGTTTCTGGAATACATTTGGCTCATTGCTTTGTTGATCAGGGATGTATTACATATGATGAAATTCAGCCACGGATTTAGATCTGGTCCGAGCTAGCTTTGTCTGGTAACACTAAATGTCACACTAGTGATGATGATTTTTCACCTCCCTTTACGGCAGGGCTGTCAAACTCAATTTCATCATGGGCCGCATCAGCATTACGATTTCCCTCAAAAGGGCCGGTTGTATCTGTAAGATTAGATGTCCAGAGCAACCCCACCATCAGAAGTTGAGTCCCCCACTCTCTCTTACATCACAGTGCACCCCCCTTTCCTTATGCTGCTGCTGGGAAGAAGCTGGATGCATTGCTTAAAAGCAGAAAGTAAGGGTCTGGAGTAGGACCAGAGGAGGGCTAGAGCTCTCCTGCAGCTGCCTGTCTCTGTGCTAGTCTTAAGCCAATCCTCTACTGTATCAGCTTTTGCTCTGACTACTGGCACTCCAGGTTTGAAACACTGAGCACTCCAGAATTCCTTCCCTGCAATATGTCCTCCCCACGTTTTCCTAAGAAGTATGATTCATCCTTTCGACAGACTTGCTCATTTAGTCAAGAGGGGTCCTTGACCATTTTTCAAAGTTGCTCTGCTCCCTGACTCCAAATATCCTGCCTTCTGTCTCTGCTTCTGAGTTCCTGTACTCTGAATCTGCTGCAAAGTTCAACTCCAGAAGCCTTGCCCTAACTTTGTCCAAAGACTTTGCACCCTTTCCTTTGCTTCAGAAGCCATACATCCCATTTCTATTTCTGAGGTCATGAACCTTGAATCTGCTCCAAAAGCCCTGCCATTACAGAAGCCTTGAACTCAGTTTCTGCTTCAGTGTTTTTTCATATTGACTCTGCTCCAAAGACTTTCCATCCTGTCTCCATCCCAGAAGTTATACACCCTGCCTCTATTTCAAAGTCCTTGTACCCTATTTTTGCTTTAGAAGTCTTGCACCCTATCTTTGCCCCCGATGTCCTGTACATTAGTTTGGCTTCTGACTTCCTGTACCTTGATTAGGCTTTTGAGACCCTGTACCCTAATGCATCTTAGCCCTGATGCCTGCATCACTTATTCTCTGCCTGTTGCTCACCCTAACTCTGGTGTAAATGTTGAGCTGCTGCCAGCTGGGAATGTCAATGTGCAGAGCAGGTCCTAGTGACAAGGTCTTGGAGCATAATTTACCTAGATATGGAGTGTCCTTGTATATTGTTAGGGTTCCTGTGTTGTTGAAAAACCCCGGTACTGAATCTCCTAATGACTGATGGTACCCGAGCACAGGAATATCTCCTGTCTTGATGGGTTTGGGAAATCGTATCGCAGTGAATTCGGTCAGCGGGACACTTAGATGGCTGGTAAATCCCAGCAGTGAAACCCTTTGCCTGTTACTGGACCCCAACAGTAGGGAGCCCTCTTGGTGGACATTTTTGGAACCAAGATTTCCCATAAATTCCCTGTACTAAAGAATAAAAGACTGCTGATTTTCTTTATGTTAGTAGCTTCCTAAGGGCTGTCTTTTTTCAACTATTTCTGTAGAAGAGTGCCAAGGAATTATTTGGCCAAAGCTTGTTGGAGCATGGCGAGACCTCTCCTAAAAGACATGGGGGGGGGGGGGATTTTAAGAAAAAAGTCAATGTGCATCTTTGCCTACACACCACGGATCAACAAATGCCAACTGAGAGTTTTATTGTAGATTGATCACATCACAATGGACAAAGTGCAATGTTTCGGAGTCATGTAGGGCCCCTTTGTGACATGCCAGATAAAGGGGTCTTGTGTGACTCTGAAATGGTGTAGTTTGCCCTTTAAGATGTAGTCATTCTACAATAAAACATTTGGACAGTACTTATTGACCTGTGGTATGTAGGCAAAGATGTACATTGACCTGTGATGCCTCCAGTCTCCATCTGGCTGTTGCTGCAGCACAATACAGAAACGTGTGCAATGTAAATATACTGACATTATTCTGTAAGGAACTAGAACACCTGCTGGTGGCACTGTGGTCCCCAAACTTGAATTGTGTAGTTCCAGTGTCCACCAGTGAGTGTCCCCCAGCAGGTGCCAGAAATTAGATACCTCCCGATGCTGGCTGCCGGGAGGGTTAATAGCCCTACCTTCAGGGTCACACAGTACCTCAGTATTTCACCTGTGTGTATATACCTAATCTGTTACTCCCTTAACCTGTTACATGTTCTGACCCACCTTTCTGAACTATCATGCTCTCTGTTACTTTGTACTCTCGTCTGACCCTTCTCTACCTGATTCGATTTCTCTTCTGTGCATATTTATGTAGGTAGTTTGTTAGTTTCCACTTTTCAGATGGTTCACTAAATTGTATAGGTTGCTGTATTATTTTGTTTATAATTATTTATTTTCTTTCATTTAGGTTTGAGTAGTTTCCACATATTTGGTCACAATAGCATGACAGGATACAAGTACATGGGAACCTAACAGTTGTTAAGCGATCCTTCTTTGTATAGCGTAGGCAATCCGCGCTGCCCCCAACAAAAACAAAGTGCACATGTGCAAGCAATAAATTAATGAAAAATGAACTGATGAGAGATAAATGTGAAGGTGCTGCACCTGACTTCGAAAAGCCTAAATATAGGGCTTGGAAAATATGTGAAAAAATAAAGGTGAGTGCGCAACCAAAAATGTAACAACAATATAATGTTAGTGCAAGTGTCCTTATTCCAATGACGGAATAAACATAATCGAATATAAATAAAATCAAATACAAATGTCCTTATGGTATCACACCGATGCAGAGGCTTTATCCTATATCTATATTCAAGATAGATGCAGGTAACTTCTATTGGCAAGGTGGATGCAGATAACTTCAACACAATTCCATGGACAAGTGTAGTAAATGGCCGCTTACCAGATCCGTCGGATCCCCAAGGGGATCAAAAGGGCTCTGTAAAAATATATCCTCGGCTAGTTCCAGGTAAGTCCTCCCAGTCCACTCCTCTGCTGGAAATCCGGAGACAATGCTTATGCTTTCTCTGAGAATGGGATCAGCCTCAGGAGATGGGATAAGAACGTGTGGGTAGAGAGGAAAAAAAGTGCTTCATAGTGCAGTATTTCTGTAAAAAACTTTAACTTTATTCCACTCAATGGAAGAAAGGACTGACATCTGAAAAGGCTTCATAAATACAAAGTAACAACTTGGAAGCACAAAAATCAACCAGCTTCGGCTCAGACCGATCAGCTGGGGGCGTGGTGACGTCAGCGGCTATTGCTCCACTCGGCGCTGTGTTTCTCCCTATTGGGCTTCGACTGGGAAAGGAGGCAGCGATCCTTCTTTGCCTTACAGTACATGGGGAAACTAGGGAATCACCTGAAAGCCTGCAATTTGAGGTCTACAGATATAGTCTGCTAGTACCAATGCAAGTTGAAAGATACATAAAGATGAACTTACTCTTTTTTTTTTTTTCATTGTTAGTAAACTGTAAAAGAGATGGAAATTACACAGCCTGGACATGGTTCTGAATTAGCTTTTCTCTACATGAGATAAAGTAATACTGTTTGGTCAAGTACTGTCCCAGCCTGTAACTGGATAGTGAAGGATCAACATCACACTGATGAGGTCAGCCCTGTGCTCATTCCTCCTATCAGCCAGCTCCCTGTGCACTGTGGATTTTTAGTAAATCCTGACTGGATTACCGCACTGCATCTTCCACTCCTACAGTGATTCCTTCTATCTAGGGAGCTCCAGGAGACTAAGACAAACTAAAAAAATGAATAAAATATTTGTATTTCTTTAAATTAACACAGGTTATTGGGGGTATTTTATATTTATGTACACATCTGCTTTTAAACTGTTTCCTTTGCATTTCAAAAACACTATTAGCTAGATTCAGGTAGGGGCGCGCATCTTTAAGGCGACGTAGCGTACCGTATTTACGCTACGCCGCCTTAAGTCAGAGAGGCAAGTACTGTATTCACAAAGTACTTGCCTCCTAACTTACGGCCGCGTAGCGTAAATGTGGCCAGCGTAAGCGCGCCTAATTCAAATGAGGATGAGGGGGCGTGTTTTATGTTAATGGAGGGTGACCCGACGTGATTGACGTTTTTTACGAACGGCGCATGCGCCGTCCGTGTACATATGCCAGTGTGCATTGCTTCAAAGTACGCTGCAAGAACGTATTGGTTTCGACGTGAACGTAATTTACGTCCAGCCCTATTCACGGACGACTTACGCAAACGACGTAAAATTTTTAAATTTCGACGCGGGAACGACGGCCATACTTAACATTGACTAGGCCAGCTATTTAATGGAATAACTTTACGCCAGAAAATGCCTTACATAAACGGCGTATCTTTACTGCGACTGGCGCACGTACATTCGTGAATCGGCGTATCTAGGCATTTACATATTCTACGCCAAACTCAATGGAAGCGCCACCTAGCGGCCAAAGGAAAAATTGCACCCTAAGATACGACGGAGCAGGCCGTCGTATCTTAGCTAGGTTTAAGTGTATCTCAGTTTGAGCATACACTTAAACTTAGGACGGCGCAGATTCCGAGTTAGGTCGGCGTATCTACTGATATGCCGGCCTAACTCTCTCTGAATCTGGCTATTTGATTGTTATTTTAAAATATACTAGCTTAGTGTGATGATAGAGTTGTTGAAGACCTGCAGTATGATCTCCTACATTCTTTGACTCGGAACACCATAAAGTGACACCTGAGGTAAGTCGCTACATGTCCTCCTTTGTACAGTAATAGGTGAGTTTGTAGACCAACAGCTAGAGAACAAATTATATAAACAGAATCCATCCAAACCTTTCCTCACTAACTCTCTTTTCAATAATGTTACTGGCCCCAGTTCCAGCAAGTTAAACCTGTAATACATTGGCAGATACCATAAATTGCATTAGATGAAAGAAGGGAAATTTCTCTAGAGTAGCATTAGCATTGAAATGTGAATCACTTCTATATCAGTTCCATATCTGAATTATCCAAATACATTTCAGATCATTTTATTTTGTTTCTGAATGTTGCTAAACTTTTTTTTTTTTTGAGAGCTGACCTTAAAAGTTGGCCAACTTCCCAACTGAGTCATTTTGAATCAGCAACAATAACCATCTGTCTGACATTCTGAGAACTTCCAATGTGAAATTTAAATTTCAGTTGTTCACTAGTTTCCCCTGTTCCAACCCTTAAGCGCAGAACATATGTAATATTTTGGAAGTAACAAGCCCTTTTAGTGTAATGCACACAGTAGTCCTTTACTGCTGACATCAGTGCCTACAGCTGGCCCAAATTACATGACAAGCTGATACAACTTCATCTGACTACCCTGTTCAGATAGCGACATTTGTGAAAGTGAACCAGTCCAGAACCAGAACTAGGTCATGCATGGAATCCTATCTTTAATTACAGGAAAAGACCCGCTTTAACTCTTATCCACAATATCACATACGGATTTAAAGCGGAGTTCCAACCACAATTAGCATTTTTTAAATGTATGTCCTTTCATCCTGCATTTTTATAATATAAATCTGGTCACTTACTATTTTACAATCCGCCGCCGATCCGCATAGATATTCAAAAAATATAGTTTATAAAACTATATCTAGCGAGGAAAGGGTATTGGAACCCATGGATAGAGAGTGCTGCACGCCCCTGATATGTCTTGAGAAAAGAGAAAATTACCCCTAGGGGTTTTGTGCTGCAGCAAGGAATAGAAACGTACCAAAAAATATATAAAAGTATAAATTTATTTAAATATGTTGTACGGAAAAACCCCCAAACAGTAGGGACTCAAGATATGAACTTGGTAAAAAACATAAGTCATACATGGCAAATAAAAACACAAGGTAGAACAAGTACAGACATAGCATAACTGTTATGCTATGTCTGTACTTGTTCTACCTTGTGTTTTTATTTGCCATGTATGACTTATGTTTTTTACCAAGTTCATATCTTGAGTCCCTACTGTTTGGGGCTTTTTCCGTACAACATATTTAAATAAATTTATACTTTTATATATTTTTTGGTACGTTTCTATTCCTTGCTGCAGCACAAAGCCCCTAGGGGTAATTTTCTCTTTTCTCATAAAACTATATCTACACCGTTGTCATTTTGCTTGTGGGCATTGTGAAGCCTACAGACACTTACTTCCTGGAAGTCTTGGATGGGGAGTGATAATTGGACAGCGCACTGCATCCTGGGAAATAGAGACACACATTTCCCAGGAGCATTAGAGGGAGATGATGTCAGAATCCTAGGTGGTTTCAAAGGCAGATTTCGTGGGACCGCATAGCAACAGGCATTTCCAGATGAGTAAAAAAAAATCTTTTTTTTTTTCTTTTTTTAGTCGTAAGCTACAGTTTAAAGAAAAATTGTTTTTTTTTGATGGAACCTCCACTTTAAGGCAAAACCCAAACATGTTATTTTTTAAATGATTATTTTTTTTATATTGTATTTTTGTTTCTTGTTTGTATTGGTACATGGCCCCCATGGCTGTGCCCTTTTGACTGTAGTTTGCCTATTAGTCAATAAAATCACCAGAATATACTAACAGATTCACTTCATAGACTTAAATGAGATTTGCCAAATTCCAAATTGGGGTTTGCCGCATTTTAAACAGGATCTGCTGAACCCTTGGCAAGTTAATTTTATAGCAGAAAGTAAAAAATATAACTTTTTTCTCAAAATTGGCGCATTTTTTTGTTTATACCACAAAAAATAAAAAACACAGAGGCAATTAACCATTTCCGGACCGCCGCATTGTACATATATGTCGGCAGAATGGCACGGACAGGCACATTGGCGTCCCTGTACATCCCTGCCTAGACGTGGGTCGGGGGTTCGATCGGGACCCCCCCCGGTACATGCGGCGGTTCCCGTGGCTTCAGGAGCGATCCGGGACGAGGGCGCGGCTGTTCATTTCTAGGCGCCCCCTCGCGATCGCTCCCCGGAGCTGAAGAACGGGGAGAGCCGTATGTAAACACGGCTTCCCCGTGCTTCACTGTGGCGGCTGCATCGATCGAGTGATCCCTTTTATAGGGAGACTCGACGTCAGACCTACAGCCACACCCCCCTACAGTTGTAAACACACACTAGGTGAACCCTAACTCCTACAGCGCCCCCTTGTGGTTAACTCCCAAACTGCAACTGTCATTTTCACAATAAACAATGCAATTTAAATGCATTTTTTGCTGTGAAAATTACAATGGTCCCAAAAATGTGTCAAAATTGTCCGAAGTGTCCGCCATAATGTTGCAGTCACGAAAAAAGTCGCTGATCGCCGCCATTAGTAGTAAAAAAAAAAAAATAATAAAACTATCCCCTATTTTGTAAACGCTATAAATTTTGCGCAAACCAATCGATAAACGCTTATTGCAATTTTTTTTACCAAAAATAGGTAGAAGAATACGTATCGGCCTAAACTTAGGGAAAAAAATTATATATGTTTTTGGGGGATATTTATTATAGCAAAAAGTAAAAAATATTGCATTTTTTTCAAAATTGTCGCTCTATTTTTGTTTATAGCGCAAAAAATAAAAACCGCAGAGGTGATCAAATACCACCAAAAGAAAGCTCTATTTGTGGGGAAAAAAGGACGCCAATTTTGTTTGGGAGCCACGTCGCATGACCGCGCAATTGTCTGTTAAAGCGACGCAGTGGGGAATTGTAAAAACCCCTTGGGTCATTTAGCAGCATATTGGTCCGGTCCTTAAGTGGTTAAATACCACCAAAAGAAAGTTCTATGTGTGGAAAAAAAAGGACATCAATTTTATTTGGATAAAGTGTTGCAGGACTGCGCAATTATCAGTTAAAGTAACGCAGTGCCGTACTGAAAAAAAATGGCCTGGTCATGAAGGGGCGTAAATTATCCGGAGGCCAAGTGGTTAAGCAGTACACATGGCAGCTCAGAGGCTACTTTGACCTGCTGTTTGTTACGTTTCTTTGGATGCAGCACATTCTGTTGAAGTATGTCAAATGCATGCAATTGCTAATGCAACAGAGACAATTAAGTACTGTCAGTAAAATGTTTTTTTTTTTTATTTGCAATAACAAGTTTAAAGAATACACAAGCTCCCGGTAGACCACCGCTAAACATCAGGGGACATGACAGTTCTGTAGGAGATGACCCAGTGACATTATGGGTGCATACAGGAAACAACTTGAAGCCAGGGTGTAAGATAAAAAGTTTATATACAGAGAACAAAGGCTATAGTAAGGTGGTGAAGGAGAATGAAAATTATTTAGGGGGTAACAAAAATGTTAGAGTTAAAGGTTCATTCACACTGGAGTGTAAATAACACCCCACCCTACAACAGTAAATTGTTCCTTGAGATAGAAGATCTGATAAAGGCCATGCAGCTTTACATGCCTGACATGCCATCAATGGGACCCTATTGCTGGAGCAAATTGAACCATGCTTCATTGGGGAGGGGTTCCTTCCTCTGGATCAACAGTGGGTATAGGATTGTGTATATATTTGTTTTCTCCTTCTATGGATACATACAGTAGTTACATCGTTAGTCAGGTTAAAAAAAGACAAAAGTCCATCTAAGTCAACCAAGGAAAAAAAAAATCATACAATCCCATATACACAATCCTATACCAACAGTTGATTCAGAGTAAGGAAAACAAAACAGCAAAGCATGCTCCAATTTGCTACTGGAGGGGAAAAAATATATTTCTGATCACCCAAGAGTCAATCAGATGTTCCCTGCATCATCTATTCTTCACCTATAAATGTTAGTACCCAGTTATATTATGTACATTAAATAAATCCAGGCCTTTTTTAAAGCAATTTACTGAGCTAGCCAGAACCACCTCTTGAGACAGTCTATTCCACATTTTCACAGCTTTTACTGTGAAGAAACCTTTCCGTATTTGGAGATGAAATCTCTTCCTTACAGACATAAAGTGCGCTCCCTTGTCCTCTGTTATGACCGTAAAGTGAATAACTCAACACCAAGTTCACTATATGGACCCCTTATATATTTGTACATGTTGATCATATCCCCCCTTATTCTCCTCTTCTCAAGAGAGAATACATTCAGTTCCTCTAATCTTTTCTCATAGCTGAGCTCCTCCATGCCTCTTATCAGTTTGGTTGCCCTTCTCTACACTTTCTTCAGTTCCCGATATTATTTTTAGACTAGACTTGTGTCTTTTTTCAACCAGACTATGTAGCTATGACATCAAGAAGAAGATCATGATGACTTTAAGGGTCAAATGAGAACTCGGAACCATTCTCCAGGATTTCCTGGTGACAGTGATCTCCGTTCTCAAATTACCGAGGGGTGGCACATCATTTCAGTATGACAAGGAGCGATGTCACAAGATTCTGTGTTTCATCTTGACCTTAAAAGGGAATAAATATTGTCTAATGTTAATGGTGATCCTGATGTCACATCTATGAAACCCTTTTATCAGCAAGGAGATCACCAAGCATTTGAGGAAAGAAATGTTGCATTAAACCCATAGTGGAGATGGCATAATATTTTATTTTAACATACCTGCATGCCATTCGAGAAAACCTTACACTCACTGAAAATGTTACTACTGTATATAGATCTAAATGTGTGATATCACAAAATTCTACATAGTCCTTTCAGTTCTTCTTTGTTCAATGGAACCCATCACACTTCAAGGATGCTATAAAGCACCACAAGAAAAAAAAAACAGCAAGAAGTCAACAAAGGGTACCCAAATAACTATAAAGGCTCCCTGGCTTGCTTTATCATCCAAAAGCCAACTTAAAATTATGGTACAATTTAACATATCAATGGTTTGGACGATAATGGGGTCCAATGAGCTGAAGCACTTTGGCTTCTTATACACTGCTCAAAAAAAGTAAAGAAACACTTTGAAAACAGATCAGATCACAACGGGCAAAAATCTCATGCTGGACATCTATACTGATATGGACTTGGTAATGTGTTAGGAATGAAAGGATGGCACATCCTTTGATGGAAATGAAAATTATCCACCTACAGAGGGCTGAATTTAAAGATACTATGAAAATCAAAGTGAAAAAAATATGCAGCAAGCTAGTCCATTTTGCTGAAATTTCATTGCAACAACTCAAAATGGTCCTCAGTAGTTTGTATGGCCCCCAAGTGCTTGTGTGCATGTCTGACAACATCAGGGCATGCTCCTAATGAGACAACGGATGATGTCCTGGGGAAATTCCTCCCAGATCTGGACCAGAGCATCACTGAGCTCCTGAACAGACTGAGGTGCAACCTGGCGGCACAGGATGGACCAAAACATAATGTCCCAGAGGTATTCTTTTGGATTTAGGTCAGGTGAGCATGGGGGCAATTTAATGGTATCAATTTCTTCATCCTCCAGGAACTGACTGCATGCTCTCGCTACATGAGGCCAGGCATTTTGGTGCACCAGGAGGAACCCAGGACCCACTGCACCAGCGTAGGGTCTGACAATGGGTCCAAGGATTTCATCCCGATACCTAATGGTAGGCAGTCAGGGTGCCATTGTGTAGCCTGTAGAGGTCTGTGCATCCCTCCATGGATATGCCTCCCCAGATCATCACTGACCCACCACCAAACCGGTCATGCTGAACGATGTTACAGGCAGCATAAAGTTCTCTGCGGCTTCTCCAGACCCTTTCACATCTGTCACATATGCTCAGGGTGAACCTGCTCTCATCTGTGAAAAGCATGTGGCACCAGTGGCGGACCTGCCAATTCTGGTGTTCAATGGAAAATGCTCCACGGTGTCTGGCAGTGAGCACAGAGCACACTAGAGGAAGTTGGGCCCTCAGGCCACCCCCATGAAGTCTGTTTCTGATTGTTTGGTCAGAGACATTCACACCAGTGGCCTGCTGGAGGTCATTTTGTAGTGCTCAGGTAGTGCTCATTCTGTTCCTCCTTACACAAAGGAGCAGATACCGGTCCTGCAGATTGATTTAGGACCTTTTACAGCTCTGTCCAGCTCTCCTAGAGTAACTGCCTGTCTCCTGGAATCTCCTTCATGCTCTTGAGACTGTGCTGGGAGACACGGCAAACCTTCTGGCAATGACACGTACTGATGTGCCATCCTGGAGGAGTTGGACTGCCTGTGCAAACTTTATAGGGACCAAGTACCACCTTGTGCTACCAGTAGTGACACTGACCCTAGCCAAATGCAAAACTAGTGAAAAACAGTCAGAAAAGATGAGTAGGGAAAAAAATGACACCTCCACCTGAAAAAAACATTCCTGTTTTGGAGGTTGTCTCATTGTTGCCCATCTAGTGCAAGTGTTGTTAATTTCAATTAACAGCAAAGCAGCTGAAACTGATTAACAACCCCCTCTGTATACACCCCTCCCCCTCTGCTACTTAACTGACCAGATCAATATCCCAGGAGTTCTGAAGTGTTCCTTTAATTTTTTTGAGCAGTGTATATATCAAAGATGGTGATGAGACCTCTCCTATCACTGCCACCTCCTATGTGGTCTCATGTCACTCATCATCTTTCATATTGGATACCTTCTTGGTTGTGCATTTGCGCTATTCGAATTTTTTTTTAATGTTTAACTTTCATATGGGTCTTGGTCTTATGAAAATTAATTTGTTTGCTTGGCCTCTTGTCTTCTCTAATACTCTGTAATCAGTTAGTTTCAACTGATGGAAATGCTCACAGATTTGTTATAAGCCTTACTTCTGCAAATCCATTTTTTTAAATATTCTTTAATGAAGGCTTTGTCTTCACCCAGATTAGAGCGGCCTAGATAGATATCACAATTGCGCAGTGGTGGTCCAAGCCCGTCTCTGAGTCTATGCCTACTACAAGCAAGCGTGTTGCTCCTCCTGTTCCCACTCCCTCAGTGAACCAGGGCATCTGAGAACCGATAGCGTGCACATCTCCCCCGCCTCACCAGATTCTACATTTTTATATTCAGAAGAGACAGTATTTAGTAATCTCGTTGGTGCTAGTTCAATCAGCCTAGCTTCAAACAGGCAAAAACCGTGTGGGTCCACCTAGAGCGGCGAGAGACACAATTGTATATTTGCTTTTAATGTTGGCCGGTCAGCCGCAGTTTTGATTCAGGTAACAATACCTACATACCCGTTTTCGACCTACTGCAACTGGGACTTGTATGCTACTGATCTTGCCGGTAATTCAGAATTTTGTTAATTAACATAACGCTACCGTGACATGAAGGGTGACGTATATTGTATACATATGTTTGTATTATTCAGAAATATCAACTACCATGCAACCCAAAGTTTTCTCTCTTCCATTCCTGACACGATGATCACATGGTCTGTGCCAAAGTGGTAACCCATGTGATCACATTGTCTTTCCTTTGGTATAGGTCACATGACTGGAACCAAAAAGAGAACAAATTGGCTGAATAAAGACAATGGATGCGTTTGGCTGATATCTCTGTAACATTTTTTTAATAATAACTTTTTTAATAATAATAAAAATAATAATAACTAAGTATTGCCTACTTTTTTTTCACTTTTAATGTTTTTAGGGTATTTTGGAAGGGTGATGTTTTCCCTGCCAACAAAGCCTCGCCTCCTGTACCATTCAATTCCAAATTAACTTTCAGGTTAAATTGGCTAAATACAGTACAGTGGGTAAAATAAGTATTGAACACGTCACCATTTTTTTAGGTAAATATTTATCTAAAGGTGTTATTGACATTACATTTTCACCACATGTTGGTAACAACCCAGGCAATCCATAGATACAAAGAAACCAAAATAAATCTATTCAGAAATTAAGTTTTGTGTAATAAAATGGAATGACACAGGGAAATAGTATTGAACACATGAAGAAAAGGAGGTGCAAAAAGACATGGAATGACAATTTTGCCCTTTGTCCATGCAAATTAAAGCAGGGGTTCACCCTAAAACATCTATATACTGTTACATCCAGCATACTGCTGACATCGACAGAATGCTGGATTTTTTTTTCCCGCTGTACTTACCGTCTTATCGTTGTTTTCACCCGGCTTCCGGGTTCTCGCTCCCCCGGGGAGTAGGCGTTTCTAAGACGAGGCATAGATGATTGACGTGTGCGTCACGCCTTCCGAAAATATCCGAGCTGGGACTCGCCACTTTACGGCGCCTGCGCAGTCAGCTCTACATGGCAGGCACAGGCGCCGTATAGCACCGTAAAGAGCGGAGTTCCAGCTCGGATATTTTCGGAAGTCGTGACGCGCTTTACCCGCACGTCAATCATCTATGCCTCGTCTTAGGAACGCCTAGTCAGAACTCAGACCCGGATGAAAACAACTATAAGACGGAAGTAGAGAGGAGACATTTTTGGAACTGGCAGCAGAGGAGGATTACGCTATGTGGCCACTTTTCTCCCCTACTCTTTTCCATTATTGACTTCCTTTGGAGCGTTATCGCTGAGGAGCTTGCCTTTCCATCGCATGCTTTTTTTCTGTCGGAGCATTATCCATCAGCCAACTAGAGGTGTATATCAACATATCCCGTGTTTGCAGGATTGAGACCCGCATTTACAAGCCTGTTTTGACCTGTGGTGATATATGTCACCACAAGTCCACCCTTTCTGGTAAGTCTCCATTTCTCAACCGGTGGTGGTCATTTCTCACTTAAAGAAGAAAGGTTTTCCGTGTTTACATCATTTACCTTCACTTGGTGGAATCCATCTCTTTGGACCTTATTATGTTACACTTGGATATATATATATATATATATATATATTAAGCATTTTCATCATTCATTTGGTTGAGTGCAACTACATGGACTATAATTTTATACACAAATTTATATTTGTCACGTTTTAACATGTCTTATTTATTATTATATTTGTGATTATCACTCACACTTATACTTATCATGTTGATTGTTATGATGCACATGATTTAAGCGCTACACTTAATTCCACATATAAGACTGTAAGTACAGCAAAAAAAACAACAACAGCATACTGCAGATGTCAGCAGTATGCTGGATTTAATGGCATATAGTTGTTTTTCAGGGTGAGCCTCCACTTTAATATCAGCTGATTCAGTCTTAACTGATGGCCTATAAAAAGGTGTCTCATTACCAAGGTGTCCCACAAGAAACATCTCATAATGCGTAAAAGCAAAGAGCTCTCTCAAGACCTTCGCAACCTTATTGTTTCTAAACATACTGATGACATTGGTAACAGAAGATTATCTAAACTTCTGAATGTTCCACTTAAGACTCCATTGCTGAAGAAAAAGCAAGTTGAAGCTCATTTAAAGTTTGCTGCACAACATTTTGATAAGCCTAGGAAATACTGAGAGAATATAGTCTGGTCAGATGAGACCAAAAGTTAACTCTTTGAACGCCATAATACACACCGTGTTTGGAGGTCAAATAGCATATCATTGAAGGAAAGATGAATGGAAAAATGATGAATGGAAAAATGTACCAAGACATTCAAGACAATAATACCAAACACAAAGCTTCTCCATACAGGAGGTGCTTGAAGCGGTCATTATCATCAACAAAGGATTTTATACAAAGTATTTTATAAATTTCAGTTTGCGTATTCAATACTTTTTCCCTGTGTCATTCCATTTTATTACACATATGTAACTTAATTTCTGAACTTATTTGTTTTGGTTTCTTTATACAGTATGTATGGATGTATGGATTGCATGGGCTGTTGTTACCAACATGTGGTGAAAGTTTCAAGTCAATAGCGCGTTGAATACTTATTTTATCCGCTGTATATTCCAGGTGCATCAACACAAAAGGTGTACAAAGTCTTACAATTCATTTTGTTTAAAATAAACCACAGCCTGAGTAGAAAAGACTGTCACCTGCCAGCTAGCTGTCTGTGTGGAAGTAATGGTTTCTCTGCAGAAATCCGACCCCCTGCTCAGGTTTCCGGACCATTACTACAATGGAGAGGGGAAGAGTAACCTTCTTTGCATCATGCTGTTAGGAGAGGGGCCTTTCTACATGGCCGTTGTTGCTTTTTAACCACTTCAATACAGGGCATTTTCACCCCTTTCCTGCCCAGACCAATTTTTAGTTTTCAGCGCTGTCACACTTTGAATGACAATTGTGCGGTCTTGCGACGTGGCTCCCAAACAAAATTGGCGCCCTTTTTTTCCCACATTTTTTTTTTATGTTTTGCGCTATAAACAAAAGAAGAGCGACAATTTTGAAAAAACACAATATCTTTTACTTTTTGATTTAATAAATATCATAATTAAAAAAAAAAAAAAAAAATTTCCTCAGTTTAGACCGAGACGTATTCTTCCACATTTTTTTGGTAAAAACAAATCGCAATAAGCGTATTTGATCGGTTTGCACAAAAGTTCTAGCATCTACAAAATAGGGAATAGAATTATGGCATTTTTATTTATTTTTATTTTTTTACTAGTAATGGCGGCGATCTGTGATTTTTATTGTGATCGTGACATTGCGGCAGATATATCGGACACTTTTGACACATTTTTGGGACCATTCACATTTATACAGCAATTAGTGCTATAAAACTGCACTGATTACTGTGTAAATGTGACTGGCAGGGAAGGGGTTAACACTAGGGGGCGAGGAAGGGGTTAATATGTTCCCTAAAGTGTGTTCTAACTGTAGGGGGAGGGGGACTCACAAGGGGAGGAGACCGATGTGTGTTCCTCTGTAATGGGAACACACATCTGTCTCTTCACCGCTGACAGGACATGGATCTGTGTGTTTACACACACAGATCCATGGTCCTGCCGTGATTGCTGGCAATCGCGGGTGCTCGGCGGACATCACGGCCACCGGGCACGCGCACCGGGTCCCGAGCAATGCGGCGGGGGCACCCGGGAATGCAAGGACATTATATGACGTCCACTCTGAGGGAGGGTACCCGCCGACGTCATTTTACAATGACTTGGTAGGGAACGTGTTAAACAAAAAATAACTATAAGACCTCATTCATATGTACGGAATGGCTTAGGCTCATATGCATTGTCATGGGTGTGACACGTTGTGGTGTGGTGCAGAAAATTTTACACAATATTTCACATTCAGCAGGTGAGCCAAATGCCTCTATTGAAGTCAATAGTACCACGCCGCAACCCACTGCCAAACTCTTGGCACATGGTTGCATGCTCACGGTTTCAATATAAAATCCCCCTTTACATCTAAAAAAATAGAAAACAGGCATTCAGAAGGCAGCAGTATTGCCACTCGAATATAAATGGTAAATGGTTTCCAAATCACCTCTAAGGCCCACACGGGCAAACATGTACGATGAAACCGGCCCGTCGGACCGTTTTCACCGTACATGCCTGCCAGAGGGCTTCTGTACGATGGCTGTACTAACCATCGTACAGAAGTCCGCGCGTAAACAATACGCGGGGCGTGTCCGCGTCGTCGCCGCGACGATGACGCAGCGATGACGCGGCGACGTGGGCGGGCCTGCCATTTAAAGGCTTCCACGCATGCGTCAAAGTCATTCGACGCATGCGAGGGACGGCGGGCGCTCGGACATGTACTGACGACCATACATGTCCGAGCGGGCAGGATTCCAGCGGACGGTTTTAAAACACGTCCAGGAATATTTGTCTGCTGGGAAAAGACCCGGCGGGCAAATGTTTGCTGGAATTCGGCCCGCTCGCGCCTACACACGACCGAACATGTATGCTGAAACTGGTCCGCGGAACAGTTTCAGCATACATGTTTGGTCGTGTGTACGGGGCCTTAGAAAGCGATCCAACTACGATCACTTTTCAGAGGTGTGTCTAGAGCTGCTGAGCCTTAGGCCCCGTACACACGACCGGATCTGTCCGTTGGTATTTATCCGCGGATCAATTCCAGCAGACAAATCCGGTCGTGTGTACGGCCTAGCGGACATTTTTCGGCGGACATTTGTCCAGCCGATCGTTTTTCAAGCGGATAAAAATTTCTTAGCATGCTAAGAAATCTATCCGCTGGAAACCTGTCCGTCGGACTTATCCGGTCGTCTGTACAGACTCACCGGATAAGTCCGACCGATCCCCATCCCTAGCATGCGTCGAAGTGATTCGACGCATGCGTGGAAGTATTTACCTTCCAGGGTCGCGCACGTCGCCGCGTCATCGTCGCGGCGACGGCGCGGCCATGTCACCGCGTATGTTTTCCACGGGGATTTTGATCTGATAGTGTGTACAGCCCAATCAATCAAAGTCCAGAGCAGAAATGTCCGCTGGAAACGGTACGGCGGACCGTTTTCATCGGATATCCGCTGGTGTGTACAGGGACTTAGACATCCACACCACTTGTTTTGAAGCACTTGGAATGTATTTAATGATTTGAGCATATAGTGTAATTGGACTATATATCCGTCCACTCTTGATAGAGTGATCCAAACATTTTCAATCAAAGAAAATGTTTCATTTTTTCAATTAAAGAAAAATTAAATCAAATCAAATCTGTGGAGAAAGGGCCACACATGGAGTAAATATTAGCTGGAAAATCTCCAAGTGTATGGCCAGCCAGCTTTAATCACATAAAAAAACAATAGAATAGAAACCCAGACTTACTTTTTCACCCACTGAGGTCACATGTTGGTCATGCTGACAAATTCAAAGACCATCATGTTTTTGTTTGTCCCTCATGTCCGTGAGAAGATGGTTTGTCCCTCATGTCCGTAAAAAACATTGTGGTGGAATTTGAGCTATTTGAATTCAGGAAGTTGAAGTGGTTCATAGACTGTACCCAGTCCCAGTTGTTCTCCCGAAGACACCTGTAAATAAATATGGAGGTTAGGACGGGTTGCAGAACACATAATAGAACACATAATAGAGCAATTTTTAGATTGACGAAAGAAAAAACAATAACACATGGACCAATATAATTAAGTAAAACGGGTAAACCATTTGCTAGGTATCCACATGTTCATATTGCTAAAGCTAAATGGGACTGACAATCTCATATAAGAACTTGTCAGACCTAGATGTTAAACAATGGAAAACAAAAACGTGAGTGAAAACCATTCCGCTAAACACAGGGAGTCCCAATGGATTTAACAGAAACATACTTGTCGACGTATTGAATGGGTAGGCCTCGTACACACGATAGGTTAACCAGAGGACAACGGACCGTTTTCATTGGTCAAAACCGATCGTGTGTGGGCCCCATAGGTTATTTAACCATCGGTTTAAAAAAGCCAACTTGCTTTAAATTTTAACCAATGGATTCCTAACCGTTAGGTCAAAACCGATCGTTAGTAGGCAAGAACCATCGGTTAAAAATCCACGCATGCTCAGACTAAATTAGGGGACGGGAGCGCTCGTTCTTGTAAAACTTGCGTTCGTTTGGAGATGGCACATTCTAGATTTTTAAAACTAGTGCCTCGTTTATTGCAGAGCATTTTTTTCTTCGTTCTTTTGCTAGAATAAACACGTTGTTTTGCTGATGCTATTTAGACAGAGTTCTCCCATACTGACTTCTTTTATTTTTTGCTTGAGATCTCATTTTTTTTGTTTTGGTTTTTAGAAAGCCAGATCTCCAAAATAATTTTTTGTACTTTTCGAGAATTTTTTTTTTTTTCTTTTCGGAGAATTTTTTTTCTTTTTTTTTCTCAAGTTATCATGACAATTTCTTTTTTCTTTTTGGAGAATCTTTTTTTTCTCAAGTTATCACAACAATGTTTTTTCACCCCCCCCCCCCCCTCAAGGAGGTTGTGTCCTTTGTTAATTACACATTGTATTTCGGAAATGTTTAATGGCTATTCACCAGAAAAACACAATAGACAAGTATTTAACTTAAATTAAATCTCCATTTATTCTGGATAAAAAAAAAAAAGCAACATGAAGAGCAACAATTGCACAATCAGCCAAATATATGCAGACTTTGGACACCAAAGGCACATTCCACCATGATCAACAACAAAATCAATAACATCAGGAGTCCCTTTAATTTGGGTCACAATGTGCTCCCCAAATCCCAGAAATCGGAAGCAGCAGCAGATGTCATACATACCAAGCTGTGGTACTACAAAAACCTCAGTTTTATGCCAAATCAGCTTGAAGCCAGGAAATCACTTTCTGGTCTTCCTTACAGCCTTCCCTCCACGGCCCCTTGCAGGTGGTGAAAATGTGGCAGCAGGAGGAGGAGACTGGGCCGGGCCGCGTTGTTGCTGCTCCATTTCTTGCAGTTGGTGTGAAATGTATGAGCCAAAGCTCTCAACAGGGTTAAGGGGAGCCCTCATGATTTCTGCTGCCTCCTTAATGACCCGCAGTGACTCCTCCTCCAGCTGGGTCATGCGCCTTGTTTTTTTGGTGGGTGCATCTGGAGGGGAGGCACCTGTGATACAGTGCTGCCACTGGGCCACTCACCCCTTCCTCCTCCTGGCTGACACATTCCGGAGCCTCCTCCTCCTCTTGGCTGATCTCTTCCTGTGTCTAAAAAAGGGGCTTCATCAAGCACACACATTTCATAGCTAATGACTGTTGCATTTTTTTGTTAGCTTTTTTGGTAAATTGAACAGACTCTCAGTCTGACCCCTGCAGTTGGCATCCCTGTCACTATATTTTCTGCCCACAACTTTTGTTTGGGTTTTCAAGCTTTCATTTTGGTTGGTTTCATTTTCATCGGTGCGGCTCTATACGGCGCCTGCGCACCGACATTTGGCTACTTTCGGAAAATCGTGACGCGATAGATGCGACCGTCGGAAGCCTGTCGGAAGCCTGTCAATCAAATAGGAATGCCCAGTCCCGCAGCCCATACCCGAAAGCGGCGGAGAAGATCGCTCTCTAAAACTGTAAGTACTGCTTCGATTTAAATAAAACGACCCGATTCCCCTAGACAAAATGAGCATCAATCTAAGGTTAAAAATTAACTTTTCGGGTGAACCTCCACTTTAACGCGTTTGCGTGTTCGAACAAACTTTTTGCCTGTTCGCATGTTCTGCTGCGATCTGAACAGGAGGGTGTTTGGCTCATCCCTACTGATCAGTGCCCATCAATGCAGCCTCACCAGTGCCCATCAGCTCAGCCTCATCAGGTCCCATCAGTGCAGCCTTATTAGTGCCCATCAGTGCAGCCTGATCAGAGTCCATCAATGCAGGCTCACCAATGCCCATGCAATGAAGTCTCACCAGTGCCCATCAATGCAGCCTGATCAGTGCCCATCAATGCAGCCTCCCAAGTATCCATCAATGCAGTCTGATCAGTGCCCATCAGTGCAGCCTCATCAGTGCCCATCAATGCAGCCTCACCAGTGCCCCCTCACCAGGGCCCATCAATACAGCCTCACCAGTGCCCATCAGATCAGTCTCACCAGTGCCCATTAGCTCAGCCTCACCAGTGCAGCCAATCAGTGTCCATCAGTGCCTCCTCATCAATGCCCATAGAATGCATGAATGTGAAAACCTTCAGCCTTTACAACCATTTTAACTGTTTAGGGGGGTTAATAATCTACATTGGTTTATTACATTATTTGTAATATGCAGCATGGAGGGGGTTAATGTATTGCCACTTGTCACTGATGCATTAGTGGCACCAGTGTCAGTGTTAATTAATCCCTTTATGCAATTAACACTGGTGCCACTAATGCAGCACTAAAGGGGTTTAATTAATTGTCACTGTTAACTAATGCATCAGTGACCAATGGCAATAAATTAACCCCCTCCATGCCGCATATTACAAATACCAATGTAGATGAATTAAACCCCCCCCCAAAAAAAAAAAACAACAACAACACTTCAGTGTAGGATGCAGTGCAGTGTAGCCTGAGCCTCAGCTCACTCACTTGTCCATGGAAGTGGACGCTCACCACAGCTCACAGAGGCAGCACTCCTCCTCTTCTATCCCGCGCTCCCGGCCTCTGAATGGACATCGTGCCAGGTGTCGCTTAGGAAGCTCATCTCTGCCTGACAGGGAAGTGACTGTGAATGTGCCAGCCGGGTGCAGGAATGCACTCGGCACACTCGTATCGCTCAGCTGCAGCTGCTCTGCATGTAAAACACTGGGTAGTGGCGGCCGGCCACTACATTAATCCAGCCCTGAGTGCTGCCTTTTTTCACAGCGGCCGGGGGGGGGGGGGCGATTGGCACCCTGCCCCCTGGCTTAGTCCGCCCCTGTCCAGGGCTGGTTGGAGCTAATGTCTTTTATATTGCTATCGGCAAAAGATGTCATATCAAGATGTAGGCTGTCCTCCCCCCTACATTTTCACAATTTTTGTCTACCTTGGCAGATATACGTAGGATAGAACACTTGACTGCACTAATTGATGGTTCATTGCCAAGATTTACAAAAATTTGGAAGGTCTGGGACGACTCTGATTACTTGTCATTTTAGACAAATATCCTTTATGTACAGTATACTGTATCTCAACCCTAGCAGTTGTTATGTCAATCTTATGCCGCATGCACACGGTCGTTTTTCGCATGCCCAGAAGCAAGTTATGAGACGGGAGCGCTCGTTCTGGTAAAACTACCATTCATAATGGAGTAAGCACATTCATCACGCTGTAAGAGACAAAAAAGCGCGAATCGTCTTTTACTAACACGGAATCAGCTAAAAGCTGCCCAAAGGCGAATAGAGCTTCCCCTTCAGAGTGCCGTCGTACATGTTGTACGTCACCACGCTTTGTTCATCATTTTTCTAAAACGATGGTGTGTGGGCAACATCGTTTTTAATGATGAAGTTGGAAAAACTTTGTTTTTTGGACATGCTGAAAAATTTCATTTTTTTTCATGCCGAAAAACGACCGTGTGTACGCGGCATTACAATCCACGGTGCTTTTTCTTTCCTGTTCTTGTTATCTTTCCATGTTTTTTTATATATGTTTCATATAAATGTATGGTATATTATACTCATATAACTGAAATCAAGACAAGATATATCAATGCTCAACAATACCATGCTTTTTATGTTTGTCCTGCACATGTTCATTTGGCTTTCTATATTTGAATTTTTTTTTTTTTAATTTGTAAGCCCGAAATTTTTTCAATAAATATACAATAAAAAAATAGACAATGTTACATAATTACATAGTTGGTGAGGTTCAAAAAAGACACAAGTCCATTCAGTTTAACCTGTGTGTGTGTGTGAGTGTGCGTTTATGTAAATAGTACATTTTATACCCCTGTGATTTGTGGTCGTTAAGATGCCCATCGAATAGTTTTTTTAAATTATTAATGGTCTCTTCTGATACCACTGCTTGTGGATGAGAATTCCACATCCTTACCTTATGACATTAAAGAACCCTCTATGCATTTTAAGGTTAAACCACTTCATTTCCAATTTTAGTGAATGTGCGCATGTCTTTTTAAATTCCCTTTCACTGAAATGTTTTTTCCCTATGCTAGTGCCACCAGTGCGGTATTTGTACATTGATATGATATCTCCTCTCAAGCGTCTCAAGAGAATAGGTTCAATGCTTGTAGTCTTTCCCTAATAGCTAAGGTTCTCCAGTCCCTTTATTAGCTTTGTTGCTCTTCTCTGGGCTCTCTCCAGCTCCAGCACATCCCTCCTGAGGATTGGTGCCCAGAACTGGATGGCATACTTAACCACTTGCCGACCGCGCCATAGGCATTTTACTGCTACGGCGCGGTCGAGTTGTTCTGACAGGACGTCCCTGGGACGTCCTCCCAGAATGCTCCACTCGCGCGCCCCCTGGGGCGCGCTCCTGGAATCATCCGTGAGCGCCGGGTCTAGAAGACCCGGCGCATCACGGATCGCGGTAAATTGACGCTGTTAGCGGCCGTTTACCACGTGATCGCTCCGTCAAATGACGGAGCGATCACTTGTAAACAAACCGGCGTCATTTGATGACGCCGGTTCCTCCCTCTCCTCTCTGTACCGTTCGGTACAGTGTGAGAGGAGAGGGGGGGGGGGAGCGGGTGTCAGCAGCAGCGCTGTGGCTGGATCTGTGACTATTGCAGTCACAGATCCAGCCTTCCATCCATCCATCCCAGCTCAGCTATCCCTGTGCAATACTCTGCAATGCCCCTATAATCTGCAATACCCCTATAATCTGCAATACCCTGCGCAATACTCTGCAATACCCCTATAATCTGCAATACCCTGCGCAATACTCTGCAATACCCCTATAATCTGCAATACCCTGCGCAATACTCTGCAATACCCCTATAATCTGCAATACCCTGCGCAATACTCTGTAATACCCCTATAATCTGCAATACCCTGCGCAATACTCTGCAATACCCCTATAATCTGCAATACCCTGCGCAATACTCTGCAATACCCCAATATTCTGCAATACCCTGCGCAATACTCTGCAATACCCCTATAATCTGCAATACCCTGCGCAATACCCCAATATTCTGCAATACCCTGCGCAATACTCTGCAATACCCCAATACTCTGCAATACCCTGCGCAATACCCCAATACTCTGCAATACCCTGCGCAATACTCTGCAATACCCCAATACTCTGCGCGATACTCTGCAATACCCCAATACTCTGCAATACCCCAATACTCTGCAATACCCTGCGCAATACTCTGCAATACCCCAATAATCTGCAATACCCTGCGCAATACTCTGCAATACCCCAATACTCTGCAATACCCTGTGCAATACTCTGCAATACCCCAATACTCTGCGCGATACTCTGCAATACCCCAATACCCTGCGCAATACTCTGCAATACCCCAATACTTTGCAATACCCTGCGCAATACTCTGCAATACCCTGCGCGATACTCTGCAATACCCCCATACTCTGCAATACCCTGCGCGATACTCTGCAATACCCCAATACCCTGTGCGATACTCTGCAATACCCCAATACCCTGCGCGATACTCTGCAGTCTTCCCAGCCTAGATGTGAGATGTGGGGTCTTATTGACCCCGTATCTCACTGTAAAGAGGACCTGTCATGCTATATTCCTATTACAAGGGATGTTTACATTCCTTATAATAGGAATAAAAGTGATAAAAAAGTCCCGCCCACATATGAAAACGGTGTTCAAGCTACACACGTGAGGTATCGCTGCGAACGTTAGAGCGAGAGCAATCATTTTGGCCCTAGACCTCCTCTGTAACTAAAAACATGTAACCAATAAAAGTAATTAAAGCGTCGCCTATGGGGATTTTTAAGTAGCGGAGTTTGGCGCCATTCCATGAGTGTGCGCAATTTTGAAGTGTGACATGTTAGGTATCTTTTTACTCGGCGTAACTTCATCTTTCACGTTATGAAAAAAAAATTGGGCTAACTTTACTGTTTTGTCTTTTTTTTAAGCACAAAACAGTTTTTTTTTTCAAAACACGCGTTCAAAAAATTTCTGCGAAAATAGCATGCGAGATAAAAAGTTGTAACGGCCGCCATTGTATTCTCTAGGGTCTTTGCTAAAAAAGCATATATAATGTTTTGGGGTTCTATGTAATTTTCTAGCAAATAAATGATGATTTTTACATGTAGGAGAGAAATGTCAGAATTGGTCTCGGTGCTCCAGAACGCCTGATGGCGCTCCCTGCATGTTGTGCCTCTGTATGTGGCCACGCCGTGTAAAAGTCGCACACATGGGGTATCGCCATACTCGGGAGGAATAGCAGAATGTGTTTTGGGGTGTAATTAGTGGTATGCATATGCTGTGTGTGAGAAATAACCTGCTAATATGACAGAAACAAGTTTTTTTTTTTTTTTTTTTACAGAATTTTCAGTCGTTTTTCTTTTATAGCGCAAAAAATAAAAAACCCAGAGGTGATCAAATACCACCAAAAGAAAGCTCTATTTGTGTGAAAAAAAGGACAAAAATGTCAAATGGGTACAATGTTGTATGACTGAGTAATTGTCATTCAAATTGTGAGAGCACCGAAAGCTGAAAATTGGTCTGGTCAGGAAGGGGGTTTAAGTGCCCAGTGGTCAAGTGGTTAAGATGTGGCCGAACCAGAGTCTTGTAGAGTGAGTGAGTGAATGAGTGAGTGAATAAATTGTATAGCGCTACAAATGCGAACTAAATCGCCTCCAGAGAATTATAATTTTATCTCTGGAGTGAATCCCCTTTTTAATGCATGTCAATATTCAGTTGGTGTTGCTTGCAGCTGCCTGGCATTGCATGCCATTGCTGAGCTTGTCATCTACTAGTGCCCTGTTGCCTTATGAGTTTATGTGAAATCTCCATTAATAGCTGTAACATATTGTAATTATGAATATAGTTCAACTAACTTTGTATCTATGTAACAGAGCCACCAAGAAGGTTAGGCTAAGGCTAAGCAGACAAGACAGTGCCTAGGCTTGTGTATTCAGACAATGGAGATCCAAAACTCATTGTTTTACACATACTCACTTCAAAGGATCCCATGCTGGGATATGCAATGAAGGGAGGCCAACCTGTAATCGATACTTAACTTCCTGGGAAAATTCAATTACATCTCCTGCCCAGAATAATCACAAGGATTTGCATTAAAGGGGGCTGACTTATGCTAAGTATAGGAATTGGAGATGTAGTAAGCCCTCCAATCAGGAGCCAAGCTATGCCAACCAATGAGGCATCAGCATGCAGGGATATACACTGAGGAGATGGGAGGGAAAGCTCTCTTTATGGAAAGGCAGCCATCAGAATGAAACTAAAGGGTAATTATGAAAAAGGGCTGTTTTACTTGTAACTGAATATGTTTGTAGATTAATGTTTTAAGGAATATACTCTGTATTGCTCCATGTAATTCTTGTATTTTAACCTACTATTTCCTCCTTTGGTGTAAGACTATAGATATATGTTTGTGTATTAGATAGATAGTATGAACTATACTCCAAATTAATGTTATTGTGTTAATGCTTTCACACTTGGTCAAAAGAACTCTGATTTAACCCACATCATATCTTTGAGGTATTAAATCTTAAATATAATTTACATGTAACAGCCCCCAGGTCCTTTTCCATCCTAGAGTCCCCTAAAGGTTCTCCCCTAGCGAGTAACATGCATTCATTTTTGACACCCAAATACATTACCTTTCATTCTAAAAACATTAAATCTCATTTGCCATGTATTAGCCCACCCCATTCATTTGTTTATGTATTCTTGTAAGGTTTCCACATCCTGTGTAGAAGTTATTACCCTGTTTACTTTGTATCATCCACAAATACTGAGCTGTTTATCCCATCCTCCAGATGGTTTATGAATAAATTAAACAGGATTGGTTCCAGGACAGATCCCTGGGGGACCCCACTTTCCACACCAGACCATTTCGAGTACTACTCGTTTATCACCACCCTTTGGACTCACCCCTGTAGCCAGTTTTCAATCAAGGTACTCACCCTATGGTCCATGCCGACAGACCTTAATTTGTACAGTAAGTGCTTGTGGGGAACTGTATCAAATGCCTTTACAAAGTCCGGATACACCACATCCATAAGATTTCCTTTATTTAGATAGCAGCTCACTTCTTCATAGAAGGTTAAAAGATTGGTCTGGCAAGAACCCTTCTTCATGAATCCATGCTGATTACTGCTAATGATACCATTTTCATTACTGAAATTGTGTATATATTCCCTTATCACCCCCACCTAACTGACCTGTAGTTCCCTGGATATATCTCTGCCCTTTTTTAAATATTGGTGCCAAGTTGCTTTTTATCAAATCATCTGCTATCATTCCAGTCAGTAAACTGTCCACAAAAATTAGGAACAATGGTCTAGCTATTACTTGACTGAGTTCCTTAAGGACCCTCAGGTGTAAGCCATCCGGTCCCGGTGACTTATTAATGTTAAGTTTTTTAGGTCTGATTCTAATTCTGTTCTCTGTTAGCCATGAGGGTGTTTCCTGTGACATGCTATGAAAATTAACATTACAGTCTTGGTTACCATATCCCCCCCATTTCTTTTGTGAAGACTGAGCAGAAGAATATATTCAAAACCTTCGCCATCTCTCCGTCTTTTGTAACCAAATTCTCTTCATCATCCTTTATGGGGCCAATATGTTCTGGCCTCCCTTTCTTACTATTTATATACTTAAAGAATTTAATGTGATTTTTTTTTACTCTTCTCCGCTATGTGCCTTTTTTGTTCTTAGCTGCCCTGATTGCTCCCTTACATTTCTTAATGCATTATTTGTAAAGTTGGAAGGCTGACAATGACCCCTCAGCTTTGTATTTTTTGGAAGGCCTTTTACTTTGAATTAATATGCCTCCAGGATTTTTATTAGCTCTTTTAAATATATTTCCTGTCAGGCAAATGGCCGAAGAAGGACTGGCAATTCCGACCCAAGACTTTCGTGGCCACCATGGTACACAGCATGACTAAGGTGGGTGTTACTTTCTCCTTGTAACCTGAACAGATCACATGACTAACTTTCTGGTCTGCTGCTGGAGCTGCTCATTGCTCGATTATCTCTTTGGTCTTCTGTGTACCTTGACCTTGTCTCCAGATCCGTGCTTATCCGTTCTGACCCGGCTTGCCTTGACCTTGCTTCTTGATCTCCTGTGTTTGACCCTTGGCCTGCTTCTGGACTCTGCTTCTGCTTCTTGACCACCCGACTTGACCCTCGGCTTGTACCTGGACCCTGCTTGTGTATGACTTGGCTCGCCCCTGTATATGCTCTGGACTGACCTGCCTGTGTTTGACCCCCGGCTTGGCTTCTGGTATCTTTGATCATCTGAATACAACAAGCTCAGTTTTGCCTGCCTCAGCCATCTCTCAGTGGCTGAGCTCACCAGACTGCAAGCAAGAACCTGGCAAACCATGCTTCTGTGGGAACCGTGCTCCCTGTTCCAAACTCCAGGGTCACGCTGCACTCAGCTGCAAGGGGAGCCCTCTTAGCATCTCGATCTCCATACTTGTTTCTGACATTTCCTATTGGAATGCACTGACCAATACCTTTATTTAATATGCTCTTAAAGCATATAATGTAATAAAGTGATGATGGTTGGAGCCATTGGGCAGTTGTAACCTCTCCTTTTCACTGCCACCAATGTAAGGCTTACATTGGTGGCATCAACAATGGCAGCATTGGCCATACTATATACTGAATCCTGGCTGCTATAGTCTGATTAACTTTCTACAACCAACTGTTGACTTTCACTTCTATACACTACAACATGCTACCCCTCTACACATCGTTCCCCCCTTTCCCATGTATCTTGGGCTCTGTAGCATTTCTTGGGTGCCCGAGACCACCATGGTAGTTGTTGGCTGCAAGATCAGAAGATGATTAGTGTACATCCATTCGCCGATCATTCCTGCAGTGAAAAAATCTGGGAGCAATGAGTTTCAAGTCACTTCCAGTTTCAGCGCTGCCATTCCCTGGCCCCGTGTTCTGATCTATGCTTGATTAGCTTCAATCGAGTTTGCACTCTATTGGGGCACACGGTTTTGGGTGCCATTGTTTGTCTCTGTTTTATGGACGAATGCAACTTCAAGGCATGACATGTTTGGTATTGATTTACTCAACACAAGCTCATCTGTCATATTTGACCAAAAATGTATTAGATTGTGCTGTGCACTAAAATAATTTTTAGAGTATTTTTACAAAAAAAAAAATAGATTTCATAAACAGTAGTGCAATTATCAAATAACATAACAAATTGCAACTGCAACAATTTTATGTTGTATTCTCCAGTGTCTGCTTTAAGAAAATAAATGTTTGGGGGTTATCTTCAGGCCTAAAAAAAAAACTGCGAAAGTGAAAGGGTCATTAATGGGCATTTTTTTGTTTAAGCGCTTCCCCACTCTATCCAAAGCTAAAAAAAGTGTTTTTTTTTTTTTACTTTAGTCAGATTCTCCACTTTTGAGTTGTTCTTGTAGTGCAGACTGTCTTCTTAGGCCTGATTCACTCCTATGCATTTTTAGTGCTTTTTGCATGGGCTAGCACAAAGGTATAGCATAACAAACACACAAACACACCAATATAATACAACATCTTTATTAAGTTTTGGAATTAAATTTGGCCACGGTGTCATCCACCAGGATGGGGGGTTACAATTATAATAAATTAATAAATAAATAAGCCATTTTGGCTGAACTCCTATGACTTAAATGCTGTGAGTCGGAAGAAGCAGCCTGAGCGGTCACCTCACGCAGGGCTATTTATAAACTCTTCAGCGCGGGCTCCCGCCGCACGCCACGACCAATAGGGTGCTGCCTTCTTCCGACCAATCACGGGAGGGGGGGCGGTCCCGCCCCCGGGAACTTCGATCCTGTGTCGAGACAAGCAGGGGAAAGGGAGAAACAACATCTCCCCTTTGAGCCATCCCAATGCCGGTCCAGCATAATGCTGTGACCCCTCATGGGCTAGCACAAAGGTATAGCATAACAAACACACAAACACACCAATATAATACAACATCTTTATTAAGTTTTGGAATTAAATTTGGCCACGGTGTCATCCACCGGGATGGGGGGTTACAATTATAATAAATTAATAAATAAATAAGCCATTTTGGCTGAACTCCTATGACTTAAATGCTGTCCATCCAGCCGAAGCTGGACGACTACTCCCCACCGGCCCCAGCCGGCCGCAAAGCTGCCGGCTGTGGCCCCCCCACCACTGTGGCCGATTCAATTAAACTCTGGAGACCCATATTAAAAATATCCAAACCTATCACGGATAAATGAACCTTATCTTTCCTGAATAATCCTGGAAAAAAACCCTCCAATTCAGTGTGGCGAAAGGAAACCCCCCCAATGAAGGAAATGAAACTATGTACCGTCCTATTCAGGCGCCTACGGATCCTATCCACATAAAAAAGGCTGCCCTGAGGGGACCATAGAAGCCTGGGGATCATCTCTGAATAAGCCAGCACCACTCCCGGGTACATTAGGGTTATAGAGTGTAAGTCTCTTTTCATCTCACACAGTAAGTCCCAAGTTCTGTATTTTCCCAGGTCATTCGCCCCAGTGTGTAAGACTAATACCTGAGGGGCGGGCCATATGCCAGCTAAATAGGACAGATGCTCTAACAAGTCCCGCCATCTCATGCTCCTGACTCCAGACCAAAAAATCATAAATAAATCTGTGTCCAGACCTAACGCAGTCGAGTAAGATCTAGCTCCAGCCTGCCTGGCGGCCCAAAAGATGTAGGAGTGGCCTACGATCCACACGACTGTCCTGGGATGATCTGAAAAAGAAATTCAAGGGGTTAAGAGACCCGGGCGGACATAGATCTTGTATCTGTCACTGCCCCAATGACCTATACTCTTTACCTTGTTAACAGACAGGCCCAGAGAGTCAGCAGTAGTGGCCGCCCCGATTCTGAACGAATGCGATGAGAAACATAAACCGGATAAGTTCAGATGCTTCAGACAGGCGGCCAAAACAGCCGAAAACTGATACCTGGTCAGTGAAGATAAATCCTTATGTATAAAAAACGACCCGCAGGCCGCGGGCCTAGCAGAAACATAATTTGACACGTGAAGAACCGGACAAATGGCCCTATTTGGGGAACTAGACAAACGAAACCAACGACCCTGACCTTCTTGCGATGTCTTGGATCTACACATAAAAAATTGGAGAGAGCCTCCCTCTATACGGACATGCGAAAAAAGCAAAAAAGACCATGACTTTTTATTAGGTGCTGTGAATTCACCTAGCCTAAGGGCACCAAAGAAAGCTACCGCAAATGCGGCTCTGAAAAGAAGAACCTCGAATTCGGATACACACACCTCTCGCAGAACTAACAGAAGGTCCCCCAACATAGAGATGGATATCGGGCGCCTGACCTCCACCACAGGATTAGCTCTCCTAAGACCCTTAATGACCTGGGTGACTTGAAAAAATGAAGTCAAAGCAGGGAGACCCGCAAATTTTAAAAAGAAAGAAACACCCGCGAGAATCCTGCTAATAGAAGACGGGCTAAGCTGGGATTGAATCAAATAGGACAAAAAGGATAATGCAACATATGAAGTGACAAAAAGAGAATCCAAACCCGCCTTGCGACAGAACAAACACCACTTGCTCCAAGAGTGCCTGTAGTCCATCCATGTTTTCTCCGATACCGAGGCCTTGAGGTTGGTGAAGATTACTCCCAGATTAAGCCCCAGAGGAAGTCTGGGCAGGGGGTGCCATGCGGATCCGCTGACGGGGCCAACTCCCGGAACCTCCCGAGCTGCGAACGAGATAAAGCGTCAGCTATATTATTCACTTTTCCCGCTATGTGTTCAGCCTTCAACCAAATGTTAAACCGCATGCAATGGAGTACTAAAAACCGTAACAATTTAATGACTGGTTCAGATTTTGAAGATAACGTGTTAATTGCAAAAAGGACGCCTTTGTTGTCCGTGTGGACCAAAATCCTTCGGTTCTCAAAGGCGTCCTTCCAAATCACAACAGCAACAATGACCGGAAATAACTCCAGAAGGACAAGGTTCTGCAATATTTCCTTCTGTTGCCAATCCAGGTGCCACCTGCTAGAACACCAATGACCCTGCAAAAAGGCCCCGAAACCGAAGGACCCCGACGCGTCCGTGAAGAATTCCAATTGCGTGCTATCCATGAAATCTACTTGCCAGGCTGATGCACCGTTGAAGTTACTTAAAAAGGAATCCCATATTTTCAAATCCTCCTTAATATTCTTGGAGATTCGCACATGGGAATACGGGCTCTTGTAACCTCGCAGGGCTAAGGAGAATCTACGTGAAAACACCCTAGCCATTGGGATGATCCTGGCCGCAAAAGCAAACAGCCCCAGCAGGGACTGGGCTTCTTTCAGCGAAACCTTCTTTCTGGCTAGAAAATCCGTAATCAGCAAGGACATTCTCTGCACCTTTTGCTCCGGTAACCTAAACTCCATCTTTTGAGCGTCGATGGTAATACCCAGAAAATCTATGGAAGCTGCGGGTAGAACCGTCTTCTCATGTGCCAGAGGAACCCCGAACTCCTTACAGACATCGGAAAACACCTGGAGCGATTCCATGCATAATGACGACCCCGCCGGGCCAATAAATAAAAAATCATCCAGATAGTGCAGGATGAAACTCTGGGGTATAGCCTCTGACACTACCCAATGTAAAAAAGAAGAAAAAGCTTCGAAATAATAACATGAAAGAGAAAACCCCATGGGCATGCATTTGTCGAAATAAAATTGCCCCATGCAGTGGAAACCCAGGGAGTTGAATCCCTGGGGGTGAACTGGGAGGAGGCGAAAAGCCGCCTTAATATCAGCCCTGGCTAAGAGTGACCCTTGGCCCTTGGCCTCAAAAGAAGCGTAACACACCGGTGCATTGACATTAGCGACTTCATCGTTCAAAGAAAATTTGGGGGGGTAAGAAAGATGATGGATCATTCTAAAACTGCCGACCTCCTTCTTTGGCACAATGCCTAGGGGAGACACCCGAAAATCAGAAAACGGAGGGTCAGAAAAGGGGCCGGCAATTCTGCTATCCAAAAGCTCCTTGTAAATCTTATCCCGGACGATGTCCAAATGCGTAACCGCAGATTGTAAGTTCCGTACCACTGTACACCCTGGACCTCTGAAAGTGGGTACCAGGAAACCATCTGTAAACCCATCAGATAGCAGAGCTGCCATCTTGCGGTCGGGATATTGCTCTAGCCACGGGCGCATTTTTGCCAAGCTCACTGGCGTCGGGGCCCTTCCCCAGGCTGCTGGAACCTGACTGGAAAGAGCTCGCGGCAGCTTTGCGGAAACATCTTGTCGCCGCATGAGTACCGCTGCAGTATGAGCATTCATGCTTGAACCTGCAATTTGACAGGAATTTACATTGTCCCTCATTGAATGCGAAGCAAAACCCTTTCCGAAATGTGCTCTGAGCAGCCGTCTGGGGTCGGGGGGTAAACTGCGGCTTTGGTAGCATCAAATTGAGCCATAGGCCCACGTCTTTGGACCCCCAGTGCAACGAGGGATGGACCGCTAATTTTTGATGAAAATTCTCGTCATAAGTGAACCATGCCGAGCCGCCAAAATGGCGGAAAGCCTCAGCGATTATATCCAGATGTTGGAATAGTCCGGAGCACTTACCAGGAAAGCGCTCCCCCATGACTGCGGCATATATAAAGAAAGCCTGCAGCCAATTCTGAAAAGTCTTGGGGATTGCCCTCCTCCTATCCTCCTCTGCTCTATCCCCTGCCTGCTTGTCCGACTTGGACAGAAACTCCTTAGAGGCAGGCAATAGTGACAAAATATCAAGATACTCCCCCCTCCATATTTTTTCTTTCACAGCTTTTGATAAATGAAAGCCCAGTGGAGATAAAGCGCATGGGAGGGGCTCTTTAAAGGAGGACTCGCCGACCGTCATAGCAGAAGGTCTAATCGGCAACATAGGGTTAACCGACATTGGTTGGTATCCACTGGCATGCGACAAATAAGTATCATTGACCTGCATTGCGGGGTCACCTAAGTCTTGCCATACCGCACTGATATCATCATGCATGTTAGCACATTTAAATTCATTACCAGACATATGCTGCATTCTTTGAGCACCAGCAAACTGTGTGCATGAAACATCACCATCACTTCTTAATACATTACCTCTGGCACCGGACACCCGTGCACCCTGTGTGACACCACTCATATCTGCACCACTATCGTGTGCCCCTTTAAACTGTTTCAACACTTCAGAAAAATAATCCATCAAATTTGAAAACTTAGCAAAATGATTAAAATAAAGATTCTCACCACCAGGAACGTGCCCACTCGTGGCCCCCGCTGGGGGGGAGTAGCGCTGCCCCCTTGCTGGCAAGGGGCACCCTGTGCCACAGCTCCCTCTTGGTTAGCAGGCTGCAGAGGAGCGTTTTTTGTCTCTTGTTTTTCCTGGCAGGCTGCTTCCTTGTGCCGCCCCCGACCGCTTTCACCTCTGGGATAGGTGGTGTCAAGCAAGAGCCGCCCTCCTCACCCAAGCACCGCCTCAGCCATTCCTCCCCCCTCCGCTCTCCGCCCTCTCTAGTAATTTACAGAGAAGCTCTTCACGGGCTCTGGAGGGATCCATAGCTGCGGCGGTGAGGCGAGGTGACGCTTGTTGCTGCGCGTCGGAAGAAGCAGCCTGAGCGGTCACCTCACGCAGGGCTATTTATAAACTCTTCAGCGCGGGCTCCCGCCGCACGCCACGACCAATAGGGTGCCGCCTTCTTCCGACCAATCTCGGGAGGGGGGGCGGTCCCGCCCCCGGGAACTTCGATCCTGTGTCGAGACAAGCAGGGGAAAGGGAGAAACAACATCTCCCCTTTGAGCCATCCCATGCCGGTCCAGCATAATGCTGTGACCCCTCATTTTGCAGATTTGTACTACATAATGTGTTCCATAGGAAACCATGGTAATAGGACTGTAGTGCAAATCTGCAAAATGCAAAAAGCACTAAAAATGCATAGGTGTGAATCAGACCTTAGGGAGGGGCATTGACATTCTGGTACACCCCCGTTAAATCAGAGCTAGAGCTCTCCAATCAGCTCTGACTTAGCAGGGGGCATGTTGGACCTTGGCAGCAAGACCCTTGCATTCATAAAAGATGGCATTTGTCCTCTGTACTGCATACTGGCGGAGACAGGGTGATTTATTTTTGCTGTGTCTGCTTTACAGAAAGAACAAACAGTAAGTAACTTTACAATCCTCACACTTATTTTTTTTAGCTGATTTTAATGAATGTTTGATTTGGTTTTAATTTTACTACTACTAAATAGAGCAGTTAAGGAAATGCAATACTAGTGGAATTTTCATATCGATAAGATTTATTGTATGTCAAAAGCTTCCCTGTCATTCATTAGATATACTGTGTCCTCTGTCCACACATTTTGCCAGTTCAGTTTAGGATTGCACTTGTGGTCAGGACACACAGCACTACACGATCTGTAATGTGCATGAGCTAAATTGCTCATCCTCATGTCATTCTTCGACATCTGTTCTTTAGTTGTTTGAGCTGTTCCAATAACTTTTTTCCTAATTATAACCAGATTAAAATATAAATCGGAATTAGTGACTAAGCTAGTTCCCTCAAACAAGAAAAAAAACAATATTGAGGCTATAGACAATTCTCCATTTAATAGCGTTGAATGGCCAGTTTCCATATGTGACATCACAATGTACTGAGATGATCAAAATCCGCCAAGATGATAATATTCCTAGATGAAATGATACAAACTGCCAATGGAGGTGTTAAAAATATTTGAGCATGTACAAGTGGAAAGTACTAGATCCAGTTCGAGAGTAAATTTTAACCAGTACAAGACTGTCCACACAAGGTATTGAGAAATCAACATATCAGAGGTGATATACACTATATTACCAAAAGTATTGGGACACCTGCCTTTACACGCACATAAACTTTAATGGCATCCCAGTCTGTCCGTAGGGTTTAATATCAAGTTGGCCCACCCTTTACAGCCATAACAGCTTCAAATGTTCTGGGAAGGCTGTCTACAATGTTTATTAGTATATCTATTGGAATGTTTGACCATTGTTCCAGGAGTGCATTTGTGAGGTCAGGCACTGATGTGGACAAGGCAGCCTGGCTCTCAGTCTCTGCTCTAATTCATCCCAAAGGTGTTCTATCGGGTTGAGGTCAGGACTCTGTGCAGGCCAGTCAAGTTCCTACACCCAAAACCTGCTCATCCATGTCTTTATGGACCTTGTTTGTGCACTGTTTCACAGTCATGTTGGAACAGGAAGGGACCATCACCAAACTGTTCCCACAAAGTTGGGAGCATGTAAGTGTCTAAAATGTCTTGGTGTGCTGACGCCTTAAGAGTTCCATTCACTTGAACTAAGGGGCCAAGCCCAACCCCTGCCAAATAACCTCACACAATAATCCCCCCTCCATCAAATGAATTGGACCAGTGCACAAAGCACGGTCCATAAAGACATGGATGAGTAGGTTTGGGGTGGAGGAACTTGATGGGCCTGCACAGAGTTCAGACATTAACCCGATAGAACACCTTTGGGATAAATTAGAGCGGAGACTGCGAGCCAGGCCTCACAAATGCACTTCTGAAAGAATGGTCAAACACACTCCTAATTCTTGTGGACAGCCTTCTCAGAAGAGTTAAAGCTGTTATAGCTGCAAAGAGTGGGCAAACTTAATATTGAACCCTACAGACTAAGACTGGCATGCCATTACAGTCCATGTGTGTGTAAAAGCAGGCGTCCCAATGCTTTTGGTAATATAGTGTATATTGGCATCATTGCTCTTTGTGTGTTGATTTCCAAGTTAACATCAAAGGTTTGTGAACATGGTGTGACTTTTGGTCCTTTAGCAATGGTCAGTAGTCAGTCTTTGTGGTTCCTTATTATGTGATCCAGGAGACAGCCACTATGGCAGTAAAAAGGCTCTTTATAAATAAAAATACTTTGCATTTACCTCCACTCTCCCTTCTATTATATCAGTTTTTTTTCTGTGAAAAAGATTTAGGGTGCCCTAAAAATACTTTTTTTACTCAAAACAATGCAACAATGTCTGTATTTAAACTCTACAAATGCTGACATGCTCACTTTATTTAAATGATAGAAGAATGCTATATAAAATATTTTATTCATGGAAATTATTAATTTCATATAAACACAACTTTACAGTAGAGTTTTATGGACACATATTATTACTGGTTTATAAGTGTGTTATAATGTCTATATAGAGCAACAAACATTAGTAATTAGTGGAATTATCAAATTTGTACAAGCTTGTACCTTTCTATATTTGTTATAGTATTCAGTACAGAGATTTGAAGATTTGCCATGGCGATGGACTAGCCACTACTATGCGTTTGTCTTATTGCTTAATGACTGGATATATTAGTTTAGATCCAAAATAAAGGGAAAGAATAGTTTCTATTTTTTTGGAACACATTTTGATATATTTTTTGTTGCTACTTTCACATTTGCTCTTACATATTTTTATTATATTAAATGTGTAAATTAACAGCTGGTAAGAAGTCTGTATCTGGCAGCCTTTTTTAACCTCCTTGAGTATTAGGTGTTGATATCTATCTATCTATCTATCTATCTATCTATCTATCTATCTATCTATCTATCTATCTATCTATCTATCGATCTATATGCACATATACTCAACACCAGGAATACATTTTTTCTATGAGTCAGATAACTTAAAGATATACATTGGGAGAAGAAGCAGTAAAACAAAACTACTGCATAAACAGCAAAGCTAAATGCACAGCCTGTATTTGCAGTGAGCAGTTATGGATGTCCCCATGTAAATATATAATATTATAAAATCTATACTTGGGTACCAAATCTTAACACATATTGATGAGATTATTTAAACCAAAATACAGTATATTCACTTTAATATTATACTTTTAATTTAGTCTTGTGCAGATGATAAATTATGGTTTAGTTTTTTTTGCATATAACAGGGATAACCTAAATTTAACAACGGCATTACATGTGGATATACACCTTCTTAATATACAGTAAAACCTTGATTTGAGATCGTTATGCAAGACAAGCTAAATTTTTTAATGAATTTTGACTTGATATACAAGCAATGTCTTGATATACAACTGAGTATAAAATAGAAGAGAGGCGCCTCTAAGTGTAACAATATGGTTACATGTATTGAAGGTACAACATTTAGCAACATATTGCTAAACTTAGAGGCGCCTCTCTTCTGTTTTATACTCAGTAGCTCCTGCTGGATTTTGCTTCTAATCCTCTTGTGGAGGCTTCCATTTGTAGATGGACATTTTATGGTTACACAACCTATCACATTGCTATAATCTTTTTATATGAACTATAAACTGAAGGACCTATGAATAAATGGTTGTGGAACAAATCATTTGAGTTTCCATTATTTCTGATGGTTAAATTTGCTTTGATATACAAGTGCTTTGGATTACAAGCATGATTCTGGAACAAATTATGCTTGCAATCCGAGGTTTTACTGTAGTCCCTAAGTCCCCACCCCCTTTACCTTCAACTGAACCAAGTTATTTTGGAATTAACTAGTTTTGAGCCATTATAATAAGATGACCAACCCTTGTGATCAGTGTTAGTATGTAAAAAGGTGGTGAAGTTTGGAAATTTGGGTTCTAGTGATCACCAATGTCTACGGTTTAATTTTAAACATGAACTGAAAAATCATATACTAAAACAAAATTTTGAGATTTTGAAACGACAAGGACATTTTGAAAAGGGGGAATTTCTTCAAATAACAATAATTGTTAGGTTGGAGTAAAATGAGAGAAGTAATCAGTGGTCACTATTAAAGTTTGTCATCTTGGAGGCAACTAGACTATATGTCAGGCACTTTAGTAATAATAAAAGGAAGAAAAAAACCTGCCCGCGAGAATGTGTTTCCAACGCGATCACATAATTACCCCACCCCTTATGTCATCACCACCCAGAGCATGATGGGACTGTGATGTCATAAGAGGCCTATATAAATAGTTGCGCACCACACACCATTACAGCGGAAGGGAGCGTGGATGTCAGGAATGCTGGTAGATCAGACTGTGTGACCGCACAGAGGAACCAAACAAGGTGAGTAGTGAAATAAAAGGTGTTTATTTACAAATGTGTGAACCACCAGTGCACAATAAAATGACAAACAGTATGTACAAATAAAGGGGAATACCGTATTCATAAACGAGCCAAGCCGAGGTCATACACATGGGAGGTCAGTAGATGGGTAAGGATGGGGACAGGAATCAGGACACAGGGAGGACAAGTCCAGGCAGGGATCAAGGATCGGGATCAGGATCAGGTCCAGGGATCAGGTCCAGAAATCAGGGTCAAATACAAGCTCAAGATCAGGGTAAGTAGATCGATACCAGGGCGAGGACTGATTGCACACGCCGGGTATATATAAGCCTGTTAATTACGTTCAGGTTACACCTGAACGCAGGAAGGGCTGTATGCACCACACTGCCAAGAATCCCCCGCTGGTGGACGCCAGTACTGCAGCCCAAGGATAACATAGCACCACCAAGGAAGAACTCCCCCGACAGTCCAAGACTGTCGGGAGACACCTGGTGGTGGGCCACAGTACTGCACGCCAAATACCAGGCAGTAACACCAGCAGGGTTGGATCAGGGTTGGGCAGCAGGCTCCGGGTCGTCGAGCTGGGCAGCAGGCTCCGGGTCGTCGAGCTGGGCAGCAGGCTCCGGGTCGTCGAGCTGGGCAGCAGGCTCTGGGTCGTCGAGCTGGGCAGCAGGCTCCGGGTCGTCGAGCTGGGCAGCAAACTCCGGGTCGTCGAGCTGGGCAGCAAACTCTGGGTCGTCGAGCTGGGCAGCAAACTCCGGGTCGTCGGGCTGGGCAGCGGGCAGGGACACCTCAGACTGGGCAGCGGACAGGAACTTCACAGGCAGGGCGGATGGCACTGAAACAGGCAGGGCAGATGGCACTGAAACAGGCAGGGCAGATGGCACTGAAACAGGCAGGGCAGATGGCACTGGCACAGCAACTTCAGGCTGGCAAACTGGCACAGCAACTTCAGGCTGGCAAACTGGCACAGCAACTTCAGGCTGGCAAACTGGCACAGGGAGGAGAGAAATCGTCACTGCCATCAGGAATAAATGACAGGGCTGGCTTTACACACAACCGGATTAATGCCTGAACATCATTGAAAGTTATGCAACCCTGATCCACCCAGGAATGAGCTGATCGGATAGTTTCCATCAGCTGGTCACTAGTCCACCCCTCCAGAACCTGGCGACAATATTCCTCATCCTCCTCTGCCAGCAGAGAAAAGTAAATGATTTCATTGAAATCCATTTTCAAAAAACACACAACACGCCCTGGTATACTGTCAGGAATGCTGGTAGATCAGACTGTGTGACCGCACAGAGGAACCAAACAAGGTGAGTAGTGAAATAAAAGGTGTTTATTTACAAATGTGTGAACCACCAGTGCACAATAAAATGACAAACAGTGGGCCAGATTCAAGAAGCACTTGCGCCCGCGCAACCATAGGTTGCGCGGCGCAAGGGCTTACTTGCTCCGGTGTAACGAGTGCTCCTGATTCAGGAACCTCGTTACACCGACTGCAGCCTAGGATGTGACAGACATAAGCCTCCTTATGCCTTCACATCCCAGGCTGCATTCTTGCGTTGGCCGCTAGGGGGCGCGACCATTGTGATCGGCGTATAGTATGCAAATTGCATACTACCACCGATTCACAAAAGTTGCGCGGGCCCTGCGCACGCAAGGTACGGAGTTTCCGTACGGCGACTTTAGCAGGCTTCTCCTGCTAATAGCAGGCGCAACCAATGCTAAAGTATAGCTGCGCTTCCCGCTCGTGAAATTTAAATTTCACGTAGTTTACGTAAGTGAACCGTGAATGGCGCTGGACGCCATTCACGTTCACTTAGAAGCAAATGACGTCCTTGCGTCCGCAATGCACGTCGGGAAAGTTTCCCGACGGAGCATGCGCTGTTCGCTCGGCGCGGGAGTGCGCCTAATTTAAATGATTCCCGCCCCCGGCGGGATCATTTACATTAGGCGCCCTTACGCAGGGCTATTTAGCATATCGCCCGCGCAATTTACGGAGCAACTGCTCCGTGAATCGCGGGCATTTCAAAATATTTGCGTGGGCGCAGAGAAAAATCTTTACTCTTTGCCCACGCAAATATTGCGTGATTCTACCTGAATCTGGCCCATTACGTACAAATAAAGGGGAATACCGTATTCATAAACGAGCCAAGCCGAGGTCATACACATGGGAGGTCAGTAGATGGGTAAGGATGGGGACAGGAATCAGGACACAGGGAGGACAAGTCCAGGCAGGGATCAAGGATCGGGATCAGGATCAGGTCCAGAAATCAGGGTCAAATACAAGCTCAAGATCAGGGTAAGTAGATCGATACCAGGGCGAGGACTGATTGCACACGCCGGGTATATATAAGCCTGTTAATTACGTTCAGGTTACACCTGAACGCAGGAAGGGCTGTATGCACCACACTGCCAAGAATCCCCCGCTGGTGGACGCCAGTACTGCAGCCCAAGGATAACATAGCACCACCAGGGAAGAACTCCCCCGACAGTCCAAGACTGTCGGGAGACACCTGGTGGTGGGCCACAGTACTGCACGCCAAATACCAGGCAGTAACACCAGCAGGGGGAACCTTCCCTGACAGTGGAGAAGTGGAGAAGTCAGAAGAAGACCCCTAAAGTCGGAAGAAGACCCCCGGAGAGCAATAGAAGAGGCCGGTGAGCGTGGAGAAGTCAGAAGAAGACCCCTGAAGTTGGAAGAAGACCCCTGGAGCTGCCTAATAAATGACTTTAAAAACTTGTGTAGTGTGTCTTTTTTATTGACACTTTTTTTCCTCCAGGTGAATGGGTAGGGGTATGATGTACCCCATACTCGTTCATCTAGGGTGGGGGGCCAGGATCTGATGGCCCCTTTATTAAAGGGGCTCCCAGATTACAATAACCCCCCTGCCCGCAGAACCCAACAACCAACAGCCAGGGTTGTCGGGAAGAGGCCCTTGTCCCCATCAACATGGAGACAGGGTGCTTTGGGGTAGGGGGGCCGCAGGGTGCCCCCCTGCTCCAAAGCACCCACCCCCTTTGTTGAGGGCATGCGGCCCCATACGGCTCAGGAGGGGGGCGCTCGCTCGTCCCCACCCCCTTTCCTGACCGGCCAGGATAAGGGTCTGGTATGGATTTTGGGGGAACCCCCATAATGTTTTTCTGGCGTAGGAGGGGTTGAACCCCTTAAAATCCATACCCGACCTAAGGGTCTGGTATGCTCCTGGAGGGGAACCCATGACGTTTTTTTATTTAAAATTTGCCGTAGAGTTCCCCCTCATTATTCATACCAAACACATTGCCTGGAATTGGCGGGAATCCAAGTCGGATCCCCGTTCATTGTAAGTCGGACGTATGTCGGCTTCAACACATTTTTTCCTTCCCGGCAAGCCAGCTCGGCACTGGCTCCCACGACGGGACTCGTAGGTGGTCAATCTCGATGATAAAAGCAGCGAGATTGACACAATAGGGAAAAAAATCAGCATATAGAAGATTCAAGGAAACAGGAGGTGTAGCTGACAGAAGAGTAAAAAAATTTACAAACGGAGGCCAAACACATTATCAGTGCTGCCGAAGCACAGAAAAAGGAGGAAATTGCTTAATTTTTTAAGAAAGGAGATAAAACCTTTTTAGGTACATTAGTGATAGAAGGAAAAATATAAAGAGATCCCTGAAATCAAAACTGTGCACAGTACATATGTTGAGGGAGACATTGATGTAGCAAACCCTTTAAACAATTACTTCTGTTCAGTCTTCTCAGAAAAAAAAAATTGTGGGGAACCATGTTGGTTCTATTAATGACATTTCTAGGATTTCTGGAGACAGAGGCAGCAGGGGGACTGGCATGATTAAATCTTAATAAAGCAACAGGCCCGATGGTATTCATCCCAGAGTTGTAAGAAAACCTCTAGCTATATTTGTAGGACCATTATCAATGTCTTCTGACAGAAGAAGTCCCCCATGACTGGCGGACAGCTAATATTGTAGCTATCCACAAGAAGGGCAGCAAGGTAAAAGCTGGCAATTACAGACCAGTGATTTTACCATCAGTTGTAGTCAAGTTAAAGGAATTACTTCTTAAAAAAAGGATCATTGATCACCTAAAAATATACAACTTGCTGGACTCAAAGCAGCATAGCTTTACTGAGGGCAGATTATGTCCGACTAATCTGATTTCATTTTTATACTATATCATCAATGTTTTAGAAAAGGTTGGTGCTGTGGACAACGGAAAATGAAAACAAAAAAATGTTAAAAAAAACGAAAAAAAAAAAATGGACAGACTCGATGGATTACTCTGTCTTTTTTCTGCCGTCACTTTCCTATGTTTCTATGTTTCTAACTTTTTGGCCTTCTGTTTTTGTATTATGTAACTTTTTTGGAGAAATGTAAGATTTAGAACTATACACAAAAAATTTGGAATCAGCCAGTTTTGGTCCTTAGACCCCTTTCACACTGGGGCGGGCGTTGACGGTAAAACGCTGCTAGTTTTAGCGGTGCTCTACTGTCATTTTAGCGGCGTTATTCAGCCACTAGCGGGGTGCATTTAAACCCCCCCTGGCGGCCGAACAAAAGGTTAAATGCATCTGTGTAGCGCTGCAGCCGAAGCGATGTGCAGGCGCTTTGCAGGCGCTTCAGCAGCGGTGCCCATTATAGATGCTTTAGGGCAGTGTTTCTTAATTCCAGTCCTCAGGCCCCCCCAACAGGTCAGGTTTTCAGGATTTCCCTCAGATGAAAAGGCTGTGGTGATTACTAAGGCAGTGAAACTGATCAAATCACCTGTGCAAAATAATGGAAATCCTGAAAACCTGACCTGTTGGGGGGGCCTGAGGACTGGAATTGAGAAACACTGCTTTAGGGGGATGTGGCCCACGCAGAGATGCAGTTCATATTTGATGGACCTGTGCTAAACTTATAGCTTTCTGGTTGAGAACTTTCAGGATACTCCAAAACGTATTACATTTAATGGTCCCCCAAGGACATCCGAATGGCCTTTACCACATTCTGGGACTTTTTTACATCAACAAAAACTGGGCACTTATTTATTTTTGGCAATAAAGCGATTGATAGCCAAAGAATGGAAGACATCTTCAGTGCCCTTTCAGGATGTCAAGGACCGCATGAATCTGATGCTAGTGAATGAAAAAGTTGTCTAATATCCATCATGATTCACAGCCCGAATTCCTAAAAATTACCTATGCTCCACCAACCTTGAACTCTACTTGTCTGAGTGCCTTATGACCTTTCCTGACCCCTTTCCCTGCTTTTATTTTTCAAATTTTTCTACTTCTGATTGACTCCACATTAGTGTTTTTGCCTCTAAATTTGTTGGGTTGCTATAGTAAGCCCAACTGTTTGAGCACTACAGTATTGAAGGTTTATCTGTGTTTTGACTGACTTTGTATCCAACCATGGTCATTGTTACAAACCAGTTGTTATTCTTTTTATTTTTAAAACAATACAAAGTGAATCAAAATCACCAATCTAAGCAGATATGTATTCATTAAAAAATGTTTAAGCTTTTTAAATGCAAGTAACAAATACCTGCATTTTCGTGATATTGGCCACCTTAACCACTTCCATACAAGGCATTTTCACCCCCTTCCTGCCCAGACCAATTTTTAGTTTTCAGCGCTGTTGCACTTTGAATGACAATTGCGCGGTCATGCAACACTGTACCCAAATGAAATCTTTGGCCGGGATTCAGATACATTGGCGTATCTTTGAGCGGGTGTAGCGCATCCCATATGCGCTATGCCGACGTAACATAGAGAGGCAAATACAGTATTCACAAAGCACTTGCTCCCTAAGTTACGGCGGCGTAGCGTAAATGGGCCAGCGTAAGCCCGCCTAATTCAAAGTAGGCAGGTAGTGGGCGTGTTGTATTTAAATTAACCGTGACCCCATGTAAATGAGTGGCCGAACGAACGGTGCATGCGCGCGCATGCTCACAATCACGTCGAATTGACTCCATAACATACGCCGGCTCAATGCCTGTGACTTGAACGTAACCTACGCCCAGCCCCATTCACGTACGACTTACGTAAACGACGTAAAATTTGACGCTAGTTCCGTCGTCCATACCTATGTATTACCTGCGCCTCATATAGCAGGGTAACTTTATGCCGGACGTAAGCCTTACGTAAACGTTTGTGAATCGGTGTATCTAGGTCATTTTCATATTCGACGTGTAAATCTACGGAAGCGCCCCTTGCGGCCAGCGTAAATATGCACCCAAGATACGACGGCGTAGGAGACTTACATCGGTCGTATCTTGGCAAATTTCAGGCATATCTAGTTTCGAGAATACACGTATAGATACGACGGCGCACATTTGGACTTACGACGGCGAATCTGGAGATACGTCGTCGTAAGTCCTTTCTGAATCCCGGCCTCTATGTTTTTCCCCCCACAAATAGAGCTTTCGTTTGGTGGTATTTAATCAACCCTGGGTTTTTTGGGGTTTTTTTTGCGCTATAAACAAAAGAAGAGCAACAATTTTGAAAAAACACTATATTTTTTACTTTTTGATTTAATAAATATCAATTTGTTTAAAAAAAAAACGAATTTTTCCTCAGTTTAGACTGATACCCATTCTTCTCACCTCTGACAGGAGGTGGATCTGTGTGTTTACACACACAGATCCACAGTCCTGCCATGATTTCCGGCAATCGTGGGTGCCCGGCGGACATCGCGGCCACCGGGCATGCGCACCGCGTCACGAGCGAGGCTGCGGGCACGCACGTTCCCCCCTAGTGCCCGCAATGCAAAGGACGTCATATGACGTCCAGTCTGAGGGAGAGACAGTTCGTGCTGACGTCATATTACTATGGCTCGGTAGGGAACTGGTTAAATAACTTGCCCAGCATTACCGAGACTGGGAGAGGGAGAGATAGTCCTCCAATGTTTAAATCTTAAAAGTTAGTAAAGTAAGATTGATCAACTAAAAACAGGCAATTGTAAATTATTTAGCTAGGATTTGAAAGCCTCAAAAAAAAGTGCACTCCATGGGCGCTAATATATGCTAACTATTGAAGGGGGTCATTAGCCTCCATTTCTAGAGGCTTTTAATGAATGTTTATTGTAAAATAAATATTAAAAAAAACTTTAGTCTGGTATTCTTGTAAATGGTTATTTTGGTATTATAAAGCCCATTAGCAGGATGTCCCTTACTCCAGCACTTGCCAACAACTGTCGTAAATAAGTTGTAAAATAATCAAGCAGAATACACATTGAGAATTCTGGACTTACTTGATCTGACACTGTCCTTTTATACATATCCAGGGCTCAACTCTAATCACATTTCATTATGGTTACTGTTTTGGAGATATCTTTACAACACCTGACTGACTACCTTAATGTATAAAAAGGTAGAAAATGAGTTTAAGACCAAAACATCCCTTAATAAGGTCTATATCATGTCTGATGTTTATCAAATTGTGATTTTGTTCTGTGTAATAAAATGTAATATGTCATATTGTAATACATTGTCACCCAGAAACATGGATCTAATGAGAAAAGTGTTACATGTTACACCCTGAATACGGGTGTACCATGTGACATGTTACCTTTTTTACCTTCTACCTTCTTCTTCCTGACATCTACATACTCCCCTTTCCCAGTCTATACTTCGATTCTTCACCTTCTGTCCCATATCTGTATTCCCCAAAATGTTTCTAACTCTTCTCCCCTTACTTGTAAAGGGTCTTCTCCTTTACCCATCCATATCTTTCCTCACCATACTATTCTCCTCTATCCTATAAACTGAAAATGTGGACCAAGACAGTGAAGCCATCAGTCAATCTGTTATTTTACACCTTGTGGAAATGTATACACGTCTAATTTGTGTTTTTTGTGTAGAACCATTTCTGATCATTAAAAAATTATATTGTATCTGCTATACATGGCTGTACTAGCATTATGTTTATGTAACTGCCTGTTTAACCCTGTCTTATTTCGGTCTAAAAATGAATACATAAACAAACAAACGAACACATGAATAAATAAATAAATTGATGGGGTTTTTATACCTACTGTAGAACCCTTGTCTTTAACAGGGACTACTGGTAAATTTAGCTGTGCTAGTTGGTAACCAAGATGGCTGAGTTGTAGTCTTTGTGATCATTTAATAAGGGGACTGGTGGACCTCAAATATGAGGAACGACTACAAGCACTAGATTTTTGCGAAAGAAGCAACACTTCAGAGGGGGCATGATGGTGATTTACAAATACCTCAATGGTGGTCCCAGCTAGGGATTAGGGATGAGCTTCGAGTTCGAGTCAAACTCATGTTCGACTCGAACATTGCCTGTTCGCCTGTTCGGCGAACAACGAACAATTTGGGGTGTTTGCGGCAAATTCGAAAAGCCGCGGAACACCCTGTTAAAGTCTATGGGAGAAATCTAAAGTGCTAATTTTAAAGGCTAATATGCAAGTTATTGTCCTAAAAAGTGTTTGGGGACCTGGGTCCTGCCCCAGGGGACATGTATCAATGCAAAAAAAAAAGTTTTAAAAACTGCATTTTTTTCGGGAGCAGTGAATTTAATAATGCTTAGAGTGAAACAATAAAAGTGAAATATTCCTTTAAATTTCGTACCTAGGGGGGGTGTAAAGTAAGCATGTGAAATAGCGCATGTTTCCCACACTTAGAACTGTCACTGCACAAAGTGTAATTTCTGAAAGAAAAAAAGTCATTTAAAACCGGACTCGTGGCTATAATGAATTGTCGGCTGCCGGCAATTCAGAGAGAATTTATTCATAAAAAAAAAAAAGCGTGGGGTCCCCCCAAATGTAATTTCCAGGCCCTTCAGGTCTGGTATGGATATTAAGGGGAACCACGCCATCAATTTTTTTTAAAAAAATGACGTGGGGTTCCCCCCAAATATCAATTCCAGACCCTTTAGGTCTGGTGTGGATTTTAAGGGGAACTCCACCCCAATTTTTTTTAAAAAAATGGCGTGGAGTTCCCCCAAAAAGCCACACCAGACCCCTTATCCGAGCACATAATCTGGCCGGCCGCAGAAAAGAGGGGGGGACAGAGTGCACCCCCCCTCTCCTGAACCGTACCAGGCCACATGCCCTCAACATGGGGAGGATGTCCCCATGTTGATGGGGACAAGGGCCTCATCCCCACAACCCTAGCCGTTGGTTGTGGGGGTCTGCGGGCGGGGGGCTTATCAGAATCTGGAAGACCCCTTTAACAAAGGGGACCCCCAGATCCTGGCCCCCTCTATGTGAATTGGTAATGGGGTACATTGTACCCCTACCATTTCACAAAGGAAGTGTAAATAGTTGTAAAAAACACACACCGTTGAAAAAAGTCCTTTATTAATAAAAAAAATAAATCCAGCGGTGGTAATCCACTCTCGGTCCGGCTCCCCGCTCCAACGTTGTCGGTATCCAGCGACGGGTGATCGCCTCTCCGGTCTAGCGATGAGAAGATCATCCAGGATCCAGAGCAAAGGCATCGCCGGCCACCTCACTCCACCGGAGACAGCCTGGCGAATGACGCTGCTGAAGCTGTGACATTTCTTTTATAGGTGAGGCGGGGCCACCCGTCACATAACCCCGCCCCCTCTGACGCAAGAGGGGAGGCAGGGTTCCCCAGTGACGTAGCAGAGGGTGCGTCAGAGGGAGACTGGGTCACGTGACGGGTAGCCCCGCCTCACCAATAAAAGAAATGTCACAGCTTCAGCAGCATCATTCGCCGGGCTGTCTCCGGTGGAGACAGGCGGCCGTCAATGCTGCGCTCTGGATCCCGGACGATCTTTTCATCGCTGGACCGCAGAGGAGATCACCCGTCGCTGGATACAGACAACGTTGGAGCGGGGAGCTGGTGATCTGACGATATGGTTTCCGGCTATCAAGATGGTTCCTGTAAGGACTGCGCAGGTGCAATCCTTGCCGACGGAAATCACCGAACTTCCAGGGCGACATAGAATTTGAGGTAAGTGGACATCCTCCCCATGTTGAGGGCATGTGGCCTGGTACAGTTCAGGAGAGAGGGGGCCGCACTCCGTCCCCCCCTCTTTTCTGCGGCCGGCCAGGTTACGTGCTCGGATAAGGGGTCTGGTGTGGACTTTTGGGGGAACTCCACGCAATTTTAAAAAAAAATTGGGGTGGAGTTCCCCTTAAAATCCACACTAGACCTGAAGGGTCTGGAATGGATATTTGGAGGGAACCCCGCGTCATTTTTTTTTACATTGACGGCGGGGTTCCCCTTAATATCCATACCAGACCTGAAGAGCCTTGTAATTGAATTTGGGGGGAACCCCACGCTTTTTTTTTTTATGAATGAATTCTCTCTGAATTGCCGGGAGCCGACAATTCATTATAGCCGCAAGTCAGTTTTAAATTACTTCTGAAATTACACTTTGTGTAGAGATAGTTCTAAGTAGGGGAAACATGCGCTATTTCACATGCTTACTTTACACCCCCCCTAGGTACGAAATTTAAAGGAATATTTCACTTTTATTTTTTCACTTTAAGCATTAATAAATTCACTGCTCCCGAAAAAACATCTGTTTTTAAAACTTTTTTTTTCATTGATACATGTCCCCTGGGGCAGGAATCAGGTCCCCAAACACTTTTTAGGACAATAACTTGCATATTAGCATTTAAAATTAGCACTTTAGATTTCTCCCATAGACTTTAACAGGGTGTTCCGTGGCTTTTTGAATTTGCCGCAAACACCCCAAATTGTTTGTTGGTCGCCGAACAGGCGAACAGGTAATGTTCGAGTCGAACATGAGTTTGACTCGAACTCAAAACTCATCCCTTGTCCCAGCATAGTAAAAAAAAAACAGTCTCAGGGAATGTAAGAGGACACAGGGCCACACAATTAGTTTGGAGGAGAAGCGGTTTAACCCTAAACTGCGCAGGGTTTTTATTTTTTGCAAAACAAATAAAAAAAGACAGATTTTTTGGCAAAAAAATAAGCTTTTCTTCATTTCTGTTATAACATGTTGTAAATAAGTAAGTTTTCTTCTTCACTGATGGGCACTGATGAGGCTGCACTGACGGGCACTGAAAAGGCGGCACTGATGAGGTGGCACCAATGAGGTGGCACTGATACATGGCACTTTTGGGCACTGATAGGTGGCACTGATATGCAGCACTGATGGGCACTCATAGGCGGCACTGGTTGGTGCTCATAAGTGTCACTGAAAGGCTTCACTAACTGGTACTTATGGGTGGCACTGATGGCACCTTATAGGCGGCACTGATGGCCATAAATGGGCACTGCTGGACACTGATAGATGGCACTGATGGGCATCACTGATATTGAGGCACTGGCAGGCATTGCTGATAGGCACTGATTGTCATCATGAGGGCACACATTGGCATCATATGTGGGCACACATTGGTTTTCCTGGGGGCCATGGGTGGCATACCTGGTGGTCATCAGCGGTGGACACCACTGGTGGTCCTGGGTGGCCATCCTTGGGGGGTCTGCACTGATAATCAATCAGCGCAGACCCCCCCTGTCAGGAGAGCAGCTGATCGGCTCTCCTCTACTCGCATCTCAGACGAGAATGGGGAAAGCTGATACATGGGTTTTCCTGTTTACATCAATGTCAGCTGTGATTGCACACAGCTGATCACGGGCAAAAGAGCCTCAGTCAGAAGCACAAGATCAGTGTTGTGGTGTGTCAGACTGACACACAGCACCACCGATCGCCGTTCGGCACGCCCCTGCGGGCGAGCGCTGACCTGATATCCTGATCACGTCACATGACGTCCGGTCAGGATAACAGAACCACTTTTCACATGTCATATTGCTATATGGCGGGCAGGAAGTGGTTAAAGAACACTCCATACAGGGATATGGGAAATTATTATGGACACTGACACACGTATACCTACACAGGTTGAACTGGACAGACTATTGTCTTTATTTAACCTCACCTACTATGTCCCCATGTAATTTGGGTTTTCTTCTAAGCCTGGTTTAACTGTGGTTCATCCCTTCTGTCAATAGGTGGCACTGCTGCCTTTGGACTTAGTCTTATGAGCTGCAGTGAGACTTTATATATATATATATGGAGTAAGTTTGGTGATGGGGTTCCTCCCACCCAGACCTCAGTCTGGTGTGCATGTGTGAGGAACAGCTGCATTGGATGAGGCCTGGAGTCTAAGACCTGATCATGTGCTTGAAGCTCTGACAGAGGGAGCCTGTTTGCTGCCTGGGGGGGCATGGGAGAGGCTTTGCCAGAGCGAGAGCTTCTTGTTGCCTGGAGGCATGAGGAAAAAGATGGAGTTCTGAGATGAAGTACAAGAGGTTAGTCTTCATGAGCTGGGGACTGTGAAGGGTCTAGGAAAGCATCAAAAGGGGAAGTAAGTGAAACATATTATAAAGAAACATGTTATACATCTATTTGAACACTAGATGGCAGCAAAGCTGACAGTGAGAAGCTTTCAGAGAAACACCCAGCTGCATAGTGCACGCACCACATGTCTTCCTGGCTGCCTATAAAAGCGGAGGAATTGCTGGTTTGTCTTCAGCTTCCTGTTTACCTGTGACTTGTTCCTGTGTTTGATTACCTGCTGTGACCCGGATTGCCTCTGACTCTGCTGATCTTCTCCTAGACCTGACCTTTGGCTTGTACTACGGACTCCGCTTGTCTCCTGTGTTTGACCCTCAGCCTGTGACCCAGACTTTGCCTCTTGTCTTCTTGCCTTGACCTTTTGCCTGTGACCTGGACTTGCCTTTTGTGTTCCCAACACAGTACCTCCGTTGTGTTTAAACTTCCTTGTCAGCCTGTGTTTGACCCCCAGCCTGGTTCTGGACTCTCTGACCAAGTTCTTCCAGCAAACCATGCACCTGCCAGTTTGACTCAGTTGCTTCAAGTCTGCTTGCACCTGCTGGGTTGCCTTTGCCTCTTTGTGCCATTCCTCCCCTGTCTCACAGGGGTCGAAGTGCGCTTAGTCGCAAGGGTGAACGGCTCTTGGCATCTCACCCTCGGTAAGTACTAGTCTTCCCGTGATAGGGGACTTATCCAATGGAAACCCTGCCCAGTGTTGTGAGTTTTTTAGTTGCTATAGGAGACAACTATTGTTACATAGATAAACTCATCCAAAAAGTGACTGGCGCCCATCTTTTCGACAACTTTCTATAACCCTCATGCTGAAGAACCAGCACCCTAAGGCCCCTTTCACACTGAGGCGCTTCTAAACTGCTAGTAAAACACTGAGCACTTTTGAAGAGCTTTTCAGGTGCTTTTAAAGAGCTTTCAATTAATTTCAGTGGAGAGGGGTGTTCTTTCACCGCCCTGTCAGTGCGCTGCCCCAGTGTGAAAGCATTCATTGATTTTAATGGAAATAGGCTTTTGGGCGCTTTTTTTTAAAGCTCCTGAAAAGCGCCTCAGTGTGAAAGCGGCTTGAGGTAAAATGTCGGCCCTCCCTGATGCCGGGAGTCAGGGGGGCACTACACTACACATCTAAAACTAGAAAACGTTAGCTTATGCATACACTTTGGTGCAATCTGTAGATGTCTTTTTGCTTGGCAATATTTTTACACACTGTAAATACATCATTAACATTTGGAAAAGCTGAGTATTTATATGTTGATTTGTTTTTAATTTAAACTAAACATACATGATGCTCTCTTCCTAAGGTAAATGAGGCATGTCCTAAGAATGGTGCACATGAGGCCTTTGTTTTGCTAGGTGTACAATGGCTTGAGTGAAAACAGAGCCCATTCTCCCAACATTAAAGACTTGGATGTGCTAAGAGGCAACGGTTTTAATCTTCTCGGCTGAAGAGAGAAAAGATTGAATCAGACAGGGAAATATGGATGATGACATAACCGTATAAATAAACACTTAATCATGTTGACTTATTTTTGCAACAGCTAGAGCACAGAGTCATTAGTAGACTTTTAAATATGATTAGTAACACAAATATCATCTAGCTATTCTTTACTTGGCTTCGCACTTATTTATTTTCTCTGCGATCCAGACCAACACAGAGTAGCCCACAGGATATTAGTTATGCTCCTAAGTATGTTGTTCCAAGGATGTTGTCTGAGGAAACCGTGTCATCCTCTAATCTGGAAATGCATTACCTAGCATTCAACTGATGCTTGGCTTCTATAGGACTTTCCATTAGATTGTCTAAGGAGAAGACATTGGAAATCAGTGATCAGAAATTGGATATCTTTCTAAGGTTTACCTAGAAACCACATTTTAGAAAGCAAGCCAAAAACATACTGTAACTGGTTCAGTTGCTTTACTTTTTAACGAATGAGTCCTGTTATTAATGCTAAAGGAATTCTAATGACTCAAATGTCTATTTGTTTTAATATTACAGAATTTATTATGGTTTTAGATCTACTGTATTTTTATAATAGTGTGAATTTCAATGGCAAAGGTTCCTGTAGGATCCAGCTTTTTATGTTATTGCCCAATCTAACTGAGCTACTTCCAGCATTTTCAACTTTTCTGCATGATGATGGGCAAGCTGAATCACAAAATAAGTTCTTCTACCTTCATTACAATGAATTTAGTAGCAGAAGCACTTTGATGATTATTAGGTTCTTTCACAAACAAGCTTTATATCAGTTTATTTTATAGCCACAGCATGACTCACCATCACTTTAAATTATGAAAGGCAAAGGTGGATGGCTTTAAAGCTACAGTAAAATGTATAGGGTCACATCTATATTTTTAATTTATATCTTTCCCAGCTTCATTACAAAACTATATGAAGTGCATACCACCCACCTAATCATTTACAGTGGGTAAAATAAGTATTAAAGACGTCACCATGTTTCTAGGTAAATATATTTTTAAAGGTGCTATTGACATTAAATTTCACCATGTGTTGGTAACATCCCATGCAATCCATCCATACAAAGAAACCAAATCAAATAAGTTCAAAAATTAGGTTATGTGTAATAAATGGAATGACACAGGGAAAAAGTATTGAACATGCCAATTGAACTTTATTTAATACTTCGTACAAAATCCTTTGTTGGTAATGACAGCTTCAAGACGCCTCCTGTATGGAGAAGTTAGTCTCATGCATTACTAAGGTGTTAATTTGGCCCATTATTCCACACAAAACAGTCTTCAAATCTTGAAGGTTCCGTGGGCCTCTTCTATGAACTCTAAACTTTGTTTCTTTCAATAGATTTTATACTGGATTCAAGTCAGGCGATTGACTGAGTCATTCCACAGCTTTATTTTCTTTCTTTGAAACCAATTGAGTTTCCTTGGCTTTGTGTTTGGGATCATTGTCTTGCTGAAATGTCCACCCTCATTTCATCTTAATCATCTTGGTAGATGGCAGCAGATTTTTATCAAGAATGCCTTGGTACATTTTTCTATTCATCCTTCCTTCAACGATATGAAGTTTGCCAGTATTAAATGCTGTAAAACAGCCCCACATCATGATGTTCCCACCTCCAAACTTTACCAATGGTATGGGTTTTTTGGGGGGATGTGCAGTGTCTTTTGACCTCCAAACATGGTGTGTATTATGGCATCCAAAGAGTTACATTTTGGTCTCATCTGACCAGACTATATTCTCCCAGTATTTCAATGACTTTTCTAAATGTTGTGCAGCAAACTTTAAATGAGCTTCAACATGCTTTTTCTTCAGCAATGGAGTCTTGCATGATGAGCGGGCATACAGGCCATGGCAGTTGAGTGCATTATTTATTGTTTTCTTTGAAACAATTGTACCTGCTAATTCCAGGTTTTTCTGAAGCTCTCCACAAGTGGCCTTTGGCTCTTGGACAACTCTTCTGATAATTCTTTTCACTTCTCTGTGAGAAATCTTGTGAAGAGCACCTGGTCGTGGCCAGTTTATGGTGAAATTATGTTCTTTCCACTTCCAGATTATGGCCCCAACAGTGCTCACGGGAACATTCAGAAGAAATCCTTCTGTAACCAATGCCGTATGCTTTGCAACAATAATATTGCAAAGGTCTTGAGGGAGCTCTTTTCTTTTATCCATCATGAGATGTTTCTTGTATGATACCTTGGTAATGAGACACCTTTTTATAGGCCATCAGTTAAAACTGAACTAGGTGATATTAATTTGCACTGACAAGAGCAATATTGCTTTCTAATTACTGATAGATTTTAGCTGGTTTCTTAGCTTTCCATGAATATTTGCACCTCATTTTCTGCATGTGTTCAGTACTTTTTCCCTGTGTCATTGCATTTTATTACAAAAACATAAAAAAACCAAAAACATTGTTCGGTTCTGTGACATTGGGAGTCTGGCTGCATTAAAGGATTCTAAGCTGCACATGGAGATCTGAAGCATTGGGCTTGTGATCAAAAAGCTTTCTTGACCTCTTTTTAAATAAACAGGTCAACACCTTGTGGTAAGGAGCCATCCATTTGAGCACATTTGGGGTGATTCTTTGTCTTGGTGGAGGTGGAGACCCCTATCAGCGGATCACGTTGAACACCAGCTCACATTGAATTATTATTTGACACAGTTACTTTATGAATGGACTTTGTTGTGTAACGGATGTGTTATCATCAATTGTCACTATTTAACTCACAATTTGCACAATAAATGTTGGTTTGCTATTCACTTTTTTAGATATATTTATTTATATATATTTATTTATTTAATCTATTAATTTAATTTAGTTACCTAGCGCCCCCTACCTTCCATTTTTTATATTATTGATACAGGCCACTGTGTTTTTTGGGGAGCAGCTCATTATGAACACATATGGTTTATAAATTAGTCATTTTTGTTAGTTTGGCACGAGATTCATACATTTTTTTAATAATTAACTCAACTGAATGTCATTGTCTAAGAGAAGGTGTATTGAAGCCCCCCCCATTGTGTGATGTGTGGGTGGAGTGTGTCTTTGTCCCTGTGATTAACTGTAACATGCTTGTACTGTATATAAGAAAGCTAAGATACCATTAAAGGTGCATTCATGCATTTTGAAACCAGAGAACATAGCTGTGCATGTCTTGTTCATTCTGGGAAATGGGATGGATCGTGTCTGCTAGATTGTGGAGTGTCAGATAGGCTGTCGTGGTTGATGGAATGGGAATATCGTAAACGGTGGTGACCGTTACATGGGACGATCGATACACTTTGGATCCGAATAAAGGCCACGACTTCAGCCATGATCTTTGTAAAAATCCTTGGCGCTGCCGAGAGACCGAAAGGGAGGGCATTGAACTGCCAATGACTCATCCCGTTGTCCATGAGAATCACATATCTGAGGAACTTTCGATGGTTCTGGCAGATTGGAACATGAAGATAAGCATCCTGAAGATCCAGGGAAATCATGAATACCTCTGGCCATAATAGATTCCTCACAGAGTAAATGTTTTCCATTCGGAAATGTCTGTAGAGAATATACTTGTTCAAGACGCTCAAATTGATGACCATCCGGAAACTGCCGGAGGCTTTCTGAACCAGACTCTTCTCAGAGGAACGAGCTAGGACCTCCACCAAGGAGGAACCGAATAAGAGCTTGCCTTCAAAGGGAATGCCGCAGAGCTTGTTCTTGGAGACCAGGTCCCCCTCCCAAGCCTTAAGCCAGATTGTTCGTCTGGCTGAATTAATGAGAGCAGAAGACCTTGCTGTAGCTGTCACAGAAGCTGCATCAGCCAAGAAGGCTACTGCTTTAGCAATGAGTGGGAGGGACTCCCTAAATCTCCTCTTTGGGGGTGTCAGATGAAAGGAGCTCGTACAGACGCTGAACCCATACATCTAGATTCCTAGCCACACAGGTGGATGCTACAGCTGGACCCAAGGATAAAGCTGAAGCAACCCAGGCCTTACGTAGCAAAGACTCGGCCTTCCTATCCATTTGCTCCTTCAGGACCCCTGAATCTTCAAAGGGCAGGTCTGACTTTTTAGAAACCTAAGACATAGGGGCATCTAGTTTAGGACATTTAAAGAAAGTCTCCTCAATTTCAGATGGAAAAGGAAATCTTCTTTTGTGCCCTTTAGATTGGAACATTCTCCTTTCCGGATCTTTCCATTCTGACAGAATAATATCCTTAAGTGACTGGTGGACCGGAAAAGTCCTTGACTTCCGCCCCTGAAGCCCCCTATACATTCTATCCTGCACAGATTGGATTTGCTGCAGCATCTCAATCTGCTCAGAGGCATAAATTGATTTAAAAATCTCATCAATTTCCTCAGCTGGAAAAATAAACTTAGGGTTACCTGCCTCCCCCACTGATGCGGAATCCACATCAGATGAGGAGCTTGGGTTCTCCCCTTCTTCCGGATCTGAGGCATTGTGTGAATCACTGATTTTGGACCGAGGAGAGGGTCTAACTGACGGCTCTAGAGTCCTGGAAACAGAGGAAGAAGATCCCAGACCCGCTGCCCTGTCACTGAAGGACCGGAAGGAGGCAACCACCTCCTTCATAGAAGACAATAATTCCCTTAAAAGAGGAAGTCTCTGAACTAGCCCTAGATGGAAAACAATCTTCACAAAAAAGTTTTTTATATCCATCAGGCAGCCTGGCTCTACAGTTTCCGTATTTCTTTTTCATCTGTCTATCCTAGAAAAACAACAGAAACAAGCCATAAGAAAGAAGCAGGCCCATACCAAAAAAAAAATCTGCTGCATAAACACAGACAATGGCTTACTTTGGAGGCAGTATGGGAACCGGAGGCTGCCGATGGCTCCATCCGAGCGCGTGCTCCCTCCTCAGGCCTATCTTCAAGCTTCATTGGTGAGTGGTGATCAGCCAAAGAGAAAAGGCTGCTGTCCCAGGCAGCATGTCCCCAGTGTACTGCGCCACATGACTTCCGGTTCCGTCGCCATCTTGCCGCGTCACCAGAAGTCCTCCGACGCCATCTTGGTACACCTCGGTGAAGCCGAGGAAGACAAGGTTTCCACCAGCAGCTGGGGAGAACCTGAAGAAAGTTGCCATTTTACCCTTGCAGGTGAGGCTAGAACCTTCAACAATGGGGAACCCTTCTAGCCAGAAACGGGGACTGAACACATCCAGGACTCAGCCACAACCAGTACTGGATGCTGCCAGAGAAGGGGGGTCCGCCAACCACAGTTACCAGACCTAGGAAAAACAAAAAACGTGTCGGTGCTCCTGGAGCTTCTGGAAACACAAAACAACTGAAGGTCAGAGGAAAGGGAGGGGCCTTTTAAATTGTATCTGATTTGTGTTTCCTGTAGAGGGCGGAGCCAATCATGTCTCAAGTAGCTGTCCTGGAAGGTGAGGGGGGAAATTATTGTTTTGTGATATAAATGTTTACAATGATGTTGTCTGTACTTTTCAATATTGAGGAAAAATACTTTTGTATTATGAGGGTAAAGCGGCTATACAGTATATCTTCCCTATTCCAGCAGCATGTATCCTAGGGCTTGTGGATATGCCCATTTCTAGGTTTTAACCTGGGTGTCACAGTCACAGTCAATCATGCATGGACCTTAAAGGTTCGGTGTACTTAGTAGATGTTTCCTGTGCAACATTTGTCCATGTGATGCCAGCTGCCATGAGTTTACAAAACCCTTCCTGAAGTTCCTGAATCTCCCTGTGTCTCAGTCACTGGCGCCTGGTCAACACCTGTCAGTCCTGGTCACTGCCATTATTCTTTTACCAAACTGCTTCTCCAAGCACTCACAGCTGAGCACATCACAGCATTTTTCTTTTATGGTCTTACTAGCTTCTCTATTTCCACACTTGTCACCTGGCCGGTAGTCTTATTGCATCTTCCTGCTATGTCTGCCAGTACCTGGTGATGTGGGAAAGCGACCTAGGGGCAGGACGCAGCTAAGTCCAATAGCCTGGGAGAATAACACCCATCCACTCCACTCTTCGGCAAACCCAGTCATGGTCAGAATAGGAACTAGTTCACTCGGATTCATACAAGTTGGATACATATTACTTTTCCATACTTAAAAAATGTATTTGAAGGACATGCGTCTTTCAAACATTTTAAGGATAGCACTATCTGCCATGGGTTCTATTATATTATTATGATAACAAATACAGTAAAGGCTTGGATTGGGAGTAACTTTGTCTGAGAGTGTCTTGCAAGATGAGCAATTAAAAAAAAAAAAAATTGACTTGATAAACGAGCAATGTCTTGATATACAAGTAGCATTACGTCACAACTGAGTATAAAAGAGAAGAGAGGCGCTTCCAATTGTAGCAATATGGTTACATTTAATGAAGGTACAACATTTACCAACTCACATAGCTGATTATTAAAACAGGCACATCTAAGTCTGCAGGCATCCGGGGTAAAGCTGTCCACATAGACCATCCTCCTCACCGCCATCAATGTTATCCCTTTCCATGCTGCACCCCACGAGCGCTTCAAGCCTCGCTTTCAGATCTCCATACTGCAGGGTATATATATATATATATATATATATATATATATATATAAGAATAAAGACAAATACAAAAATATGATTTAGGGTAAAACAAGGACACCCAGGACTTTAAAAAAAAAGTAATTAATCATGATTTCTGTTTTGGTTTAATTGCCTAACATGCCCTGATATTAAAAGTTTCCGTGTAATTATATAAAAACTGATTATAATAACTTTCATCCTGTTTCAACTCAAGAACGCTCAAAGATTTTCCTTCAACTGTGTGTGCTAAAGAAAAAATAAATCTAAAACTTCTAACTGCTATGCATCAAGAGCATTGTAAATGTTGTATCAGTTTTTGTTGGCAGATTATCAAAATAAATGAAAAACTTATTTTAATATACACAAGTTTCAGTGCAAGATGTTTTTCACTTCACTGTCCATGGTACAGTTCAAAGAAATACAATTATTTCTATAATTTACTATAGGAAACCAGCAACTGACTCAACTTGCTGGTATACATACATATGTTGTGCCAGTACATTTTATATATATTTTGAACTTTTAAAGCTGAACTAAAAGGAAGCACCTAAATGCTCAATTAGCTAGTCTTGTGATTCAGACAACCCTGCCAGACTGTATAGCCAGCTTCTATACTTGTACTGCAGCAGCAGTGAGGCAGTTTAACCCTGCCTGATGAACAATGAAAGAGCAGTGCAGCACTCTGATTACCATGTTGTCTTATATAAGCAAACTTTCAGTGTTAAGGCCCATACACACGATAAGAAAATTGTAGGAAAATGTCTGTACGACGAACAATTGATCATTAGTATAGTGCTTTTGACAGCCTCTTCCGACTGTTCAGACAACAAAAACTGAAGGTGCAGGCTAGATATTTTTTATTTTACGTGAATACAATGTCTGATTTTTGTTTAACCACTTCACTGCCAAGTCCATACGTGATACAAACCTGACAGTCAGGTGAAAGCATTCTGATGCCCCCTCCCTGCGCTGCCATGCCCCTCCGTGTTTTCCAGGCTCCACTTGCCCATCTGCGGGCCCGGGAGCAACATGACGGGTGCAGCGGCTAGAGGGGATGGAGAAGAGCAGACACCCCTCCCCTTCATGCCCACATATATGCATGTACGAACGTAAACGCATGCAGCGAGGGCCCCTATGCTCGAAAACATTGTTTGCAATACACATGTTACATATCGCCAAGCACAGGGAGTCAGAGTGAGAGCAACAATTCTAACACAAGACCTCTGAAGTTTGTCACCATTTCACAGGTGCACACAAATTAAAAGTTTGACATGTTGTGTATCTATTTTGCGGTGTAACTTTATCTTTTATATTTTACCAAAAATGTGGGTAGTTTATTTATTGTTTGTTTGACCTAAAATTCACATTAGTGTGTTTTTTACTTAAATTTTGCATTCCCTAGGTCTTTGCAATAATAACATGTGACACAAAAAAATTGGAACTACCACTATCTTATTCTCTAGGGTGTATGCTTTCAGAAAATATATCATCTTTGGGGGTTTTGTGTAATCCTCATGCCTAAAGTAATTTTTATATTTCAAACGAGTAGACAGGAACACAAAGGTAAGATAATATTGACACCTTCTGTTACACTGACCGACAGAAATCAGTCCATTATTGAAATGAATGACATATATAGGTCAACCACTTACCAACCGGCTCACGCCCGATATACGTTGGCAGAATGGCTTTGCTGGGTGATATGACATATTGGTAAATTGTTCCCTTTAAGAGCAATTGGGACATGAGAGCCAGCATGGGGATTTGTGAGTGTAAACACACAAATCCCTGTTCTGTCAGGGGAGAGCAGACATATAGTTTGTTCCTAGTAAGTAAGAACAGTGATACGTCTCCTCCCCCAGTCAGTCCTATCTCCAAACAGTTAGAACACACATTTAACCCCTTGATTTCCCCCTAGTGTTAACCCCTTCCCTACCAGTGACATTTACACAGTAATCAATGCATTTTTATGCTCCCAATGATCCCAAAAATGTGTCAAAAGTGTCCGATTTGTCAGCTGCTAAAAATTGCAGATCACCGCCATTACTAGTAAAAAAAAAAAATATATATATATAGCTATATCTATATAGATATATAGATATAGATATATCTACTGTATATTTATATGCCATAAATCTTTCCCATTTTGTAGATGCTATAACTTTTGTGCAAACCAATCAATATACGCTTGTTGAGATTTTTTTTTACCAAAAATATGTAGAAGAATATATATTGGCCTAAACTGGTGAAGACATTTTTTTTTTTTATCTTTTTTTTGTTTATAGAGCAAAAAAAAAAACCCACAGAGGTGATCAAGTACCCACAAAAGAAAGCTTTATATTTGTGGGAAAAATATAAATAGATAGTGCAGCGCTGATATTAGGTCCGTATATCAAATCCACCAATGTGTGACATCTTCAATGGGGCCAAAATATGATAAACATGCTAGTGACTATTTGTGAAAAAAAAAAGGACGCCAATTTCGTTTGGGTACAGCATTTCATGACCTAGTAATTGTAAGTTAAAGTGGGGCAGTGCCAAATTGTAAAAAGTGCTGTGGTCAGGAAGGGGATAACATCTCCCGGGGCTGATGTGGTTAAAATATTAATGGTTTAGAAGCAAATTTTGACGAATTGCAATGGTCTAATTGCAGGGGCGTCTTTAATGTTGATTGGACTCTGGGCAAAAAATTTCTTGGGCCCCTCCATGCAAGTTTGCTCTCTACCTGCTCTGAGACATACAATAAATATCAGCTAGACTTAACATCAGTTTACTGTATCAGATCAGGCAGTGATTGCGATTGGTTTCCAGAGGTTGAAGAATATCATTACCACTTACTGACTGGTTGCTAGAGGTTACAGCACACATCACGGCTCACTGATTAGTTGCTAGAGGTTACAGCACATGATTTCTTCTTATTGATTGGTTGCTAGAGATTACTGTACAGTAATACTGCTCACTGATTGGTTGCTAGAGGTTACAGCACATCATCTCCTCACTGCAGAGGGGCATGATATACATATGAATGCAGCCTTTATTTACATATAAATGCTGCCGATCTCAGGTATTTACATATGAATGTTGTCGCTATTTACATATGAAAGCTCCCGGTATTTACATATGAATGCGGTTACATGTAAACACAGGGTCTGCAGGTGAGTCATCTGTACACAACAATAGGGCAGAGCTGGGCAGCATTAGTAGAAGCACTTCACACTGAGATATTCAGGACACAGCACAGGACTAAAACTTAAAGGGATAAGGGCATTTAAACTGGAATAGTTGGCAAGTATGAGGCAGCTGCTTTGGGCCCCACAACAATCACAGGGCCCAGGGCAGCTACCCCTTTTGTCCTGCCTTAAAGACGGCCCTGTCTAATTGTATTCTATTGCTCCCTGCTCTCAGACACCCCAATTGTAAACACACTGGGCTGGATTCATGTAGCTCTGCGGATCTTTAGATCCGCTAGATCTACCTGGTTTACGATCCGCCGGTGCAATTTAGCGAGGCAAGTGCATGATTCATAAAGCACTTACCTCGCAAACTGCACCGTTGGATCGTAACTCCCCTCGGCGGAATGCAAATTCCGCGGCTAAGGGGAGTGTACAATTTAAATCAGGCGCGTTCCCGCGCCGATTTAACTGCGAATGCGCCGCCACGAAAAAGCCCAGTGCGCATGCTCCAAATGACGTCGCTAGGACATCATTGTTTGCGGCGGGTACGTCGATTGCGGCCATCGGTATTCCCGATCGCGTTACGCAAACGACGTAAAAAATGTAAAACTCGGCGCGGGAACGTCGGCCATACTTAACATTAGCTACCCCTCATAGAAGCAGGGGTAGCTATCCGCCGGAAAAAGCCGAACGCAAACGACGTAGAAAACGAGCGACGGGCGGGCGTACGGACGTGAATCGGCGGTTTTCCTCATTTGCATATGCGACGGGTAAAAAATAGCGATGACACCTAGCGGCCGGCGGGAGATTACAGCCTAATATTCGACTGGTGTAAGTCACTTACACCAGTCGGATCTAAGGGAGATCTATGCGGAACAGATTCTTATGAATCAGTCGCATAGATCCGACCGTGGGATCTCACAGATCCGACCGTCGGGTCTCACAGATACGATGGCGGATCAGGAGATCTGCCGACGTATCTATTGATGAATCTGGCCCACTGTGTCATAAGGAGAAGGAGAACGATACCATTGAGCTATCAGTTGCTTTTCAAATGCATATTGGTGCAATCATAATAACAGCATAAAAATGTATTTCTGTTGGGTGAATAGCTGGAGTCACTAAAAAGGTTGCCTAAAATGATTTTTAAAACAGGTTAATTAGTACAGAAGAGCAAGACTACGCATGCTCAGAAATGAAATACTACATACTGTAGCATTACAAAAAAAAACACATTACATAATTTCCAAAGTTGTACGTATTTTGTCATACAAGAATTTTCGTAAGTTAAGTAACCTCAACTCTCATTTTCATATGAGACTAGCATGCAAGAAAAGTGAAAAGTTGGACGATCATCTGTCCAATATTCTCATCATGCCTTTAGACCGACAGCACTGAATTACTGTATAGGAAGCTGATATAAAGGCAGAATTAAGTATTTGTGCTATTTGTTCTTTAAATATTTCATTATTTTTATCTATCTGAATTCAGTTTTCTAGTGCCTAGTGTAAAGTTTTAATATGCACATTGAACTTTGGTGGTCATTAATTGGCATAGTGGCCTCATTTTTATTTTGTACTGTATCTATGTGCAGAATATTAAACAACTTAAAGCTTTCCAGGTAATTAATACATTTCAGAGGAAAACAGACTTGAAAATTTCCAAAAAAATATTTGCGGTTTCTAATTTTTGTGTTGTTTGTTATATGTATCAGTGAGTCTGAATCATTTCACAAGTGCTGCAATCAGACTTGGCATTGCAGCTGCTGTACATCATATAGATGTGAAGCTAAAGTACACCCACTCTTAAATCAGGAATGTGATAATCTCTTGCTGAATACAATGAAACACAATGTACATATTTACAAATGTGTCCCAGATAATCATTTTTCCAGAGCTCTGAGTTGGTGTCTGTTTAGATGCAGCTGGTATATAGATAGATATGACTCAATGTTTATGTCCTATAGGATTATAAGGAGATATATTGCATATGGCCTTTAGAACAGCGCTGTTGTGTTATTTCTGTAGGATTTAGCAATACAAATAATATAGACCTGCAGAGTATTGGTTATTATGCTCCGGTTCCTAATATTTCCCACCAATATTCAGTTTGCCATTTAGGTTATGTTAGAGAAGATTGCTTTGGGGCACTTGCAACAAAAACAAGTACTGTCTGTGATATTGTAGTACATCAAACGTGCTGTTCTAATCAAACATATAGGGCTAGATTCAGGTAGGGCGACGTAAAATTGTGCGGGCGTAGCGTATGTTATTTACGCTATGCCGCCACAATTTAGAGAGGCAAGTGCAGTATTCACAAAACACTTCCTCCGTAAGTTGCGGCGGCGTAGCGTAAATCTGCCAGCGTAAGCGCGCCAAATTCAAATTGTCAAGAGGTGGGCGTGTTTTATGTAAATAAAACATGACCCCACGTAAATGACGTTTCTCATGAACGGCGCATGCGCTGGCCGTGAACGTATCCCAGTGTGCATGCTCCTAATCACGTCGCAAATAGTCAATGCTTTCGACGTGAACGTAAATTACGCAAGCCCTATTCGCAAACGACTTACGCAAACAAAGTAAAATTTGCAAAATATGACGCGGGAACGACATCCATACTTAACATTGGCTATGCCTCATATAGCAGGAGTAACGTAACGCCAGAAAAAGCCTTACGCAAACGACGTAAAAAAAATCCGCCGGGCGCACATACGTTTCTGAATCGGCGTATCCAGCTCATTTGCATATTCTACGCTGAAATCTATGGAAAAGCGCCACCTAGCGGCCAGCGTTAATATGCAACTAAGATACGACGGCGTAAGAGACTTCCGCCAGTCGGAACTTAGCCTAATTTCGGCATATCTTGCTTTCTGAATACAGAAAGAAGATACGCCGGCGCAGCTTTGAAATTTACGCGGCGTATCAATAGATACGCCGTCGTAAATTCTTGCTGAATCTATCCCATTCTGTATATACTTATACACCAAATAAAACCAATATTCAAATAAATCCCTAAAAAAGTCCAGTGTTTTGTGTCCTTCAAAAATATGCACACAGGTGTTCTCAATAGCTATTGAAAAAAAAAACTGCAAAACGTCGATTAGACGCCTGTTGAAGGGGATCAATAAGGGTATAGAAATAAATATCAGTCTTTTTGATTGTAGCTGGTTGGAATAAACTCCTGGGAAGGAGTACTCAAATAAAGCTGCAAGAAAGTGTTCCAATTAGCGCTTGGATCCATAATGTATAGATTTGGAATAGATGGACAGAGATAAATGCATAGTCTGATGACACATCAAAATGATAAAACCATAAGTTTATTAATTGGTGTACATAATAAGAAGCTTAACCCAAGACAAGTGTCAGATGCAACCACAGTGGCTAAGCCTGCTTACTGTTATGCAACAGGAAAGATGTGTCTGGATAGTAAACCTCAGTACTGGTATCCGGGGCAGTGGATCTATTCCATGAAGCCACTCGGTGGACAGGGAGGCCATCTTAAGAACCGCAGGCCAATGGATGTAACCAGGAGGAGGGTGCAAGGCAGGCTGGGAATCGTAATGGTGCCGCCCGTGTGCGATGATCTCAATCGCGGCGCCTAGATGAACTACGGGCGGAAGTCACTGGTATGTGGGCACTTGTGGGGCAAGCTGAGGAGTGAAGTCCCATCTAGACATCTGCGGTTCGTTTAGTTCCAAATTATTGTTATTCAGAAAATTTGGATGTATTTGAATTTCCGAATTAAAATAGTACAGAATTGAAACAAATCCGAAATAACAAAATTCTAATTTGAATCATTTTAGAATACTTTTCGGATTCAAATAGTTTCAGATTTGAATAGTTTTCAAATTGGAAAACTTTTTCAATTTCGAATCGTTTTCCAATTTCCAAAGAAAAAAAAATAGAATAGAAAATAAAGGAATAGAATCAAAAATATATTTTTTTCTATTCTATTCAATTATTATCTATTCTGTTTTATTCTTTTTGGAAAATGGAAAACTATTTGAATTTGAAAACTATTCAAATTTGAAAGCTATTCGAATTCGAAAACTGTTTGAATTCAGAACATTTTCGAATCCGAAAACTATTCGAAATTGATATGAAAACTTTTCATAATTAGAAAACTATTTGAAATTGAATCAAAAACTTTTCGAATCGATTCGAAAAAGAATAAACAAAACGAATCCCGAAAAAAAATTTAACTAATTTAACTAAACAAATTTCTGTAAATAACGAATTGAAACAAAATGAAAACAAAACACATTTTTTCGTTCTACACATGTCTAGTCACGATGACAACATGTTTCATGCACTCGCGCCTTGTCAAAGTAATGGACTGCCTGGTGCAAAACTTAAAGCACTGGAGCTGGATATCTCCGGGGGAAGGAGGGGCCAAGTTCTAATTCGCTGTTGACACATCTTTAACCTTTCCCTATGAAGACAAGTGTGACTCCTATACTTCCGGTTCAGTGTGTGATAAAAAAATTGAAAAAACAAAAATTCAAAACCATTAAAAACATAAAAAATATGAGAACATTAAATTCAAGAATTCTTAATGGTCGATCCATAAACATGATTGCAATGAGTATCCACATGTAAAAGAATTGAAAAATAATGTAGAAATAAATTACCCAAAAATTACAAAAAATATATAAAAATACAAAAAATCGATTGCGATTGAGCCTGGATTTTGGCCAAAGGTTCAATATAAAGAACCGTTTCTTAAACCCATGGAAAAATCTTTCCTCTATGTGCAATGAATTTATATTGGCCTTGGACATACTTAACTATCTCAACTAAAGGGAATGATTAGTTGTTTTGTATAATTTCTTATGAATAGGACTAAAAGATACAATTTTTAAAAGTCAGATAGATATAAATATTCAATCATTGATATAAATATTTCCCTGGGTCCTGTCCCTGAGCTACTTACTTACTATATCAAAATTAAAATAGGAAGTCATTTTTTTTGCTTAAAGGGGTTGTAAAGGTTTGCTTTTTTCTAAAAAGGCTCCTTTAAGCTATTGCATTTGTTGGTTCACTTACATTTTCCTTCGATTTCCCTTCTAAATGTTTTTTTTTCCTTGTCTGAATTTCTCACTTCCTGTTTCTCCTCAGTAAACTTCACACTATCATCCGAGCGGTGTTTAGTCAGCCAGAACAGCTTACTGAGGAGGAACAGGAAGTGAGAAATTCAGACAAAGAAAACAAGGGGAAAAAAACATTTAGAAGGGAAATCGAAGGAAAAGGTAAGTGAACCAACAATGCACATGTACATTTTCAGTGAAATTCAAGGCTCTGGGCACTGTGATTAGCTGCATTTGTACATTGCGATTACGTGCGGTTACATGCGGCCGCTTTTATCTGCGGTAGTCATTTCCATAGCAACCCTTTTTATTTTTTTGATTATGATGTGCTTCCTGTTTTTTTTTCTCACGCTGCTATCAGCAGTTGACACAAAAGACTGTGATTACCTGCGGTTAAGTGCATATAGCTGCGCTAAATCGCACCTGGACGCATTCAATTCTATTTTTTCTATTCCCACCAAACCGCATGCAACAAAATCGCTGCTAAACGTTGTGTGTGAATGGGGCCATAGGAAAGCATTGTGTGCTTTTAGCTGTGGTAGAAAACTAGAAAATCCGCAGCTAAAAGCACCATTCTATCCGTCCGTGTGAAAGGGGCCTAAAGGAACCTATTTAGAAAATAAAAAACAAACATTTACAACCCCTTTAATATCTGCTGTTAAAAACATTTTGGAAATGGCAGTAAAAACTTGTCTGTGCCAGTCAATGTTGGGTGTTGTGTCAGTAGATCTCAATCTTATCGGTTGGCAACACTAATTTAGATCAGTTTTCTCTTTTAATTACTCAGAATCTAAGCAACTGCATTTAAAATCCATATCATATGGTCTTGTTACTGTTTATAAAAAATACATTATCTAATGATCACACACCTGAGAATTTTGAAATGTTAAAAATGTATTTCTCAACAAACGTACACAGCTTGGGGCCTCTTTAAAAAGCAATGAGCTAAGTATTTTGTCTATGGAAAACATAAAATGATTACTATTAATTACTGCCAATACCGGGTAGAGTATCATATACCAACAGTTAAACTACCAAAGGGCAGACAAAATCATGACATCATTGTAAAAAAACGCTAAGGAGACAGAACTCTTTAAAATAAGGTACATTGTAGGCATATAATATTTATTGGTTGGTTGTAGAAAGCATTTTAAAAGAAAGAAACCTGAAACAGATATGACCTAAAGGCCGATACAATTACATACTATAAAGGATATATTGCAGCCAGTCATTTCAGATAGCTATATAAAGAAACATTACGTTTGCTTAATGGATATTTCTAAAACCAATGGTCACTGGTGCAAAGTATATCTACGCTTAAGTTGATATACTATATTCTTCAGTACTCTTATTAATTTTCACCTAAATAAAAATTCATATTTTTATAGTTGTATTTCAAATAACATTCAAAAGGCAGTATATTCAGTAAATAGGGGGATTTTTTTTCAATCTCTTTCCAAGTGAAAATGTTGTCACCGGGACATGAAATAAAGACAAATATCCCCAACAGGACCGTAAAAAATAAATAAATAAATGGTTGAGAAGACAGGAAGAAAGGTTTTGACTTTTGGACTGATTTCTTAGTTCATTACTGGCTGCAATATAATGTGGAGGATAAGGGCGCCTCTTTGCCTTGTTTGGGAGGCAAGATTAATTAGAAGGTTAAACAGATTTTAAACTAAGACTGGGGGAAAAAATAAAAGTGGGGATATGATTAGAAAAAATGGGCAGTATAGAGAAATGCAAGATTTCTCCGTAAAGTATAGGCGAGGGAAAAAACTAGCTATTAAAGTGGTTCTAAAGTTGAATGGCAAAAAAAACTTCCAATAGCTGTACCTTCTGCTCTCCCTTCCGAAACACTTACCTGCAACCTCTCCATTTAGTGCTGTGCAAATACAAACTTTAGAGTTAGGACTGCAGATACTGTTAGGATACTGGTGAGGGGATGCACTTGATGCCTTTTCTGCCATTATGCTATATGCTGGGTGTTCAGTGTGCCCCATGTGCCTTTGGGGAGGGATGGGCTCCCTTCAGGCTAACATGCCCTATGCCTATCTATTACAATGCATGTGCTTCTACTATGGAGGCTCTCACAATTTAAAGTTAGGACTGCAGATACTACTGGGGGACCGTGAAGTGGCTCTGAAGCGTACGCATGTATTTGCAAATGTGTGCAAACTAAACCCCTGTTTTAATGCAAATTCCCTTGAAGAAGTCACATGATCAGTGACGGAACGCGTCGGTGGGAGCCGGTGAGTGACATCACTTCGGGTGTCTCGTGAATCCCGGAAGAAGAGGAGAGCCTCTCAGTGCATGATATTTCTGCTATACACAAGATGATAACCTGAGTGGGCAATTTTTATGTCTAATAAATATATTTATTGAGGCATTTTTGCACGATATAAGTCTTCTTTTTACTCTGAGCCACTCCAAAGAAGCAGTCCTTCCAGCACACTTGAGGAGTTTTAAAGGGACCAAGACACAGTAGTGTTTCATCGTAGGATTACCAAAGACCATTAAACCAAATGCGTGATCAGTCCCTGAGTGGTCATTCCTTAAGGCGAGCGAGCAATTCACCTGGTGGTTGAGGTGGTGGTTTTTACATCACTGAATTGTATTATCAGACAGCACGTATTGAAGCACAGTGTCTAAGGAATGATCCTAGACTCATTATCATTGTGTGGGACTTATCACTATTGTGTAAATTTACGTTTTTATTTGCTTGTTATGTTTATAATAGTAGGAGTTTGTACCTTTCTTATATATTTCTTATATAATACTCTACAAGTGGAATTAGTGCACTAATCCTTTAATTATTTATTTGTGTCAGTGTGAGATCACTATAGAAATGGTGCAGCTGTTCTAAGTTTCATATTGTCATTTATTTACAAGCAGCGCTTTAGTATTTTTACACAGTCATTTACCTTTTTTTAAATCCTCTTAAATAAGATTTTTTGTCTTGTTTGGGTATTCTGTATATTCTTGGGTAGCAACAGAGCCCGATCTCCAAATCCAATGGGGCTCAGACTGGCAGCCTGGGAAGGAAGACACACAGACATACAAAAAGCTTGAGAGCCCAAGCAAGAGTTTGTGTGAAGCACCCTACAAATAGAATGGTCAGGGTCACTGTGGGGTCAATTAACGAGGACAAGTGAGGTAGCAAATCAGCAGACAAAGCAAGTTCGAGTTCAAAAAGCCAAAGATCAGGGCAGCCAGACAGGGTTAGGGAAAAAATAGGGTCAAAGCAAGAATTCACAGGCAGAATCTGAATCTCTCAGAAGATCTAACACTTCTATAAAGAGACTGTAAAATATGTGGAATTGGTTTTGGCATGAAAAACAATATAGCAAACCTTTAGAGAGTGAAACAATATTCACTGAAAATCTTTAGCATAACTCATAACAGACATGCAAGTTAGGTTTATTTTTAAGCTGGATTTACATATAAAGAAAGGGATGCCTGATGTTTTTACAGATTTGGCAATACATGCATAAAAAAGAACTTTAACATTAAAAGGGAAATGAGGCCAGACCACTGTCAAATGACTGTCAAAGTTATGTCACTTTTCCCGTGGGACTCTCTGCCACTAGCATCATTTAACAACCCAACATGAAAATATCACTTTACCCACCTATCATGGAGCATAGGTAATCTTCTTATTAGCCAGGCTCTCCTAACCCTCTTGTCCTGCATTGTATTGTAACTGTATTATCTTCCTTTGGGTTCTAAAGTGATGTGTTGGTGCTAAATAAACTCTGTATTCTTATAATGATAATTAGATCTGCACAGGCATGCCAAAGGAAAGTTGATGAAGCATAGTCTTGTCTGCAAAGTGGCTGATCTCTTAGGAGCATGTTAAACTATGGCCTGCATTTTACAACTCATTCATAAAATGCAGGCCACGGTATGATTCAGTAGGACCCCACAGAGGTCTACATATATATATATCTACATAGACTGTATATAAAAAAGTGTTGCATTATGGTCAAAAAATACATAAAAAACTGTGAACCGTTATAAAAATCAATCTAATGGCTTATTAAAAAAACAAAAGAAACGTTAAATAGTCATTAAAAAGACCCAATAATGAAATCCAGTGAATCTGTGTTAAAGTGCTCCTTTAGATAAATTCAACACCAACCCAGTGCCAGCCACCATCACCAGGTGTGTGATAAAGTACCTGCTAACCAGATAGATGTGATCCCCTTTCTCAATAGAATATGATCACTCCAAGGCTGTCACTCTATATTTCCAACGCTCCCTGATCACCCGGAGTTCGCCACTGATCATGCCAACCTAGACTCAAGTTAAGGGTAAACATGTGAAGAAAGAAGAAATACACCTCTCTATTGTGTAAAAAAAGATGACTGATACCTTATTTATTAAGTAGATAGAAATACGCTCACAGTGGTTAAAATGAACATGTATATGCACAAAATGTCACAAACCGGCACAGATTCCTTGTTACAAGAATGTAGTGACATCGGCACGAGGGTCTGCCCAATGTGTTTTGTCATCAAAAGACATCTTCCAAGGACTAGGGATGCCGTACCGCGTTACCGCGTACATATACACACAAAAGTTGAATAGCCAAGCCTCTATTTCAACCATATTCAAGCCTCGATCCAAACTACATTATCCACAAAAGTAAAACATGCAAAAAATTTCATAGGAACCGAGCCAAGAACAGATTAGCATTCCAAGTCAGGCCTGGAAAAGGGAAATAAAACACAATTTAGACCAAGTGGAGACCGAAGCCATACATATTCAAAATAATAATAAAAAAATTAAAAAAGATGTATATTTAGAAATTGTATGCATAAAAAAATATATCTAGTGTTAAAGAGGAATTAAACCCTCCATAAAGAAACAAAACAAAAAAAATACCCTGCAAGACAAAGACATAATGAGCTTAGCATACTAGCTCATTATGAAGTACTTACCTGAGATCGAAGCCCCCGCAGCCGTCCTCGTTCACCTCCTCCGTGATACCCAGAGTGATTTCTGGGTATCATGGCTCCAGCGCTGTGACTGGTTGGAGCCGCAATGACATCACTCCCGCACATGAGCGCGGGAGCTGGCCACTAACGGCATGTCCCATTCACAAACGGCATGCTCAGTGCACCTGCGCTGTTGTCTATGGCGCTCCTGCACCATAGACATCGGTGCTGTCTTTTCTGCAAATATCTCCTAAACTGTGTAGGTTTAGGAGAGATTTGTTGCATCTACAGGTAAGCCTTAATCTAGGTTTACCTGTAGGTATAAGGGGTCTGTAAGGGTTTACAACCAGTTTAAGGATGACCATTCTCTCTAGATCGATGTACTAGAAAGAGGTTTGATTTCCCTTTTTCCAGTTTGTGACATTTTGTACATGCGCATGTTCATTTTAACCACTATGAGTGTATTTCTATCTATTTAATGAATAGTCTTTTAATACACCCTTTTTTCTTCACATAGTTACCCTTACCTGGAGTCTTGGTTGGCATGTTCAGTGGCATATTATGGGTGATCAGGGATCTTTGGAGAAATAGAGTAATAGCCTTGGAGTGATCATATATGGGGTACATTACTTCTCTTGAGAAAGGGGGTCATGTCTATCTGGTAAGCAGGCATTTTATCACACAGGTGATAGTGGCTGTTGGTGGCACAGGTTTGGTGTTGAATTTTTCTAAAGGAGCACTTTAACACAGATTCACTGGGTTTGATTATTGGGACTTTTTATGGTCTATTTAACATTTATTTGAATTTTTTAATAAGTCATTCGATTGATTTCATCATGGTTTACTGTTTATTATGCATTTTTGACCATAACACAACACTTTTTACATACTATAGAGGGTTCCAGTAATCCATGCCCTTAGTCTGCTTGTCTTCAGCAAACTTTGCAGGCTTTCTTGTGCATCATCTTCAGAAGAGTCTTCCTTCTGGGATGACAGCTTTGCAGACCAATTTGATGCAGAATGCGGCATATGGTCTGAGCACTGACAGGCTGCCCCCCACCCTTCAACCTCTGCGGCAATGCTGGCAGCACTCATACATCTATTTCCCATAGACAACCTCTGGATATGAAGCTGAGCATATACACTAAACTTATTTGGTCGACCATGGTGAGACCTGTTCTGAGCGGAACCTGTCCTGCTAAGTAGGGATGAGCCGAACACCCCCCTGGTTTGGTTCGCAGCAGAACATGCGAACAGGCAAAAAAATAGTTTGAACACCCTTAAAGTTTATGGGACACGAACATGAAAAATCAAAAGTGCTAATTTTAAAGGCTAATATGCAAGTTATTGCAATAAAAAGTGTTTGAGGACCTGGGTCCTGCCCCAGGGGACATGTATCAATGCAAAAAAAGTTTTAAAAACAGCAGTTTTTCAGGAGCAGTGATTTTAATAATGCTTAAAGTGAAACAATAAAAATATTCCTTTAAATTTCATACCTGGGGGGTGTCTATAGTATACCTGTAAAATAGCGCATGTTTCTCTTGTTTATAACAGTCCCTGCACAAAATTACATTTCTAAAGTCATTTAAAACTGCTTGCGGCTATAATGAATTGTGGGGTCCTTGCAATACAGATAAAAGTCATTAAAGAACAACATGGGTCCCCCCCAAATTCCATTACCAGCCCCCTCTTGTCTGGTATGGATATTAAGGGGAGCCCTGCACCAAAATAAAAAAAATGGCATGGGTTCCCCCCCAAAAATCCATACCAGACCCTTATCCGAGCACGCAACCTAGCAGGCCGCAAGAAAAAGAGGTGGGGACGAGAGAGTGCCCCCCTCCTGAACTGTACCAGGCCACATGCCCTCAACATGGGGAGGATGTCCCCATGTTGATGGGGACAAGGGCCTTACCCCCACAACCCTTGCCCGGTGGTTGTGGCCGTCTGCGGGCGGGGGCTTATCGGAATCTGGAAGTCCCCCTTAACAAAGGGGACCTCCAGATCCTGACCCCCCTCTGTGAATTGTACCCCTACCATTTCACCCAAAAAAGTGAGAAAATAAGAAAAAAAAACACACACACAAAGTTGGGACAAGTCCTTTAATAAAAAAAAAATCCAGCACCGTAATCCTTCTATGAGTCCGACTCGCCGCTACGAACGATACCACAGGATACCATAGGAGGCTCCCGGCCAAATGAAGCGCGACCCACCTGACAGCAGCCTGCCAGGTTGCGTGCTGGGATAAGGGTCTGGTATGGATTTTTGGGGGAAACCCCACGCTATTTTTTCTATTTTGGTGTGGGGTTCCCCTTAAAATCCATACCGGACCTGAAGGGCCTGTATGGATTTTTGGGGGGAACCCCACACCATTTTTTTTATTTGGCACAGGGTTCCCCTTAATACCCATACCAGACCTGAAGGGTCTGGTAATGGAATTTGGTGGGACCCCCACGCATTTTTTTTTGGTTCGGGGTTCACTTTAATACCAGACCCAAAGGGATAATTCTCCCACTCTGGAATGAATCGAAGAAAAGACTGGATGCCATCAGCAGGTGGGATGCATTATGAGATGTTTGCCTAGAGCGGTGTTCTTTTGTTAATTCTCCCTCCCTACAAGACTCTGGTCCGGCCTCACCTGAAGTATGCTGTCCATTTCTGAGCATCAGTCCTTAGGAAGGATGTACTGGAAATTGAGCAAGTACAGAGAAGGGCAACAAAGCTAATAAAGGGTCTGGAGGATATTAGTTATGAAGAAAGGTTGCGAGCATTGAACTCATTCTCTCTGGAGAAGAGACGCTTGAGAGGGAATATGATTTCAATTTACAAATACCATACTTGTGACCCGACAACAGGATGGGTGTTCAATAAGACACATGACCATTCATTAAAATTAGAAGAAAAGAGGTTTAGCCTAAACTGCGTAGAGGGTTATTTACTGTAAGAGCAGCAAGGATGTGGAATTCCCTTCCACAGGCTGTGGTTTTAGCGGGGAGCATCGATAGTTTCAAAAAACGATTAGATAAGCACCTGAACGACCACAACATACAGGGATATACAATGTAATACTGACATATGATCACACACATAGGTTGGACTTGAAGGACTTGTGTCTTTTTTCAACCTCACCTACTATGTAACATAACATAGACCTGAGGTATGCCTTTGTCGTCTGGTCAGTATGCTAAGAAAAGGGGGCAAAAAAAACTTGGATAGGGAAGTAATTCTTTATTGATTCTGACATCATTGAGCAAGCTTGGTAAAGGCTTGTGCCATTTCTACCTGAGGATTTGGAATGTATCTAGCGAAGCAGGCTAATTTCTACCTGCCTAATTTCTTGATCACATTGTCTGGCCCTCAGTGCTGAGAAGCAGCTGAGGTTACTCCAATCCTGAAGGAATGTCCGGAGTACCTACCGTGGTCAAGGCCCAAATTGACCAGTGGAATTCTAATGTGCCTGATAAATTGGCTGCCACTGTGAGTGAGTGAAGTGAGCCAGGAGGTGACTGGCTAGGTTTCCGATAGCTTGGGTGCCTGCCTGTGCAGAGCACAAACCGGTGGACCAGAGCCCCAGGCATACTGAGGCAAGCAGCTGAAGACTGGTAAAGCCTTCATAGGAATGTTGCGGTCTGTAGTTTAGATGTATAAAGTGTAAACACTAATATTAGCAAATACCTTATTTGGGCATTCTAATTTGCAAAGCTTCGAAACTTAGTGATAGTGTCACAGACCATACCTCTTGCACCTTCCTACGCCATAAAAATGATAGACAGTTACACTGGACAATAGAATGGTATAAGAGAAGTTTGTCCAACGTTCAGCACTATTGTCAAAGCTTGAAAATTAGATTTCTTTCAAATGTCTCAGGCCCCGTACACACGACCGGATCGATCCGCTGAAACTGGTCTGCCAGACCAGTTCCAGCGGACAGATTCGGTCCTGTGTAGGCCCGAGCGGACAATTGTCCCGCGGATCGGACAGTTTCCAGCGGATAAAAATTTCTTAGCATGCTAAGAAATCTGTCCGCTGGAAACCTGTCCGTCGGACGTATTTGGTCGTCTGTACAGACTCACCGGACACGTCTGACCGACCACCATCCCTCGCATGCGTCGTACTGATTTGACGCATGCGTGGAAGCTTTGAACTTCCAGGGCCGCCCACGTCGCCGCGTCATCGTCACGGCGACGGCGCGGCCACGCCCCGCGTATTTTTTACGCGCAGATTTCTGTCTGATGGTGTGTACAACCATCAGACAGAAATCCGGCAGCGGTCGCAGCGCATCTATCCGCTGAAAACGGTCCGGCGGACCGTTTTCAGCGAATCGATCCGGTCGTCTGTACGGGGCCTCACAGTGCTCCTGTAGACTGGTTAAGGTACATACAGACAGCACTTTATGCATCTAGTTAGTTTACAGATTTTTTTTATTACAGGTGTAATTTAATCATCCCAAAATACTAATGTTTAGAGATGAGTTAATTAAAAAAAATCAAGAATATTAAGTTAGACTTACCTGCTATCATACGTGATTCATTTTCAGATCTCAATCCTTTGAAATGTTGTATATATTGGCAGGACAGGGTGCTCATTCGATTTAAGAAGCACTAAACTCATAGAAGCTCAAATAACTCCAGGAAAATTAAAAGTAATCTCTAGGTGCAGTGCTATTGGTACTTATGTAGCGCTTACCCCCGAAGGAGCGGCTAATTGTTTTGGGCCTGCACTCTGCTTTATTACCCCCCCCCAGTATTCTGGGTCTCACTCCCCTGGTCACAGCTGTGGTGCAAACTGACACAATAGTTTATGAGCGACAAAGGAACCGTTTAGACACAAGTTAAAACTTAAATAATCATTGACTTTACTAAAACAGTTGTTGTAATACACAATCGGAACATAAGTGGTGCACATTCAGTATTGCGAAAGGCTGTGCGCAACAATTTCTTTACACCCCCCCTACGGCCGCAGGTATTTTGGTGTCTCCAAGTGGGACTAGCGCGCAGGCCTTACTTCAAGCTGCGCGCCTTCCCACTTCCAGTACACAACCACACAGTATGCGCCACGCAACACCCAACAGAATAAAACACAACCGTAACGGGTAATCACTCAGTAACTTTCCTATGACAGTATCTGTCTAACAGTAACAGCGCTGCAAGGCCTTGCCAATAAAATGTAGTAGTATTAGTCCTTGATCTTCTTTCTTCGCTAGCAATGTGAACTCAATTTGTAATCCACAGGTATTTTAATAGTAGTTTGATGCAAACAGGGACTGCGGATTAAACGTGGAGGGTGACTGCGCACTCTTTCCTGGTTAATACACAATATTCAATGGCCGGCCATCAAGCAGTTGATTAAGGCTTTCAGGTCCTGGCACATGTGGCTTAGGGAAACACACTGGCAGCGTGGAACTAACGGTCCCAGCAGCACTCCCCGGCAGTCTAAGTGTGTGTGTGTGTAAACAGTACAAAGCTTTGGGCCCGAGCCCTCTCACCACACGAGGCCCAGATGACTGGATGCTCTCACCACACACGGCCTCCACCTGGTCTCTGCACTCGTCTGGTTGTCCAGTTCCCACTTTCAGAGACGATCGGGAACCCTCCAACACTTGCCTGGATACCGATGGCTTGCTTCCGCACGAGGTAGGCCAGAACTCCACCAAACACACTGTGAAAGGGTTCCTCCAGGATGTGGGTCCCGAGGCCGAGAGAGCTAAAAATGGCCACACAAGGTCTTTTATATCTTCCCAGCATGCCTTGCAGCCCTGAGTGTTCCTGGGTAATTATTCATATCCCTTCTGGATGTTCTGAAAAAAAACAAACCTTGAACACGCCGTTCCATTTCTTCGCCAGTAGATGGCATCAGACGCTTATTTACATTATAAGACTATCAATTCTACCACTTCAGATCTGAGCATTCTTAATAGCAAAAATTGCCCCCGCTACATACTCCCCCCACTTTGAATCTTTGGTCCCCAAAGACATTTTTAACTCTACTGCACATTTTTGCCTCTATGCGGCTGCTCAATACAGACAGAGGAGCCTCCCACCACTTTTCATAAGATGGGAGGCTGTTCTGTGCACTCTCAGGTGACACCGCAGTGTCTGGTACAGATGTGTCCAGGGGTGAGTTGGGGTTCTCTCCTTCTAGGTTTACAGTAAGGAGACCAGGCATATCAGGAATTCTTTTGGGGGCAAGCCAGGCCTGTTCAGAACATTCGCCCAGAATATCATAAGTCAGTTTCTTAGGCGCATGAACTTCCCTCTTGACTCTTTGTCTTTTAGGAGTAGGCGCTGTCTCTTCTTCTGCCTCACACTCTTGCACCTCAGTGTCAGCGGGTGAGTGATCCTCAGAATGCCCACTTTGCGGCACAAATTCCGGGGCCTCAGGTCTCAAAGTCACAGTGTCTGTCTCCTGCTCATGAGGTAAGCAATTAGTATCAGTTTCCGGCATCTCAGGCGACCACACCCAGCTTATCTCCATCCCATCCTCTTTCTCACTACCTTCTGTGGCCAGGGATCCTGACTGTGACCTAGTTACAGGTCGAGGCTCAGCCATAGGCGATAGTTCCCGTCGTGGAGTTTTCCTGACTGCTTCTGTTAAGGGCAGAAGGTGATTCCGATGCCATACCTTCAGTGGTCCAGTACTCCCTTCTGGTCTGATTTCGTATACCGGTAATCCCGGGAGGCGCCTGCATATGATGAATGGCTGTGACTTCCAGCGATCAGCCAACTTGTGTTTTCCTGGTACACCCAGATTTCTCAATAGCACTCGGTCTCCAGGTTGCAGGTCTTGGATCCGCACTCTGAGGTCAAAGTTCCTCTTATTCCTGCGTCCCCTCGCATCTGAGGTGGCCCGAACTTTCTCATATGCGGCCTTCAAACTCTTCCGTAATCTGCCCACATATCCTCGATGAGAGGCCTCCGAAGTGTGGTCTAAAGAAGTACCAAACGCCAGATCCACCGGCAAACGAGCTTCCCGACCAAACATTAGGCGATAGGGTGAATATCCTGTGGCATCACTCACGGTGCTGTTATAAGCATGTACCATGGCTGCAATGTGTTTACTCCACTGTTGTTTCTGCTCCGAGGCCAGTGTTCCTAACATGTTGAGGAGAGTTCTATTGAATCTTTCGGGTTGTGGATCCCCTTGTGGGTGATAGGGGGTAGTCCTAGATTTTTTTATATCCAGCAAGTCCAGTAGCTGCCTAATGAGGGTGCTCTCAAAATCCCTTCCTTGATCTGAATGGATCCGCTGAGGCAGGCCGTAATGGATGAAGAATTTCTCCACCAAGATCTTTGCCACAGTAGGCGCTTGTTGATCCCTGGCTGGAAAGGCCTGAGCATATCTGGTGAAATGGTCCGTGACTACCAAAATATTTCCTTGCCCACTGAGATCGGATTCCACACACAAGAAGTCTATACATACTAGATCCATGGGTCCGTGGCTTTCCATATGGCCCATTGGGGCGGCTCTCTGAGGTAAAGACTTCCTTTGTATGCACCTGAGACAAGAGCGACAGTAATTCTCCACTTCAGATCGCATGTATGGCCAGTAAAACCTGTCTCTCACTAATTGAAGGGTCCTTTCCGATCCCAAGTGGCCATGGTGGTCATGCAGAGCAATCAGAACTCTTTCCCTATGTTTCTCCGGCAGGAACAACTGCCACTTCTCCTCCAGATCTTCAGAGGGGGCCCTCCTGTACACCACTCCTTGTTTCAGCTGTAACCGACTCCACTCCTTGCATAACAGGCGAGCTTCCTTCTTGGCGCTCTGTAGGAGTAGATCAGAATGTTGAGTCTCCAAGGCCTCCGACACAAGGCTACAGAGGGGATCTTCTTGCTGATCTCTTCGGAGGTCCTTCCTGGACAGTTTAGGCAAACCCTCATCCACCACTTGAGTGACATTACAGTAGCCCCTAGGCACTCCCACAGCGGACACTCCTACCTCCTCAGCCCTGGCTCCACCCTTCGCTGGTTGTTCTGCTCCTTCACAAAGAGCCCTCACACCTTCAGGGGTAAGTTGGGTCCAACCTTCCGGCGAGTTCCAATCGTAGTGGGGCCTTCTGGATAATGCATCAGCGTCCCGATTTCCGACCCCTGGACGGTATTTTAGACTGAAGGTGAACCCAGAGAGTGCAGCCAGCCACCTATGCCCTGTAGCATCTAATTTTGCTGTGGTGAGTAGGTAGGTGAGAGGATTGTTATCTGTCTTGATCACAAATTCTGCGCCATATAGGTAGTCTCTCAGTTTGTCCACTACTGCCCACTTCAAAGCCAGGAACTCAAGTTTGTGAGTTGGGTAATTCCTTTCAGCGGGTGTCAAACTTCGGCTCACATAGGCAATGGGTCGTAGGTGCCCGTCATACTCCTGGTAGAGTACTCCACCCAGTCCATCTCGACTGGCGTCCACATGCAGTTCATAAGGCCTGGCAGGGTCTGCGTAGGCCAAAACCGGGGCAGTAGTGAGGCTCCGCTTCAACTGTACAAAGGCCTCTTCACACTGAGTGGTCCATTGGTCTTCAATCGACTCTTTCTTCTTCCTGGGACCCTCCTTAGGCTTCCCAGGTCCATCAGGGTCCGACCCAGCCCCCTCTTGGTTCTTTAATAGTTCAGTGAGTGGGTGAGCTATCTTGGCGAACCCTTCAACAAATCTGCGATAGTAGGAGCAGAATCCCAGAAAGGACCTGAGTTCAGTCACATTTGTTGGCCGGGGCCATGAGGTGACAGCATCCAGCTTCTGCGGGTCCGTGGCCACTCCTTCCGCGGACACTATGTGACCCAGATAACTCACTGATGACTGGTAAAATTTGCACTTTTCCATCGAAAGCTTCAGGCCCTCTTCATGGAGTCTACTCAAGACTTTCTCCAGGCGCTCTTCGTGCTCTTCCAGTGTTCTGCCGAACACTATCACATCATCCAGGTATACCAGCACTTCAATTAAATTCATATCACCTACAGTCTTCTCCATCAACCTCTGGAAGGTGGCCGGGGCCCCCGACAAGCCTTGTGGCATGCGGTTAAATTCAAAAAACCCCACCGGGGTAATGAAAGCTGTCTTCTCCCTATCTTCAGGGTGCATGGGAATCTGGTAGTACCCACTCTTCAGGTCCAGCACACTGAACCACTTCGCCCCCGACAAGCTCTGTAAGGCATCTTCTATTCTGGGGGTGGTGTATTGGTCGGGAATGGTCCTCCGATTCAGTGTCCTGTAGTCAATGCACAGCCGTAACGACCCATTCTTCTTTCTCACTACCACTATCGGGGAGGCATAGGGGCTCCGAGACTCCCGGATGATGCCTGTTCTCTTCAGCTCAGCCAGTTGCTCTCGCAAATCTTCCAGGTCTCCCAGTGGAATCCGCCTGACCCTTTCCCGGAAAGGTTTGTCCTCTTCCAGCCGGATCTTGTGTTCAGCACTTTTGGCCAGCCCCACATCGAACTCGTTTTTTGAGAAAGCCATCCTCCATTTTAGTAGCTGGGTCTTTGCTCTCTCCATCCATTCGGGTGACAGGGGGGTGTTTTTTGGGAAGAATTCTCCCAGAGGGATCTCCTCTCCTTGTTCTTTCAGCATTTCATACGGAGGAACTGGGGTTGCTGGCTGCACTTCCCCTAACAACACTCTAGCCGGCATCTTCACTGGGGATGTTGTGGTGTTCCGGACGCTGACGGAGACTTTCCCTCTTTTTCTCTTCAGTAATTTAGTTGGTAGCAATTCGGGGACTATCTCCAACTCGTTGTTCCCCTGTGTTCTGTCCGTCTCAAGGACGATGAAAGGTCCTGGTTGTTCCCAAGTGATCTTGACAGAAGCTCGCAGGCAGACCACCTCACCAGGCTGTATCACCTTTTCTCGTCTATCCAAACGCCAGACTCTTCCCACTCCTTCAGCTGGGGCCCTCTGCTCATGCAGTAAGTTCTGATACACCTGGGTCAGTATGGGGTGTATTTTTATGGCTGAAGTGTCCTGCTTCTGCATAAGTGGTGTCAAGAGTCTCCGGACTAGGTTGGTGTTGGTCCCAATAATGATGGAACTCTTGTCCGCCCCTGGTGGGCGGGGGCATACTACTGCCAGAGCATCGAAGACTTCAGCCTCCCCGGCCACGCTTGGGTCGAAGGTGAGCTTAATAGGCAGGAAACCGTCATATGGGAAATTCTGAGTTCCTAGACCCCATATCTCCAGTTCCTCCAGCTTCTGGAGAGGCAGGTGCCTGAGGTGCTTCTCATAGAAGTCCCTGTAAAGGAGAGTTACTTGAGCTCCAGTATCCAGCAGGGCTTTGGTATAGATTCCTTCCACTTGGATAGGGACAATGGGAGAGGGCCCCACTAATTCAGGGGGGAATCCACGTGGGGTGGCAAGGTTAGTCTGTTTGGTGGTTCGTACCTTTACACCCTTCTTCCGGGGGTGTTTTTCCAACTTCGACCCCCGGGGGTCACTAGGGACCGGGACGGCGTATGGTTGTTTGGAGTTTACTATTGTGACCGGGCGCCCAGCTGACTCCTTCACTGGGGCCCTCTGGAGTTTTCCGCCGGCTTCTGGGCCCTTGCTTCTGTCTTCGGCGGGCTTGGACACACTTGGCGGTAATGTCCCACTCCTCCACAGTTGAAACAGGTCTTTGACCTCACCGGTCTCTCAATTTGAGTGACTGCGGGGTCCGGTGGGGCCTTCTGCCTCTGTGGGCCCTCTGGCCTAGCGGTCAACAAAGTCATCATCTCCAGTATTTCCTTCTGCACTTGAAATAGCTTTCCTAGTTCAGAACGGGGCATATCATCAGCGGTTGCTGTCAAAACACTAGTCTCCGGGGAGCTCTGTGAGACATCGGCGTTATGCCATCTGATCCTTGCGGTGATACTGGACTGAGCTTTCCCTTGCTTCTTCTCTCCCTCTGTTTCCATCCGGGCCGCCTCATTGGTCTCTTCAATGAGCACCTCATCTGAGGTGGAAGGATCATCCAGGTACTGTCGCAACTGGAATTTAACATAGTCACTCCTCAGTCCTGTAGCCACAGACCTCAAGAACTTCTTCTGGATGACTTCTGGCCCAAGATGTCCATCCGAGTCTTCTTCTCGGGAGGCGGACAACAAGCGATCCTTCAGAGCGATGGCCCTGAACAGGAAATTCTGCGGGGTCTCCTGGGTGTCTTGTGCCATATTTATTAGTTGATGATACAATTTCGCAGCATCTTCCTCCTTATAGTAACTTTTTAATATCCTCCTGAGCTGTGTCAGAGTTAACCCATTCTTCATCTCCAACATCCTTCTGATGCTCAGATCCGGGCTAATGGCGTTGACTACGGCCTCTGTGATCTCAGATTCATGATAGCCCTTCTGAAGTCCCAGCTCCACCTGATGTAAGAAATTTGTATAGGACAGGCTTCCCCCTTGGTCTTTTTCCCCTATCCGTCCTTCGATTTTAAAATCCTTCCGGATCGTCACTTCAGGTAGGCGATTTTTGGTACGTCTCGAGGGAACTGAGGCAGACCTCGAGCTTAGCTTACTGTTATTTGAATCTTTGCACGAGACACTTAGCTCTTCAATGTGTCCTGCGATCACACCAGAGGCCTCCTTGAACCTTTCCTGTATGGTGCGGCACTGCCGTTTCAGGTCAGATAGCTGCTGCTCTGACTGAGAACCTCCCCTGTACTTTCCATATACAGGTTTTACCTTCCCTTGAGGGGGTCTTGAACTGGTATGGGCTGGGGTTGTTTTCTGATCAAATCCCAGCGCCGTTGGCTTTACAAGGCTAGAGTTGGCAGTGCTCTGACCAGACCCTTCTGGATGTGTCAGGTATAACTTGGTTCCTCCAGCTAGCTGTACACTCGGACCCCTGAAGTTCTCCGGAACTTCCGTCCTCCACTCCAATAGGGCATAGGTGTGGGAGGTTTCACAGTCTGGTCTGATGGCGATCACCCAGGCCTTTCTATTTGGGGACAGTGCCTTCACAACCTTTTTGATCTGCTCACTATCCCAGGTTTCTCCCGGGAGGGCGATGGCTACGCTCGCTTCGGAACGGGCGCCTTCAGTTCCACACCACCGAGCCACTGTAATAGGATCCATGCTGATACCAGGGATGGGTTTTATTTGCAGAGGTACAGGATCCCGGACGAGCCCCCACGTGTAGCGCTTACCCCCGAAGGAGCGGCTAATTGTTTTGGGCCTGCACTCTGCTTTATTACCCCCCCCCAGTATTCTGGGTCTCACTCCCCTGGTCACAGCTGTGGTGCAAACTGACACAATAGTTTATGAGCGACAAAGGAACCGTTTAGACACAAGTTAAAACTTAAATAATCATTGACTTTACTAAAACAGTTGTTGTAATACACAATCGGAACATAAGTGGTGCACATTCAGTATTGCGAAAGGCTGTGCGCAACAATTTCTTTACACCCCCCCTACGGCCGCAGGTATTTTGGTGTCTCCAAGTGGGACTAGCGCGCAGGCCTTACTTCAAGCTGCGCGCCTTCCCACTTCCAGTACACAACCACACAGTATGCGCCACGCAACACCCAACAGAATAAAACACAACCGTAACGGGTAATCACTCAGTAACTTTCCTATGACAGTATCTGTCTAACAGTAACAGCGCTGCAAGGCCTTGCCAATAAAATGTAGTAGTATTAGTCCTTGATCTTCTTTCTTCGCTAGCAATGTGAACTCAATTTGTAATCCACAGGTATTTTAATAGTAGTTTGATGCAAACAGGGACTGCGGATTAAACGTGGAGGGTGACTGCGCACTCTTTCCTGGTTAATACACAATATTCAATGGCCGGCCATCAAGCAGTTGATTAAGGCTTTCAGGTCCTGGCACATGTGGCTTAGGGAAACACACTGGCAGCGTGGAACTAACGGTCCCAGCAGCACTCCCCGGCAGTCTAAGTGTGTGTGTGTGTAAACAGTACAAAGCTTTGGGCCCGAGCCCTCTCACCACACGAGGCCCAGATGACTGGATGCTCTCACCACACACGGCCTCCACCTGGTCTCTGCACTCGTCTGGTTGTCCAGTTCCCACTTTCAGAGACGATCGGGAACCCTCCAACACTTGCCTGGATACCGATGGCTTGCTTCCGCACGAGGTAGGCCAGAACTCCACCAAACACACTGTGAAAGGGTTCCTCCAGGATGTGGGTCCCGAGGCCGAGAGAGCTAAAAATGGCCACACAAGGTCTTTTATATCTTCCCAGCATGCCTTGCAGCCCTGAGTGTTCCTGGGTAATTATTCATATCCCTTCTGGATGTTCTGAAAAAAAACAAACCTTGAACACGCCGTTCCATTTCTTCGCCAGTAGATGGCATCAGACGCTTATTTACATTATAAGACTATCAATTCTACCACTTCAGATCTGAGCATTCTTAATAGCAAAAATTGCCCCCGCTACACTTATGTAGATGAAATCATGTATTTTAGGGGTTTGGGGTAATTTTTTTCTGCTGTGGAGTTTAAAGTCTTCAGGCACATCCAAATGAAGTGAGATGTTCCAAATACTTGCTTACTAATCTAATCTGCTGTTCTTGTATGTGTGTATTATGTAACTCAGAAGGTTACAAAGGAAAGCAAACAGGTTGTAGAGAGACTATTGTGTGTACAGTGATGTTGGATTAATGTCCTGGAAGACACACAGTTACATCTAATAAAACATTGTTCCGATATTCCAATATTTCATTAGGGAATTACTTTCCTTCATCACTTCCAATGTTCCATTAATGGGGATTGCATAAACCAAAGCTTAAAGTGTAAAAAATAAATAAATATATAAATAAATAAATAAAATGCCCTTATTTAATCAAGTTATTATGTATATTCATTAAAACAAACTTCAATGTATTTTTAAATGTCTCTCAGTCTATTTTTGTACTAGGCTTCTGCAATCCCTTGTACATCAGCATTCAGAATGTGAGAAGAAGAGACAGACCTTTAGGCCAATTCGTTTTTATTGCATTGTACAGTGCAAAAATCTAACACATGGGGGTTTGTTTAATAAAGGCAAATAGACTGTCCAGTTTGTGAGGAGATTTCACTTAGTGAATATGCTGAAAAAAAAAAAAAAAACGTTGCAAATAATGTGCAATCATATGCAAGGAGTATACTGTAAAAAAGTCAAATAGTCAGAGAATTCTGGTGCATAGAAGGTATATGCCCAACTAATAAAACAAGCCTCCAAATAAAAAAAAATAAAAAAGAAGCGAACAAACAAGCTCAGTCTATAAGTACATATACTCCATAAACCATATAAATTAGGAAGCAGCAATGGTGGCATCCATCCTCAGTCCAGCTCTGTAAGATACAAGCAAAGGAAGAGAGGGGGTAGGCGCCACTAAGTGGAGTATTAAAAATAAGGTTTTATTGACACGGGATAAAAAACACTCACAGGATATACTGTAAGTAGAAAGCTTTCTCATCATAAGACAAGGATCCGCTGCTTGCCTCTGTCCTGTAGGCTCCGCCGGGTGGTCCAGATGGCTGGGAGGTGGTGGAGAGAGGCACAGATGCCCTGCACTTCCAGGAAGTCCATGCTAAAAAGTGTTGAATCGTGTCATCGGGGGAAGTGACAGCTAGAAATGGATTGGGTTGTGTGAAAACAGGCCACACGCTCGGAGCCTCCAGCTCCTTCTACAGGCCTAGAAAGTAGCCTGTTTTCACACAACTCAATTCATTCCTTGTTCTCGCTTCCTTCCCAGAGATGTCACTTCTGCTGGTGCATTCTACGCTGGTTAGCATTGACTTCCTGGAATTGCAGGTTGTCTGTGCTTCTCACCACCACCTCCTAGTCATCCGGACCATCCGGCGGAGCCTGCAGGATGGAGGATAGCATCAGATCCTTATCTTATGATGAGCACGCTTTTTATTTTTTATCAATGTTTATCGCATCAATAAAACCTTATTTTTAACACTGCACTTAAGAGTTTAAAACAAACTGTATTTTTTTGCACATGATTGGATGATCAACAGAGCTTTACGTCATTCCATAAACTAAGAGAAATATTCCCTTGCAGTAAACAGCCTATTTGCCTTTAGTAAACAAACTTCATGGAGTTTGCTCATTTCTCATAATTTAGCTGCTTTTCCTTCCTTTCTAGCCACAGGTATGACCTTGCTTTAATCCTTGCTAGTATAAATCTCTACTTTAGAATAGAAAAATTGGAAACTGTTTAGATATTGGTTACCACAGACCACACCTCAAATTTTTAACTGTAGCTTTGCGCCTTAGCAATAACATACTTATTTGGGAAAGTTAATTATATTTAGGATTATTTGACTTTTGTTGTATTTAACATACATATTCAGTTAAGCAGTGCGAACAGTTACAAAGTTCAAAGTGCAGCTACCCATGACAGCCAATCACATTTCAGATTATTTGACATTGGTTACTGAAAGGTGTTATCTTATTGGATGTTATGGGTTAATGAACTTTGCACATCGCTTTATAACTCGAATGGGCCTGAATGTATCATTGCTTAAATGACATGAAATTAAATCTACTGACCTCACATTACTTGCAGTTTTCTAAACGCAAGGCACGTTGCAAAGATCAGTTAGAAAAATGATAGCTGTGGACCACTGGAATATGTTTTCTTGGGAAAGTCTGAAACCCTCTCCTCGTGACTTAAAGTCAAGATAGAAAATGAAGCTTGAGGTGAGCACTGGAAGGCATCCATGATTCTCTGAGTCTTCACACCCATTCATTCGATCTGCCTGTGGAGAAAATTCTATCCAAATTCACTCACAGGGGATTTTTTAAATATGTTTAATATGTCTCATCACCCTGTAAGAAATAAATTGGATGTGATATGTTGTACACAGTTTTGGTCTTGAAATAACAAGTCAGGAAGTAGGAATGTCACTTGGAACTGGACAGAGAATGATAGAATACAATTGGGAGTTCAGCAATGGTGGTGGTGTGTTCATAGAATAGAAATTGCAATTTCCAGGAATCCATCACATTATTAGAAGTTTCAAATCTGTTTTTGAAAACTCATCCTTCAAATCAACATACGTAACTCAATGGGAGTAAACAGAACTTTTTGACCTATTTATGAATATTTTTCATTCTATTTTGTGCATTGGGTATGAAAGAATGTGATGTCGAGGTCTAGGAAATGAAAGCTTAATAACCTGAGCTTAGAGTCCTGAATTCGTTGACTTCGTTGACTCGTTGAATTCCTTTTACGCCATTGTGGAGCAGAGAGCAGTAGCAAATGTTGTCTTCTGAAGGATATTCTTTGTTACTACCTTCACGTTCTTCTAGATCTACCCTTGCTTGTGCCTCTCTCTCATTGGGGTTGGTTTACTAAAGGCAAGTAGGCTGTTCGCTTTGCAAGGAGATTTTCACTTAGCTTAGTGAATATGGTAAAGTTCAGCTGCTTCCATAATCCAACCATGTGCAAGAAAATATATATATATTTTAAATTATTTTCCTTGCATGTGATTAGATATTATTTGCAATGTGAATTTTCACCACATTCACTAAGCTAAAGAAAATATTCCCTTTCAAAGTGAGCAACTTATTAGCCTTTGGTAAATAACCCCATTAAGTCACCAGGTTTTTCTGGCATAAGGCATTCCTCATGCACGCTATTCTTTGCAAGTGTCTTTGCTTTATTCAGTGTCTTCCCTTCCTTTAATGTCTCTTTCACCTGTTTTTTTCTGGCTTTCCTTTTTTGTTTTTTGCTTTGGGGGTTGAAAGCAAGGATTTGTATTGTCTTGTCGCTTCCTCATCTAATTGGCTAGACTCTAAGAACTTAAGAGGCAGCTTTAACCATCTGTATATTGCTAAGACAGGAAAAGGACATAGAAAGCAAGCAGAGCCACCATGTTCTCTGCTGGACACCATTGGAGCAAATGGAAGCCTAGGTATGTAATTCCGCCTCCCACCTTAGCCCTTAGTCAAGATGGAGGTGCTATTTAAGGGGAAGCATGATGACGCAAATGCAGCAGCCAATCCCCAGACGAGGTTCTTTTAGTGACGCATAGGGTGTGGCCTGCATTTCCCGACGTCATCACACCCTTCTATTCGGAAATAGACAGCTATGACAAGCAAACAAAGCCTTGTGGAGACGCCATACTCGCATTTGACTTTACCATACCGAGCCGATCTTTGCTTCATATCTGTAAGTGCAATATCTTCTGGTTTATTAAACCTTTTTATACAGTATTATGCTATGGAGTTCTTCCTGTTTACATTCTCCTGAGATACAAAGATTGGATTCAGTCTCTGCCACCCGGTCACCAGCTTTGGTCTATTGGGAGACCCTAAATCCCTGTGTTTGGAGTGATAGCGGTCATAACCCTGTGGTAAGGAGACTACATTATTACTTCCGGGTGTCCTATCAGTGGAAGGAAATTTTTCTTCTGACAAGTCTTCTCTCCCCTCTTTTTTCTGCACCACTATGGAATCATTATTTTAAAGACAAAGGGCTAGATTCAGGTAGGGGGATGTAAGTTTGTGCGGGCGTAGCGTATGTTATTTACGCTACGCCGCCGCAATTTAGAGAGGCAAGTGCAGTATTCACAAAGCACTTGCTCTGTAAGTTGCTGCGGCGCAGCGTAAATCTGCCAGCGTAAGCGCGCCAAATTCAAATTGTCAAGAGGTGGGCGTGTTTTATGTAAATAAAACATGACCCCACGTAAATGACGTTTCTCACGAACGGCGCATGCACCGTCCGTGAACGTATCCCAGTGCGCATGCTCCTAATCACGTCGCAAATAGTCAATGCTTTCGACGTGAACGTAATTTACGCAAAGCCCTATTCGCGAAAGACTTACGCAAACAATGTAAACGACACAAAATTCGACGCTGGCCCGACGTCCATACTTAACATTGGCTATGCCTCATATAGCAGGAGTAACGTTACGCCGGAAAAAGCCTTACACAAACAACGTAAAAAAATCTGCCGGGCGCACGTACATTTCTGAATCGGCGTATCCAGCTCATTTGCATATTCTACGCTGAAATCGACGGAAGCGCCACCTATCGGCCAGCGTAAATATGCAACTAAGATACGACGGTGTAAGAGACTTACGCCAGTCGGGTCTTAGCCTAATTTCGGTGTATCTTGCTTTCTGAATACAGAAACAAGATACGCCGGCGCAGCTTTGAATTTACGCAGCGTATCAATAGATACGCCGACGTAAATTCTTGCTGAATCTAGCCCAAATTGTTTTTAGGATTTACCATTTCAATAATTGGGACTCATCTGCATGCAGCATTTATTATTCGGATATTGTTTTTGGGACTTTCACCTTTTCTACTTCACGGTTGGCAATTGTACTTTTTTAGAAGGCATTTTTGTTATTGGTACACTCTGGTATCTGTTGTCACATTAATTCCTTTTGATTTATTGTCATATATATTCTGGTTCTCAGATATATATATATATATTCACTACAATTTTATTTATTTAGTTTATGGGCTCACTTTGGTAATCAATGTTACATCTACTGATTCACTGATTATTATATTTTGATTCACAGATTTATATAATTCATTTTTATTCTTAATTTATTACACTGGTTTTCATTAATTCATTATTCCTTAATATCGAAATTTTGATCATGTTTTAGCGCTGTACCTCATTATTAGTATTTGTTTTGAGTTTTGTATCAGATCTTTGGTACTGCCAGCTGTTTTCCATATTCAATATTTTGTACGTAAAAAAAAAAAAATTCTCCTTCAACAGTTTCCTTTTTTCTTTTTTTTTTTTAATTGAACATACAAAATAATTATAGAGCTTACTGATTTGATCCTAAATGTAATTCCGTTACTAAGACCAAGTCTTTTCTTATGCATTTTATAACTGAGGAAAGTGCATTGTATCTTCCATTAGCATTTATTATCCACCTTAGTGGAAGCGCTGAGATACATTCAGCAGTGTACCCCCAAAACGTTTGCAGCATTATTGTGTGCGCTTTGCATAGGGTGCCTTGAAAGAACACCTTTTACTACAGCAAAATCCATAAATCAAGATCCACTATTTTATTACAAAGCCTGCCTTTATTTTAACACTTCCTACACAGCATCAATATTTTTTATATTTTCATACGCACAATTAATTTTGAATAGTTCTCAATGCATTGTGTTATTAAGTATTTTAAATGTGCCCAAGACCTTATCTGACAAATGCATTTTGGGAATTTAAAATGCATTTTGGGAGCCTGACTAATTTTAAACATTAATCTGGATTTTTGTTGTCAATTAATGAACAATTCAATGGGACATTCATCCAACAATTATCCAAAATATCCAATTATCCAAAATGCAATCGATTCATTGTTCAACATTCACTCTATTTATAAAGCAAAGTTAGTGAACATTAAAATCTGCATTTCTTCACTTTCAGCTTATCTTGTTCAGAAGTACTATAGCATTCACCTATTTAAAAATACTGAATATTACCTTTCCTGCACATTTACCTGACTTGACTTCATCCTTCCAATTGTTATAAATTCACCTAGATGAGTTGTCAAATTATTTTAATTTATCTTAAAAAAAAAAAAGGTTGTCTAAAAAGACAATGGTTTAATGCTTTTAGGTTTAACTGTTTTTTTGTTCTTTAGTTCAGATTTTATTTTTGAAAATCTTATAACAAATAAACAACAACAACAAAGATCAAAGTCAAATCATCATTATGGACAACAACATCTCGTTCAGATACTCAAAAAGATATTCATAGATAATCAAAAATATTCAAGAATATTCATAAATACAGTAAAACCTTGGATTGCGAGCATAATTCGTTCCAGAAACATGCTTGTAATCCAAAGCACTTGTATATCAAAGCCTTTTTTTTACAGTGTATAAAAGAGAAGAAAGGCACCTGTACGTGTAGCAATAAGTTGCTAAATGTTGTACCTTCATTAAATGTAACCAAATTGCTACACTTAGAGGCTCCTCTCTTCTCTTTTATACTCAGTTGTGACATGACACTACTCTTATATCAAGACATCACTTGTATATCAAAGAAAAATGTATTAAAACATTTTGCTCATGTTGCAAAACGCTCTTAAACCAGGTTACTCTCAAACCTCCACAGTACATTACTGTACTGTGGAGAAGATAGTATATAAATTATTTACAGGTCCCCCTACGTAAAAACAAACAAAAAAACACCCCATTGTTTATCAAGGATTTAAATTAAAATTAGAACACAATTGAAACTTATTGATGCATGTGCTAAAGTGTAAGGTGAACTCATTTCAGGTGCATCGGGAATAATGATTTGTGACTCACCACTGAGAGGGAGTGCTGTTGCTAAATGTGTCCTCAGCTATGGATTGGTGGGGAAGGGGAACTGAGTAGGGGGGAACGGGGGGGGGTGTGGGAGGGGTTTGTTGGGAATATGGCACGGTTATATGCTCCCGGTCATGTTGGCCGATAATTAAGCTTGTTTTGTTATGTATGTATAAAACCTTTAATAAACAGAAATTTTCAAAAAAAAAAATTATTTTCTTCAGATCCTTTCAAACTTCCAAAAAATGTTGAACATAGGTATGTTTTTCAAACAATACATATTTATTCATTTCCCGAATCCAGTCCCCCGGGGTAGGAGTATTGGCTAAAACACAGCGAGAGGCTATCAACTTACATGCTATAAAAATAAATCTCATGATGACCACTAACTTATCACGAACCATGCTGTTAGCGTTTACATAACCCAAGAGACGTAAAACAGGGACTAGAGCCAGCCTGGTATTATATACGGTGTTTTATAAGTCCAGCACTTCATGCCAGTACCAAAATAACTGTGGACATTTCCAGAAGAGATGCATAAAGGAGTAAGGAGATTGAGCGCATCTTGCACATTCACAGTTTTTTCTCCTGCCTACCCTGAACAGCTCCAGGGTACGATAAACTGTATACTGAATAAAAAGTTGAGTTACTCTATAGTAGGAGATATTGAGGCAAACAGTACATTCTGTAATATTTGTCCCCATATATCTCCCAGAGTCACATCGATCTCTGCCTCCCATCTTTGCATACATGGAACAGTAACACCAGAGAGCATTTCAGATAAAAATTGCATATAGACCTTAGTAATTGTTTTTTTTTTTTTTTTTTTTTTGTAATTGTCTTTTTTAATGTGAAGTAAGGCATGATGACTAGTATTAAAAGTATTTAAATGTTTCTGTTTTTACTAATATTTACTTTCCAGGTTCCAGCAATGTCTGAAAGTGTACAGAGGCAGGTCCCTTGTTGGGTTTCCAGAGGTGGCTTCTTAAGAGATGGACCAATTATAAATGAGGGATGGTTTTAAATAGTGCAGGGAACTCCGGGAGGTGTCTCATATTTGGGCTTAGTCCAGATATGGGTAAGTACCTTGTAAAAGTGTCAGCACGCTACTGCACCACAGATGATTACTGTATTTCAGCGTTTAATAAGAACACTGTTTATTTGGCTTTCATAAGTGCAAGGAATATATCTCACTGGTAAGCTTAAAAATTCTAATATCTTTCCCACGCTACTTGCTATGTAACAAAGACATGAAAGCCTTAGAGGTTAAGTTACAAAACACATACTAAAGAAGGTAAATGTTTTCTATAAATTATTCAGAACCCATGTGTGCAACAGATTAGGGGGCAGCTTAGAAAGATAAAAACAATACGGCCCTATAAGAAGGAAATATCTAGGGGCTTTATTCTTTGCTTTGATCTAGATAATTTATAAACAAAGTAGACTGAGGCTGCAGCATTGATTTGTCATTTCCAAGAAGCGCACAATAATGTCATCAGTTTAATTTACTACTCCTGTCCTAAGTTTATGGTGATACAAGTGTGAGGAAATGTAGGGGAGCTTGCCAATGTTAGGACTCCAGATAACAAAGTTCAAGCACACCGAGGCCTATTAAAGACTTAATATTTCAGTATGTGTGAAATTGTATAAGCAGAAAAGAACATAGTGCTGTAGTACTTCACCAAGTACAAGACTCCAGTATAACAGGCACATTGAGCTCAGATGAAACAGCGAGCCAAACTGGCAAAGAAAGCTCCATAGGGTGTTTGTTGGTTCAACCAAAGGCAAATTTTCCCTGATTGCAGAAAATGTTATAGCACTTTGAGGATTAATTAAATCTTCTTTCAAAAAATGTAATAAAATTATAGGTTCTATTTATAAATGTTTCACACAACATGCACTTAAGATTTACATGCTTTTCCAATTGAATCAATTTAGAAAAATGTGTGAAACTTGGGTTAACATACTGTAAATGGACCCTCCATATCACTCAAGGGTTTATTGCTGTTTGTATGCATCATTACTTCATGAAGCCTATTTATGACCATATTGGAATCTGCATATAATACATGGCTCAGAAACTCTCTTGTTCCATCTTCTTTTTTTGCATCCGAATCATAGTAGTGGGTGCATGCAAGTGCTAAAGCCAACCACAGAGGAAGTGGACAGTATTGAGGCTACAGCAGGCTCACATGTAGGAAAAGTCGCTGCAGAGGAAATGCACATCATAGGGTGTAAACATTGCTACTGAATGCTATCCTATCAGAAAGGATCTAGCCAAAGTACAGATGAAGCCTCAAGATGTACACAAGTGTGCAGGCGCAGATGTGCAGGTGCCCATTTTTCTGTGCAGAGAGAAGTATATGCACAAATGTTGGTGCCAATGGGACTATTTAACTGGCAGCAGTTCTATTAGCCATTGCTGTCTGATCTACAGCTATTACTCGCGTTCCTGTATCTGTTCTTTTTTTGGCTTTTGTTATTGACCTGGCTTGCCCTGACCTTGCTTAAACGCTACCTGCCCTGGCCTTGGCCTGTCTCTGGATTTGCTTTACCTCCTGCTTATTATTATTATTATTATTATACAGGATTTATATAGCGCCAACAGTTTGCGCAGCACTTTACATCAGGGATCTGTCTGATTCTATGTTGCTGACCTCTGCTTGTATCCTGACCATCTATGGTTTATGCCTGCATCTGACCCTCTGTGACTGACCTGGCTCATCTGACCTTGCATCCAGTTATCCACCTGTCCTGCTCTGCATGCTACCTGGTCCCTGCTGATCCTTCACCTTCTGAGTGCTGCCAGTTCTTTCGCACCTGCTGCCTGCCAGTATCCTGTCATGTACCTGCCGCCTGCTGTCTGCCTAATCTGGGGTCTGCTGTCTCTACTGCCATCTACTGTTCCAGTGATCTGACCTGTCTCTGGTGATGCACCTGCTACCCACTGCAATGGCTGACAGAACATCTTACAAGCACTCATACCTCACTGTGCTCTTGAGGCCACTGTTGCAACATCAGTGGTCTCAGAGCCGGCGCTGTACAAAAGTCCAACCTCTACACGTCTGCCACAAGGAACATGACATATCTATATGCCATCCATAGGAAGGCAGCATTGTGACCCTAATTCAGGTACCGGGGGGACAGGATGATATATTTTTGAGACATTGTAGGCATGGATATAAAACAGAGGTAAAAGACCAAACATAATACAAAGGATTTAGCATCATTTTTTTCTTCTAAGGGTAAAATTCCTATTCCAGGAACAATAAACTTAACAGGCTTTAAGCAGGCTTACATTCTGTTGCCTGAAAAGCAACTTGCTGTCATGCTGAATTTCTTCTACATCACTCAGATGTGCAGGTTTACATGAGGGGGGGAAGGAAAGCTGTACTTCCAGGCTACTGTGAATGTACATGTTACAGGCCCAGCTAGAAATGAGAAAATCTGCTTGAGTAGTTCTCAGGACTCTTGATGAACCCACTGTGAAGCCCACAACCCCTAAGCTTAGTACCTAATCTATTGAAGTCTATGGGAGGCCAATCTTGATATTTTTGGCCAAAAAATAAACCAAGGGAGTGCCAGTGCCAACTATGTAAATCAATGTCAATCACAAGCCCCCCCTGTACTACCACACATATTAACTTCATGGCCAACTTGGGGCATTGAAGTTGAGGAAGGGGCCCTTGTCCCTTACCATTGGGACTTGCAAGTATGGGACTTTGCTGTCCCCCTACAAACTTAAAATGCATGTGACCTGTCTGGTACTGAAAAGGGGGTTGGGGATCCAGCTTGTTGCCTTTCCTTTCCTGACCACACAGGCTGCCTGAATAAGAGTCTGGGTGGAATCTTAAGGGAAACCTTACACCATGAAATTTGGATACCCAGATATTTGATAGCTTTCGTTTTCCAAATAAGGGGGATGAGTCCTGAAACATCAAGACATCTGTTTTGTGCATATTAGCTCTAAGATTGCTATATTTACCAAAAGTTTTAGGCTGGGTTCACACTACTGCGAATTGGATCAGGAGAAGGTGACAAATACAAATTCGTCACAAATCTGACTTCTTCCAGGGGCACTAGAAGTCAGATTTATGACAAAACAGCGTAGGGAGGAGCGGCGTGCTGACATCACCACTGATTACCTTGCTGCTATCTGGAAGAACGGGCGAATAGTGAGAGCCGGGCCAGCTTCAGCTAACATACACGCGATTTTTTATTCTAAAGCATGTGAGTGCAATGTACTTTTTTATACAATAAATGTTTTTAGTGACGTTATTACACTATATTGGCACTTTTCCTTTTATTGTGTCACCCTGAATGGGAACTTTGACTGAGTGAACTAAGGTGGAACGTACAGAGGGACATTACACAGGAGGCTCCAGGAAACCATACACAGGGCTGTTAGCCACATGCGCTTATGATCTCATTCATAGAGATCCATTTAAGCTGTAAGCAGATGTGAAATAAAAGGTGGAGGTTTCATCTATTCTGCTCTTTGGCACGGTTTCCTTCGGATCTGTCTGGCACTGCTTTTTAGACATTTTTTGGATTTTCACTGAATTGGACTTTATGGACTAATGTTATTCACTTATACTATGATATCATACAGTCACGGTGTTATATTTGCATAGTACACTATGTGTACTTAACATTTGTGTTCACTATTCTATTACTTGAATATTTGATAATCATGCAGCGCAGCTTAATTTTCCATTGGAAACCAGAAACTGGTTTGGCCAAGATACGACCGGCGCAAGTCTCCTACGCCGTCGTATCTTGGCTGCGTATTTACGCTGGCCGCTAGGGGCGTGTACGTGGATTTACGCGTTGAATATGCAAATTACCTAGATACGCCGATTCACGAACGTACTTGAGCCCGATACGCTGTTTACGTAAGTCGTTTTTCCCGCGTAAAGATAAACCACCAAAAAGATGGTGCAGCCCATGCAAGGTATGGACGACGGAACAGCCGTCGTATTTTACGTAGTTTGCGTAAGCGTACGTGAATGGGGCTGGGCGTAGGTTACGTTCACGTCGAAAACAATGAGTATTTGCGACGTGATTCTGAGCATGCACGCAAATGCGCTGTACCAATGGCCCTCATTTACATGGGGTCACCGTTAATTTAAATGAAGCCCGCTCACTACATGCCTACTTTGAATTTTGGCGGGGTTACGCCGGGCCATTTGTGCTACGCCGACGTAACTTAGGGAGCAAGTGCTTTGTGAATACAGTACTTGCCTCACTATGTTACGTCGGCGTAGTGCAAATGGGATGCGCTATGCCTGCATAAAGATACGCCGCCATCCGTGAATCTGGCTATATGTCTTATCTCTCTTTGGCCTATAACCAGGCCTTGGATAGAGGGGTGAAAGAGGACATCCTTGATGTGTTTCATTATAGATGAAGAGTGTCATTGACTCAAACCTTTAGCCAAGGGTGAATCATATAGGGCCATAATTGTAGCTAATAAGCTAGGGGGCATGACGATTTGAGTAAGGCAGGTAAAGTCCCAAGATATGAGGTCAAATGCCTTCTTGGGGTCTACAACTAAGAGACATAGGGGAATATGCTTTTTCTTTGAGTAGTCCATTAGGGTAATCGTTTTGATGGTGTTAACACTTCTCTGCTAGAGACAAAACCCTACCTGGTCCGAATGGACCAGGGAGGGAATATTGGATTGAAGTTTATGGGCTATCATTTTGCATATACCGTATTTATCAGCTTATAACGCGCACTTTTTTCCCCTTAAAATCAGGGGAAAATCGTGGGTGCGCATTATACGCTGATCCGGGCTGTCTGAGCGCCGCCGACATATACTGAGCGCAGTACACTCGGCTAAGCTCGCCCACGCTCGCGGTCACGCCCTGTCCCGCCTTTTAGCCTTTATGCAAGAGCAGCCGAGCGTGGCCGAGCCTAGCCGAGTGTACCCGAGTGTACTGCGCTCGGTATAAATCGGCGGCGGTGCTCAGAGACAGCGCGTGAGAAGCGGGGAGGACACCACCAAGGCCACAGACAGGCAGCAAATGGACGCCGGACCAGACAAGGCCACCGATGGACGCCGGGCAAGACACCGACGAGGGGGCATTCAAACTGTAAGTATTTATTTTTTTCCTTAAAATTCCCTTCTAGGTTTGGGGTGCGCGCTATACGCCGGTGCGCGCTTTACCCCGATAAATACGGTAGTTTTTTATCAACGTTAATGAGAGAAATCAGCCTATAACTACTACATGACACTGGGTCTTTATTAGGTTTGGGTATAACAGTTTTAAAAGCTTCCAGTGAGTATTTCGGAAAAGGCCAAGTTTGGTAAATAGAATTGAAGGCCTCTCTCATAAGTTGACAAATAGAATCTAGGAATTGGGAGTAAAAAGGGTAAAGCCATCACGACCAGGACTTTTCCCCGGCTGGTGATTACTTAATTGCTGATACTACTTCTTCCATTGTAAATTGGGCTAAAAGTTCTTCGATATAAGCATGTGTAATACTTGGGAGAGTGTTAGCTTGTATATATTGCCTTTGTTGACTTATATGTAATCCTTTTTTTTCTCTCTTTGTCTTTTCTTATATTTAATTATGGTCTTTAATGTTTATTTTTACATTCATGAACATATTATTAGGTATATTTAGGGCACCTATAGAATTTACTGTAAGCTTCCATGTTGCTAATTTAGTTTTTTCTTCTTTTTTTTCTCTTCAGTAAATTTCTACAAATTTCCATGATGAAAACCTTAATAATAAAAAAAATAAAAAAATTTAGGTACGGTACAATGTTGCATGCTTGAGTAATTGTCATTTAGAGTATTGCAGTGCTAACAACTAAAACATGCAATTGTGATGAAGGGGATAAAACATGCTGATGCTAAGCTGGTTAATACATGTTTTTTTTCTTAAGTTTTATATCAATTGAACAACTTTTTCATGGTGTGTGTGTTTATTTCATTTTAACTTTTTGTAGAAATGATTAAATTGTACTAATGTAAAGGCCTGGTGGGATTTTTAGTAGAATGTCTTTTTTTATCTCTTTTTTCTTTTAATAAATATGTACTGTCACTTACATTTTTACAAATTATATGACTCTGGGAATATACATTGTCTTATTTATTTATTTTTACACTGTTTATATTCTGTACATCACTAGAGGGTTTTAAAGAAATTCCTTCAAATGTACATTAAAAGTAATAGAACCGCTGAATGGTTGTTATGCACAGGCAAAAACTAAAAGTGACTTCTGACCTTAATCCAACCAAAAAATAGAAACAAATAAGCCCACAATAATCGTAACACAAAAGTGATTTAACGGTCAAAGAGCTAGCAATTTAGCAATAAAATACAATTTCCTTACTGACCCTAATCTCTCCCTATTGAGTTTGTCAGCTTTCCATATCTTTTCACTACAGCAGTTTATAATACATTGACACTATGGGTGCTCTGTGCCCACCCTTTTATAGCAAGGGTACTGGCACATAACAAAGCATACCATATAGCTGAATATGTGTAAGAAAATTGCAGCGCTAATTAATATAATACTAAATAAATAAACAATAACATATAAACTCAATAACACCACATGCCAAGTGATAAAAAGTCCATAAAAAATTTATGAACAAATTTGATGAGAAAATTCCTTATTCTGTGAATCTTCCACCACACCACCATGCTGTGATAACTCCCCTCTGAAAAACGCACTCACCAGACGGATTTGCCTTTCACTCTCGTGTTAGGATAAATCACTTGTGTATGATCCCACAAATGGATAAACAAAGCTCAGCTGGACCACCGTTATAATCCCTCAATAATGTACATGAAAACAAAAGAAGTGCTAAAATAGTGTAAAATTGTACCACCAGTTTAATTCAAAATCACAGCAACACTTCATTCATTAAACTCACACGTGAAAAATTAAAAGTCAGCTTCAAACAAATCACAGAAAACATCAGTGTTTAGTAGGCTCTGCAGTGCTAGGCGGTCATGGCGGACCTCAGGTGTGTGCTCAGTTGGTATAGGCTCACCACACTCCAGATTCCCGGTCCCAGTAGCGGCAAGTTGCCTAAACAGGAGGGGCGTCTCTAGTCAGTGAAGCTAGTAAAACTTTAGCCACGTTCCCGACATGTTTCGCAGTAAATGCTTAGTTATGGGATAGTCATTTTTTATGGACTTTATATCACTTGTCACGTGGTGTTATTGAGTTTATATGTTATTGTTTATTTATTTAGTATTATATTAATTAGCGCTGCAATTTTCTTACACTTATTTAGGTTATGTTTTTTCTGTTTGAATATTCATTAACTAAGCAGCAGCTGTAGTTTATTTACCATTTTTCCATTTGCGCAGTGGTGATAGAGGTTACCCAGAGCGTTTGTATCCTATATCAATCATATACCATATAGCTGACCTAAGTTAAAAGGCTTATGCAGTGCATTAGGATTACAATATATTTGGCCTAATGAAATCACAAATTTGTTTGGCCAAACCATGAACAGTCAAGGTTCACCTTGAACCCATGGTAGGGCCGAATCCATACCTCATCCATAACAGTCAGCTACGATTTCTGAAGCCTGCTAAAAACCTGTAACCGAAATTTGACAAACCAAACCATTCAAGAAATCTGAGCTTCTTCAATGCGCAATATTATGACACATATTTTTTATTTACGATAAAATGTTTCAGAGCCTCTAGGAGCTGAATATCGCTATCCACTCTCCAATTGACACCACAGTGCTTACTCTGAATTTACTCTGAATTTAATGAATTAAAAAGTCATTCATTAACCTCCCTGGCGGTATGATTATTTCAGATTTTAGGTGCTGAAAGCGGTACCATTATTTTGCATGGAAATTTGGCGTTTTATATTGTAGGCCTGCAATTCTTAGGAATAACTCACTTAAATCTGTCCAAACAAGAGTCTAGTAGACATCCCGGGTATAATAAAATTTGAAACACAAAATCATAAATTATAATATAATAAATACATATAAATAATTATAACAAATATAATAATAATAAAAAATATTACTTTTAATTTTTTGATGACGAATTTTCCTACAAATCACTATCGCTCAATTCTGCAAGTGATTCTAATTTATTATCGCTGTTTTTTAGCTGGTCTAAAACCACTTTTGACATAAAGGGACACTTTTTGGTTGCTATGGACAATCTCCAGTTTTCAGGCAGAAAAAAACAGTTTTTATTATATAAAAGTGCATGTAGGACACTGGGCAGACCACTAGGGACAAAGGGGGTGTGTATTTTTTTCATACAGTACTGTAATCTATAAGATTACAGTATACTGTATGTATTGTGTTTATTTACTTTTTTTAATTTGGCGCCGATCTCCGCCCCCGTGCGTCGTAACGTCGCAGGGAACGGAGCTCGGTGGCACTCGGCACTGTGAATCAAGTGAGGAGGACACCGCTCGATCACACAGCGGGTAGACATCGCAGGATCCAGGGACAAGGTAAGTAACTTGTGTGTGTGGACACTGCAAGGCGGTCCCGAGTCTGGCTCGGGGTTACCGCTTTTGGTCCTGAAATTCCACCTCGAGCCAGACTCGGGATTACCGCTCAGGGGGTTAAATGCAGATCGTGGTGTGGAGCTTATAATGTCCCATGACATATTCTCTTCATATTTCTGTAAAAAGCAGTGTGAAATTGGAAGAAAGGATGATCACATGACTTTGATAAGTCAAATGATTGGACTTTTCTTCCTGCTGCCTGTTTTTTTCTTTATTCATTAAAGGGGAATACCACTCAAAAGTCAAAGATTTGCGAATGGTTAGTATGTCAAATACATTACTTTACTATATTATGCATTTCTGAATTGCTGATTGTCTAGATTAGAAAGAGGAGTCAAAGCTAGACAATCAGCAATCTACTGTTTTGTACCAACAATGGTTTGTCTGTTGAGCTAAATGTGGCAGCTTAAAGGATGTCCGGCCGGTTGTTCCTTTCCTCTCCTTCCATGTTAACATCTACACACCACCATCCACCATCCACCGGGGACTCACTAAGTGACTACAGTATTATACTGTTAGGCCCCTGTTAGGTCCTTTTCACACTGCGGCGGGGGCGGCGTCGGTGGTAAAGCGATGCTATTTTTAGCAGCGCTTTACCGTCAATTTCGCACGCCGCTATTTGGCAGCTAGCGGCTGAGAAAGGGTTAAAAACTGGTGGTATAGCCGTGGTGCCCATTGATTTCAATGGGCAGGAGCGGTGGAGGAGCAGTATACACCCTGCTCCTTCACCGCTCCAAGGATGCTGCTAGCAGGACTTTTTTTACCGTCTTGCTAGCGCACCACTCCAGTGTGAAAGCCCTCGGGTCTTTTGCACTGGAGAAACAGCAGCGGCTGTTTCAGGTCAGGGTAAAAATAGAGCCTGCAAACCAACCAAGTGTGAAAGGGGTCTTATATGCCAATTGAGTAAGTGTGAGTAGCTATTTAGCTGTTTTTAACTACCATTCTTTGCATTTTCTGCTGCACTTAGTTTTTGGCGCACCTTGCCATTGTTCGTCCAGAGACTGCTTTGCTCTCAAGGGAGCTGCCGCTAATGCTACATATGTATACTTCCTGGACTTTATAGACATTCAGTTGTTTTATCTGTGTATTTCAGTACCTTCTTGTGCGCCATTCTGTTTTTGTCTTGCTGTCATCCAACATCTTGAGCTCACTAATTTGCTTTTTGGGTGAATAGAATTAAATTTCCTCAGACACATTCCAACTCTTGTGGAAAGACATCCCAGAAGAAAAAAGGGTGTAGGGGCAACACTTTATTATTGTTCATAATTTTTCAATGGTATCTCCAACTGATATACTGTAGGTGTGATGGTCACATGTCCACAAAATTGTGCCACTATAGTGTATTGTTTGTCCTAAGAAAATTTTTAAAAAGACTATAGCATGAATTACTTTTTAGGGATTAGATTCCCATTATAAGTCTGCACCAGACAAAACAGTTAAGTTACGTCTTGAAATAAATAAGGAGAAAAAGACCATCTGCATATGGCTGTTTTTCTGTTTTTCATCCAAGAAGAGCTGTTATGCTGTTTATTTAATTGTATTGAGCTCCAAAGCAATAGATAAGCAATTTGCATTGCATCTCAAATTTTCAAGTAGAATATTTCTTTAATTCTCCCAAATGCATGTAAACCAATTGCCCATTTAGATGGGAATCACTCACTTTACGAGACCCAGCTACTGACATCATGAACTGAGGCATTCAGAAAAAATTTGCATACTGAGATATCTCTGGAAATATTTTTTTCCCAAATCGATTGGCTTAACCTAGTAGTTAGAATGCTAAAGTGTCAGGCCCCCCAAAAGGGGCATTTTAGTTGTAATTTGAAGTCAGGTGGGCTGAGTCAACTCTTTGATTCTTATTTGCCTTGCATACTCCAGGCCATAATTTCTGACTCTGATCCTGCCCCACCTTTGTGTACTACAGCTCCTCCTGCTGCCTTCCATATAATGTAAAACAATCAATCAAAATTCAGTAGGGAGAGTAGAAACACCTCATCGTGGCCACAGCAGATATGCAGCTTCAGAACTAAAGGGTAGATATCTCATCAATAAGGTTCAATAAAGATATAGGAAACTGGTAGGTTTCATCTGCACCCACCAAAAACTAAAATATTAGTTTTGTATGGGCTGACCCTTTAAGAGCCACTGCACTAAATAGCAAAGCTCTTTTGTACAACTTTGTACTCTGATAATAGCAGCTAGCCAAGAACAGGGTGTGCAAAGTTCATAAATTATTACAAAGATCTCTACCAGTCACACGGATGTCTCCAATCACTTGACATGATCCAACTTAATATTAAATTATGAATCCCTCTTTGGACTTTTTTTTTTAATATTTTGGATAATAACTTTTCTGGACTGTATAATATCCATTGTTAGCTGAACTTTTTTTTGGCTGTTCTATTGTTATAGCATACAATATTGTAAAGCACTTTTAACAATTTATAAATGAAATAAGGGGAAGTTCCGATGAAATTGTGTTGTTGTTGTTATTAATATTATTCTAACTTTCATGCTGTTTTATTATATTTTTTGTCTGTTCTATATTTGATCACAAGCAGCCCTGTGTTCTGTATGTGCCCAAGTTAATAAAATTGTTAGTAAAACATTCAAGGGTGGGTTTCAAAGTGTGCGATCTGTTTTCAATTGAAAAAACAGGTGTCTTTAGAGTTTGAGCGTCTTCCAAATAAAAAGAGATACGTTTTGGAACGGACAGTGCATTATAAAATGTGGTAATGCGCAAGAGCAACTAGCCATACAACATAAATATATGGTTTGTTGAAAATAAGGTGTGTTGTTAAAGGAAAGGTGGGATAGAATGCATTGCACAAATACCATCAATCATGTAAGCGTAGTTTCATCAGATCGCTTCTCTGCTAATGTTCATTGCGTCCCTATTTCATTTCATTCCCAGATGTTGATGATGTCAGAGGCATGAGTCATTTTCTGTATATACAGACAAAATAAGCAGTCTGTCTCTCGGAGATTAAGAACAAATTGACCAGATATGTTGTTCTTTGATATATAGATACAATGCTTTACATTGATTAATTTTTTTTTAGTTTCTTACACATACACATACATATAGATGCTTTTCTATCTATCTATCTATCTATCTATCTATCTATCTATCTATCTATCTTGGTCACCATTAAAGCGTTACCATTATTCTGTTAAATGATCAATAAATCAATGCAACTCTAGTCTCTACCATGTATGGAAACAAGAAAAATACTATAAACTGTATCTGTCTGCTAGGGCAATGGAAGGGCGCAGGTGGAGAAATTTGGAACTTAAGACTTGAATTTGGGAGGGCTGGTTTCAGGTCAAGCACATAGGGCACCTATAATTTACCAAGTCTAGTAGAGAACAGAGCTGGGTCATGAGTTTGGTAACAGTTGAGTAGGAAGGCACCAAAGCAACATCAGGATCAAGGTTGAAGACAACATGCAGCCAGCGAGATACAGAATTTATAGGCAAATGTGGACCTTTGTCAAGAGTCCAGATCAAGGTCCGTAACAAAGTTAAGCAGCAAAAATAGACAGGAAAAGGTAATCCAGTAGCAGGTCAAAAGAAAGCTGGGCCAATAATGGGGTCAAGCATATTCAGGATCAAGAATAACAGAAACGAAACCTGAAAGACCATTCAGCAATGATCTTGTGCAGGGCCCTGGTAAAATTGGCCACCAGGCACCTGTATGTGTGCATCCATATGCACGCTGCTTACACCTTTCACTTAGGCTCCAATGCCAGAAAATATGTACAGTAAAACCTTGGTTGAGAGTAACTTGGTTTGACAGAGCGTTTTGCAAGACAGCCAACATTTTTTCAAAAATGTTGACTTGATATACAAGCGATGTCTTGATATACAAGTTGTATCAAGTCACAGTGAGAGAATAAAAGAGAAGAGAGGCACCTCTAAGGCCCCGTACACACGACCAGTTTCCTCGGCAGAATTCAGCTTCCGACCGAGTTTCTGGCTGAATTCTGCCGAGGAAACTGGTCGTGTGTACACTTTCGGCCGAGGAAGCCGACGAGGAGCTCGGCGAGGAAATAGAGAACATGTTCTCTATTTCCTCGTTGTTCTATGGGAGCGCTCGTCCCGCCGAGCTCCTCGGCGGCTTCAGGGCTGAACTGGCCGAGGAACTCGATGTGTTTGGCACGTCGAGTTCCTCGGCCGTGTGTACGAGGCCTAAGAGTAGCAATATGATTACATTTAATGAAGGTACAACATTTAGCAACTCACATGGTTGATGATTAAATCAGGCACATCTGAGTATGCAGGCATCCGGGGTAAAGCTGTCCACATAGACCATCCTCCACACAACCATCAATGTCATCCCTTCCACACTGCGCTCCATGAGCGGTTCAATCCTTGCTTTCAGATCGCTCTACTGCAGGGTATTTTTCCAGGTCACGATTGCAGACTGACAGAGGTGAGAGCCGGCGGTGCAGGGCATGGTCTAAACAACATACAGTAGTATGTTGTTTAAACAACATACTACTGTATGTTGTTTAAACAACATACAGTAGTTCTTTGCTCAGGTACTGTCAAATAACATATGGTAGTTTACTTCTATGGGATTAGAAGGAAATGAGTGCTGAAATATAGACCATTGCTGATCTCTCCTTGGGAGATTTAATGCAATTAGTATGCCATTTCATCTTTGGAATGCTGGGAGGCTTTGTGGTTGTACCTCTATAACCTGTTACCTCTATTCGCTCTTTCCCTCTGACCATTTGGATTTTTTTCTTGGAGTAAAGCACTTGGAGTAAAACACATTGTAGCACCCTCCTAGGTAGGCTGCTAAGTGATAAGTAAATGTCGTTTTTTTTCTAGTCTCACTGTAATTGGTGAATTGTCCTTCAATTGCTTTAGTCTGATTTAGAGTTCAAAGGCATATTTGATTGATCCATCATGCCTCCTAGATGTTTCAAGAACATAAGGTGGAGAGAATCAAATAGGTAGCTTGAATAGTTATTGCGCTCCTGCCGATCCATGGGAGGTATTCCCAGAAGGTGTCTGGGGAAGTCAATAAATAGTGTGGGCTCTGGGACAGCTAGGTCTTCCTGCTGCAGAGATTCCAGCAGCCTGGGTGGCCCCCTTCAGCAGGCTTTTTACTTATTCAAGCTGACAGTCATCAAGGTCCCATTTGTGGCAGAGCTGGGGGGTCTACACCTGAATCATCTCTCAAATGTTTTCACCTGATGGATCTTGTCTGAACAATCTCACTGAAAGACATCTGAAGAAAGCTAAGAGAGCTGCTCTGTGGCCTTGTGAGTACTAACTGTAATACAAGATCCTGTGGGCTGTGTATTATAGGAATGTCAGTGCCAGTGTAGCTCTTAGGTGGACTGCTTGCATAGGGTGCCAATTTCTGGCCTTCCCTGATGCCGCGTACACACCATCACTTTATGTGATGAAAAAAAAACGACATTTTTAAAAACGTCAATTTAAATGACCGTGTGTGGGGGAAAACGTTGTTTTATGTCTTGTGAAAAACGAAAAAAAAAATTGAAGCATGCTTAAATTTTTTGTGTCGTTTTTCAAAACGTCGTTTTTTGTTTCACAAAAATTGACGGTGTGTAGCAAAAAACAACGTTTAAAGCGACGTTTTTAAACCCGCGCATGCCCAGAAGCTAGTTATGAAGCGAGCTTCAATGGAAAAAAGTGGTGAACATAACCTCGCTTTGCTAGAGCATTGTGAAAAAACGATGGTGTGTAGGCAACGTCGTTTTTGAAAATTGAAGTTTCAAAAACGTCATTTTTTACTTCACAGAAAATGTCTTTTTTTTCCATCACATAAAGTGATGGTGTGCACGCGGCATTACGCTCTCCAGGAGAACTGTATACTGAAGCTCAGCAGAGCAATTGTCTCAGAGAAGCTTAGTTCAGTTCAGAGGGTCATCTTATTTTTGCATCTTAAAGGCCTGGAGTATCCCATACCCTGTACCCTCTCACACTGTTCAAGTTAAAAATCCATAAATCACTAAAATGACATTCCCCTAGACTGCTTTCTTGTGTCTGTCTGCTTCAAACTGGTGCTTGGATATGCTGGCACCCTTTGCAGTAGTATATGTATAGTGTCCTTTGCGCTACTGTGAGTAATAAATGTCACCAAGTGTCAAAATAAATATAACAAGTGAAAATGCAGCAAAAACTAATAGTGTTTACAATACACAAAAGAGAAATAGGTAAAAATGGGTTCTCGCGCAAAATCTAAGAATCACGGCAAAGTGGCAGATATGGAGAGTGAAAAAAAAAAATATATATATATAAATATATGAATATGTACACAAAAATACATATAAATAAGTGAATAACTCAATAATAACGTGCCAATGCACAAAAGTCTATCAGTGATATGCAGATGGACTGCGAAAAAAGGAGAAAATTGTGGTAAACGTCCACAGATCTTGAATCTATGAAATGGCAATCTGCAGTAGTGCACCATTACACCAGTTTTCAGACCATTCTGGGTTTTGTAATGACAGAACTCAGAAGTAGGTTTTCTCTATGGCATGGGGTACCTGCTAAAATCCTTACTAGATCCTTATCCTAGATTAATATCCAGATTAGCAACAGATTCAAGGCATATTCAATGTAACCAGCATAATAACATTTGTTGCACGTGGTTTATGTATACATATGGACTTATATTTGATTACACTGTTTATTTGGTGTTGGACATAGACAATTAGTGTCTTCTTATTATTTTAGCACTACAATTTTTGTATTTTGTTTTTTGCTTTCCTTTGTTCACTGTATTGTTTGTAGCTGCTCACTATCACGATAGCACAGATTTAGTTTGTTTTTTTATATTCAATGTAACCAGTCTAACGCATATAAAATATTCTTAACTGGGAGGGCATAACGATAAGCATTTCTATGCGGCCAGTCCTATGTTGAAAGCCCTAGCACAGTAATGCAACCCTATGGAGTAAAAGAAAGAGGAGGAAATACCGGGATCAGGAGAAGACCCGTGAACATAATAGGATAATAGGACAAAGTCCATCAAATTTGATTGGCTACATAAAAACAGTGAGGAAACCACCGCAAAAGGGTCTCCAAGCTGAATGTGTTCACATTAAAGGGTAGAAAGCAATAGGAGGGAAAGATGGGTGAGGAAGAGTGTGGAAAACAGAGAAAGGGAGACAGATAGAAGGAGGCACAGTTTGGATTTTTAAGAGGATATGCATGAGGTCTGCCCTCCAAAATCCATACCAGAATCTGGCTAAGATAGGCAGAGGCAGTGACCCCCCTTCTCCTGAACCATACCATGCCAGATGAAGTTGATAGGGACAAGGGCTACATTGCCACATTTTTGGCCCAAGGAGCTTATCGAAGTCTGGAAGTCCCTTTAGAATATGGGGACCCCATGGGAACAGGAGATATCATTCACTTATTCCCCAGATGACTGGGAAGAATCTATCAACAACCTTCACAAATGCACTAGATCAATTGCTATTAAGGAAACTGCACTGAAACTATTCACCAGATGGTACTATACCCCAGTTAAACTACATGTAATATTTCCTACCGTTTCACAACTATGCTTCAGAAACTGCAACTCCATTGGTTCATTCTCACACACTTTTTGGGACTGTGATAGAATCACATATATATGGAAACAACTTGAGAAATTTGCCTCTAAGATTTCAAACTGCAATGTCAAACTGACAGTTCAGAACTGTCTTCTGTTCTCCCCTATTATAGGCCTCCCCATACAGCACATGAGACTAATCTGTGTTGCGATCCACTGGCTGTTTGCTTTTCACTGGAAATCCCCCACAGTTCCATTAGATCAATTGAAAACGAGAATTAACAATATAAACCTTATGGAAAAAATCTATCACATTGTTCAAAATTCGATCCATATATATAATAAAAAATGGGACCCATGGTTTGAACATTCTGCTACTTTCTTTAATCCCATCTAAATCGCATAATTCCTTTTGCTGATTTGTTTATCCTAATAACACTTATGGTTTTATATCTACTTTTTGACCCTCATCTTAATTCTCTACTCTTTAGAACTATGTTTTATTAATGCTACATAAGATTTGTATAGTTTACTATTGTCTATTTTTTGACTCCTGGACATTTTCTTATGTGTACTCTTTTTTTGTATGCCATTTTGCTTTTTGTGCCACCATTTTGTACCAAAAAAAAAAGTTTGTAAACAAAAAAAAAAAAAAGAATATGGGGACCCCTTCTTATCTGAGCCCCCACATAAGTGAGTAAGGAATGCACAGTATCCTTTGTTACTCATTCACAAAAAAATTACAAAGTAAGTAAGCACACACATTGTGACAAAGTCCATTAATAAAAAAAAATCGAAATCAAAATATAAAACAAAAATAATAAACATCCTCTCCAACTCGACTCCACTCACTAAATGACAGCTCCACATCTGACTGCTAAAAGTCAATAAACAAGCTGGTGATACTGACTGATGTCATTGACCAAATATTGCCATAACCATATTTGGTCAATGACGTCACCTGGGATGCCCGCCTACTTATTTACAGATTTAAATCTGGCCATTTAGTTTTCCCTATTGGCAAACATCGAACAGCATGGTCAACCAGAACCCAAAGCTCATCCCTAATCACTGCACATTGAGCTTCCTTACTAAGAGCTTAAAAAACATTAACTCTATCATCATCTGACTCTATGCCTGGTCCAAAATGCTGCTGATACTCCTGCATTATGGAACTGCTGCACCGAAGAAAACATTTACAGGAAAAAAAAACGTTTTTTTTTTAATTCTTCATTAGCATCGACAAAAGATCATGCCCCGATTGGGCCTTTCACAAAATGATGCTGCTGGTTGTCCTACAAAATCCCTGTGGGGCAAATTCACTTCACACTATCTGTACTGCAGGGGTGAATTGTCATTAGTGCACAATTTAAGGAGTTCCCTTTGCTTCTGACAGTTTCCCAAACTCCACTGCTTCATACATCTGTTCCTTTCAGTTTAGGACACAAGAGAATAAGGAAAAGTTAAATTAAATTCACATCTTGGCTTATTACATTTTCTGGAGAACACATTTGTGCACTATCTAGCAGGAGAATCAAGTGCTGATTGCGTTAGTCAAAAGATACAGTAGATGTTCCTGAGGTCCATGAAGAATTTTAACAGCCATGTGACAGAAAGCAGGACAGTTTATTTTAATTATATAATAACATTTTGGAGCCATATAATTCCCCAAATGTTTTGTGCAGATTTTGTATGCCCAGGCCAGCAAGAAGAATTACTGAAACCGAGGGATGAAAATAGAAGATGAATGCACAAGTTTGTGTGTTGCTTAGCTGATGAATCCCCATAGGTAAAGTTACTGATTGAATACAATGATATCAAACTTTATGCATGTCTGACTATGAGATTTTGAAACTGACTTGTACTACCAGGTCTATAAAGAAAGCTAGAACAAATAATGTTAAGTATCTGCAGAGGTCATGGTGGGACTGTCATTTTATAGCATGTAAATTCCTCAAAGCCTTTGTGATCTGTGTTTTCTCTACATTTCTAGACCTTTATAGTCCTCCTGTACTTCTTAACCACTTGTCTACTGAGCAATTTCACCCCTTCACCCCAATTTTCAGCTTTCAGAGCTGTCACACTTTGAATGACTAGTGTTGAGCAGAATACGCCATATTCGATTTTGCGATATATCTCGAATATATAGTCGAATATTCGAGATATATTCGCTAAATTCGAATATTCGTGATATTTTATCGAAATGAAATGATTGCGAATTTTCGCTATTGCGAATGCGAAAATAATTGCGAACAGCGGAAGGAGCACTCTGATTGGCTCAGAATATTCGTGATATTTTGCACTCTGATTGGCTCAGAATATTCGTGATATTGTATCGAAATTTCGCAAAATGCGAATGCGATATTGATGGCGAAATTTCGGAAGGAGCACTCTGATTGGCTCAGAATATTCGTGATATTTTACAATACAAAATAATTGCGAAATTTCGACAAATGCGGAAGGAGCACTCTGATTGGCTCAGAATATTCGTGATATTTTACAATACAAAATAATTGCAAATATTTGGCAAATGCGGAAGGAGCACTCTGATTGGCTCAGAATATTCGTGATATTTTACAATAGAAAATAAAAAGTGTTTTGCATTGGTGGTGATTCTTTACTCTATCCATCTGTCACAGCCGTTTGTCAATCAAACACCTTGAAGATTGAACACGTTCATGCTGCATGCTTTGGACTTTTTTTCACTTCACATATCAAAGACATTTTTATGAAAGATTATTTTTCTATTATTGGGACTATATTTCTTTATATATTTGTTTCACTGTGTATTTCACAAGTTATTTGCGCTTGCTTATTTTATAATTTGCCCACATGTCTTGTCACTAGACATATTTTTTATTCTTGTAGAGCGACTCCATTTTCTGTCTTGTATTAATTTATGTTGTATAACATTTTTGAGTTGCTGCTGTATTCTCCCCTTTTTTTAAGGTATGCGCAATTTTTTCCTTCTTACAAAAAAAAATAATATCAAACATACAAATATTCATAACAGAAACATACACAAAGCCCCCCCCCTTTTGCATCAGAGACAATCAGAGTTCTCCTACCACAGTTATCGAAAATTCGCAATCATTTTGGCATTCGCATTAGCGAAATTTCGCAATTTTTTTTTTTATATTCGGCAACATAAAAGGATCGCCTCAGCTTAGCTACTCTGCCCAGGGTCTCTAATCATACCAGCAATGCTTTTAGACGTCGATAGGATGTGATCTGTTTTAAAAATAAAATTGAAAAAATGTGAATATTCGGAATAGCGAATATTCACCGCGAAATTCGAAATATATCGCGAATACTCGAATATGCCATATTCGAGCCGAATATTCGCAATACGAATATTCGTGAGCAACACCCATATGACATTCTTATAATTTTTTTAAAACAAATGGTATTTAACCACTTAAGGACCGCCTCCTGCACATATACATCGGCAGAATGGCACAGCTGGGCACAAGCACATACAGGTACGTCCTCTTTAAGTGCCCAGCCTTGGGTTGCGGGCGCGCGCCCGCGGCACGGTCCGAGGCTCCGTGACCGCGGCCGCGGGACCCGCGGACCCGATCGCCGCTGGAGTCCCGCGATCGGTCCCCGGAGCTAAAGAACGGGGAGAGCTGTGTGTAAACACAGCTTCTCCGTTCTTCACTGTGGCGCCGCCATCGATCCTGTGTTCCCTTATATAGGGAACCACAATCAATGACGTCACACCTACAGCCACACCCCCCTACAGTTAGAAACAGAGATGAGGTCACACATAACCCCTTCAGCACCTCCTTGTGGTTAACTCCCAAACTGCAATTGTTTTAATGCATTTTTTGCTGTGAAAATGACAATGGTCCCAAAAATGTGTCAAAATTGTCCGAAGTGTCTGCCATAATGTCGCAGTCACGAAAAAAATCGCTGATCGCCGCCATTAGTAGTAAAAAAAATGTTTTGTATAAAAATGCAATAAAACTATCCCCTATTTTGTAAACGCTACAATTTTTGCGCAAACCACCTGATAAACGCTTATTGCGATTTTTTTTACCAAAAATAAGAATACGTATCGGCCTAAACTGAGGAATTTTTTTTTATATATATATATTTTTGGGGGATATTTATTATAGTAAAAAGTAAAAAATATTGCATTTTTTTCAAAATTGTCACTCTATTTTTGTTTATAGCGCAAAAAATAAAAACCGCAGAGGTGATCAAATACCACCAAAAGAAAGCTCTATTTGTTGGAAAAAAAGGACACCAATTTTGTTTGGGAGCCACGTTGCACGACCGCGCAATTGTCAGTTAAAGCTGCGCAGTGCCGAATCGCAAAAACTGTCTGGGTCCTTTAGCTGCCTAAAGGTCCGGGTCTTAAGTGGTTAATCACCACTAGGTTTTTTATTTTTTTCATAAAAAAAAAAAAGACCAAAGATTTAGAAAAACAAAAAAACTTTTTTTTTTTAGTTTGTTATAAAATTTTGCAAATAGGTAATTTTTCTCCTTTACTGATGTGCACTGATGAGCACTGATAGGCACTGATGAGGCGACATTGATGGGCACTGATAGGCTGCACTGATGGGCACTGATGAGGCAGCACTGGTGGTCACTGATGAAGAGGCACTGATGAGGCTGCACTGTTGGGGGCACTGATGAGCACTGATAGGCAGCAATAATGGGCACTTATAGGTGGTACTAATTGGCACTGATAGGCGACACTGATGGCACTAGTAGACAGCACTGATAGGTTACACTGATGAGGAGGCATTGATGGGCACTGATTAGCAGCACTGATGAGCACTGATTGGCAGCACTGGTGGACACTGATTGGCAGCACTTGTGGGTACTGTTGGGACTGCACTTATAACCAGGCCACTGATACCCAGTGGCCTGGTTATCAGTGTAGATGTCCCTTTCACATAAGCCGGTTACTTACTCGGAATGCTGATAACCGGCGTGTGTTTACATCGTGATCAGCTGTGATTACACACAGCAGATCATGTGGTAAAGTGCTGCTGCGATTCGCCCTTTACCACCGATCTGTGATGAGCTGTGTTCCAAGGACACAGCGATCACAGAGCGCTCTACCCGTGTGCTGCAGTGGGTGCATGCGATCACAGAAGGACATCATATTATGCCCATTAAAGCGGGAGTTCACCCGAAAAAATGTTTTTAACATTAGATTGAGGCTAATTAAGGGGAGCAGAAATGGGTATTTTTTTTTAAATCAATGCCGTACTTACCGTTTTCGAGATAGATGTTCTCCCGCCGCTTCCGGGTATGATCTTCGGGACTGGGCATTCCTATTTGATTGACAGCCTTCCGACGGTCACATACAGCGCGTCACCAGTTGCCGAAAGAAGCCGAACGTCGGTGCGGCTCTATACGGTGCCTGCGCACCGACGTTCGGCTACTTTCGGAAACTCGTGACGCGCTGTATGCGACGGACGGAAGGCTGTCAATCAAATAGAAAGGCCCAGTCCCGCAGCCCATACCCGGAAGCGGCGGGAGAACATCTACAGTTGTGTTGAAAATTATCAACCCCCCAATGCTGTAAAGGGTTTTAGGGAATTTAGTGTACATTTGTAATTGTATTCAGAATGAAATCCTACAAGGACTTCTTAAAGAACCATATGCAACTAAAATGACATCAATTGGTTTTGTAATAAAGTAGTAAATGTTTATTTTGTGAATTCTTCATTTACACAATTATTCAACCCCTTAAAGACTACTACTCTGAAGAACAGAGGTTCATTGAAGTGTTTTCAATCAGGTATTAAAAACACCGGTGGATGTCAGGGAGCTGCAATAAAGCCTAATAAGCACCAATCAGGCAGCTTTCAAATGACTTTGATACTCTGCTCCTTCTAGACATTTACTAGTGTGGTTACAAACATGGTGAAGTCAAGGGAATGGTCCGGGAAGACAAGAGAAGAGGTGATTATTCTTCACAGGAAGGGCAATGGCTATAAGAAGATTGCAAAGATGTTAAACATACCAAGAGACACCATAGGAAGCATCATTCGCAAATTAAAGGCAAAGGGCACTGTTGAAACGCTACCTGGTCGTGGCAGAAAGAAGATGCTGACTTCGACTGCTGTGCGCTACCTGAAGCGTAGAGTGGAGAAAAGTCCCCTTATGACTACTGAGAAAAGATTTGTCAGATGTGGGTACTGAAGTTTCTGCTAAGACAATACGGCTCGCACTGCATAATGAAAGCCTCCATGCCAGAACTCCCAGGCGCACCCCCTTGCTGTCTCCAAAGAATAAGAAGAGTCGACTGCAGTATGCAAAAATCATGTGGACAAACCACAGAAGTTTTGGGATTGTGTTCTCTGGACTGATTAAACAAAATTAGAAGTGTTTGGGCCCATGGATCAACGCTATGTTTGGAGGAGGAAGAACAAGGCCTATGATGAAAAGAACACCTTGCCTACTGTGAAGCATGGCGGGGGGTCAATCATGCTTTGGGGCTGTTTTGCTTCTGCAGGTACAGGGAAGCTTCAGCGTCTGCAAGGTACCATGAATTCTCTCCAGTAACAGGAGATAGTGGATAACAATGTGATGCAGTCCGTCACAAACCTGAGGATTGGAAGACGTTGGACCTTTCAACAGGACAATGATCCCAAGCATACCTCCAAGTCCACTAGAGCATGGTTGCAGATTAAAGGCTGGAATATTTGGGAGTGGCCATCGCAGTCACCTGACTTAAATCCGATTGAGAACCTCTGGTGGGACTTAAAGAAAGCAGTTGCAGTGCGCAAGCCTAAGAATGTGACTGAACTGGAGGCTTTTGCCCATGACGAATGGGCGAAGATACCCGTAGATCGCTGCAAGACACTTGTGTCAAGCTATGCTTCAAGTTTAAAAGCTGTTATAACTGTAAAAGGATGTTGTACTAAGTACTACGATTGAATGTCAATTGGGGGTTGAATAAAACTGATAATGATGTGAGCACAGAAAAGACATTTGTGGTTATTTCATTATAAATGTTATGTTATATTTGTCTGACCTACACGTGCCTCTTTGATTTAATTGTAAGCAGGATGACAGGATGATCAAAATCAGTGTCAAACTGGGCAAAACAATCAATTTCAGTGGGGGTTGAATAATTTTGAATACAACTGTATCTCGAAAACGGTAAGTACAGCATTGATTTAAAAAAAAATACCAGTTTCTGCTCCCCTTAATTAGCCTCAATCTAATGTCAAAAATTCATTTTTTGGGTGAACCTCCACTTTAAGGAGATTCACCCTCTCTATTTGTCCTGTGTACCAATATCCTTGAAAGTGAAAGTAAAAGAAAATCACAAATTTTAAGTTGTCCTCAGAAAAATAATAGGGGGGGGGGTCTTCCAATGGGCACACTAGTTCTGGAGGCAGAAGGAATTCCCTTAATTTGCAGGGATTTCCTCCCACTTCATGTTTGGCTATGGGACAGGATGTGAAGGGAAATCTCCTCAATGGGACACAGATGGCAACAAACAATCGGACAGGGGTTATAACCCTCCATTGCTCTCTCCAAAATGAAAATAAAAGTTTTGCTTATAGTTCTACTTAAATTAATATGTGAAACCAAAACGTTTTTTTAGGGAATCCCGCTGAAAACTGATGACTCATCAATTGTTAAGGACCTGGCGACCAGCTTCCCGCCCCCTGCTTTGCAACCAGCTATACAGGTTTACAGTGTTAAAATAAAAACCACAAAACACAAAACACATCAAAAATCACATCACAAACACAACACTTGTGTTTCTGGTGCAGTTCCATTGAAATCATTTCAAAAAGAGAGAAAAACAGGCGCCTCTGAGTTAAGACTGTAACATTTAATTATACATGGATGCAATATCAACTCACATTGAGATATAGGAAATTAGGCACATATTCATTCAGTGAGACATTGTTATCAGTCCCGGCTTGTTTAAAAATCTTGCGGCTCTCTCAGCCTGTCGAGATGGCTATCCTGACCCACAGGATGCTTGGCCAGTGAAAATAATCGAGAGTGAGGCTTGGAGAGTAGCTGGAGCTTAATGATGATGGCGTTGGGCACGATGACGTCGCTGCAAACACACCAGTTCTTGCCCATGCTATATTCCATGGCAGCTCTCCCCCACTGTTCACAGTATGTTCTCTGGCAGCTTCCTTCTATCATTCACACTATATTCTCTTTGACTTCCATCTCTGCCACCACTACTCACACATCATTCACACCATATTCTGTGGTGGTACAACAAAGTCCCGGCACATTTTTAATTTAGTCAATCTCCAATCGAATCTATGTTATATGCTAGACAACAAGGGAAGAGGCGCCTCTGGGTGTAGTAGTTTTAAAACACAATTATTGTAAGCATAGGTATTGGTCACTCACATTTTAGAAGTGACAGGTAGGCATGTAACAAATTCCCAGGGAGGGAAGGTTATCATCCGGTCCGTCGCTCACTTCCTGGTCCTGCTGGAGCGCTGTGTCGTGAGGTAATCTTCTCACCGCTGATGGAGAAAAGCCGGCTGCGATAGGAGATCCCCAAACGAGGCTTGGAACGCTGGTGGACAGCAGGCGGAGGATGATGACGTCACCGGGTATGTGACGCGTTTCCGAGTGAACAGGCAGCGTATGACGCGGCTGCCGCACTCCAAGCAGCCGCGTCATACGCTGCCTGTCCACTACCTCCATAAATGTATAAGCTCCTCTCACTGCCCACACTAACCTGTCTTACTGACCCCCCACTACACACCATCCAATCAGCTGTGCTTTGTATGGTGCCACAAACAATAGACCTGTGGCTGTTGCCTTATTCCTGGTTGTGTGTACCGTGTAGTTGGCATTCTGTATTAGAATTCAACCCAAACCTAGCCTGTTCGCACTGCTTCCTCTGAACCTCTTGAACCTCCATCTGATGGATCCCTGACAACTTCTGTTTGTAAACAGTCATCAGGGCTGCTGGATGACATAATTTATCAAACGTGGAAGTGTGTAATGACAGGTGCAGACCATGATGATGAGGTCGTTGTGGTGGTGGGTCAACATTGTCAAGTGGTACTCATCATGACTGATATGAACATATATGAATAGGCAATGGGCCAGATTCACGTAGATGGGCGTATTTTTGGGCGGGCGTAACGTATTTGATTTACGTTACGCCGCCGCAAGTTTTTCAGGCAAGTGCTTTATTCACAAAGCACTAGCCTGTAAAGTTGTGGCGGCGTAGCGTAAATCACCCGGCGGAATTCAAATTTGTCGGGTAGGGGGCGTGTTTCATTTAAATGAAGCGCGTCCCCGCGCCGAACGAACTGCACATGCGCCGTCCCTAAAAAATCCCTGCGTGCATTGCTCTAAATGACGTCGCAAGGACGTCATTGGTTTTGACGTGGAGGTAAATGGCGTCCAGCCCCATTCACGGACGGCTTACGCAAACGATGTAAAATTTCAGAATTTCGACGCGGGAATGACGGCCATACTTAACATAGGATACGCCACCTAGGGGGCAGCTTTATCTTTACGCCGGCATACCTCTTACGGAAACGGCGTATCTTTATTGCGACGGGCAAGCGTACGTTCGTGAATCGGCGTATCTACTAATTTGCATATTTTACGTCAAACTCAATGGAAGCGCCACCTAGCGGCCAGCGGAAATATTGCAACCTAAGATACGACGGCGCAGGCCATCGTATCTTAGGTAGGTTTAAGTGTATCTCAGTTTGAGCATACACTTAAACATGCGACGGGCTTAGATTGGGAGTTACGTCGGTGTATCTACTGATACGCCAACGTAACTCCTTGTGAATCTGGCCCTACGTGTTTGATGTTGGATTAACATGTTTTTTTATTCTGACTTTTTTTAACAAAGGACATTTCCACAGTGTGGGTGTTTTTGTTCACAATATATATATATATATATATATATATATATATATATATATATATTGTGAAAAATTAACAAGGAGTGGGAGGAGGGGAGTTTAAGCTTGCTAGCCCTCCCTTTCCTGACATGCAGGCTGCATGCCAGGATAATGGTTTTAGTTTTTTGTAAATTTTTAGAATAATACCTGTCAGGGGTCATGAACCAGGCAGAGACAGAAAATGCAGTTAAAATCACACCTTTAATGTAAAAATAATACAGATCAGGAACGTGGTCAAACCAAATGACAGGGTTTAGAAGCCAAGACACACTAAAAGATGTTGACCAGGCAAAGGAATGGGGTGAATGAGCAAGGCAGTTTAAATCGCAAAAAGGGGCTGGCTGTAGACTGGACTAATGAGGCAGGTAATGATAACTGGGTGAGCCACTGTGAAAAAAAATGAGTGGCTGGTAATTTACTGACAGCTGAGCAACCTTGAACATTGAGAAGAGAGCTGCTAGAAGCCTAGAAGCCCAGCGCTGACATCTTTTTTTAATAGGTTCCTGGTCTTTTATGAGACAAAAATTTCACTAAAAAGACCCTTATCCACACATGCAGTGAATCTGTTCATGGCATTATGGGCGAGGAAGCATATTTTTTGACATGAACGGTTCTTTTTAATTTGATTGAGATGCATTGATGAGTGTTTTTTATTATAAAGGGAACAGAAACGTTATTAATTACATTAATGGATCACCTAAATAAGAAGTAATGCCAAAGCTTTTTGCCCATACTTTACAGTGCACTTACTTTTGCTCGCCAATGACTTAGAACCAGCTGACAGTGAGCTAAAGCCCATAGTCAGCTGATGTCACAGAGCTGCTCCAGGCTCTGGAAGGATCCCTGCCATATTGTCGGGATTCACTCAGCTGACTGACTGCTGTCTTTGGCTCTCATCACACACTTAGGCACACGGGCAAACATGTACGATGAAACCGGTCCGTCAGACCGTTTTCACCGTACATGCCTGCCAGAGGGCTTCTGTACGATGGTTGTACTAACCATCGTACAGAAGTCCGCGCCTAAACATTACGTGGGGCGTGTCCGCGTCGTCGCCGCGATGATGATGCGGCGATGACGCGGCGACGTGGGCGGGCCTGGCATTTAAAGGCTTCCACACATGCGTCAAAGTCATTCGACGCATGCGAGGGACGGCGGGCGCTCGGACATGTACGGTAGGTCTGTACTGATGACCGTACATGTCCGAGCGGGCAGGATTCCAGCAGACGGTTTTAAAACACGTCCAGGAATATTTGTCTGCTGGGAAAAGGCCCGGCGGGCAAATGTTTGCTGGAATTCGGCCCGCTCGCACCTACACACGACCAAACATGTATGCTGAAACTGGTCCGCGGACCAGTTTCAGCATACATGTTTGGTCGTGTGTACGGGGCCTAAGAGTCAAATACATCTTTGGCTGCCTTTTCTCCAGCTAGGTGCTCCAGTGAGCACTAGAGGGGCACGACATCTGACCATCACCGATCTCTGCTCCAAGAAGACCGAGAGATGAGCGATCAGCAGTCATGTGATTATTTCATTTTCAGAGGTAGAGCTGACATGGGACAGATGCAACATCACACCGATGCTGCAGCATTGAGGTGGGAATATATGTTGCTTTTTTTTTATATATAAACCCCATATGTCTCCTTTAAACAATAATTACTGGGGTAAAATCTGTAAAATTTTAGGAATTATACAAGAAATTATTACATGACAAATTAATTGAGGGAGACAGATAAAATGTAATATATACACACTAGTATTGGATATAACTCCAAGTGGTTGGCTAATATTCTGTGTGGCCAGATGCTTAGAATCAGACAGAGTTGCACAGATACCAAGAAGTATAATAAACTATCAAAAGTATTGAAACAATGCTTTGTTCAAAAAGGCTATAAAGAACAGGATATTGAAGAGATAAATGATACAATAGTAAAAACAGACAGGGAGGTATTATTAAAGAAGGTGGAGAAAAGTGTAAGACAAAATAACAACATGGTATATGTATTCTATTACACATTTGGCATTCAGCAAAAAAAAAAATGGGTTTTCAGAAACATTGGAATTTATTAAAGATAGACCCATGTTTTACAGAAGCATATGCTAGATTTCCCAGGGTTAACCTTTAGAAAGGCCCCTAATTTAAAAAATCTTATTGTTCCAAGGGTGATTGAACAACCTAGTGAATCTAAAGGTACTATTAAGGATGTAGACCCATGTAAAGGGATAAACTGGCAAAAAAATAGAAGAAAGGTTACAATAATAAAATAAAATTTGTAAAAATGGAACAATGCGTATGATACGAAAGTAGATGTGTGATATCAGGGCTTTTTTTTATCTCAGAGAATAGGTTCAGGAATTCCCTTCTCCACCCCCTACCCACCTTCCAGTACTTCCACCAGGTATAATTTTGTGGTGCTATATAATTTGTATGTAATTTGTTCTTGTCTATTAACAAGAAACAAAGTAAAATAGATCCACTGGAGCCAGCAACAGTAGATCCCCCCAGGAAAAATAGACCGCATCCCAGACCACCCACAAAACAACATACTCCTCCAGAAACAATGGACCTCACCCCAGCAACAATAGTTTCCCTACACAACTATAGACCCTCCACACAGCAATGATGGACCACTCTCAACAAAATTCACCCCTAACAACAAAAGATCCACCCCAGCAATATTAGTCCCCCCAGCAGCAACAACAGATCTCCCAGCAACCAGCATCAATAGATCCTCCAGAAACCAGCAACAATAGACCTCTTACTCAACAGTAGATGCCTACCAGCAACATAAGACCCCCCAAAAACAATAGATCCCCCACCTCACACAAAAACAATTCCCCACTAGTGACAATAGATCCACCAGAAGCCAGCATGAATAGATCCTCCAGCACACCTTGCACCCCTTGCCATTACAAACATTCAGTGCTGGTGGTGCTGGAATTGCATTCCCCCGCGTTTCCGCTGAAAAAAAATTACCTGTGGGATATATGCTGTGCCCATGCATGCACAAGCCACACTACACAGCGATCAAATTGCTGAACACTATAAAAATGAAAACAAAGAAAGAAAATAATAGTGTTCAGTTGTATTTTAAAATGTTGTCAGAATGATAAGGGAATAAAAATATTGGGGTGAGAAAAATAGAAACATTCTGGTGAGCTGCTAATTTGAAGAGGAAAGTCTCAAGCAGAGAGACATTCTTGATTCATAAATTGAATACATTGAAATTGTATGTTTTTATTTTTTTCACATTTTTAGTAGGGCACCATACCATTTTTCTTCTTAAAAGAAGAATACACCACTGACACAGACTCTGCCCGCCCCCTCTCTAGCCAACTCCGCCTGCACTCTCCATCCACCACTGTCCGCCCTCTCCAGCCAGACTCCGACCGCACTCCCCCGCCCTCTCCCGCCCTCCCCAGCCACTGACTCCTCCCGCGGTCTCTGGCCACGCTACCGTAAAAAAAGAAAAAAAAGTATCGGGTAAAGCATCGGGAGCATTTGAACAAGTACTCGCGCAAATGCTCGATATCGTACCCGATACCGATACTAGTATCGGTATCGGGACAACCCTAAAAAGTACACATTGTTTATCTAAACGATGTACTGTTTCTTTAATAAAGCCTCCAAGGCCTTTAATACCCCCCCCACCCCCAACTGAAATATATATATATATATATATATATATATATATATATATATATATATATATATATATTTTTTAACCTGAACTCTAGCAAAGGTAAAAATGTACCCCCACTGCAAGGATTAAATGCTTGTTTTTTTCTTGAGTCCGCTAGCCTTCCTTGCCCGCTGCCCCCAACCATGCTTATCTCTACCTTACCAATTCTCCCAATGGCCCATGATCTACCCATGGGTTGTGAAATGTCCCTGCTCCAACAAAAAAAAGAATATAACAGTATTCTTCTTGTTGTGCTTTAGGTGACCTTAAAAAATAGATTATCATGTTATTTAAATCATTTCCATTCCTCTGAAAGCTTTATGGTGGTTTTATATAGCAGTAGACTTAATTTCCTGTGCGGCAGTACTATCTCTGTGCTTGGCATAGGAAGAAAGAAAACAACTGAATTGTGTTGAACTGCAATGTGGCCCTACCAAAGAAGATCATGGAGGTCCTCAGAAAAGACTGTGTCCATAGTCAGATACTTTATCAAATAAATTCAGTATTCCACCTTAAGATATCCAAATTTGTCAGCATATGATGTCTTTTTGTTTTAAATGATCCTCAGTTAGGCATCAATTGCATTTAAAAACAACTCTATGAGTCCAAGAAATGGGGAGAAAACTCGCTGACAAAATGGATGAAGAATCTGAAAAAATAGTGAACAAGCAGCTAGCAAAAACAGTCAGATGAACTATGCAATAAGATAAAACAAAAAATGTTGCAGCACTAATAAAGTCCATAATCAACAGTAACACAATGTGCAAGTGAAATCCCAAAAGTTATGAATAAAGTTCATAAATGGTGAAAAAATTGTAAATAACAGAAGATGTATGTGATCATGCATGGGGCATTCCCCCAATGACGTCAGTTGTGACGAAACATGTAGGCTGGAGCTTATGTGCATGCTGTTGCAATGCTTGCTTTTGCTGTGTACACCAACTTACTAATATTCATGCATGGTCCACATTGCATATATGCCTGCTTTTATCTTCGCAGATGCACATTGTTTCCCCTACGTCCATTGATTCTTATTGGGATCACTGAATAGCATCTGTTCCTGGAGGATCTGTGATGGCTGATTGCTAAGGATTCACTTATCTGAGCACACTTGACCCCGTGATAGAGTCCTCCAACTGTGGTAAGAGTCCATCTTACACTGGGTGGTGGAGCACTTTGGTGATTGTTGAATTACGCACATATTCTGTTATTTACAATTTTTGCACCATTGATGAACTTTATTCATAATTTTTTGTATTTCACTTGCACATTGTCTTACTGTTTGTTCACTGTTTCCGACTTTATTAGCACTGCAACATTTTTTGTTTTAACTGTATAAGTCATAACGCTGAACACAAATGGTGCAGTTCACCTTTTCACGTAAGCATACATGTATCGAAAATTCAACTGGTTCACTAGGAACCAGACAAATTTCAATGTGTGTTTTCCCAGTCTAACAAATGACTTCTCTCTAACAGACCTGTGGGAAAATTCACATTCGATCAACCACAGCACTGATCTGTGTATGCTAATGGTGGGGGGTACCCCAATGTCAGAATACAATAGTGCATCAGGAGAGATCCCTGTGTCATTTACCTGGTGGAAATCAAGGCTGGGGAGGGGGCTTCTCTTGCACTTCATGTCCAACACCCCTGGTAGTGTTGCCAGGAGGTATAAGGACACAGAGTGGCACGAGGGCCAATGTAGCAGGCAATATCGGCTGATGTTTGCAGTAAGGAGATGGCTGTAGATCACCCGCAAGAACCAGGAACTAGAACAAGTTGACAATTGATCGGCAAACAAATCCAAAGACAGGTCAGGAGCAAGCCAAGTCGTACACAGAAATGCGGGTAAGGGCTCTTTCACACGGGTGGACCGTTTAGGTCCGCCTGCCAGTTTTTTAGGTGGACCTGAACGGGTGCTCCGTGCTCCTCTATGGAGCCACGGATGTCAGCGGTGACATTCCCGCTGACATCCGACCCGCTCCGATCCGCCAAAGTGTGACGGACGAAAAACCTACTTTTCCATCCATCTGGTGGTTCAGATCGGGTGAACACGGACAGACGGTCCGTGTTCATCCGATCCCCCCATAGGGAAGAGCGGAGAAAAGACAGGGCGGTCCCTACACAGTGTGCAGGGACCGCCCTGTCATCCGCCGGCTCAGCGGGGATCCGCCCTGTGTGAAAGGGGCCTAAGGCAGGTCAAGGCTCAGGTTAAGCAGGAACTAGCTGAAGACCACTTTGCAATCTATTCATGTCTTAGCCCACTTGGCGCCAGTGCACATACAGGATATGCGTGCGCGTACAGTTTCTGCTTATGGTGATGTTTACACAAATGTGCCAATGTTGTTGTTCAATTCGTTTTTGCTCATAATTATGACCATGCTCATGAGCATGCAATTGCCTTCTTGTTTCAACACAAACTGAGCTTTTCTTTCACCCTGCAGCCACATCATTTGTGTGGATGTGGGAATCTGTAAGTTTTTTTTTGCTCAACCTACCGGTTGAACAGAAAATAACTCTATGGGCCAGATTCACATAGAGATACGACGATGTATCTCCTGATACACCGTCGTATCTCAGAGTTGCGTCGGTCGTATCTATGCGACTGATTCATAGAATCAGTTACGCATAGATATGCCTAAGATCCGACAGGTGTAACTGTGTTACACCGTCGGATCTTAACTGCAATTTTAAAATGGCCACTGGGGGCGTTCTCGCTGATTTACGCCGAGAATATGTAAATCAGCGAGATACGCCAATTCACGAACGTACGCGGGCCCGACGCAGTCACTTTACGCCGTTTACGTAAGGGTTTTCCCGGCGTATAGTTACCCCTGCTTCTATGAGGCGCAGCCAATGTTAAGTATGGCCATCGTTCCCGCGACGAAATTTGAATTTTTTACGTCGTTTGCGTAAGTCGATCGCGAATACGGATGGAAGTAATTTACGTAAACGTCGAAACCAATGACGTCCTTGTGACGTCATTTGGAGCAATGCACACTGGGAAAATTTCCGGACGGCGCATGCGCTATTCGATCTGCGAGGGGACGCGCCTGATTTGAATAGTACACTCCCCCTAGCCACGGAATTTGAATTCCGCCGGGGGATTTACGATACCCTGCCGCAAGTTTTTTGTGAAATTCTCACTTGCCTCAAAAACTTGCGGCGGCGGATCTTAAATCACATAGGTTACGCGGATCTAAAGATCCGCTAACCTATGTGAATCTGGCCCTATGTGTATACCCAGCTTAAAGGGGTTGTAAAGGTATATATATATATATTTTGAAATAACAAACATGTCATTCTTACCTCCACTATGCAGTTCGTTTTGCACAGAGTGACCCCGATCCTGGTCTTCTGGGGTCCCACAGCGGCTGTCTCAGCCCCTCCCCGCAAGGGCTAACCCCCTTCTTGGGAAGCCGCCGACCGCCCCCCGGCTCGCTGTGTCATTGATTTGATTGACAGCAGCGGGAGCCAATGGCTGCGCTGCAATCAATCTTCAATGACGAGCCACCTCAAGCTGGGGGAAACCATCGCGGGAACGAGCCCACAGAGTTTCGTAGCTTAGGTAAGTTATACAGGGGGGCTTTGGGGCCCAAGAGTGCAAGGTGTTTTTTCACCTTAATGCATATGATGCATTAAGGTGAAAAAACACAAAGCTTTACAACCCCTTTAAGGATATGTCCATTAGGGTTTGTTCACATGTTTGCACTTTATTATTGGTTTATACATCCACAGTACTACACTGTGAGGATGTGATTAATGTTCTATTCATTCACATTTGTGCATTGTGGGAACAAATGAAATAATGTGTGCTTTCCAGCAATGTACAAAAATGTGCATCCCTTTTGCAGGCGTGTGGCAGTGCCTCCATGCATCTTAATAATGTGTGTGCTAAGTACAAAGTACCATGCATTTTAATGCAGTGCAATTTATAAAAAGGATCAGGCATTTTTTTGCATTTTTTACGTGTTGGGTAGCCCATTGTAGTTAACATGCGGAAACACGCAAAAAACACACACTACATCGCACCTGGGAGATGTGACTGAAACTTTAGTGATCTTTCCACTTGTTTTCAAGAGTACAAAACAGTCCTGACCAGCTGATAGCCTGATTTTATTTTTAAATGGTTTCCTTTCTACATTAATAAAATCTGAGCTTTTAATTGAAAGACATTTGGAGTGTAAACTTAACTTTTTCCATCAATATAAAATGCAAAATACCCACATTAATGACCAGTATGGGCACTAAATTAGAGTGTGTGCCTCCTATCCTTATATCATATAACTAATAAAAAAATGGAGATAGGGGAGCCTGCAAAATGAAGCATGTAGGATACTAAATGCTTACTTTCATTGTCCTGTTGGGGAGGGGGCGGGGGGGATTGCTGTACCCACATATACCCTTAAGCCCTGTACACACGATCAGTCCTTCCGATGAGAACGGTCCTTCGGACCATTCTCAACGGTTAACCGATGAAGCTGACTGATGGTCTGATGTGCCTACACACCATGGGTTAAATAACCACATACGACGGCACTATAAAGGGGAAGTTCAAATCCAATTGCGCTACCCTTGGGGCTGCTTTAGCTGATTTTGTGTTAGTAAAAGACGATTTGCGCTTTTCTGTCTGTTACAGCGTGATGAATATGCTATCTCCATAACAAACGCTAGTTTTACCAGAACGAGCACTCCCGTCCCCTAATTTAGTCTGAGAATGCGTTAAATTTTAAAGCAAGTTCTAAATTTTTTGACCGAAGGATAACTGACCGATGGGGCCCACACACGATCGGTTTGGACCGATGAAAAGGTCCTTCAGTCCGTTTTCATTGGTTTTGACTGGCCGTGTGTACGCGGCCTTAGGAATAGAGAGAAGAACTATGACAATATGTAAGAGAACAGATTTATGAGTACCACTTCACCCCTGGACTAGTCATATAAATCTTTGTAAAAGGTTACAGTATACCCAATACATAAGGAGAATGCACATTACAGCCAGTTCAGGTCAGGAAGGAGTGATGGCCTTGTGGAGGAGGGTCTGCCAGCTTAGCAGTGATAAATAAGGTACTGTTTGGTAGCAACCTGGGCCTCCATTTATCACAGACCACAGGTGTTTAGTGGGACCCCATGTAGACAAGGCCTGGGACCAGTGGGAAAAAAAAGACCCCTCACAAAACTCTTGGCTCATGATTCCTAACAAGGCCTGAAGGGAAAAGTTGAACAGTGCAGTGAACCTGATGGCTGGTTACTAGGGTTTTAGACATGCCAGCACTTACAATTTAACTGTAGACCTTGATTCAAGAACTGGATTAACTACATGTGCACATAGTTATATGCTGGTAGGCATTGTTTTATCATCAATGTTCTATATCCCCACCAAGCATTGTTCTCTCTGCAATTTCAATAATACTAAACACTCAGCATACACCTGTTTTGCACCTGTTTCCCCAGTGTATTCACCTGCCTTGCCCTGTCCGCAATATATTATCGGACATTTCACAACCTATTCACCATGCCCACACTGCGTTCTCTGGCAACTCCTCCTTCTCCCTTTCACAATGTGTTCTATGTTATTACACGTCTATGTTACAGCAAGGGCAAGTCCTACACATGGACCACTTTATAAGGTAGCAAATGCTCAACTCCTGAAATTCGATTTTATATCTATAAAACCCAGAATAAGCATTCTCACTTTAGCATAGTGGCAGTGTTTTAGAGTAGCTTTAGTAGTTCTCCAATTGGACTCGTAGCCTGAGGTTGCTGTTTTTTCCATTGCCCTGAACAGTAAGGGGGCTGTGTAAAACAATACGGGTCTGCCACCCATGTAAAACACAAAGCCTGAACCTGGCAATGATTAAATCACCGCGGAGGAATCATTCCAAATGTTTAAAATGACATAATAGTAAAACATAGCATAACGTCCACCCCAAAAGCAGGAATTCAGGTTTTAAATAGATCTTCCATGTAGTTTGTTTTATCTGAGATCGCTAGATAGGATTTACTTCTCAATATTGTTTTATGGGATTTTTGTCAGTCCACCAGGAATTTCCCTGAGACCACCATTAGGTTTCCAGGACTGCAGCATATATCATGCGGTACATTGTAAAGTATTTCTTTATAAGAGAATGGGAGCTCATCCAATGTGTTATTTCTCTGTGCGGCTTTCCCTGCTCCAGGTTTACCTCTTCCATATTAAAACATCTTATTCTGGGTAAAGCAAAGCAGATGGCAACCATTGTAATATTTGTGTTAAGCAAATGAAGAGCTAGGATATGGAATCACTCAGTATTTTATTTTCTTAAGGAATGATGCAGGCATGTTTATAAAACAGGCAAGAACACTTCATTTCTTTCTTGTGGGATTTTGAAAAGCATTAAGCATAACAAATTGCCTATAATTCATTGCAATGCAATTTAAATGAAATCACTAGATAAAGGGCACACTCCGGACAAACATGGAACTTTTGCATTTTTAGTGGATGTATAATGTTTTGTATATACTTATATTCAGGATCAGGACTATAAGAATAAAGTTAGAAATCATGTAATTAGGTAAATGGGAAATATTGCATGTTAATATTGCATATTTATAATTTCTATTAGGTAAATATTCACATGGAAACCAGTCCAATCTTAACTGCTTTTACATAGCTCAATCACTAAAGCTCAGATTACATAAAGAGCCAAGTGAATCCCAAGATTATCTCATCTCCTCATTCCCCATCCCAAGTTCAACTCTTAGTGCCTTTTCATACATTTCAATAAAACAATGAGTGATGGGTGTTCCCTTGATAACTATACAAATATAGTCTCTGTAGAAAAGAGGAGTGATAGTCCAATAAAATAGTGAGTGATGGGTGCTCCCTTGATTCAATCGTGAAAAAGCCAAAGAAAGAGAGGAAGCCGGCAGCAGTTGGGTACCCGACGCGTTTCGCAGCCTCGTGCATCGTCTGGGGTCCCAGACGAGGGACGAGGCATTATTTCTTATGGGGAAAGTCACTTTGATATACAAGTGCTTTGGATTACAAGCATGTAGTTGTAACTACTTCCCGCGAATCGGCGTCATTATATGTCAGTACTTTGATGCTAAATACCGTTATTATGGCAGCAGCAAGCGGGCGGTTCTCTTTAGGATAAAAGTGGTCTCCGCTGTGGATTTTACGCAAGATAACTTTTATTGGGGGCAGGAGAGGGCCCACCGCGCTCCATTCGTCTCCCCTTAGCTGGCCTGGAGCTCAGTGAGGGAAAGATGGCCCCCACTCGGCTCCCTAACATTAGATGGCGGAAGCGATGTTAAATGTCACTTCCGCCCGATGGTCTTAAAAGGGCATTATTTTTTTGCAAAAAAAAAGACATGAAATGTTTTTTGCATTTAAGTGTAGATGTGAAATATGAGGTCTTTTTGACCCCAGATCTTGCATTAAAGAGGTCCTGTCATGCCTTTATTTCTATTACAAGGGATATTTACATTCCTTGTAATAGGAATAAAAGTGATCCACATTTTTTTTTTAAAGGACAGTGTAAAAAAAATGTTAAATAAATAAGAAAAAATAAGAAATTTAGAGCCCCCCGTCCTGCCGAGCTCATGCGCAGAATTGAACGCATAAGTAAGTAGCACCCACATATGAAAACGGTGTTTAAACCACACATGTGGGCTATCGCCACGATTGTTAGAGCGAGAGCGATAATTCTAGCACTACTACACCTCCCCTTTAACTCAAAATTTGTAACCTGTACACATTTTTAAACGTTGCCTATGGAGATTTTTAGGGTTCAATGTTTGTCTCCATTCTACGAGCAGGCGCAATTTTGAAGCGTGACATGTTGGGTATCAATTTACTTAGCGTAACATTATCTTTCACAATATAGAACAAAATTGGGCTAACATTACTGGTGTCTTATTTTTTAAGTCAAAAAAGTGTTTTTATTTTAAAAAAAATTGCGCTTGTAAGACCGCTGCACAAATACGTTGTGACATAAAGCATTGCAACAACCTCCATTTTATTCTCTAGGGTGTCTGAAAATATATATATAATGTTTGGTGGTTCTAAGTAATTTTATAGAAAAAATTATAATTTTAAATTGTAAACAACACGTGTCAAAAAGAGGCTCGGTCCTTAAAGCGGAGGTTGCACCGTTTTTTTTTTTAAAAGACAGCAGCTACAAATACGGCATTGGTCCTCTCTCGCAGGCCACGCCACGTCACTTCCGGTGCGACGATCTCTGGCTGCGGTCCACGCTGAGACGCACGCCGCTCCGTATGACGGATCGCTCGGATTGCTGTCTCTCTGCATGGTTGTTTCGACTACCACAGCGTTCCATCTACAGCTTCGTCCATCCTGTGCTGACTTCTCCCTGGACCAGGACATATCAGCCACCAGTGACCCCGGACCATAGTCACCGTAACATGCCTGTTATCTTTTAGCAATTGTGAGTAGCCATTTGGCTGTGTGCTCTATTTTTATTCCATTTTATTAAAACCTTCATACTGCACTTAGATTGGCGCATCCTTGTCTTTCTTGTGTACAAATACGGCAGCTGCTGACTTTTAAAAAATGGACACTTTCCTGTCCAGCACGCCCGCGATGTCAACAGCCGAGGCTGAGCAATTGCTCGGTCCTCGGCAGCTTCCACCGCCATCCTCGGTGAGGGAATCAGGCAGTGAAGCCTTGCGGCTTCACTGCCCGATTCCCTACTGCGCATGCGCGAGGATCGCGGCGTGCCGTCACTCGTCCCCGCTCTCTCCCGGGAACAGTGTTTCCCAGAAGACAGCGCGGGGGGTGACATGACAAGGCTGGATTCCCCGCGGGAGTCAGAACCCAGAAGTGGTGAAAATACCTGTCTCAGACAGGTATCTGCACCCCTTCCCCCCTGAAAGGTGCCAAATGTGACACTGGAGGGGGGCAGGGATCCAAAAAGCAGAGGTTCACTTTTTGTGTGAACCTCTGCTTTAAGTGGTGAATGCATTCTATGCATTAAAGTTAAAACCTTCTGTGCTACAGCTCCCTCCAGACCCCCCCCTTTTCTTACCTGAGCCCAATGCAATTCAGTGATGTGCACAAGCACAGCGGCTCCAGCCACTGTCTCTCTCCTTATTGGACAGATTAAGGGTTAATCAAATCCAGTGACATGGTAGCAGGGGCGGGAATGGGCCGAGTCCTGCTGTCTGTGTCAATGGGCGCAGCAGTAGGACTCAGAAGCGACCCCGCACAGGTGCCCCCAGGGAAAGCGGTTTTCTGTGAGGGCACCCGATGAAGAGGAAGGGCCTGTAGCATGGGCATGGCACCCCAGAAGAAGAGGATTGGGGCTGCTCTGTGCAAAACTATTGCACAGAGCAGGTAAGTATAGGCATGTTTGTTATTTTTAAAACAAGGGTTTACCACCACTGTAAGGGTTTTCCTTTAGCATCCTTTGTTACATCTTAATGATGCTGATTTTCTGCTCCTCTTTACAGCCTGTTTTTGCCCACCTGCACTACAGTGATAACATGGTGCATTTGTTATTTTCCCAGGGTATATTTCCTATTTGTTGTACCTTTTTCAAAAGGCGACAACAGTATAATATGCCTGGGCTATGTGCATCAGCAAAGCAGTGTCCATTGGGAGTGCCTGCGGAAGAGTGATGTAGGGGCATGAAAATGTGGAAGAAAGAGTGCTATCATCAACATCACTGGCTGTTATTTTCATGAAAGCACTTGAATTTCAAAAAACCCAACTTTCCTAAACTACGGACCTTGCTAGAAGATATAAATTGGAATAAAATCTTAGAAACAAAGAATACAGAGGAGAGATGGGTTTACTTTAAGAGCAAATTAAATAAGGGCGTTAGCCAGTGCATCCCATTGGGAAATACATTTAAAAGAGCGAACAAAAGTTCTGGATGGCTTAACTTCAATGTAAAAATGCATATAAAAGCAAAGAAGAAGGCCTTCAAAAAATACAAGGCTGAGGGATCATCATCAGCATTCAGACTTTACAAAGAATGCAACAAGAAATGTAAGGGTGCAATTTGGGCGGCTAAGATAGAACACGAAACACACATAGCGGAGGAGAGCAAAAAAATCCTAAGAAATTCTTTAAGTATATAAACAGTAAAAGAGGAAGGACAGACCATTTTGGCTTCATAAAGAATGAGGGAGGGAATCTGGTTACAATGGATGGGGAGATGGCGAAGGTATTGAATTTATTCTTCTCCTCAGTCTTCATGAGGCAATCGGGGGGCTTCAGTAACTAAAACTTCAGTGTTTATCCTCATGACACTTCACAGGACGCACCCGAGTGGCTAACAGAGGACAGAATTAGAAATAGAGTTGGAAAACTTAACTATTTTAACTCACCGGGACCAGACGGTTTGCACCCGGGGGTCCTTGGGGAACTCGGTCAAGTAATTGCCAGACCATTGTTCCTAATTTTTACTGACAGTCCAATGACTGGAATGGTGCCAGCTGATTGGAGAAAAACCAATGTAGCATCAATATTTAAAAAAGGGCCAATATACATCCCTGGGAATTACAGACCAGTTAGCCTAACATCAATTGTATGCAAGCTCTTTGAGGGCATAATAAGGGACTATATACAAGATTTTAGTAATGAGAACGGTATCATTAGCAGTAATCAGTATGGATTCATGAAGAATCGTTCTTGCCAAACCAATCTATTAACCTTCCATGAGAATATTGGCATGCATTAAAAAGGGGATTAACTCCAGGGATAAAGCATAAAACATACGTGAACAGATTTTTGTGAGATGGACAGCAAGTGACATAGAAAAATATATTTTACCAAAACATGAAAACATTACACATTCTAGCATTCTTAAAAACAAAATAGATGAAAAAGAATCAACATTGTTGGATACATTCCTAAATGTACATAATATAAGTACTAAGATTTGTAGGTAAAGTTGATCCGGGGTTAAATCCGATTGCCTCTCGGGGGATCAGGAAGGAATTTTTTCCCCTGCTGTAGCAAATTGGATCATGCTCTGCTGTTTTTTTTTGCCTTCCTCTGGATCAACTGTGGGTATGGAGTTGGGTGTATCGGATTGTACTATGTTTTTTATTTTATTTGTTTATTTTTTTTGGGGTTGAACTGGGTGGACTTGTGTCTAATTTCAACCTGACTAACTATGTAACTATGTAACTACTGTTTACTGGTTATGTATTTTCTCATTAATTGAGTGTACTTGCATTATTATACTGGAAATGTCATTGTAGTACTTGTTGGGCCGATATGCTGATGGATATTGTATTATGCTTTATGAATATTTTATATACATTTCTACAATAAATATCTATAGATTTTTACAATTTATTACTCGTGTGCCGCCTAAAGTCCATCTTTCTAGTCTAAATTTTCATTTCCAATATATTGGGACGTTGGCACACCCACACCGGTGCATCCACAGTGTAACCCTGTGAAGATGCACATCTAAGCAATTCCCTTGAAAATTGGTATTTACTATAACTCTTGATAAAAAAGCCATGGGTGTTAAAATGGGAGTAGTTTGCAGGTCTGAGCATGCTCAGTTGTGCTGGCACCTTGTAAAAATACGGGGAATTTATTTCTTCTCAGACTTTTAAAGATATTTCTGTGCAGAAATCAATTTTTAACACAGTTTAAAAGCAGATTATCTTTAAACAATATACTGAATATTTCAGTATCATTTAGGCAATTATATAATGCTCTAATTATTATTTCAATGTGCAATTCTTCAGGTCCTAACAAAGGTAAGGGTTTGGGTGCAATTTATTTCAGGGACCTATTCTTTTTTTGAGAGTATTTTTGCACCAGCGCTATAATTAATACCGTTTTAGTGCTAATCCTATGATTAGGAGTAATTAGCAGGCAGCGCTATAGTAAATGACCCCCGTAGTGTACCTTAAGCGATGTGTATCTATTTAAAGGAGCTACAAATGTACAATATTAAATGCAATAAAAAAATACCCCTTGCAAAAAAATTAAAGATGATAACAGCTTTAGAAACAGGAAAAAAATGTTAACATGTTAAGAAAGACTACTTGGTTTTGCCATAAGATATGATTTTGTTTAGGCCAATCCTTGCCAATGTCAGCATTACTGATTTAGAATAGTGTAGGTGAAATCTTACTATTTTATCTAACACAGGATTAAGCGAGGTTGAATAGTTCCCAGGAGCTCCCAACAAGCTACAAGAACTCTTGGACACAGCAACCCTTTCTGAGTATTGCCAGTTCTATTTGCTGAGTATTGTTTCTGGTTTAACCCAGTTAGGCTGACACTGTTCTGCTGTGCTCTGGCATCCTCAGCACTAATAAGTTTCAAAGTTCATGGGCTTAAAAATATAAAAATAACAAAGTTTTAGTGCATGGGTAAATGTGTAAATGGAAACGATAGTATATAGTATATTCAACATATTCTATATATTATTTTTCGGATATTCATTGGTGTGCACACACTATTGCATTAGGGTCCCCCAAAAAGCGAAATCACACATGCGTGTCTGTGTGTATATATAAATGTATGTATATATATATATATATATATATATATATATATATATATATATATATTAGAGGGTTGTTACTGATTAAAAAAAATGTAATCGTCTAATTTCGATTAATTATAACGCACATACATTTTTCGGATCACCACCATATATAGCCCCCACTGTAATATCCACAGACATCTCCCCACTGTAATATCCACAGACGTCTCCCCACTGTAATATCCACAGACGTCTCCCCACTGTAATATCCACAGACGTCTCCCCCACTGTAATATCCACAGGCATCTCCCCCACTGTAATATCCACAGACATCTCCCACTGTAATATCCACAGACATCTCCCACTGTAATATCCACAGACATCTCCCACTGTAATATCCACAGACATCTCCCCACTGTAATACCCACTGTACCCCACTGTAATATCCACAATCTCCCCCACTGTAATATCCACAGACATCTCCCCACTGTAATATCCACAGACATCTCCCCACTGTAATATCCACAGACATCACCCCCACTGTAATATCCACAGACATCTCCCCACTGTAATATCCACAGACATCACCCCCACTGTAATATCCACAGACATCTCCCCACTGTAATCGACAGACATCTCCTCACTGTAATATGGTCCATATCTCCCCCACTGTATAGGAAGATTAGTGCTTGCTTAGTCTTACCAGAGAAGCCCGCCAAACACGAGCAGTTGAGGCCGGGTGATGACATCAGCACGCCGCTCTAGGCTCACCTAGGCCGCCGTTGGGTGAACCAAGATGGCCGCCGCTCCGGGAGCTAGGCCAAAGCCGCAGCCTTTCCTATGGCCGAGGCAGCAGCGGAGCTCTGTGGATCACGTGGTATTCCCATCCGTAAATGGTGACCTGTTCGGATCATTTACGATCCGTTGCACCACTAGTGCCGATCAAAAGAATTTACGATTAATCGAGGAATTAATCTTTAATTTCCACAGCCCTAATATATATATATATATATATATATATATATATATACACACACACACAGACAGACACACACTTATAAATGTAAACAAACATTTATTAAATGTATTAATACGTGAGGGGTGTCAGTAGGGCAGTGGATGTGTCAGTAGGTCAGAGATTTGTATCAGTTTGGCAATGGGCAGTATCAGTAGTTTTTAATTGTTATTATATATTTTTTTATAATATTTTATATTTACAATTCTTTTAGGAGCCCCCCTGTGGATACCTATGGGGATATTATATAAAATTATAATGTTATTTATATGTGATCGTCAAGTTTTTAACATACTTTCTGCCGATCTCTGAGTTTAAAGTGGTATTAAACTCAAAACAAAAAAGTATGCATTTTTATGTTTTATTATTCTGACTGGTACTGACAAGACAGAATAGCAGCATCATGACTGGCACCTACCATTTTCAGAAAGAGATGAGCAATGGTATGCCCTATATTTCTTGCATGATAGGTTTACTTTAACGGCATGAGGACCACCCCCTGTACATATACAGGGGCAGGGCCACCGCTCTGTGCCACATCACGTATCTAGTACATGATCTGACACTTCTTGGTGTGGGGCGCATGCCACTGCGAACCTGCTCCCGGGAGCCAATCAGCGGGCCAGGCAGACGAGATGTCGTTCTGGAGACAGGCAGAGTGGTGATCTGCCTATGTAAACAAGACAGATCACCATTCTGTGAGAGGGGAATGCACTGATGCTGTGTTTTTGCTAAGCAGGAACACAAATCTTTACCTTCCCAAAGTCAAAGCACATCCCCCAAAGTTACCAAGCACTCCCTAGGTAAACATTTAACCCTTGATCGCCCCTGATGTTAACCCCTTCCCTGCCAGTGTCATTTGTACAGTGACAGTGCATATTTTTTATCACTGATCACTGTATTAGTGTCACTGGTCTCCAAAAAGTATCAAACGTGTCAGTTAGATTTCCAATTTGTCCACTGCAATATGGAAGTCCTGCTATAAGTCGCTGATCGCCGCCATTACTAGTAAACAAAAAATAAATAACAGTAACATTATTACTTTTGTGCAAATCAATAAATAAACACTTATTAGGATTTTTTTGTTTGTTTTCTTTTACCAGACATATGTAGCAGAATACATATTGGTGTAAATTGATAAGGAAATTTCTTTTTTTTCTTTTTTTTTATTGGATGCTTTGGGTCTTTTTTATTTTATAGCACAAAAAATAAAAACTGCAGAGGTGATCAAATACCTCCAAAAGATAAACCTTTCGGAGGTGAAGTGCTTAACCATTTCCATACCAGGCACTTACGCACGTTCCTGCCCAAGCCAATTTTCAGCTTTCAGCGCTGTCGCAATTTGAATGACAATTGCACGGTCATGCTACACTGCACCCAAACAATTTTTTTATCATTTTGTTCCCACAAATAGAGCTTTCTTTTGGTGGTATTTGATCACCTCTGCGATTTTTATATTTTGCGCAACAACTAAAAAAAAGACCGAAAATGTCTAAAAAAATGAAGTTTTTATTTTTTTGGTTATTTTTTTGTGAATAAGTAAGTTTTCTTCTTCGATTACGGGCACTGATATGGCGGCACTGATGGGCACCAGTGAGGCGGTACTGATGGGCACTGATAGGCGGCACTGATGGGCACTCATGGGTGGCACTGATGGGTACTTATGGGTGGCACAGATGGGCAATGATCGGTAAGCACTGGGCATGGGTGGGCACTGGGCATGGATGGGCACTGAGAGGTGGCACTGATGGACACTGAGGAGTGGCACTGATGGACACTGAGGGGTGGCACTGATGGACACTGATGGCAGGCACTGATGGCATTGCTGGGCATCACTTGTGCCCATGTTGCCAGTCAGTGCCCATTTGTGGGCACTGATTGGCATCTCTCTTATTTATTTTTATTTTTTACTGCCCCCTTTCCTGGTGGTCCAGTGTGGGCTTCCCTGGTGGTCCAGTGTGGGCATCCAAGGGGAAGCTGCGCTGATAAACAATCAGCATGAACCCCCCTGTCAGGAGAGCCGCCGATCGGCTCTCCTCTACTCGCGTCTGTCAGACACAGCTGATCACTTGGTAAAGAGCCTCCGCCGGAGGCTCTTTACCGAGATCGGAGATGCAGGGTGTCAGACTGACACCCCGCATCACCGATCGGTGCTCTGCGCGCCCCCACGGGCGCGCCGGCATGAAATCCTGCAGGACGTCAGTAGACGTCCAGTCAGGATTTCACAACCACTTCCCGGATGTCAATTGTATATTGACCGGGGCGGGAAGTGGTTAAAGACATACTGAGATAAACAGAAATTATATACTTTAGGCACTATATTTCACCAATAAATATGCAATTAGAATATTATGTGATTTCCCCTTAAAGTATATCTAATAAAACTTTTTTTTAAATCCATTTTGGACACAGCATGGACAGATTAAACCCTGATAGTTTTTTTGGGGGGGCCATAAGATTTACATTTACTCTGTCCTCTGTTCCTGGTTTGGTGACAACTCAAAATATTGGATCCTTCCTTCCTTTACAGTCACAATGGTCACCAAATCAAATAGAAAGAGTGAATCTCCCCAGCGAGTACACAGGCAGCAATGAAAACCTGGCATGCTGTTCTAACGCTTCACCACTAAAGGTAAACAAAATGATGTGGTTTAAATATAAAAACTTTAAAGGAAAATTCCACTTTTACTATGAAAAGGAAATATAATTTCAACACCATCAATTCTATATTTTCATGTTAATTAAAAAAAAAATACCTTTCTATTTCAATCTGCAGCCACTATTATTCTTTAAAACTGTTTTTTTTTTTTTTTATTGCTTCATTTCAATATGACAAACCAGTTGTTCCCCCATATACATTATCTCATTCCATGTCTGTGTAATTTAAATTGAAATTAAATTGAAGGCATCGTTGATTTTTGCTAAAATATTTTCTAAGACTCTTTGGGGCAGATTCTCGTAGAATGGCGTAACTTAGGGCGGGCGTAACGTATCTCATTTACGTTACGCCGCCGCAAGTTTTTCAGGCAAGTGCTTTATTCACAAAGAACTTGCCTGTAAAGTTGCAGCGGCGTAGCGTAAATCACCCGGCGCAAGCCGGCCTAATTAAAATTAGGCGGGTAGGGGGCGTGTAGCATTTAAATTAAGCGCGTTCCCGCGCTGAACGTACTGCGCATGCGCCGTCCGTAAAATATATCAGGGTGCATTGCTCAAAATGACGTCGCAAGGACGTCATTGGTTTTGACGTGAACGTAAATGGCGTCCAGCTTCATTCACGGATGACTTACGCAAACGACGTAAATTTATAAATTTAGACGCGGGAACAACGGCCATACTTAACATTGGTTGCCCCTCATAAAGCAGGGGCAACTTTACGGCGGAAAAACCTAACGTAAACGTCGTAACTTTACTGCCTCGGTCGCGCGTACGTTCGGGAATTTGCGTATCTAGCTAATTTGCATACTCGACGGGGAAAATGACGGAAGCGCCACCTAGCGGGCAAAAAAAAATTGCAGTTAAGATCCGACGGCGTAAGAGCCTTATGCCTGTCGGATCTAATAGATATCTATGCGTAACAGTCGTATCTATGCGAATCAGTCGCATAGATATGATGGCCCAGATTAGCACTTACGACGGCGTTGCGCCGTCGTAAGCCCTTTGAGAATCTGGGCCTCTGAGGTTAAAAGGATGCACAGGATTCTTCTTTTCCTAATACAACACTGAGATCGTTTAGGTAATTGCAAAGGAAGCAGATCAGAGAAAGGCAGAAATCTGCAAAAATATTTCTGAAAATTATTGTAATGAGCAATGTTTAAAGAAAACAAAGCCAGCCCCTTTAGCGATCCTCCAAAGGGGCACTACATACATGGATTAAAATCAAAACAATGTTAAATATGCCTGTAAAGATATCATTGGATGTGTCTTCTGGCCAAAGATAAAATAATCTTTTGTTTAAACATAAAGCATCCCAAAACATATACAAAAAAAGCATACCTATGTCTGATAAAGACCGGCCCTCTTCTAAACATTGTGCACCTATTTGGTTCAGAATGATATACGTTATCTTGTGGCTAATGAATACAATTCTGGAGTTTCCCTTTAATACACCAGGCACACTTTTCAGGAGAGTAAAAAAAAGGCCAATTTTTTTCAAATATATTAATAGTAAAAAGGCGAGGACATAACATATTGGCTTCATAAAAGATGGTGAGGGGTGTAATAAACAAGACAGTAATGCTACTAAAATGTTTAAGACTATGCATGCATTATACATGCTAAGGGGAGTGCCACTGGGGGAATTAATGGTTGAGAAGGATCATAGATCATAAGCTTAATAATAGCATGCAATGCCAAGCTGCGGTTTCCACAGCAAGCAAATCCTTTCTTGTAATAAGAGAGGCATGTACTCCATAGAGAGAGAGAGAGATCAATTTGCCCCTGTACAAATCATTAGTAAGACCTCCTCTGGAATATGGGGAAGAGACAATACAGATATACAATACAATATGCCTATGAGAACATACTTCACCAGGAATATGGATAAAAAAGTATTTCATACATTTTATACATGCCTTGCACTATAACAATACAAAATGCAAACTATGAGGTATGTATATTCTAGGTAGGCTTGATCTGGTTGACGTGTTTCGTGGGACTTCTTCAGGACCATACAAGCATATACATTCTATACAATTTAATAAATACTTGTTGTATCCATATTCCTGGTGTAATATGTTCTCAGAGGCATATATAAAGTCCCATCTCTGTATTGTCTCTTGTGGGATGATGTCAATGAGAACATAAATTGTTACAATGGCTTCATTCTCAGTTCACACCTTCCACTTACCTCCTCTGGAAAATGCAGTTCAGTTTTCTGCACCAGTTCACAAAAAGTATAAATAAGGTAAATGGTGTACTGTTCAAAATGCTAATAATTGATAGTATTTGCTTCTAATAATCCTTATCAACACTGTGCCCAGTGAAAACATATAGAGTGAATAATTAGTGGTCTTGCAAAATCATCCTAAACAATTGATAATGTTTACAATTATAAAAGGGTCCACTTGTGAAATAGATCTTTCAATGGTGAAAAAAGAAATAGCCATAACATCCATCCATATAAAGGTGAAGCTGTGAGTTAGGGAGCCATCGCCCCACACCTCTGGGTGCAGTGCTGCTCACCTCAAATTCAGACCCACCACAGGTCTTGCTGCATCTTTGGGATCATATATTGTTTGCCCAGTATGCTTCCAACTAGATAACCCCCTTTTCTAAACGTATGCTCTTGATATGTAAAAAAAAATTATGTATGCTCATAGCGTATTATGTTTAAAAATAGTTTCTTTAAATGGATTAAAAATCACTTATAAAACTGCTTCTTGTTAACAGCACATAAATGTATAAAATCCTCCATGATAGATCACCTCCTCACTGCTGCTTCCGGGTACCGGAGACACCGAATGTGACATCACTGACTCCGCCCAATGCATTGCGTCACTTGTCACGTGACTACCTCAGTGATCCATATAGTGAACTTAGTGTTGAGTTGTTTACTTTAAGGTCATCACAGAGGACAAGGAGGCACTCTTTACGTAGTAAGAGCTGTGAAAATGTGAAATAGACTCCCTCAAGAGCTGCTTTTAAAAGGCCTGGATTCTTTCCAAAATGTACATAATATAACTGGATACTAACATTTATAAGTAAAGTTGATCCAGAGAATATCCGATTGCTTCTCGTGGCAAAATATAGTATTGATCTCATCAAAACATCTAAAGCAATCAAATTTCATCCTTAATAATTAATCCCTAACAATATATAGCAGTTGTGAAAATTCATACATGATAAAAAAAAATATGAAAAATTGATTAACATAAAAATAAAAATACATAAGATAAAGGTCCAGTGAAAAAAAGTGTCAAAAAATAAAAATATGTAAAAAATAAATAAAAATCAACATTAAAGTTCAATCTCAAGTAGTGCAAAAAAGCTAAATTTCAAGTGACTTGTGCTTGTCCAAAGTGACTTGTGCCTGAGTTTTGCCACAGATGTGCAGTAAATCAAGTGACTTCTGTGCTCCCCTTCAGTTCCTCACTGACCAGATTCTTGCACCCCTACAGGGTACATGTAGTGAGTGTACAGGCTGTATCCAGAGCAGACACCTTCACCTTTGCTCAGCAGATACTGGGGTATCCGGATCCTTCTGCCCTTACTGGGGTAAATCGCTTCCGTTAAATAGAGTTGCAGTAATGACCTCTTCTGTATCGAACCGCAGGAAATCCTGATGAACAAAGGAGGCGGGCACTCATAGTGTAAATCCGAATGGTTAGTTTATTAAAATAGATAAAAAACAAAACAAAACTTGACACAGTCAAGTATAAAGATAGCATACCCTGGTTGCAAACCATGAGCTCTTGATCAGCGTGAGTTCCACAGATTGGAACTCTGCAACCAGAAGTGACGTGAGAGCATAACAAGCACACTATGTAAGGCATGTTTACGATACATTCTTACTCGTTGGGGCTTCAGCCTAAACTTTTTAGGGTGGGTATTTGCAATGTATGGGAACCCCAGGACCAGCCTTTGATACATGGGTTATACCTCCTCAATCTTCCCCTAAGCGTGAGGGACAGGATAGAAATGTCCCCTTATCCCATCTCCTTTTTGCATTAGCAAAAAACTTTAACTTTGGACACCGTACGGCCATTGTAACAAGAAATGTTATTATTGGTTGATGAGAAGGACATCAAGTACATATGCAGCATCCTTGTTTGCCACCTCCCCTGCCTCTCTCCATCATCAGTGGGGTCATTTAGTGAGGGAAATGAAAATGAGCAAGAGGAAAATGCTGGAATAAATCACCTCTAATGTTGGGTGGCCGAAACTTAATTATTAATTTATTTTTTTACATTTTAGAATGGGCTGCCTCAAGATTGTGCATAATTTTAAATGGTGCCTTGACTTAAAAAAGGGTAAGAAAAATGTATCTAAAGTTTAGAGGGATAGCGGTTGCAGGCACTGAACCCAAACTCTGCATGTTTGCAAATTACGTCTTACTGTATGTTACATCATCCCTTATTTCTACCCCAAATCTACTCTCATTATTAGGTCATCACTTGCCTACTGTCAATTTTTAGCTTCTTTCTGCCTGGGCCAATTTTGGACTTTCAGCGCTGTCACAATTTGGAAGACCTTTTTTCCGATAATGCAGCACTGTCCCCATATGAGGTGTACCCAAATGAAATTTGTATCACTTTTTTCACACAAATAGAGCTTTCTTTTGGTGGTACTTATTTACCACTGGTTTTTTTATTACTTGCTAAACAAATGGAAAAAAACAGAACATTTTGAAAAAAAAATATGTTTTTCTGTTATTAAATTTTGCAAACAGGTAATTTTTCTCCTTCACTGATGTGCGCTGATGAGGTAGCACTAAAAGGCTGCACTGATAAGCAGAACACTGATGATCAGATGTAGATGTCCCCTTTCACACTAGCCAGTAACCGGCTCACTCCTCTCCTTGCATTGCAACAGCACGAGGAAAAGAATGATAATAACTGGCAAGTGTGTTTACATCGTGATCAGCAGTTGATCACGTGGTAAAGAGCTGATGATTGTCCCTTTACCCCGATCTGTGATCAGTTGTGTCCGGAAGACAATCATGGTCATGTGACGCCCTCCCAGATTTCGCAGACCGCACTGTAGCCATCATTTTTCTATAGCACAGTCGGCAAGTGGTTAATTTGCCCTCATTTCCAGTCTTGAGGTTAGTTGGAACAAAATCATGTTATTGGCAGGTAACTGTCCTACAACAATAATTTCCTTTCCAATGGTCATCTCACTCTCAGAAATACCTAGAAGCAAAGTCATTACTTCTGCGCTCTAAACAAGCTGGGGGACTGGGCATTTCCCATTTTTCCAAATATTACCAGGCAGCCCAACTGGCTTCCCTCCTTAAATACCATGTGACTTAGAAAGTCTTCCTCTGGGTTGGAGATGAGGCCATGGATGATGATCCTCATACTATAATTTACTAAAACTCAAGGCAAACTTTATCTCACCACACTGGCCCTTATAATCCATCTTTCACAATCCGGCCTTCTATCCTGCAGTGACCTCCCCAGTCACATTTTACTATTGGACATGACTCACCTACATCTTTTCATGTCTTCCAAAGATTTTAAATATTTTACCTTTAAACTCTATACTGTGTTGCTTAACGCCACCCATCCGTTGGACCATACCTGTTCATATTTTGATCAACCTCTTGTGTTGGGTTGCTGTTTGACCCAACTTGTTATCAGTGCTTGATTTTGTACCTCTCTCTGCGTGGAGTCAATCTTTACTCATGATAGATGTTATTTAACATGTGCCTACCTTTGTGTGGTTCAATAAAATATATGAATATGAAAAAAAAATCTGAGATATATTCCTGACCAGACCAGTCAGCCTAACGTCAATAGTATGTAAACTAGGGAAGAAATGGTAAGGGACCATATCCAATAATTTTAGCACATCTCTATTTTGCTAAGGCATTTAATACAGTGCCCCACAGACACTTTACAAACGAAGGTCTTTTGACAAAATAATAATATTAATATAATAATAATGTATGTACTTGGATAATAAACTGGTTGCAAGAGCACATCCAGAGGATGGTGATAAAGTGGAGGTTCACCCAAAAAGTAAATTTTTAACATTAGATTGAGGCTCTTTTTGTCAAGGGGAATCGGGTGTTTTTTTTTTTAAATCGAAGCAGTACTTACCGTTTTATAGATAAATCTTCTCCGCCGCTTCCGGGTATGGGCTGCGGGACTGGGCGTTCCTATTTGATTGACAGGCTTCCGACAGGCTTCCGACGGTCGCATACATCGCGTCACGATTTTCCGAATGTAGCCGAACTTCGATGCGCAGGCGCCGTATAGAGCCGCACCGACGTTCTGCTTCTTTCGGCTACTCGTGACGCGATGTATGCGACCGTCGGAAGCCTGTCAATCAAATAGGAACTCCCAGTCCCGAAGACCATACCCGGAAGCGGCGGAGAAGATCTATATCTAAAACGGTAAGTACTGCTTCGATTTAAAAAAAAAACACCCGATTCCCCTTGACAAAATGAGCATCAATCTAATGTTAAAAACATTTTTTCGGGTGAACTCCCGCTTTAATGTCTAGAAAACAAAAAAGATACTAATTTCCATTATTTGTGATATGTATACAAACCAGGGAAAAAAAGGAAACATTTTACTATATTGGCCAGATAAGGAGTATACAATCATATAAAAACAATATTTCCATATACAAAAAATATTTTTTATTGTACAATCAATCTAAAATACCATACAATATGTATGCATGTTTGTAATTTAAAAACAATGATGCTCATAAACTGATTCAACCATAAGTGTTGATGAGATAGTTAACATTACATGCAATATAATTATGCTAAATGTTAATATATATCTTCATAAGTCAACGCGTTTCACTAGACATAGATTTTCAAGGAACATGAAAATAACACAGCAGTTATCTAAAAAGTGATTAGTGTCATATTTTCAGAATGGTCTACAGTTGTGAGTGGGGTGCCTCAGGGCTCTCTCCTGGGACCAAGTCCCAGTAATTTGTTCATAAATGACATAGAGATTAGAATAAATAGCTCAATCCCAGTGTTTGCTGATGATACAAAGAAAAGCAGGTCCATAACTTTACAACAGGATACAGCAATTTTACAAGAAGTCCTCAATAAAATAAATTGATAATCAACTACATGGCAGATGAGCTTTAATATTGAAAAATGAAAAGTAATACACTTGCCTTATCACCTCCTCTGTGTTGTGTCACAAATGGGGGAGTGCTTGGGGTGGTTCTCACCGCAGTTCAGAGTGACGTACAGGATATATCTGTTGTGGAGTCTTTAGACCACGGTTCCTGAATTACCATGACACTGTATTGGAACCTTGACTGTTATGTCATTAACCACTTAGCCACCAGCCGCCGTCAAATGACAGCGGCAAGGTAGCTCAATTGTTCTGACAGAACGTCATATGACGTCCTGTCTTTTAAAAGCCGCTAGGGGGCGTGCACCCGTCTCGTTACTGGGAACACCATGCGCGTGCCCGGCGGCCGCGATGGCTGCCGCGCACCCGCGATTGCCCAGTAACTAAGCAGGACCGTGGATCTCTGTGTGTAAACACAGAGATACACGTCCTGTCAGGGAGAGGAGACCGATGCTGTGTCCATTGTACAAAGGGACACAGATCGGTCACCTTCCCCAGTCACCCCCCTCCCCCTACAGTTATAACACTGACTAGGCTACATATTTAACCCCTTCCCCGCCCCCTAGTGGTTAACCCCTTCCCTGCCAGTCACATTTATACAGTAATCAATGCATATTTATAGCACTGTTCACTGTATAAATGTGAATGGTCCCAAAAATGTGTCAAAAGTGTCCGATGTGTCCGCTACAATGTCGCAGTCACAATAAAAATTTGCAGATTGCCGCCATTCCTAGTAAAAAAAATCATAATTATGTCCCCTATTTTGTAGGCGCAAACCAGTCACTATACGCTTATTGCAATTTTTTTTTACCAAAAATATGTAGAAGAATACGTATCGGCCTAAACTGAGAATTTTTTTTTTAAATTGGATATTTATTATAGCAAAAAGTAAAAAAAAAATATTGTGTTTTTTTCAAAATGTATGCTCTTTTTTTGTTTATAGCACAAAAAATTAAAACCGCACAGGCGATCAAATACCACCAAAAGAAAGCTCTATTTGTGGGAAAAAAAGGACGTCAATTTTGTTTGGGAGCCACGTCACACGACCGCGCAATTGTCAGTTAAAGCGACGCAGTCCTGGAAGCTGAAATTTCGCCTGGGCAGGAAGGGGGTGTATGTGCACAGTAGGCAAGTGGTTAATGTACTTAGCATTTTATGAAGGGTTACTGTTAAAGCCTGTCATTTTCTGTTGTGGGTCAATGTATGTGATATTATGCCACTTTGTGTAAATTGAATACCTTAAATAAAGATTAAAAAAAAAAATGTGGGAGTGCTAATATGATGAAACACATTGGGGGAGAATTCCTAAAACTGATGCACACAGAATATGGAGCAAATGTGCAGAGTAACCAATCACCTTTTAAGTTTTATTGTCAAAGCTCAATTTAAGAAGCTGAAGTTAGAAGTTAATTGGGTACTATGCACAGCTGCACCAGACTATGTGTGCACCAGTTTTTGTAAATCTTCTTCATTATCTCTAAACTGCAAGTGAGTTCCTCTGTGTGTCTGTGAATGTTCTGTCTGCTTTTGTCTGTCAGATCTCATTACTGTTTAGCTCTCACCTGCACCAGTGCTAGACTGAGAGGTCTGACCCAGGGACTGTGGGATATATGCCTCATGTTCTTCTCAGGAGTGTGTAATGCATGACAGCTGCTGGTCTCATTCCAGAATCCTGGTTTTGGCTGTGATACATTCTCCCTGTCTGTCTGTCTGTCCACCTGCAAGGTAATTGCTGTAGCCAGTAATGATTTAAGCCAGCCAAGCCTCCAGTCTCATGCTTGTGATAGTGTTTGTAAAGCCCCGTACACAAGATCGGAATTTCCGATGGAAAAAGTCAGACAGACTTTTTCCATTGTAAATTCCGACCGTGTGTATGCCCATCTGAATTTTTCCATCAGATATTCCAAGGAATTACATTGAAGTTTAGATAGAGAACATGTTGGGCCAGATCCACAAAGAACTGCCTATCTTTAGGCAGGCGTAGCGTATCTCAGATACACTACGCCTCCGTAACTTAGAGCGGAGGTTCCTTATCCAAAAATAATTTGCGCCATAAGTTACGGCGGCGTAGTGTAAATGTGTCGGCGTAAGGGCGCGAAATTCAAATGACTAAGATGTGGGCGTGTTTTATGTTAATTAATCTTGACCCCACGTAAATGACGTTTTTTTTAACGCTGCATGCGCCGTCCGTGGGGGTATCCCAGTGCGCATGCTTGAAATCACGTAGCAAATAGTCAATGCTTTCGTTGTGAACGTAATTTACGCAAAGCCCTATTCACAAACGTTTTACGCAAACGATGTTAACGACGGAAAATTCAACGCTGTCCCGACGTCCATACCTAACATTGCGTACGCCTCATAGAGGCAGGGGTAATGTTACGCCGAAAAAAGCCTTACGTAAACTACGTAAAAAAATGCGCCGGGCGGGCGTACGTTTGAGAATCGGCGTATCTAGCTAATTTGCATACTCTACGCGGAAATCAATGGAAGCGCCACCTAGCGGCCAGCGTAAATATGCACCTAAGATCCGACAGCGTACTAAGACGTACGTCAGTCGGATCTAGCCTACATTCAGGCGTATCTTGTTTTGTGGATACAAAACAAAGATACGACGGCGCATAGTAGAACTTACGCGGGGTATCAATAGATACACCGCCTTAAGTTCTTTGTGGATCTGGCCTGTTCTCTTTTACTCCGATGGAATTGCGCTGTAATTTCCGATGTGAGTTTGGCCGAGAAAAAGTCAGATCATGTGTACAGGGCTTAACATGTGCCCCAAAATCCCTCTTTGTCTGCCCTGCCTTCTAGCTAGGATTCCCTTGTTGACAACCTATATTCAGATATCAAATATGCTCAGAAACAAGCCTTCCCCGTACACGGACTATCACTGACCATGCTGCCAACCACAAATACCTATTTGCTGTACCAAGTTTGTGCCTGCCCTGGCGTGGTGGCCAGGCACTCTAGCATTATGTATCAGACCTGGGGGCAACCAAGTACAGTTAGAACTGCTTGTCTTATGGAAAAAGCGTGGTGCTATAGGTGAAGAACACAGAAGCTAGCTATAGTGCCTGACCACCTGTGCTAGGGGTAAGCGTGGCAGCTGTAACACAAACTGAAACTGCTGACACTGGAATGTGAAGATTTACTCTACTATTTACTATGTATATAGGACAATAAATGACACCATGAAATTACATGATTAATGCACACCTTATGCTGGTGAAAAATATAAGGTACAAATAGGATTTACAATGCCTTTACCGAACTTGCAAAGAGACTGAACCAATGAAAACCAATTAGAATAACTGTTTTGCTGACTGTGAACCAGGCCTATTCATCCACAATCAGTGTTCCTTCCAAATGCTTGTTTTCCTGGGACTAACCATAACCCTGCTAGGGGTGCAGTTGCAACATTAGTTTATCCTAAAGAATGTTTAAGCCATGTAAATAAAAAGTTGTAAGCCCCCTTGGCAGTGTTATAGTTTGTCCCAACTTCTGTCACTGTCCATGTGGGTGGGCGACCAGACCAGCATGTAAAAAATGGAGCACAAAATAAATAAAAGCATATGAAATGAAGAAGGAATTAGTAAACTGAATGCTATCATTACATGTGTTTAAGTTTATACAGTTACCAGAATACAATATGTTTTGCTTTAACTATTACACTGTTACAGGGAAGTGAAGGCATAGAAGCAGTGAAGCGTTAAAAAGCTATCATTTTCATTCCTATGATGCCCTCTAGTCTAAGCCTTAAAGTCGTTGTGTCTACTGTGAAGTGAAGACTCCAGACTGCGCAGACAGGATGTTTCAATAGAGTGTGGTGGGAAAATACGGGGAAAATGTCCTCCAATGTAGGTATACAGTAACTACATTCTATAGAAGACACAAAGCCATTCACCCGTTCCCAGCCACTTCACAAGCAAGTGATTCCCACTCTGTGCCAAACAAGGAAAATCCTGCACATGTTGGTCAGGACATGCAAATGACATGCAAATCACCACATTGTATGCCTTTCTTTCTTTTAGATATCTCATGTAGCGAATTTACTTCCCACTACAAGGAAAATCTATCTCTACAATTGAACGTCACAAAATCAAACTGCTTACAAATAGGTCTACACAGACTTATTTACATATGCACGGATTTCTTTAATGCTATTGTTTGTCATTAGTCACGCTATGGGTGGCCACACTTCAGATCTCAGACATGAAGGTTGCCCCCCCCTCTTTAGTCTACAAAATAACTCTTTTCTTTCTTTTAAATAGACTGTAACATTGGTGGGCAATCCAACTTTGTTGGCATCCTATGCTCAAAGTTAGCGGCTGAAGGTGTGAGCCAAAAATTTGAGTTGCTCACAAATGTGAGAAGTCTATTTTAATAAAAGTAAAAAAAAATGTATTTTGTAATGCCGTTATATGTTAAGTTTGGCTGTGAATAAAGACACTGATATAATAATACTGATTTTAATGTATTAAAGGGATTTTTTTTTACATATCACATATTATCTGTATTTGTAGTGAGATAAAAATAATTCTAATTAAAAAATATATATTTTGTAAATACAGAACAATATAAAATATGACATGGTAATATCATGTAATCTGCTATCCAGTGGACCTTTTATCTTCTTTTCACTTGTGAAACATTATATAATTGCATCACCCATCTAAACTTGTCACATATGAACGGTAGGCCATTCTGCTAGGCAAGCCCCCAACACTAGTGTCAGGGCTTGCAGCTAGGCTCCATTCACACACAATGTTACTGGCTCATTACTACAATGGGCAGCCTCACTGGCCAATAGTAATGAGCAGGAGATAGGCAAGGATGCTCATAATATGCCACAATCAAAAAATGTCTGCACTTGATACCTACATGAGTTGTCTTCCTTTCCTCTACTTGTCTCTTTGATGTGCATCTATAGCCAACTTTTTTTTTTGTTATGTGATTCGGATGGGAAAGAATTTATTGCTGTTTGGGGATATATTAGAGAGATTTCCCCTCACTACCCTTCCCTGGAACAACCTTTTTTGCTAGAAAGGAATGTTAGAAAATGTATTCATCTCTGTTGCAGATTTTCCCTCACATCTTACCTGGTTAAATGTTGTGCACAGAACAGGAAGTAAGGGTTATTCTCTCTAACAAAGCCCCAGGTAGCAGTAAATCCCAACAGGGGTTCTAATTTTTCCCACTGTATCCAATACTAACACAATTTGGCTCTACAGTAGATTCACTTAAAGTCTCTGCCATTGGAGTGAAATGTTTTGGGAAAGTATGCAAAGAAGGAGTGCTAGCTTTGCTCTGACTTCACTGCTGAATGCATGTTTTCAGCAATTAACTCATAAATTAGAGGAGATGGAAGTTTAGGGTGACAGGCAGACAACTAGCATTTTTAGAAGACCAGTGTTGGCAGCCCTTACATTTTTTTTACATAAGTGATACTTTATAGCTGGCATCACTAAATGGGGGTCCATGGTCCGGATCCAGCCCAAGTGACAATTCTATCTGGACTCTTGCTCAGGTAGTCAGACTTTCTAGAAAGTTCAGAGGCACAGTCTAAGTCAGGAGTGCCCAACCTTTTGAAGAGCAAGGGCCACTTAAGCGACTTGGTAACTGGTCGTGGGCCACAAGGAGCGGAGTGGGTGGATGGCATGTCCGTGTTTGCTTTGCATATGCACGGACACAGCCCACGATACTTTTTAGCGGATCGTATTGGAGGTAGAACACAAGTCGGTTTATGTTTGCCACTACTTAGAGGTGAATGGAGGGTCCAATTGGTCGGACTGTTGGACTGACCGTGTGAAATGGGCCCAAGACTGCTTTTACACTGATGAGCTGCGGTTTACCCGCACCACAAGTGCAACGGCTTTCCTGCACTTTGCAATAGACTTCTATTATATTTTTCAGGTTTGGTGCACTTTCAGAAAGCTCAAACTTGCAGGTAATAACAGAAGCTAATGGCTCAGTGCAGGTAAGCCGCAGGTAAACTGCTCTGCACCTGCAGATCAGTTTGAAAGCAGCCCAGTAGCCACTGCAGAAAAGATATGCCCATATATACACTGTGATTTTAGTAAAAAAAATGACTTTTATTAACAGTATTCTATTCCATCCCAGAGCAGGAGGTCGCAGGCCACACCAGAGGGCTCCACGGCCACATGTTGCCCCCTGGGCCATTGGTTGGGCACCCTGATCTAAGAAAATTAAAATAACTTATGGGAAGAAAAATACTACACGTAAGCAATTGAAATACTTGGATTTTTTGTGCTTTTAAGTGCAGTTTTTGTAGGTGGTTATTGGGTCTCTTTATTCACCCTCTACTACAGTCTTCACGCTCAGTAGTCCAATTAATATCTTGGCACAAAAATTGTTGCAGATTTTCCCCTGATAACATGTCCAGTGGCACTAGTTTACCAAGACGCAATAAAACAAATGCTTGTGCTTAGCTAGGGTAAGGCCCTAGATGCCTTGATGTGGCATTGTCAACAAAATATGGCATTTGGTATGGCTTGTCTTGTTCGTTTAAATGTATTGTTTAGCTGTTGGTATGAGCTTTAACCACTTCCATACCAGGCACTTACGCAGCTTCCCGCCCAAGCCAATTTTCAGCTTTCAGCACTGTCGCACTTTGAATGGCAATTGCGCGGTCATGCTACACTGTACCCAAACAAAATTGGCGTCCTTTTTTCCCCACAAATAGAGCTTTCTTTTGGTGGTATTTGATCACCTCTGCGATTTTTTTTGTTGCGCAACAACTAAAAAAAGACTGAAAATTTGGGAAAAAAATTAAGTTTTTATTTTTTTCTGTTCATTTTTTTGTAAATAAACTTTCTCTTTCAATTACGGGCACTGATATGGTGGCACTAATGGGCACCGATAAGATGGCACTGATGGACATCGATGAGGTAGTACTGACGGGCACAGATGAGGTGGCACTGATTGGCGGCGCTGGTATGCGACACTGATGGGCACTCATAGGCGGCACTGATGGGCACACATAGGTGGCACTTATGGGCACACACAGGCGGCACTGATGGGCACACATAGGCGGCACTGATGGGCACACATAGGCGGCACTGATGGGCACTCATGGGTGGCACTGGGCACTCATAGGCGGCACAGATGGGCACTAATGGGCGGCACTTATGGGTGGCACTGATGGATACTTATGGGTGGCACAGATGGGCACTGATAGGTGGGCACTGGGCATGGATGGGCACTGTGGGGTGGCACTGATGGACACTGTGGGGTGGCACTGATGGACACTGGGGTGGCACTGATGGACACTGTGGGGCAGCACTGATTTTGCCAGGTTGCCAGTCAGTGCCCATTTGTGGGCACTGATTGGCATCTTTTTTTTAATGCTTTTTTTTTACTTTTTTTTTTGCTGGCTTTTTTTTTTTTTTTTGCCCACCCTGGTGGTCCAGGGTGGGCATCCCTGGTGGTCCTGTGTGGCGATCCGAGGGGGGGCTGCGCTGATAAACAATCAGCGCGAACCCCCCCTGTCAGGAGAGCCGCCGATCGGCTCTCCTCTACTCGCGTCTGTCAGACGCGAGTGAGGAAGAGCCATCAACGGCTCTTCCTGTTTACATCGTGATCAGCCGTGATTGGACACGGCTGATCACGTGGTAAAGAGTCTCCGCCGGAGGCTCTTTACCGAGATCGGAGATGCAGGGTGCCAGACTGACACCCTGCATCACCGATCGCCGCGATGCGCGCCCCCACGGGCGCGCGCGGCATGAAATCCTGCAGGACGTTCTCGAACGTCCTGTCGGGATTTCATATCCACTTCCCGGACGTAAATCGGCTATAGGCCGGGCGGGAAGTGGTTAATGTACCGCTCTGCAAATGTATTTGTTAATGAACAATTGATTTTTTACTGTAAATGCTCTGTCTATGGGGTACTTTTACAGTTGAGCCATCTAGGCAAACAGATAATACTCCTTATCATAGGCATGTCTAATGCATGTATTTTAGGCCATATGTCAGCTTTGCACTCTTTCCTTGCAGCCCATGGCCTTTTGTGAATTTATGACTACATAGTCAGTGACACATATTGAAAGTTTCAGTTATTACTATAATTTAAATGACCAAAATGATGTAATCTTTTTATGTAATTAAATACAGTAGGTGTAGCCCTCAGTAGACATAATTCCACCTGGGAATAGGGGAGGAAGACCAGGGAAGGCATACCAACAAACAGCGAAAAACTGTTAACTGATAAAAAGTGTAAAAAAAGTGTAAAAAAAATGAAAGTTTAACCAATGATCTCTCCATCCATGTACATAACTACAATGCAGGACGCTATAGCAAAATTTTGATAGTGCTTCTCTGCGACCATTTTCTATTGTATTCAGCACTTCATGGCGAAAAGCAGCCTATATACCCCCCCGAAAAGAAAAAAAATTGTAGCTCCTATTACCATTGATGAGCTGTGGCCTTTACTGTCCTCTCAATATTAGTACATTTTTTATATAGGTGGCCAGGGTGTTGCTATGGGTATTTTGTGATAAATAAAAAGAATAAATAAAGAATTAAGACCTCGCATTGTTTTAGAAGCGAGGCCTCCCGTACTGATATGCTAACAAACCCGCTCGTCTAGTTAGTGAAGCTCCTAAGTGGGGGTTCCTAGAGAGGAAATAGATGGGATTCCTACACTAGTATTGCTTAAGAGGTGTAGGCAAGTGGCTGGGAATGGTAGATTTAGTCACATTAGATGTTTGTGTTGTCAAAGACTGGGGCACATTGCTAGAGAGTGCCATGCAGTGAAGACTGAATAACAGCAGGCCAGTGTTCCCAGGACAGCATAGAGAGAGATGTAGATTTATTCTTTCTGCTGCAAATCTATGTCTTTTTGTAAGAATGTTACAAGGCAGCAGTGGGCACCCTACAATCGTTTTTCAGTTAGAAATGGGTAGATAGAGAAATGTGAGCAATGAGCTATGTTTTCGGTACAGTTGGACGGAACAAGAACTTCTGCTTTGTCTCTTACTCTTTTAATATAATAAACATTCGAGAGGGTGAGCCAGTAGAGCAGATGACCAGGCCAGATGGGGTGATGCAGACCAGAAGAAAAAACAAGAGCATGAGGAAGATGTAGATGATTTCCTAATTGAAGTGAACTTTCATTGGAGCATTTGCTTATGGTCTAGAGGACTAGAACTTCCATCTGGATCTTTCCCTTCCACCTATGTTACACAAATTTCCAAGGAGATTGCAAACCCTGCTCAGAGGAATGTTGCAGCTTGTCCAGGGACAAAATTGCTCAGAACATACAGGGGTCGAAAGGGAATTTGTTCCTCCTATATGGCGGTGTATTTTGCCCTTTCCCGGACAATGGCTTTAAAAGCTGAGAATTGCTAAGTTTCAGTTTTTCCAGCATTACGCTATAAAAATCAAAAGGTGGAATGTGTTGCTATGGGGATTTGCGGGATTATTTTTTACAGTATAAATATGGAATTAAGATCATGCATTGTTTTAGAACTAAGGTCTCCCCTATTGATATGCTAATTAACCCTTTTACTTAGACAGTCAGTGATAAGCGTACATTAGAAAACAAGTTATACTGTGTTCAACCATGTCGTTCACTATGGGATAGGTTGACGACAATACAGGGACCAACAAAAGCCTAATATGCACTGCAGATCTCTGTGATCATAGGTGATCTTGTCGAAACAATTCCTGCAGGGGAAATATCAACTTTCTAATTTCAAACTTTATCTCTATAATCAAATAAAGCATTTCTTAGCTACTCTAAATTGAACCTCTGATCTAATCTCCTTCACATGAATCTCATATTCATGCAGGAATTTAGACAAACACACTGGTCACATATCTTGCTTGAGGTGATTGTAGCCATATTTTGGTTTTCTTACTCATTGTCCAACAGTTTTACCACCTCCTGTGTGAATGTCCCCCCCCCCCCCAGTGTATAGCTCTCCCCCTCTCTTGTCTCATTAACTATTACCATTGCCGTGTACCTTTGTTTGTGTGTGCTTGTTCTTTCATTTTTTCTCCTTTCCCTACGAGATTCTCTTTTTTAACATTCTGCTAAAACTTTTAGCAATCAGTGCTGCTCGGACCTTGAAGAAGGGGACATACCCCAAACGTGTCACGATCATGGGTTAGGCTAGAAGCCCAGTTGCTATAGCAATTGTGGAACTACTACCTACCATCAGGATAGGTACACAGGCAGTCACCCTGGTGAATAATGTGGGCTCACCTGAGGTGCAGAGTCTAACTATTAACCAGTGTTTACCAGAGCTCCTGATGGTGGTTATGGATTTTGCTGCATGCTAGTACCAGGTCACAGTCCTCAGGATCCCCCCACCAGGAGGCGAACAAGCCGGGGTCCAGTAGTGGATAAGCAGGTAGGGAGTAAACAGAAGTGTAGTCAGTAAACAAGCCAAAAGGTCAGTGACAAGTGGTTTCAGGTTGGGATCAGGCAGAAATGTAGTCAAGGAACAATCCAAGAGTTGATAACGTGTGGTAGCAAAATATGGTTGTCAGCAGGGAAGACAAGAGTGAGATACTGGCTGGAGAGCGCACAATAATCTGGCAAACAGGAAGTGCAGAGACATGTCTTAAATCAGGAAGTTGATGGGAGGAGCAAAGAGTTCAGGTTATTCACTCATTCAGATGAACCTCATTAAATCACCACTACAGGCACCATTGGGGCGCCCGTTGATGGGGACACTGGAACACACTAGGACGCTCATAGCGTTCACTTTTGTACTGTAGCAGACAGAATTTTCATTGCCAGGTCATAGAAATCCCCTATGATCCTATTCAACCTAATAAAGTCCAAGTTATCATGAATCAAGGTTATGAATGCCTTTCAGCGATTTCGAATGACAAGCTTGCTTTCTTTAGCAAAATCTGGGAACCCTGGATTAAATACCCCTCGGATGCCTTATAAAACGTGTATGATTTTGTAACTCTTGCCTGGACAAGGTGCATTTCTTTTTTTGTTTATTCTCTCCCTATGGTCTATCTTCTCCCCCTAGTTTTATTTTTATTGTTTTTTCAATGCGGCCCTTGGGCTACTTTCTGTGATGTAATGTGGACTAGGAGACAAATTTAGATCTGCACTCTAGGGTGTGAAGCTGATCTACAGTAGTCACATGCATCGTTTGTCTTACTCTGTCCTTCACTAGGGATGAGCCGAACACCCCCCGTTCGGTTCGCTCCAGAACCTTCGAACGGACCGAACGTTCGCGCAAACATTTAGAACCCCATTGACGTCTATGGGACTCGAACGTTCAAATTCAAAAGTGCTCATTTTAAAGCCTAATATGCAAGTTAATGTCGTAAAACTTCTTTGAGAACCCGGGTTCCTGCCCCAGGGAACATGTATCAATGGAAACAAAGTTTTAAAAACTTTTTTTCAGGAACAGTGATTTTAATGATGCTTAAATAAAAAAATAAAAAAATGAAAATTCCTTTAAATATTGTACCTGCTGGGTGTCTATAGTATGCCTGTGAAAACGTCTTTGAGAACCTGGGTCTTGCCCCAGGAAACATGTATCAATGTAAAAAAAGTTTTAAAAACTGTAGTTTTTTTCAGGACTCCTCAAAAAACTACCATTTTTAAAAAAAAAATTCCATGGATACATGTTCCCTCGGGCAAGACCCGGGTTCTCAAAGACGTTTTCACAGGCATACTATAGACACCCAGTAGGTACAATATTTAAAGGAATTTTTCATTTATTTTTATTTTTTATTTAAGCAATCACTGCTCCTGAATCTTTAGGTGCAAACTACAGAGCACACGGCCAGTACACACCAAGTAGCTTTAGGTGCAAACTACAGAGCACACGGCCAGTACACACCAAGTAGCTTTAGGTGCAAACTACAGAGGACACAGGCAATAAACCACGTAAGAATACTGCAGCTAGCACAATCACCTGCCTGCCAGTAAATTAGGAAGAACTGATATAGCTAAACTATACAGTGTATAAATATATGTACAACACCTGGGATGTATATATATCCTGTACACACTGTAACATTAACTGACTAGCCTGCCTGCCTGCCTGCTCTATCTACCTGCAAAAAATAACACTCTCTCTGTCCTCTCTTAACCACCACAACACACTACACAAGGCCGACCTGCAGGCGGATTTTTATAGTGTGGGGCGTGTACTAAACCCCCTGAGCCATAATTGGCCAAAGCCACCCTGGTTTTGGCCAATTATGGCTCTCTATGTTTTGCAAGCTGTGATTGGCCAAGCATGCGGGTCATAGTGCATGCTTGGCCAATCATCAGCCAGCGATGCCGCAGTGAATTATGGTCTGTGAAACGTTACTCAAATTTGGCGCGAACGACCCGTTTTGTTCGTATTTCGACGAACGATCAAACATACGATGTTCGAGTCGAACATGAGTTTGACTCGAATACGAAGATCATCCCTACCCTTCACCCACTGATTATAATCAGTGGGTGATTATGATGTATACAGTGGGTGGGATGATTCACTCTAGTAACATTGCTGTAGCACCCCAATGTCCTCCCCTATATTATGGAAAACAGGAAATCATTGGAGGGGTGGGGTCTGTGTTTTCATATACTCATTGCTTAACATTTCGGTTTCCTACAATGTGTTCTGGAAAAATTGTGTTTATTGCAAACATGTTACTTATTTCTTTTGCAAAGTTTTATACCCTGGTGTGCAGCCAAGTACACTATTTGTCGTATGTGTAACGTTGGATCTTTGTACTTTCTTTGAAATACTAAATTAAAATCATTGGAAATGAAAATGAAGAAAAACAAAGGCAAAATTTGGAATTCACTAAATGGGGCTCAAACATCTCCTCAAATACAGACAATGCAGCAGGAAAAATGAGACACTGTCCTTTGTCTATGGAAGGAAGGATCAAAATGTCAGCTAGGCAGGTTTTACTAGTGTAGTTCCTGACAAATATAAGAAACCAGTCAGTAATTCAATTAGTTTAGGCTAAATGCACCCACACCAGTATCTGTGTTGGGCAAGATGATCTGTGATAAAATTTTACCTAGTTCAAGCTCAGTAAACGCAGGATGTTCACATGCGGCCCTCTGATTGCCGAGGGGCCTCTGGACTCTAGCACAAAATACCTTAAATATTTACATTGACAAGTCAGATGATATTACACTGTACATATGAGTCACAGCCACACATGTGTTTTTTTTTTTTTTTACTAGGAAAATGACTGTGTCAAAGTAACTTAAATAAAAATTGATGAATTCATGCCATCTCGCGCTTTCCTTTTACTGATCTGTTTTCTATCCTTCCAAAGTTCCTCTAAAGTCTCCTTTGAGCCAGCTAGAAGGCCTCAAGTTTGAAAGTGTTTTAAAGTTGTAGCCATCTAAACAGATTGC